>NC_052058.2:138269081-138869081 GCF_903992535.2 Arvicola amphibius
GAACAGCTGAGACATCCAGCCTGTGTACCGAGCAACTGCTGGATTCTCAAACTTTCCACTCATAGGCGACCACTGTGGGATTAGCTGGACCACAGCCTGTAATTCATTCTAATAAATCATGTGTGTGTGTGGAGAGAGAGAGAGAGAGAGAGAGAAACAGAGAGAGAGAAAGAGAGAGAGAGAGAGGGGGAGGGAGGGAGACAGAGACAGAGAGACAGAGACAGAGACACAGAGATGATGATGTGGGACTCCCCTCTGTATGCTGTGAAGGTGTTTTGTTAAATGAATAAAGCTGCTTTGGTCCTATACTATAACAAGGCAGACCAGAGCTAAGTAGGAAAACTAAGCTGAATGCTGGGAGAAAGTAGGCGGAGTCAATGAGACACCAGAGTAGCTAGATGCCCAGAGCCTTGCTGGTAAACCAAGAGCCTGGTGGTAAAATATAAAGTATTAGAAATGGGTTAATTTAAGATAAAAGAGCTAGATAGAAATATGCTTAAGCTATTGGCCAAACAGAACTGCAATTAATATAGTTTCTTAGTGATTATTTCAGATCTGGACAGCCCCGAAAAGAACAAGCAGTCTTCACCTACAGAGGAAGATTCATTCAATAAGTTCTGTTACTCTAGAGAGCCATGATTAATGCAGGGTTTGATGAAGATATCCCATTTAAGACTGAGTGCTCCACAGTCTCTCATTCTCTTCACACTGTTAAGTTGTGGGTCTCTGTGTCAATTCCCATCTACTGCTAAAGGAAGCTTCTCTGATGAGTATTGACAAATGTATCGATCTATGAGAATAGCAATACCTCATTAGGCATCTTTTTGGGGGAGGCATATTCAAGCTGAAGATTAGAAAAGCAAAAGAGTTAAGTCACTAGAGAAGTCTTACCTCTACCAAGACTGGGTGACTGCAGACTGAGCCCTGAGACTTTGTCTCCTCCAATCTTACATTCTCCTTTAGTGCCGGGATTAAAGATGTGTGACTGGGATTAAATCACACATCTTTAGATGTGAGTACTGGGATTAAAGGTGTGAGTCACCACCACCTAGATCTGTTTCTGCATTGTATCTTGTGTAACCCAGGGTAGCCTTGAACTCACAGAGATCCATCTGCCTCTGTCTCCCAAATCCTGGAATTAAAGTTATGTGACACCACTGCCTAGCCTCTAGTGGCTTAGTTTTACACTCTGATCTTCAAGCAATCTTTATTTATTAAAAATAAATAAAATATCACTACACTTTATCAATCACAACCATGTTCAAGAGTACAAATCTATTACATGAGCCCCTAAAAAAAAATCAATCTCATTCCAAAATACAATGATACATAACGGCACAGGATAAACATCCCCATCCCGTAAGAGAAGAATAGAAAAATCACAAGAAGTATTGGTGCAAAGCAAGAACGAAGTATAGCACGGCAACTATCAGTTCCTCCAACTTCTTGTTCAGCATCTGCAACACATGATCAACTCACATGGACTCCAAAGTACTTGGGGAGCTGGCCTCTCCAGCTCTGTGTCCTATGAGAGTCTCTCTCTTAACTTGGTTCCACTCCATCCCTGGAACTTTGTCAATGGATGTCTGTGTCAATGATCCTTAGTTGTTAACTTGACTACATATGGTTTTAACCAAAACCCAAGATGTTTTGTACACCCATGAGGGATTTTTCCTGTTTACATCACTTGAAGTAGGAAACACCACCCTAAGTCTAGCTTTTTTTTTTAACTGATTTTATTGAGCTCTACATTTTTCTCTCCTCCTCTCCCTGCTTCCCCCCTCCCCTCCAACCCTCTCCCATGGTCCCCATGCTCCCAATTTACTCAGGAGATCTTGTCTTTTACTACTTCCCATGTAGATTAGATCCATGTATGTCCCTCTTAGGATCCTCATTGTGGTCTAGGTTCTCTGGGATTGTGATTTGTAGGCTGGTTTTCTTTGCTTTATGTTTAAAAACTGCTTATGAGTGAGTACATGTGATAATTGTCTTTCTGGGTCTGGGTTACCTCACTCAAAATGATGTTTTGTTAACTCTACCTACCTAAGAGCATGGGAGATTTTTCCACTTTCTGGTGTCCTCTTCAATTTCTTTCTTCAAAGGTTTAAAGTTCTTGTCATACAAGTCTTCCACTTGTTTGATTAGAGCTACTCTGAGATATTTTATGCTATTTGTGGCTATTGTAAAAGGTGATGTTTCTCTGGTTTCTTTCTCAGTCCATTTATCATCTGTGTACAGGAGGACTACTGATTTTTTTGAGTTAATCTTGTATCCTGATACATTACTGAAAGTGTTTATGAGTTGTAGAAGTTCCTTGGTAGAATTTTTGGGGTCACTTATGTAAACTATTATATCATCAGCAAATAGTGAGAGTTTGACTTCTTTTCTTATTTGTATCCCCTTGATCTCCTTTTGGTGTCTTATTGCTCTTGCTAGGACCTCAAGAACTATATTAAATAGATATGGAGAGAATGAACAATCTTGTCTTGTTCCTGATTTTAGTGGGATCACTAGGAGTTTCTGTAGTGAGGGGCTGCAGGCGGCTTCCCGCCGCCCTGCTCTCGGCCACCGGCTAGCTTAAAACCCGAAATAACAACACACAAATTGTATTCTTTTAAACACTGCCTGGCCCATTATTTTCAGCCTCTTACTCACATCTTGACTAACCCATATCTAATAATCTGTGTAACACCACGAATGGTGTCTTACCGGGAAAGATTCAGCATGTCTGACCTGGTAGCTGGCTTCATCGCATCATCATCTAAGTGAGCGGTCTGTCTCACTTAGGAGAGGTGTGGCATCTGACTGAGCCATCTGCCTCACTTCCTTCTTCCTGTACTGTCTATTCCACCCACCTAAGGGCTGGCCAAGGCAGTTTCTTTATTAATGAATGAAATCAACACAAACAGAAGACTCTCCCACATCAAGTTTCTCTCAATTTAGTTTGATGTTGGCTGTTGGCTTGCTATATATTGCCTTTATTATTTTTCGGTATATTCCTTGTATCCCTGCTCTCTCCAAGACCTTTATCATAAAGGGATATTGTATTTTGTCGAAAGCATTTTCAGCATTTAATAAGATGATCATGTGGTTTTTATTTTTTTCAGCTTGTTTATATGGTGGATTACGTTGACAGATTTTTGTATGTTGAACCATCCCTGCATTTCAGAGATGAAGGTGACTTGATCATGGTGGATGATGGTTCTGAGGTGTTCTTGGATTCAATTTGTCAGTATTTTATTTAGTATGTTTGCATCAATGTTCATGAATGAGATTGGTCTGCAATTCTCTTTCTTAGTAATGTCTTTCTGTGGTTTGGGTATCAGGGTAATTGTAGCCTCATAAAAGAGTTTGGCAATGTTCCTTCTGTTTCTATTGTGTGGAACAATTTAAGGAGTATTAGTATTAGTTCTTCTTTTAAAATATTGTAGAATTCTGAGTTGAAACCATCTTATCAAGGGCTTTTTTTGTTTGGGAGGCTTTTGATGACTATTTCTATTTCTTCAGCAGTTATAGGCCTGTTTAATTTGCTTATCTGGATATAATTTTGGTAAGTGATATTTATCCAGAAAGTTGTCCATTTCCTTTAAGTTTTCCAGTTTTGTGGAGTATAGGCTTTTGAAATATGACCTGATGATTCTCTGGATTTCCTCCGTGTCTGTTGTTATGTCCCCCTTTTCATTTCTGATTTTGTTAATTTGGATATTCGCTCTCTGCCTTTTGGTTAGTTTGGATAAAGGTTTGTCTATTTTCTTGATTTTCTCGAAGAACAAACTCTTTGTCTCATTGATTCTATTGGGTTTTTTGTTGCTGTTGTTTCTATTTTGTTGATTTCAGCTCTTAATTTGATTATTTCCTGCCATCTAGTTCTCCTAAGTGAGTTTGCTTCTTTTTGTTCTAAAGTTTTCAAATGTTCAGTTAATTCACTAGTGTGGGATTTTTCCAACTTCTTTATGTAGGCATTTAGGCTATTAACTTTCATCTTAACACTGCTCTCATTGTGTCCCATAAATTTGGGTATGTTGTGTGGTCATTTTCATTGAATTTTAGGAAGTCTTTAATTTTTCCCTTTATTTCTTTCGTGACCCTTTGATGATTCAGGTGAGCATTGTTTGATTTCCATGTGTTTGTGGACTATCTGGAATTAGTGTTGCTGCTGAATTCTCATTTTCAGCCATGGTGATTCAATAAGATACATGGGGTTATTCCAATTTTTTTGTATCTGTTGAAGTTTGTTTTGTTACCGAGTATGTGGTCAGTTTTTGAGAAGGTTTCATGAGTTGCTGAGAAGAAGGTATATTCTTTTCTGTTTGGATGGAATATTCTATAGATGTCTGTTAAGTCCATTTGAGTCATAATATGTTAGTTCTCTTATTTCTCTGTTCATTTTTTGTCTGACTGACCTGTCCAGTGGTGAGAGGGGAGTGTTGAAGTCTCCCACTATTAGTGTGTGGGGTTTAATGTATGATTTAAGCTTTAGAAGTGTTTCTTTTACATATAAGGGTACCCTTGTCTTTGGGGCATAGATGTTCAGTATTGAGATTTCCTCTTGATGGATCTTTCCTGTGACAAATATGAAATGTCCTTCTTTGTCTCATTTGATTGATTTTAGTTTGAAGTCTATTTTGTTAGATATTAAGATAGCTATACCCACTTGTTTCTTAGATCCATTTGATTGGAATATTTTTTCCCAACCTTTTACTCTGAGACCATGTCTGTCTTTGAAGTTGAGGTGTGTTTCTTGTATGCAGAAGGATGGATTCTGTTTTCATATCCAGTCTGTTAGCCTGTTTTTATAGGTGAGTTGAGTCCATTTGCATTAAGGGACATTAATGACCAGTGATTGCTATCTCCTGTTTAGTTTTCATTGTTGGTGATGTTAATTTGTGCGTTTTTCCCTTTTTTGGGATTTGCTGCTATGAGACTATCAATTTTCTGTGTTTTTGTTGGTGTAACCAACTTCCTTGGGTTGGAGTTTTCCTTCTAGTATTTTGTGTAGGGCTAGGTTTGTGGCTAGGTATTGGTGAAATCTAGATTTGTCATGGAATATCTTGTTTTGTCCTTCTATGGTGATTGACAGTTTTGCTGGGTATAGTTGCCTGGGCTGGCATCCATGGTCTCTTAAATGTATGCATAATGCTTGACCACGACCTTCTGGTTTTCATTGTCTCCAATGAGAAGTCAGGTGTAATTCTGATAGGTCTGCCTTTATATGTTACTTACCCTTTTTCCTTTGCAGCTCTTAATATTCTTTCTTTACTCTGTATGTTTAGTGTTTTGATAATTATGTGGCTAGGGGACTTTTTATTTGGATTCAGTCTATTTGGTGTTCTATAAGCTTCTTGTATCTTCATAGGCATGTCTTTCTTTAGGTTGGGAAAGTTTTCTTCTATGATTTTGTTAAATATATTTTCTGTGCTTTTGAGTTGAACTTCTCCTTCTTCTATACCTTTCCCGATAAGTTTAACCCCCCCCCCCAAATACACCATGAATAAAGGTAATACTATCCCATGAACTGGATTCATGGCCAAACAAAAAAAGAAAGTGAGCTGAAAGCAGCATTCATCTCTCTCTGTCCTGACCGTAGATGCAGTATGACCAGCTGCCTCCAATGGCTACAGTCATGACTTCTATCTACATCATAACCACAGTAATGTTATATGTCTATGTTAATATAAGCCGAAATAAACCTTTCTGTCATTCAGTTTCTTTTACCAGGCAAAAAGCATATCACCTCAGAGTCTCTTGATGCTGAAGCACACTACATGATAGATTAAAACCAAAGACCAAGGGCTAGAGAAAGAGGTCAGCAATGAAGAGTGCTTGCTGCACAAGTAATGAGAAACTGAGTTCAAATACCCAAGACCCACATAAAAAGCCAGGTGTGGTGGTGTGGGCCTATAACCCCAGTGCTGGGGGAGAAAACGGACACTGTAATAGGAGGATTGCTGAGGGGATTGCTCACTGCCAGCCTACCTCTCGGTTCAGTGAGAGACTCTGACTCGAGGGAAGAAGACAGAGTCCTCTACCCCACAGATGCCTACAGGTAGGTGCACCCACAAACACAAATGCATTTACTACACACACACACACAAGTGATGATCATAGCTGGGTGGTGGCGGCACACACCTTTCAGTACTCAAGAGGCAGAGGCAGGTGGATCTCTGAGTTTGAGTCCAACCTGGTCTACATAGTGAGTTCCGGGACAGCCAGGGCTACACAGAGAAACCCTTTCTTTAAAAAAAATCAGCTGTATAGGGGTGAGATGATCCACCTAAGATAGTTATTGACAAGCTAACTGACCAATTAGGAGTATCTAAGTCCCTTTATTAGCCAACAACCAAGAGTGACCTTAGGGTCTCTAGATACTGAAGCTCAGGGGTACAGCATTTTTAAAGACAAAAAGCACTATTACATCAATGTTTGAGGGGGATCAGCAACATCTGCCCTTTTGCAGGACCTAATAGTGTTTTCCAGACACCACAGTACAATTACTTCTGATTTTCACCCCCTCTTAGTTATCTGAGTTTTATATATGGCCTTCACAAACATCAATTATTCTGGTTAATACATCTGGACCATGATCAGGGTCATGGACAGTCCCAAAAGCACTACCAAGGTATGTGACCATCGGAGGGGGAGGGGGAGGGGAAGGGGGAGGGGAAGCTGCCGATCATCTAAGCACAAAACAGAGTCGGGAGAAGAAGCTGTTGCCTTAGCCATTTCAGTGGTGCCTGTCTGTAACCACAGCAGTTGGGGGTCTAAGTTGGGAGGATTGCAGTGACTCACAGGCCAGCCTGAGCTTCAGTGTGGAATCCTGTCTTTGTCTTAGAATAAACAAAGCCAGGTCTGGAGATGTGATTCATTTAGTAGAGTACTTGCCTGAGCATGCACAAAAACTCCGAGTCCATTCCCTTCACTACATAAACTCAATCCAGTAGTTCTAGCGCTTGGAGGTGAAGGCAGGAAGGTGAGATGCTCAAAGTCATCCAATGGCTCCGCCATTAAGAGCGCAGACAGCTCTTTCAGTGAACCTGAGCAACCGCCTATACCTCCAATTTTAGAGGATCTGGCACCTCTGAACTCTGTGGGCATCTGCACCCATGTGCACAAAACCACATAGATATAAAGCTAATATTTTTAAAAAGATTTATTTTGTTTTTTTTTGTTTTTTTTTTTTTTGTTTTTCGAGACAGGGTTTCTCTGTAGCTTTGGAGCCTGTCCTGGAACTAGCTCTTGTAGACCAGGCTGGTCTCGAACTCACAGAGATCCGCCTGCCTCTGCCTCCCGAGTGCTGGGATTAAAGGCGTGCGCCACCACCGCCCGGCTTTAAAAAGATTTAAAGAGGGTTTTTCTGCTCTTGCCAAAGACCGGAGTTCAGCTGGAAGTCCACATGTCCACAGGTCCACAGCCGCTAGCTACAGGGAATTTCAGGCCAGAAGCCTCCCCGGCACCCACACACAGGTGGCATATACACTAATTAATAAGCTGTGATCAAAAATAAGCACACTAGCCGGGCGGTGGTGGCGCAAGCCTTTAATCCCAGCACTCGGGAGGCAGAGGCAGGCGGATCTCTGTGAGTTCGAGGCCAGCCTGGTCTACAAGAGCTAGTTCCAGGACAGGCTCTAAAAAAGCTGCAGAGAAACCCTGTCTCGAAAAACCAAAAAAAAAAAAAAAAAAAAAAAAAAAAATAAGCACACTAATTTGTGGAATTGGGCTCCTGGAAGTCTTTGGGGACAGAGGCCAAGGCTCTTCAGGTGTGTTGTTGATTCACTCTGTGGGCATTCATTAAATGTCAGGCTCCTGAGGTGTGTATTCGCTTGCTCTTGGTATGAATTTTGTCGCTGTTGTTTGTTTGTTTGTTTCAAGACAGGGTTTTTTGTATAGCTCTAGTTGTCCTGGAACTTGCTCTATAGACCGGAAGGACCTGGTCCACAGTCTCACAGATCCAGCCTCCCAAGTGCTGGGATTAAAGGCGTTCCCTGCCACGCCCGGCCTACAATATAAATATCATTTAAGATGTTTTACTTTTATGTGTGTGATAGAGAGAGAGAGAGAGAGAGAGAGAGAGAGAGAGAGAGAGAGAGAGAGAGAGAGAGAGAGAGAGAGAGAGAGAGAGAGAGAGAGAGAGAGAGTGCCTCTCGCGTGTTCTTATCTTTTGGACACAAAAGTCTGGAATCTGGGCTGTCCACACTCCAGGAACACTCCAGCCCGGAACCTAGAAGCAAAGACGACGATCGCAACGCTGGGCAGGGCCTTCGATTGCTTTCGTCTGGTGGTCGAGCTGCGCGCGGTTGCGATTGGTACTGCCTGGCAGCGCGGCGCGGTGCACTGTGGGACTCGGCTCTGGCGGGAGGCGCAGGCCGGTGGCCGAGGTGAGGGTACTCTGGCGGCGGCAGGATGGTGAAGCTGACGGCGGAGCTGATCGAGCAGGCGGCGCAGTACACCAATGCTGTGCGGGACCGCGAGCTGGACCTTCGCGGTGAGTTAGGCGGAGCGCGGGCTGCGTCCCGGCTCGGCGCGCGCCCGAGAGGAGCGGCCCCGCCGCGTGCGCCGAGGCCGGAGCCTGGCCCGTGGGCCTCCCGCCCGGGTCCGGGTCACCTCGCATCAACTCCGTCAGGGCCCTTTGGAGCCGTCTCCTACCCGCTCCAGCTAGCAGACACGGCCCCTCGATCCCTTCCCGGGTCCGTACCCGTTAGGCTTTGCCCGGTTCGTTCAGCAGCCTGAACTGTTTGAGGGCCAGGCAAATAGAAATTGGTGCATACAGGATGGCGACCGGCTGGTTTTTTAACAAGTTCGTTCATATGACACGTGAGGGTAGACTAGATAAAAGTGAAAGTTATCCTAATTATATACACTAATCCCCTTTTGGATTTGTTCATTTGCTTTTGAGTTAGGGTTTCCTGTCCCCAGAGCTGGCTTCAAACCGCTATGTAGTTCAGGGTTCTTTCGAACTTCCGACCTCTTGCCTTCACTTCCCGAGGTCCTGTTGAGTTGGTTTTAAAAAACAGCATTAACCGGATGGTAGTGGTGCACGTCTTTAATCCCAGCACTCAGAAGGTAGTGGCGGGCGGATCTGTGAGTTCGGGGCCAGCCTAGGCTCCTGTCGCGAATAAAACAAGACAACAAGAAGTAACACGGCCTAACATTGAAAGTGTAATTATCAACCTAACTTTTCAAGAGATGGCTTTGAAAGCTATTAGAGTTACCAGGTTTACGATTATATAACTGTGACCTGAGGCAACCACAGTCTCGGGGTACCGTTTGCTAACATCCCTTGCTGCCCTATAGGAAATCCTAGTACGTTTGTTTGTTGAAATTAACGCTCTCAGATAGAAGTCCGTTAGAGGAGCATCTGGACCCTTTTACTGTCTTGGCACATTTTTGGTCTCTGCTGAATCTCCGAAGACCAGGCAGCCTTGAGAAGGGTTATTTTGGTACCATATTTTTTTGGACTCCTTCACTACTGAGTTGTGTGCTAAATGTCTTTTCTTCCTCTGGTGCGCAGCTCGATAATTATGCCCGTTAGATACTTAAGGGGATGCTCGCAGTGTGATTTGTGGTTTATATAAACCGTTTTCAGCTCTGGTGCAGAGGAGAGTGGCCAGGATACATGAGGCTGTACTGTTGAGTTATGTGTTAACTCATCAGGGAGCCTAATAACTCAAGGACTTGAACAGTGTGAGTGACTGTAGGTGTTCTTATAAACAGTGGACACCAGTATTAGGAAGGATGCTCTTGCCCTCAACCTCGTCACTTCTACACAACCACACACTTCGTGGCACTAAAGACCCGTAACTCTTGTTTGTCGTTTCTCTTCAGTATTTTTGTGCAGTACTTGACATGGCACCGGTGCCAGTTTAATACTTCTTGAAAGAATACTTCGAGTCTAATTACCATCAAATACCCCTACTATTTTCAGAAACCTTTCGTTTATATTAATGTCTGTTGTTTGTATTTTTTTCCTTTTCAGGATATAAAATTCCTGTCATTGAAAATCTGGGTGCTACCTTAGACCAATTTGATGCTATTGATTTTTCTGACAATGAGATCAGGAAACTGGATGGTTTTCCTTTATTGAGAAGGCTGAAAACATTATTAGTGAACAACAACAGAATTTGGTGAGTGTCTGCTAGCGAGAATACTTTCTTCTCTGAAGTAGATGTTACAGTGTACCCTGAAGATGGTGTATTATTATTATTATTATTATTATTATTATTATTGATGTGTGTTAGTGCTTTGCCTATAAGTGTGTCTGGTGCCTGGTGCCTTCGGAGGCCAGAAGAGGGTGTTAGTTCCCCTGGAGCTAGAGTTACAGACAGTTGTGAGCTGCCACATGCATGCTAGGAATAGAATCTGGGTCCTCTGGAAGGACAGCCAGCACTCATAAGTTGCTGAGGCACCTCTCCAGCCTTTCCATGTCTCTTCTTACAGGGAGAAATGAATCGAGCACTTTTCCTAAAAGATTGGGAGATTAATGTGGGCATTGGTCTGACCTTACTGTTTACTCTTCAGAGATCTTTAATATTTGTAGTTGATACGAAACTTTGAATTTAAATTTAAAACATGTTGCTATGTATACATTTCAGATTTTAGAGCAGTTATCAACAGCATTGTGATAAAACAATTTCTAAAGGCCAGGTGTAGTGGTGCCCCCCCCCCTTAACCCTAATACTTGGCAGGCTGAGGCACGCCAGCTTATCTCCTTAGCAAGTTCCACCTGGTGCTGCATAGTGAGACCCTGTCTCAGTAAAGTCTTTTTTATTAAATAAAATCACTTTTCACTGAGATGCTATACATCATACACCCTGCTCTTTTTTTTTTCTTTGTAGTTGGCTTCTAGAATATAATTCTGTGAAATTAAGATCCTATTTGTTTCTTTGAGACAGGGTCTCACTATGTAGCCTTGGCTGGCCTGGAACCTGCTATGGATCTGCCTGCCCCTGCTAGCCAAGTGTTGGAATTGAAGGTGTGCAGTACCACTTGGCTTTATCAGCTTTATATAAAGATTGTATTAATATAGTTATTGAAGAAGATTGTTCATTCCTGGTACTGTTAGGGTCTATGGCTCTTGGGAAGAATTGTCAGGGGACTGGGATTGCAGAAGCTTTTATTAAGAAAAGATTCCAGGGGCTGGAGGCATGGCTCAGTGTTCAAGAGTACTGGCTGCTCCTTTTCCAGTTTAGAGGACCTAGGCTCTTCCCGAGACCAGCGTGGCAGCTCACCATTCCAGTTCCAGGAATTCAAGGCCCTTTTCTGGCTTCCACAGGCACCAAGCACATAATTGGTATTCAGACATAAGTGCAGGCAAAACACCCACACACATAGAATACTGAGTGGAGTTTTTAGGTAGAAGCCTTTCATGATTAACACTTTCTTTGGATGAATGTGTTACACCAGCTCTGAGAATGCAGAATCATTGGTTTTTGAGTTTTCTAGGCAAAAAGTTGCAAATTGGCTAAGTAGTTTTTTTTCTGCCCTGGAATCTCACCTTCCTTGAGGTGGGATGTGGGAGAGCTATTCTGACATACTTGCAAGGGTAGAGATAACTGTTAGCTTGTTTATCGCTTTCTTTGAGAGCCTTTCTATTTTTCTTTTAGCCGTATAGGAGAGGGACTTGATCAGGCTCTGCCCTGTCTGACGGAGCTCATCCTCACCAACAACAGTCTAGTGGAACTGGTAGGTTGAATGGCGGTAACTGTAAAGGGTAAGGATGCCTCCTGTTCCTTTTTTGCTTTTGGTTTTGGTTTTTTTCAAAACGAGTTTCTCTGTAGCTTTGGAGCCTGTCCTGGAATTCGCTCTGTAGACCAGGCTGGCCTTGAACCCACAGAGATCCGTCTGCCTCTGCCTCCTAAGTGCTGGGATTAAAGGCATGTGCCACCACCACCCGGCCCAATGATAGGATTTTTTAAGTCCACTATTCTTTTAAATGCATCGCCTATATCCTGTTTGCATTTAATGGTATTATTGGCATATCGTAGCTTGTCTTTGGAGGGGCACTCTTTGTCATCTGTTCTGTTTCTTTATATTGTGTATGTATGTATGTACGTATGTATGTATGTATGTATGCGTGTGCACTGTCTGTGTCTGTCATTCTACTTTCCCTTCAAATGCTTTACAAATCAGTTGCTATATATATATATTTCTATTCATAGTCAGAAACCTCAGTTTAAAGTCTACAATACCTTTACCCTTCTCAACTGCTATTCTTTTTAAATACAACATTTTCATTCTTCAAGAATTTAATACATGTGTACATGGTTTTGGTCGTATTCACTCCCAATTCCTCCCCTATCTGCCCCTACCTTCTCACAATTTGATTTCCTCCCCTTTTTGGTGATATAGGATATTTCTACAGTCCTGGAACTCACAGAGATCCTCCTGCCTCTGCCTCCCAAGTGCTGGGACTAAAGGCATGCACCACCATGCCCAGCCCCCCGCCCCCCTTTTTCTTAACGCATCATGTCCTATTTGTGCTGGCCATATGCTCTGGGGTTTGGAACCATCTACAGGAGAACGGTTGAACTGCCAGGACCCTTCAAGAATACTGACTCTCCCTCCTCCCGTTTCCCCAGCTGTAAAAAGTTCCTCGGGTAGAGGTGGGCACTTGTGAGCCCCTGCCCCCTTCCATGCTGGAATATTGACTGGCTTGGTCTTGTGCAGATGACCACAGCTCTCTGAGTTCATGAACAGTGCAGTGGTCCTGCCTTGTTCAGAAGACACTTGTATTGCCTGGTCTTTTCCCACCTGGAGCTCCTGCGGTCTTTCCACTTGTCCTTCCTCAATAGTCTGGGGGCCTTGGGAGAAGAGGTATGCTAGAGATGTTCCAGTGTGGCTTAGCCCTCCAGAAACACAGGCTCTACACTTTGGCCAGTCGTGAGTTTCTTCATAAAGTGCTATCCACTCCACAAAGAAACTTCTCTGATGAGGTCCAGGAACTGCACTACTAATCTGTGGGGATAGAAATACATACTTAAAGGGCAGTTTGATGCAGTGTCCACTTAGCAAAATATTAATAGTCGGGTCAGCTCTAGGACCTGTGAGCTGCCCAGCCTTGGATTTTTAGCCGGATTCATTATACCAGGCATGCATTTCCTTCAGTTGAGTGGATCTTAGATCAAATCAGAAAATGGCTGTTTATATCATTAATGTTTGTGCCGCTACTACGCCCATGGGTATATTTTGCCACATTGTCGTTACTGAGCTGACAGTATTCATAGCTGGGTATGACTGTTGGTGACATCTTTTCTCAGCAGCCTGCCTGGAATTTCTGGTACTTTGGAAACTAACCAGCTAGTAGGGAGCTTCCTGTTCAATATCAACTCAATTTCTCATGTCCTGTGCTGAGTGTTTGGTGCCTTCACCAACAGGGTCTTATCCTCAAGTAGGCAACCTAGATCAACTATTAGCCTATATTGTATTTTGAAACAATCCCTTAACTTTGTCACTCAGGCTGACTTGTAGCTCCAGGTAGCCTAGGTTGGCCTTGAACTCACTACAGTCTTAGCCTTCCAAATTCTGGGATTACAGTCATGAGCCACTACACCCAGCTTTAAAGCCAGTGCTCTACCAGCATACAGCTGGGGATGTAGAAGGTCCCAACAGGGGTCTTTCTGGAGTCAGTGCCTCTGGTGATATGTTATAGAATCAAAAATTGAATCTAGGACCTTTCGGGTGCTAGTTAAGCCCCCTATGAGCTACAAGCCTAGCTATTCTTTTTCTTAAACCCGTCAGCATGCTGTCAATATGTTCTGTACTGTGATGTATAACAGACACTTTTTATTGCTTTTGGAGTCTTTTTATGTTAGTGAGCCAGTTTTCAAGCTCTAGTGCTTCCTCTGGCAGCATGGAGATAACTGCTTGTTCTCTGAGAACTCTGTTCTCTCTCACTGCTTTTTAAAATTGTGACCCTCTTAGCAAAGGTACATGTCATCCATTTACGGCCACACTGACCTTCTCTGTCCTCCCAGTTTGTTTTATGTGTATGCTGCAGAAGTGAGTACTCCTGCTTCATCTGTGATGTTTCCCAGTGTCCCTCTTGAGTTATTCAATTTAGGTCTCTCAGGTTTTTCCTTCGTGTAGGACTTTGTCCTGGAAGGGACACAGTTTGATCAGCCAGGACTATATAGCAAGACTCTGTACCATGTGGGAGAAAAGACAACAAGCATGAAGATCCACATTGCTGTAGCCTTATCACACCCTATCTGGATCTCCCTGTACATATTATTGGAACATGCAGATCCTTGGGCAACTAGTCTCAAATTGAACATCTGTTGGTTATTATAGAGTTCTGTGGTTTATCATGCACCTTCTTGCCTTTCCTCTACTTTCTGCACAAATGCTGTGCAAGTCCTGTAGCTGGTATCCCTACTTATTCCCAGTATATAGTTTCTAGGAAATACCTTGTCTAGTTTGCTTGTAGCTTTGGATGATGGGTTTTTAGTTTTGCTATCTTTGTTCCATCATGGTTTCCAGGACAGTTTGGGAAGATGAAAATATGTAGCCCTGATTGACCAGAACTCAATATGTAGAATAGGCTGGCCTCAGACTCACTGAGATCTCTCTGTCTCTGCCTCCCAAGTGCTGGGGTAAAGACATGTGCCACCATGACTGGCCACCATAAATTTTGAACTATACTATTCACCTTGTCTTTTAAACTATTTGAAGAGAGGGGGCAGGGGAAGACTAAGATAATAGTGCCTTCTCTCAAAGATAGTATGCTCCCTGGAACCACTTGGGATATACTAACAAGAAGGGACATTTGCACCAGGTTTGGCGGCATATACCCATTATTCCAACACTTGGGAGAATCAGGATTGAAGATCATCCTAGGCTGCATAACAAGTTTAGTGCCAGCCAAGGCTTTAGGAGACTCTGTCTCAAACAACAAAACCCCCACCTTAGACCAAGATCTTGGCTTGAGGTTCCTGTGTGTAAATACCTTGCTCCTAAGTAAGTCACCGATGTTGACATTGGTTTTATTTTTGAATCATTGCTTAGTAGTCATTTTGAGATTGCTATAGGAAATCAATTTTTTTTTGTCTTCTGTTGAAACAAATGCTGTTACCACCAAGAGTTAAAGAAGTTAGAATGTATTCATCAGTTCATTAGGTGGAAGATATTTGGATAGTTGTATTGTATTATTATCTGACTAGGTGCCAGGGCAGTGAAAAAAATAAGTAAATGATAGTGTGGATACTTATTTCAAAGATGCTTGTCACTTCAAAATATCAGAATAGAAGCATGTCTATCAGCCTTGTTCTTACTTTGACCCTTATTTTATAGGGTGATCTGGATCCTTTGGCATCTCTCAAATCACTGACATATCTAAGGTATGGAAATCACTTGTTGTGATAGTTTGACTAGTGAAGTCCTTAACACCGCCAGGCTACTACTGAACTGCTCTTCCCTGGATGTTGTTTCCTGTGACAGTAATGTAGGAAGAGTGGTGTGCTTTCTCTTGATTTATAGTCACTACACTTCAGATGACTTTCTCAAATGGAGTGCTGTGAGTGAGATTGGCACTGTCCCTTTTTTATAGCATCCTAAGAAATCCTGTGACAAATAAGAAGCATTACCGACTTTATGTGATCTACAAAGTCCCACAAGTCAGAGTACTGGACTTTCAGAAAGTGAGACTGAAAGTGAGTACCGCACCCTGGCCGTGAGTCTTTACAGAGTGATCCTTTGTGCTTTCATGACCAGTTTGTAAAGTTGCTTAGTAAGTTTTTACCATTACATTGAAATTTATGTGTGAGAAAGAACACATTAAGTCGGGGTTGTTATTGTTTTTGTTTTTCTCATGACAGTTTATGGCAGGGCATTGTTGGCCGTTCTAGAGCTAGCCAGATGCTCGAACTACACAATGGGTTGTCTGCTTAGATGTGTCCCCAACAAGGAGTGTAGTATAGTCCAGCTGTGAGCAGCTCTGCCTGTTAAAATGGCTTTTCCTCTGTGGGAAGTGCTAATTCTCTGGAGTCCCTTGGGAGTCCCTCTTAGAAACTAGCAGGGTGGGGACTTTTTGAGAGCTTTGCCCGAGAAGGTTGGACCACTGTGTCTCCTAATTTAAAGTTGGCTTTTGGTGTTTTTACCAGCCCAGAATACATCAGGAGAATTCTCTTCCATGTTTTCTAAGGAATGCATCTAAATGCATGTGGTATTCCTATTTCAATTAACTCTGTGTGTGGTGTCGCTGTAGGAGCGTCAGGAAGCAGAGAAAATGTTCAAGGGCAAACGGGGTGCACAGCTTGCAAAGGATATTGCCAGGAGAAGCAAAACGTAAGATACGGATATCCAACTTAACTCCACTTCCCTTCAGAAACACTGTCTGTCTGGCAGTTTGCCTCTTAGAAAAATTAAACCCCAAACTGGTTAGTGTGGTAGTACATTTCAATGATGGTGCTGGCCATCCATGACATTGTGGGAAATTTCTACCCGGTCAGCAGAGCATATATTCTGGTTTACCATCTTAGTTTGGTATTAAACATCCTGCTTTCTCTATTGGAAGATGGATCGGGTGGTGTTTCTGAAGGAGAGAGTTCTTGTATCAGTTTGTTAACAAAGATAAGATACTACACTGGTTGAATTACTTTCAAAAGCTTTTGAAAGTAAGAGAAGCAGCTTGCACCAGTCAGAATGTAACGATTATATTCTCCTTCCCAAGTTTTAATCCAGGTGCTGGTTTGCCAACTGACAAAAAGAAAGGTGGGCCATCTGCAGGGGATGTGGAAGCAATCAAGGTAAGGATGTGTGTCTGAGTTGTCAGACTGGAGAGAGCCCAGATGGGACAGGACAGTGGGTGTCCTAGTGCTAAACACTGTAGATTCCATTATCTCATAGTTCGTAGGAAGACTCTGGTAATTCTAGTTCAGGAAAAGACTACATTAATGTGCCTATTTGACCAGACTTTGAATTAATTGCATGAACTAATCAAAGGCGTCTGTATGTGTCTCCTTCTCCCAGGGACATTTCGCTTCTTTGAGCAGGATTTGCTGGCTGGCACCTCCTGTTGAAGTATCTGTAGAAAATTCTAGTCTCCAGTAACAGAAATCCCAGCAGATACTTAGCTTGGATTTTAGGGCATGAAATGATTGATTGCCGCTTCTCTTTCATAAGAGCCTGAATCTCTTCCTAAATATTGAAAATTGATGGTGTATTTTCTAGGTTAATTTTGTGTGTGTGTGTGTGTGTGTGTGTGTGTGTGTGTGTGTGTGTGTGTGCTTGTTTTCATCCTTTAAAAACTGTGCAATTTTTAAAATCCTCACAAGTCATGTACTAAATTTAGATATCAAACTTCCATCAGAATATTTTTACCTGTATTTAGATATCAAAAAACAAAAAAGAGAAAGAAAAAGATCGAAATAAATTGTTCAAACATACTGAAAGTTAGTATCAGTTTTGAATTTAAATTTTAGTAATTTAATTACCACAAAAATAACACCAAATGTTCAATTCCTAAATTGTACTGCTCTCAAGTACTAAACAAGCTTTTTGAAAAGGACAACAGAATTCTAGCCACACTTAATGAATTATCCAAAGTGTTTGATTGGGAGACTTTTACTGCCCAGCCCAGGCTCCTTACAGGGCATTGTGTCTGTTTGAAGAAACAATCAGATCCTAGGTTGATTTAATATACCAGTACAGTTCTTCCCCCATCACAGAACCATGTGGTTGATGTTCTGTGGGAAAGTTGGTAGGAATTTCTGCAGTGTCTGCTGGGTGGTAGTCATCATCCTTCTCCCTTTTCCTGTGTTTTCCAGAATGCCATAGCAAATGCATCGACGCTGGCTGAGGTTGAGAGGCTGAAGGGCTTGCTGCAGTCTGGCCAAATACCTGGCAGAGAGCGCAGACCAGGTGAGAAAATGTTCTCCGTGGAATTCCAGAACATCACACTTGGAATGATTACAGAAGAATACCTGGCTGGCATGATGACCAGACCTGAAATCCCATATTCAGGAGGTTGAGGCCAGAGATTCAGGAGTTGAAGGTCGTTCTTGGCAAAAAAAAAAAAAAACAAGTTTTGAGATCTGAGATCAGCTTGAGCTACACAAGATCAAGACCTTTTGGGGGTAGGGGAGAAAATAGGAATGAAGGAAAGTAGTAGAAGTAGGGAGGGAAGGGCAATAAAGTTAAGCCACTGGAACATTTATGGGGGTCTTTTCAAGTTGTAGCAAAGCATTTTATAACATGGAAAGAGCAAAGTTCTAGAGGTGATTGTGAACTTCTAAGTCATATGCTACATAATGGACATCTTGGTGAACTGATACATGCATTTACAGTAGTGGTCCCATAAAGTAACAGTTTAAAAATTGCCTTATACTTTTACTGTATGTTGTCCAGGTTCATAGTTTAGAAAAAAATAATTGCCTTCACCATATAGGTAGTTGAAAAGCTTATACCATCTAGTTTGTGTAAGTACACACTCTGTCGTGTTCATCTTCACAAAACAAGATCTCCAGTGCTAAAATTCCTAGAACATAGATTCTTGTAAAGCAAGGTGTGGCTATTGTGGTAATTTAGTAGTTAGCTGCACAGGCTATATAAAGAGCCTGACCAGTACTGTCTTTGGGCAGGTTTCTTCATCTTAGGCAAGTTCAAGATAGGTACTATCATCAAAAGGTTTGGGGGAGGATTGTAATAATTGCACTTAGCACAGGGCAAGTTTTGGGTAGGTGTTAACTAGTGTAATGTTTGAATGCCAAGTTGTGTCAGCAAATTGAGCACTAGAGATACATTATTCAAATAAAGTAAACAGGTATTACACATTTTGATATAAGTATCCCTAGGGATCACTACCACAGCAGCTTCTCAGGGATCATTATCTTTGAGCTGTTTTGGTTTTAGTTTTGTGACCCACTTAGTTTAGTCATGGTTACTTGCATGAGCATGGGGCAGGGGTGTTTACTGGAACAAGGGCAGCTTATAGTGATTACATTCCTGAAGAAAACGATCTCCTGCCTCAGCAGCTATTGTCAGTTGCTCCTCAGGGAGAGGGTGTAGGATAGTTTTAAGAATGGTGACATTGTTGTGTTCTTGGGCCCCTGGGGACATGCAAGGCAAATTATTTCTGTAATAAGTCCAAGGTGTTTGCTCTTTTCATTTAGTAGCATTTGCACTGGTGGGGAAAACCTGGTGCCTCGGCAAGGAGGCCAAGTGATGTACTTGGTGTGTTCTTCCTTGCATCTGCTCCCAGTAAAATTCATGTAATTTCACTCCCTGTCCTAAATGAAGGAATAGAAATGATTTTCTTTGGAACTGAAGATAGAGTTAAGATATCATACTTAAGTCCCTGAGCAATCCTCAGCACCTGACAGTGTTTATTACCAATGATAAAATTGCAGATTCTTAAGCAAAAATTGAAGTTTGGAAAACTTGGGCTGGGATGTAAATCTGGTAGAACATTGCCTAATACACATGAGACCTGGGTTCAAACTTCATTGTTAGTAGAAGGAAAACGTAGACCCACTGGTATAATGTTGATATATTCCTAGTCTTACAAATGTTTCTGGAAAAGTGGGAATATTAATGAAATTTAGTTTTCATGATACCGTGTCATGAAATTACTCAACATTTGAAAGATCTACAAAACAGGGTAAATGAATTTTTCCAAATACTCAAGTGTCTGTATGTATGGGTACAAGATCTGTTCAGACTACAAGGTGGAATTTGAGCTGCAGGTATGAATGGAAAGAGTTCCTTGAGAAAACGTCAAGTTCACTTTGGGAATGTTCTGTGAGAAGTTGCTGTTTGCTTCTGACTGCAGATGTCACAGATAGACTTGAACTTCAGTAGTTTCTCTGCGTATTTGAACGAGGCAACACTGTTTTTAGAGACAGCGTCTCTCTACATAGCCCTGCTGTCCTGGAACTCACTCTCATCAGGCTGGACTAACTCAGACATTCATCTGCCTCTGCCTCCTGGCTGCTGAGATTAAAGGCATATACTACCATGTTCAGCATTTTTGTTTTGTTTTTTTTTTTTCTTTTTTTCAGAATACATTGACCCTCCAAAAAAAAAATATTTATTTGTTTGTTTGGTTTTTGGTTTTTTCGAGTCAGGGTTTCTCTTGTGTAGCCCTGCCTGTCTTGGAATTCAAATCAGGCTGGCCTTGAACTCTGCCTCCAAAGTTCTGGGATTAAAGGTGTATACCACTACCACTCTGCAACCAAAAATCTTAAAAAAAAAAAAAAAAAAAAAAAGATTCTGCCACAGTGCTCGCTTCGGCAGCACATATACTAAAATTGGAACGATACAGAGAAGATTAGCATGGCCCCTGCGCAAGGATGACACGCAAATTCGTGAAGCGTTCCATATTTAAAAAAAAAAAAAAGATTCTGCCACAGAAACACAATTAAAAACTTTGAGTGTATTTATTCACTTTTTGTTTTATTTATGTGTCTGGTGAGTGGACAGGTAATACAAAATTGACATGACTTAAGGTTTTATGGGTTTTTTTCCAGGTCCAAGTGATGATGGTGAAGAAGAGATGGAAGAAGACACAGTCACAAATGGGTCCTGAGCTCTGACAGATAGGCTCTCCAGGGACAAGTCTTGCTTTTTGAGCATGGAGTAACAGCTTTGCTTGTGTCAACAACATGGAATCTGTCAGCATTGCTGAGTGCTCAGAACTACTGCTGATAATTTTTTAATATGAACATCGGTATCTAAATGCCCATTTTCTACAAATGATAAAATAAAGGCCACTTTCTGTGCTGCCAAATTGTCTGCTGTGTGTTTGTGGTGAGGTATAAGGGCATGTTTAAGTTGGAAGTTTGGGAGTATCTTAGTTAGTGTTCCCATTACTGACCAAAAGGCAAGTTGGGAAGAGAAGGGTTTATTTGTCTTACACTTCCATATTGCTGTTCATTACTGAAGGAAATCAGGATAGCAACTCAAACGGCAGGAACCTGGAGGCAGGAGCTGATGCAGAGGCCATGGAGGGGTGCTGCTTACTGGCTTGCTGTTCATGACTAGCAGCCCAGGGATGGCACTACCCATTTTGGACTTGTCCCCTTTGATCACTAAGTGAGGCTCTAGCCTATCTGATGACTCTAGCTTGTGTCAGGTTGTTACAAAAGTACCCAGTGCAGAGAGAATGGGGTTTTTGAATATACATTACTTCCGATTAAGAAATGTTACAGATTCTTTGTAAAGGCAGGCAGAATTTAGGACTGGACAAATAAAACCGAACACATAAGCAGCTAACAAATTTTAAATGATTTTTAAAATTCTAAGTAGGAATGAGAATAATCTTTGTTGGTGCTACAGCACGAGCAGAATAGCCTTCCAGCCTGTGGAACAGACATGGGTCATGGCTCTCTGTGGGGCAGGTTAAGGCACCCTTCTCTTAGCATCTAGCTGTCTTAACTGCATCCCTTATTTAGGAAAGGCTTTTATTGTTAAATATCAGTGCCTTGGTTTCTCTACTCTGCCTTGTTCCCCTAAGAACAATGTCTCTCAGCCTGGAGCTAGGCTAGCAGCCAGTCAGTTCCAGCAGTCCTGTCTCCACCCTACAGTACTGGGGTTGTAGGCATTTTTACAGACCCAGCTTTTTACATGGGTTGCAGGAATTTGAACACAGGTACTCAGACTTGCATAGCAAGCATTCTTAGCCACTGAACCATTTTCCCAGCCCCTGATTGGTTTTTCAAACATCTTTGGTAATTCTGGATGTGACAAGCATATTAAGTAGTCTCTGGATGCTTTTCATCGATGGCTGACAACTAGCTGCTCTTGTAAAGAGATAGAGTGGAACTGGCTTCCTAGGCGTCTTGCTGAGGAGAATGGAGGACAATGGCTTGAATTCAGTTTCCTTCTGTGCTGGATTGGAGTCTGATTTGTAGTATCCTCGGAGGTTGCTGCTCCCGCAGCCCTTCTGTTAATGGACTGGTTCCTATTGCTCATAAGACAGATGAAGTGCTTGCTTCTTATGGCTGTGACTGTGGCTTTATGACAGTCATGCTAAGACTGCACCAAAGAAAAAACGTTTCTGTTTTCCATAGCTTCATTGAGTTCTCTTACTGGATGAGACTCCCATCTTGGTCAACAATCCAAGTGTTGACAAGTTGGTGTCCGGGGTAACTTAGAATTGCGCGTTTTTAACTAAAAGTAACTCGAGTTTGGCACCCAGGCCTGGCCTACACTGTAGTCCTTGAGAATGATGGAGGCTGCTGAGCATGCTCAGAACTGTGAGTACTGGATAGTTTAGTATTTGAGATAGGTGGGAAAAAGCACACCCAGCACACCATTGCGTCCTATATGCCAGTGTCCTGATCGAGGACGTTGCAAAGCTGGCCAGAGGCAAATGAGGCTTCCTCTCTTCCATCTGTGTCTCAGGACCCAAATATTGGTCGGGTTCACTTTAACCCAATCTATTTTCCCTAGAATCCAACGTTTTCAGTGAATAATTTTGTAGAGCATGAGTTTCTTTCAGGCTAATGTTGAGCGTGTGACAGCAGAAATTTGTGTCAACTGATAGTCACACAACAACTACAAGAATGGGTCCTTGGAGCCACATTAACATACTGACTTGAAAAGGTGTCTCCTAGTCCAGGCTGGCTTTCAAGGAGCTGTGCAGCTGAAACTGGCCTTGACCTCCTAATCCTTACACCACCACCTCCCAACAGCTGAGATTATAGGTGAGTCACCACACCTGCCTGACCTTGAATGTTGCTGCTTTAGCATTTGAACGTAATTGGTAAATGTCTTGGCTTTAAGGCTTGAATATGATCAACGAGAGTTGATTAATGATTAACCTGAAGCTTGATCTCTGGATCTACGTGGTACAACTGGTCTCCATACATATGCCCGCATATATATACAAGCACACACAGGAGCAGGAGGGGAAAGATGATTGACTTAGAGGACTTGTTCTCAAAGAGAACTTGGATTTGGTTCTCAGCACCAACACTGCAGTTCACAACCTTCTGAACAGCTCCAGGGAATCCAACACCTTCTTCTGGCCTCCGTGGTCACTGCAGGTGTATGGTGTACTTACATGCTTGCAAAAACACTTATTCAAGTGCCCACAGAGGGCCTAGAGAAATGGCTCAGAGGTTAAGAGCACTGGCTGGTCTTTCAGAGGATCAGGGTTCAACTCCCAGCACCCCTATGGCAACTTTCACCTGTCTGTATCTCCAGTTCCAGGGGATCTGACACAGACATGCATACATGCAGGCAAAACACCAATGCGCATAAAAATAAATTATTTTAAAAAATAAATAAAAAAAAAAGAGTAGCCGGGCAGTGGTTGTGCACGCCTTTAATCCCAGCACTTGGGAGGCAGAGGCAGGAGGTTCTCTGTGAGTTCTAGTTCCATGACAGGCTCCAAAGATACAGAGAAACCCTGTCTCAAAAAAACAAACAAACATACGCATAATGTATTTTATTCTCTCTCTCTCTCTCTCTCTCTCTCTCTCTCTCTCTCACACACACACACACACACTCTCTCTCTCTCTCTCTCCTCTGCCCTTGGGAATATCTCCCCCTCTTCCCAACTAGCCACCCCTTTTCTATGTGCTGGACTTAGTGAGTTAGGGTTGTTTAGGGGAGCACGGGCCCCTTACCGATGGCTGCACCACTGAAGAAATGTTTCTTTTTTTTTTTTTTTTTTTTTTTTTTTGGTTTTTCGAGACAGGGTTTCCCTGTAGTTTCTAGAGCCTGTCCTGTAACTAGCTCTTGTAGACCAGGCTGGCCTCGAACTCAGAGATCCGCCTGCCTCTGCCTCCCAAGTGCTGGTTTTAAAGGCGTGCACCACCACCGCCAGGCTTGAAGAAATGTTTCTTACTCCTCCATCAACTAGCAGTAGTAGAGTCCTGGGGGGCTCAGGTGGGCCTGAATTAGCACCTCCTCCTCTCAGTGGTAGGGTGTTGAGCCCAGTCTTGGGCAGATCTTGTGACATCTGTAATCGACTAGAGTAGCTGGCGTTCTATGCCTACTTCTCCTCAGAAAACTAACTAACCTACTCAGGACTGATAACATTTCTGCTTAGTTGCCATGAACCAAAATAATCCACCTAGCTAAATACAATGGCTGCGGAGATTCACCTAAGCTGAAAGAAGTACCCATGCAAGGATGTGGTTCTAAGAAGTGGCAGAGCTAGGCATTTAGTCTACATAATCAACAGTGGCCTTGTGATTGCTATTCACCTTTGTCCTGTTTCTGCAATTAACACCTGAACTTCTCAAGTGCCAGACCGGAGTGAGTGGGGGCCCTAGATGGTGAGCACTTGATGAAAGGGTTAAACGTAACACAGCTGAGACGTAGGAGCCGTTTCATAGAAACTGGAATAAAAGCCTAAAATCTATGCCCTCAATTCAAAATGCTTTCCATTTTACTGGATTATTATACTGCGCACATCTAAGTGCACTCTGGGATGCCCAAGGGTAACAAAGTGACTTTGTATATATGTTTTATTTATGTGGCTTTGTTGTTTTTGAGAAGGGCTAACTATGTAGCTAGCCTCTGTCTCTTGTGGTTTTGATTTTTGAGGCAGTCTCTCATTGCCCAGTGTGACTTTAGATTCCTGATCCTCTTCCTCACAAACATTGGGATTAGAAGCTTTTGCCACTATAGTCAGTGGATGCAGTGCAGAGCTTAAAACCCAGGGTTTGGACATGCTAGACAAGGAAGTACTTGACCTAAATGAGATACATTCCTAGTACTAATTTGTGTGTGTGTGTGTGTGTGTGTGTGTGTGTGTGTGTGTATGATTTATTTATTATGTACACAACACTCTGCCTCCATGTATGCCTGCACGCCAGAGGAGGGCGCCAGATCTCATTACAGATGGTTGTGAGCCACCATGTGGTTACGGGGAATTGAACTCAGGACCTTTGGAAGAGCAGCCAGTGCTCTTAACCACTGAGCCATCTCTCCAGCCCCTCTTTTGTATATTTTTAATGCATTATCTTTATGAATTACTAGCTTCTATTTTATATTGCAAAATTAAAGTGGAAATGATTCCTTTTTATTGGTGTTGTGTAAAACAATTGATTTTATTATGACATTTTCATATATGTGTATCATGTACTTTGATCATACCCACCCCACCTTTTTGCTTATTTGTTTTTTTGAGATAAGGTTTCTCTTTATAGCCCTGGCTGTCCTGGAACTCACTCCATCAACTAGGCTGGCCTCGAACTCAGAAATAAGTGCTAGGGTTAAAGGTGTGCATCATTAATGCCTGGCATTTTGTTGTTGGTGGTTTTTTTTTCCCACTCCCTTTTAAAGAAACTAAATGTTACTACTTATTTCATCATCATGATTACAGATGTTACGGGACTGGATAAACAGGCAAATTAAGCAACCTCCTCCCTCTTACCCAGATGTTTCTCTTGCATTTGTATGACGAAGCCTAAGTAAGTGAGAAATCATTTTAAACTAAGAGTAATGGTTTAAACTGGGGGGGTGTAGCTCAGAAGTAGAGCATAGGGGGTCCAATGATCAGTACCCCCAATTTTTAAACAGAGGCATCATTTTTTTACCACTAAGAGGAAAACATTGCAAATATAAAACTAATTCAGCAAATTGATGGCTATTGTCATATCCTTAACTGATAATATCCAGTCATCAATTTTCTGATTTGTATAGTCCATTTTCAAGGTGGCTGAAAATGTAAAGCAATTGCAGGCTTTTCTCTCCCACGTTCCATGAACACCAGTCCTTCAGTAGGAAAACCTGCTTTAGTTTTACTACTGTAGTAGGCTACTCGACAGGCTAACTTTATGAAGCAATGGCATTTTGGAGATTCAAAGTCCACAAAACACAGCAAAACTTCGGTCAGGGTCCTTTGACTGTGTCACATCATGGTGGGATGCATATAAATCTGGTTTCCTTTTTCCTGGAGAACTCCATACTGACTTCATATAACCCCGCAAAGGTCCCGCCTTTATACACCACGGATAAAATTGTTGCCTTCTTAATCCCGTTAATCTAAGACTTTTGGAAACTTGATTCCATCAGTTCCATTTCAAATCGTAGCAGTCTCCTCTATTGCTTTCCTAATATGTTGCTGGGAAGCATTACAAAACTGTGGTAATGTGTCACATAGTAAGAGTCTAAACATGTTGGAGTCATTAATAATTAATTAATCCTTCCCTTGGCATCGTGGTTCCTTATAAATAATTTGGGTCAGTGGAGTATTAGGTCGCTTTCCTCATGTTTGTAGAGGGGACCTGTGCTGCAACCCTCACTGGCCCTGTGACAAGGGCGGGATGCAAATCTCATCCCTACGAGGCTCCAAATCCCTTGCTCCCCGCTGTCCAATCAGTATCAAGTACAAGGTCTGTAGGAAATCAGTGCAAGATCAGTTATCCACTTCCAGAGCTTCTAAACGCCGCAGTTCCTTCCCAAAAGTCAAACGCGTTTCCGCCTGGGCGTTCTCAAGCCCCGCCCTCCAGTCACACCCCCTCTGTGATTGGTCGAGCGTCGAGACGAGTCGAGTCATGATAGGTCAGAACCGCCGCGGCCGTGAGCGCCACGTGTACAAAGGGCCGAACCGGAAGCTCCGAGCCGAGAAGAGCGGTGGGCCTGTCGTTGGCAGCGGAGGCCATGGAGCTCCCCGAGGAATCTCTGTCCGCGCGGCCGGCGCTGGAGACCGAGGGCCTGAGATTCCTGCACGTTACAGGTGAAAGGCGGCTGGGCGTGCGGCAGGCGCCGCCATGCTCGGTGGGTCGGCCTCCAGGAGGCCTGGCGTTATCGCCGCGGGCAGGCCGGGACGGCGGGCTGGGCCCGAGCGCAGCTTCCCCGAAGTCAGCCCGCTCTGGCCGGGCACTCGCGGACTTGGCTCGCTGGAGTCCTTCTAACACCTTCCTTTTGCAGTGACTTTAGTCTCCGGCAGGCGTTTTGCTCTGCGCAACCCTAACCCATTGCTGTCTCCTTTACAAAGTGTAGCTCCGGGAGTCTGGGTGGCCTTTGCTGTCCTGAATTGATTGGATAGACACATCCCCCCCTAGTCCTTCAGAACTCCGCTGCTGTATCCTGCACCTTCCAGACTGCCCCGGAGTGTCCTGGTGGTTGAGAAGTTTCTGTACCCAGCCTTTCCGGAATCCTTCCATTCCTGGCCCAGATAGTAACTACTTTAGGGGTCTGTTTTCTCAGCTAGATGAGAAGGTTCTGAAGGCGGGAGCTATGATTTATCTTTGCTGAATATTATTGAAAAACGGCATTCTCCGTTTTTTGAACCTGCTTTCTTTTTTGTCAGTGGGCTCCGTGCTGGCCAGCTATGGCTGGTACATCCTCTTCAGCTGCATCCTTCTCTACGTCGTCATCCAGAAACTCGCAGTCCGACTGAGGGCGTGGAGGCAGAGACAGCTGGACCGGGCTGAAGCTGTTCTGGGTTAGTGTCCTGTGATAGAAATGAAGGCGCCTGTAGCTTACCTGCATGGGTGGCAGCAGTTTATGCCTTTTAGTTTGGATGTTTGAAAGATTTTTACTGAGATGCAAAAATTTCCTAATGGCGTGTAGCATACTCGATGCACATCTTGTTTAGTAGGAGGATCAAAATGAAAACTTAACCGTTTCGTTGGGCTCTAGCTACATCCTTTGAGTTATTGTGAGTGACCAGAAACTCGGCATTAGGATTTTGCATACACTTCATTTTGATTTTTCCCAGACCTCTGATTTCTGCCAGGCGGTGGTGGCGCACGCCTTTAATCCCAGCACTCGGGAGGCAGAGGCAGGCGGATCTCTGTGAGTTCCAGGCCAGCCTGGTCTACAAGAGCTAGCTCCAGGACAGGCTCCAAAGCTACAGAGAAACCATCTCGAAAACAAAAACAAAACAAAACAAAAAAACCTGATTTTCACTTCTCATTTGGTTTTTTAAAAAAAACCTCAAAGCGTAGCCATTCTAGCTAGAAGCTACCTCAGTGGCTGTGCCCAAAAGAAATGTTAAGTATTTTATATTGCAGTATAACTAAAATACAGATCATCTGAATTACCATTGTACTGAGACTGGGGTGGAAAGCCTTGATTTACAGCTAGGCAAAAATGTAAACTAGGATTGGGTATGGGGCACACACCTTTAGTCCCAGCACTCAGGAGGCAGAGGCTGGCAGATCTGTATGAATTTGAGGTCAGCCAGGGCTACATAGTAAGTAAGTCCCTATCTCACAAAAAAGTAAACTGGGGTTGGAGCTGGGACTCAGCTGGTGGAGTGCTTGAGTAGCATACACAAGGCCTGGGGTTTAGTCTCCAGCACCAAATAAAAGTGGGCATGATGGCCAACTTTCGTTGTCCCGCACTGGGAGGTGGAGGATCAGGAGTTTAAGGTCACTCTTTGCCACATAGTGAGTTGGAGACCAGTTGAGGTTACAGGAGACCTTATCTCAACCGGAAGTTAGTTAAGCTGGGACATCCATATTCAATTCATAATGCTAATTGAAAGGACTTGTTTTTTTGTTGGAAGAGGATCTCACACCTCTTTTCATAGACCTGGGCTAGTCCAGTGATAGATGGAGATGCAAAGGCCTTCAGCTTTGCTTTGTGGACCGCTGGTCAGCCTAGAGATGGGGTGGAGTGAGATGTAAGGTGTATATGTTGTACAGTAGAGGCTCGCTCCGCGGCCATCACAGCACTTAGTGCTCCACTCTGAGTGTGCAAGGATATATTTCGTGTTGATTTTCTGATGTTTGAACCTCTCTATATTTATAGGCTATTTTATATGGAGTCATACCCAGTTGTTTTCTCTTGCTATTTTAGAACCTGATGTTGTTGTTAAGCGACAAGAGGCTTTAGCAGCTGCCCGTTTGAGAATGCAGGAAGATCTAAATGCCCAAGTTGAAAAACATAAGGAAAAACTAAGACAGGTATGAACTGGGTTGACTTAATAATTGTGTTGGGTTTTTTCTTTTCTTTGTTTTTTCAGGGCCTTGAGCACACTAGGCAAGGTCTCTATTACCTGTCGATACCTCTACTGAACTGTTCAAGGCTTAGTGCTAATGGTCAGTAAAATATTTGCTGTTATTTGCAAGCATAGAGCAGAGTCGTGTCTCATTAAGTTCCAGATGCATTTCATAGTCTACTAGGTCAGCACTGCCCATGTAGAGGAAATGTGCTGGCTATAAATAGGTTTGTGAATTCATTGCTACTGTGGACAGTGTTTGTGGGTGAGTGAGTGTACGTCTTTTTGGGTGGATATCAAGAATTAATTTCGTTTAGTTTACTGTTGGTCAGCATGCTTGTTTTGTACAATTTTGAACTGTCAAGGGAGAAATACTCTTGAAGAAAGGTATATCTTTTGTTTCTGTCTTGCCTTCAAGTGTTTTCTTAACAGTGTTACTCCACAAGACTGTGTGCTTGGGTCACATTGATGCCAGAGCTGGTGTAGATACCAGCCTGTCTACCTCCCAAGTGCTGGGATTCCAAGCTCCATATTTAGCTTTGTTTGAAGCTGGGTATCACATATGACTTAGTTTAGGGATGGTCAAGCACACAACTGTGGGTTTTAGGAGAGCAAGAAAACGCAGCGTAAGGCTTAGATAAGGATTGTGTTGGTGAAGGTGTGGACTAAAAGATGGGAATTTTGAGTTTGTTTTTTTAAGTCATGGATTTTTCATGGGAGGAAAGGTGGAAAGTGAGGGGAAGGAGGAACCAAGGATTGCTCTGAGCAGCCAGGGGATTTGCGCTGGTCCTCATGGGAATAAGACTTCTGTATTAGGTACTTCTGCTGCTGTGCTGGAATGGTGAGCAACTGGGGAGAAAGGGTTTATTTTGGTGTCCAGCCCCTGGGGGAGGACACAGTCTGTCATGGCAACAGGAACATGAGGCCTGCCTGGCAGTCAGGAAGCAGACAGGGCAGGAAATGGAGCCAGGCTATAAAACCTCAAAGTACCTCCAAGAACATACTTCCTCCAGCAAAGCTGCCCCTCCTAAAGGTTCCATGACATTTGTAAACATTGCTGCCAGCTGGAGACCACGTGTTCACATACTAGTGCCTATGGGTGACATTTATCATTCAGATGACATTTGTACACTAGCATTGAGCTAATCTGTCATTGTCATTTCCAGTCCGATCCAGAAGTTTTCAGCGCCTCTCTCATCTCCCACAAAAAGAACCCTCTGCCAGCTGCGAGGCGCCGGAGAATCTGATCTCAGAATTATCCGCCTCAGTCGTGTCGCTGGCTCCCAGAGGCATGTGCCTCTCGCCACATTGGCAGCTTCTCCTATTTCTGCATGGCTGTCCTTTCTGATGTGCTCTTCCCAGCTTACTGGGACCCAGAAGGAAAGAACATCATAAGATAGAAATGCACACCCTCCCTCCTGAGGCTTTTAGTCCAGTAGTAGCCTTCAGTTGATGTAAGCTAATTGCCAGTCTTTCCCTTAGTCACCAGCCTGACTTTAAAGTTAGGAATTAGAAACCTGTGGTATAGAAGCTCCACTGTCCTTGATTCTTACCCATTGCCTAAATAGTCTGTGTAATGTTAAATTTATTTAGGTGTTTTGTTTGTTTGTTTTGTTTGTTTGTTTAAGACAGGGTTTCTCTGTGTAGCTTTGGAGCCTGTCCTGGAACTCTTGTTGACCAGGCTGGCCTCAAACTCACAGAGATCTTCCTGCCTCTACTTCCCGAGTGCTGGGATTAAAGGTGTGCACCACCACTGCCCAGCTTATTTAGGTATTTTTTACAGATGTACTTTGTCCAGTATTTTATGAGCACATTGTGTGGGTCCCTTTGAATAGAAATGGAAATAGTATGTGCATGTTTTTTCAAATGCCCATCATATCTGCCTGGCTTATGGTTAGTTTAGATCTCTCATAGGTAATGCTAGAATTTATCTACTAAACATTGATTCTGGATGTTTATTATTTGTGTGTTGAGTCAACCATGTACATGCCGTGGTGTGCACTGGGAGATGAGAGGACAATTTACAGGAGTCAGTCTCTTCTTCCATGAGTTCTGGAGCTCAAATAGGTCATAAGCTTGTTTGCTTGTTCAGCAAGCACTTTTGCCTGCTGAACCATCTTTCTGCATCCCACCCCCCATTTTGTTGTTTGTTTTCTTATGATGGATTAGACTTTTTTTTTTTTGAGGCATAGGGTCTCATGGAGCCCTGCCTAGACTAGACGTCTGCCTCTGCCTCCCTAGAGCTGGGGATTCTGGGATTACAGGCATGCATTACCATGCCCCACTCAGTTAGACATTCTTGATGTAACTAAAAGTATAGAGTAACCTTTATGTTAAGAGGTAGTTGGTTCTTTCTGAACTTTCTGTACTTACAAGTGATGGAAGCTTGAAGGGTGCCATGGAGAAATTTGCAGAACATGTGCTTTTAAGCCATCTCATCATTTGTTCTTATGACATCACAATTTAATTAGGACCAGAATAGATTGCATTGGGTTTGAATTCTTTCAGAAGTGAGAGATTGCATGCCCCTGACATGCATGTTCACTGCAATGCTTGGTTGCTTGAAAAAAATGGCTACCGTCCCTGGACTAGGAAGCAGAAGCAAATACCATGTGTTTTGGATCCATACCTACCAGAGGCTTCTTGGGCAGCCATTGCTGAGTGTGGTTTTCTGCTGGGATTCATTTCCCTTATGTTTCCATAGTACCTAACTTTCTAATGCACTTGGCAATCTGTTGTCCTATGACCCAGTGCCTGAGGCACAGCAAGGTAGTGGTAAAACAGGCCTGCCAGCCACACACATCCATTACGGGTCATTTCTTCTGCGTTGCCAAAATGGACTGATAAGGGTGGGTTCAAATAATGGAATCATTGTTTCTTTTTCCACACTTAAAAAAAACTCTATGTACTTTTATTTTATGTGCATTGGTGTTTTGCCTGCATGTATGTGTGGGGATGCAGATGCACTGGAACTGGAGTTACAGACAGTTGTGAGCTGCCATGTGGATGCTAGGTTCTCTAGAAGTCAGTACTCTTAACTGCTTAGCCATCTTTACAGCCTCTTTCATACATTTTAAAACATTTAAATAAAGGTTTTTATGAGATAGGGTCTCTGTGTTTGCCAGGCTGGTTTCAAACTTACAGTTTTCTCATCTTCGAGCACTAGGGTTGGAGGTGTACACCATCATGCCAAGCCTGCACAGCAGCTTTTTGTTGTTTTTTAATAAAATGAAAGTGAGACGTGTTAGGAGAGAAGTTTGAATTAAGAATTCTCCAATGAGCATTTTCCCTGAGACTAGTAGGAGCTTATGAATGCTTCTTCTCTGTGTTCTTTGTGTGTGTGATTCTTTCTTAGCTTGAAGAAGAGAAAAGGAGACAGAAGATTGAAATGTGGGACAGCATGCAAGAAGGCAGAAGTTACCGAAGAAATACAGGAAGGCCTCAGGTAACTAGAGTTGAAGGCAATTAGCTGTGTAGAATACCGGGGCTTGGATTGGGTTTGTGGTTTTGTAAATTAAACCCAGACCATGGCATATTGAACTATACCCCCCTATCCCCAAATAGAATTTATTGATTCTTAAATTTGTGTTTGTTCAAACAGGAAGAAGATGGTCCTGGGCCTTCTACTTCATCTGTCACCCCCAAAGGAAAATCTAACAAAAAGCCTTTGCGGGGAGGTGGTAAGAACCTGGCAATGTGAACCATTTAGAAGTTTTAACACTTACAAGATATATTGTCTTTTTGTCTGTACTTTCTGTGTATGTGTGGTGTGTGTGCACTTCAGTCTGCCAGTGCACGTGCCCATGCTTATACACAGAGGACATTAGGTTCTATCAGTTTCCACCTCATTTCCTGAGACAAGACCTCTCCTTCATCCTATTAGTTGGTTCGGCAGCTGGGAAGCCTCAGCAGTCCTGTCTCTAAGTGGAAACACTGAGCTTACAAGTGTGTGTGCCGCTATGCCTGGCATTATGCATGGGTGCTAGGGGTTTGCACACAGGTCCTTGTGCTTGCTCAGCCCTTTTTCCCACTGAGCCAAATGGAGGCCAGCCTAGGCTACATAGTAAGGAAACAGTCTCTTAGTTTCTAGTCCCCAGTTTAGGGCTGTAGAGATAAGGGAGCAGATACAGAGTGCCTGTGGCTCTTCACTGAGCAATTAGGGTGATGGTGCTGGGGTGCAGAGTCTTTCCTGCTCCTTGATAGGCTGTGACAGGAATGTGAACCAGGATGAGAACAGTCTGTCCTACAGACGGTGTCTGGCAGACACTGTCTTGTCTTGCTCAGTGCTGCCCTGTTTCCTATGAGTAACTTTCTCAAGATAGAAATATGTTCACTCAGCTTTTCCTGTATAATATATGAAGGGATGCTTTAGGTGACACCACGGCAGCACGTCTTCATCTTGTCCCTGAGGGATTTTCCATATCTTGAAGGTGGGACAGACAAATGCAGGAATTAGCAATCTTTTGAGATTCAGGCTGAGTTTGCAGAAATGGAACAATTTATTATGTACCTCCCGTCCTCCAGAGCTAATTACTTTCATCCTGGCCTAACCAACACACATCAGTTTGCACGTGGTCTTGAGCTGGGGCCAACCTAAGCAACCTGGCTTAGCAAATGAGGAAACTAAAACTTAGGGCAAGATTTCATGGTAAGCAAGGAGCAGAACCAGCCCACATGAGACTGACTGTGGAGCCTGGGGCATTTGGCAAGGACCCAGTTATCATATTGGCTGTAAGGATCCAGTGTGGGAGAGAGAGATGGAAAAAGGATGTAGGTGACCCATCTCTGACTACTAGAAGTAGTGGAAGGTTCCATTCTGGTTATTTGGTTTGTTTTTTGTTTGTTTTTGAAACAAGGTCTTAGACCTAGGCTGGCTTCCAGCTCAATATGTAGCCAAGGATGACCTGGACCTCTTGATCCTCTTGCTTCCTCCTCTCAAGGACTAAGATCACAGGCCTGGACCATCACACCCTTTTAAAATGTTCTGCTTTGCTTTTGTTTTGTTTTTGAGACAATGTCTCAAACATAGCCTAGGCTGTTTTGGAAATCACAGTGTAGCCGAAGCTGGCCTTATGCAACCTCCTGAGTGGAACTACAAGTGTGAGCCCCCACATTTGGTCACTTTAATTGTCCTCAAAACAATTTCCATTTTCTGCAGCTTTAATAGCCTTTATTTGGATGTGTGCTTTCTTTTAAGTGCTGTAATTAGTGTAGGGTAAACGTCCAAGCCCATTTCTGTGTTTGAAAACCTACCAAACCCCTCCAGTTCCTGAGCATGAAATCCTACCAATTCCTGGGCTCGAGCCAAGCTCAAGCAGGACTGAAATCACACCAACCCCTACTTTGGAAAACTCCTCCCCAACAAACCCTGTTTAAGCCTGCCTCCTGTCCAGTCCCCTGCTGCTTCTCACCTGAGCAGAGGTAGCCAACTTCTTGTGTCTCTCCCAATAAATCTCTTACGTGAGGTTTGTTGTGTGGTGTGACTTTCTGGTATTCCTTGGCTCCCGATTGCCAAAGATGCCTTTCCCCTCAGAGATGCAACAGTTCTACAGAGGAAAACATTTCCATCAGCTCTGTAACACTTCTGCTAGGGAAACCTTCCCCCTCAGGGCTGCAACACTTCCTTGGGGAAGCCTTCCCCTTAGAGATAACACGAGCATTGGGGATTTCCCCTCAGGGCTGCAACACTTGTATTGAGGAAATTTTCCCCTTAGAGCAGAGCTGTAAAGCTTAAAATTAGAGGCTTCATATAGTTAAATCAGGCTATCAGGTAATTTCTGACTAACATTTTGCATGCCTCTCAAGTACGGGTATTAAAGGCTGCACCACAACTATCACCACCTTATTTTTAATATTAGGCTAAAGTCCCTAGGAAATGGCTATGAGGATGGAATCTTTATCCTTGCAGTGATTTACATGCTAGATTTGTGGTTAGAGTTTTAATATAGAATATTCCCTGATCTCCAGCCATCAAAATGGTTGTTTCCTTTTCACTTCCAGGTTATAATCCTCTGACTGGTGAAGGGGGTGGAACCTGCTCCTGGAGACCCGGACGCAGGGGCCCATCATCTGGTGGATGAAGCTAAGACTCTTGTTAGTGTCACTTGACATTAGCAAGGTGAACCCTTAACCCTCCACTCAATTGCCTTACGCACACTTTCACAGTGACTAGCCAAGAAGAGGTGGGGCTTATTTCCATTGTTAACTACCTGTATTTTAAGGGCTGTGGTCAGTATGAGATGAGACATTGCCATTAGGTCACACTCTACTTAGAGACGAGATAGCCAGTGATTTCATAGCTACTTGCTAGCTGGTAGGTTGAAGGCCTCTTGCTATTTAGCAGACTTTGTGAAGGAGGCCCAATGGTGATCTTTTGGGGGTAGAAGTCCTTTCTGATAGGACAGTCTCTGTGACAGAATGCGTTGAATGATGTCTTCCTTATAAATGGTGAGCCCACCAGTGAGGATTACTGATGTACAGTTGATGGGGTTTGCTTCTGTATATTTATTTTTATGTACAGAACTTTGTAAAAAAGAAAAAGTTAAATACTTGAAAAGTAACATTTTTAACATCTTTATTAAACTCAAGGAAATTTCCTTGTGAGCTTGACTTTGACAGACATTAAATAGCTTTTTTGTCATTCAGTCTCCAATTATTTTGCTTACTTCTCCTGGCTAGTGGCAGATAGTCTTGGTGATTTTAAAGTTGACAGACTCCTTGAGTTTTAGTTGTTACATTAGTAGAATAAACAAATAGCACAGAAGGCCATGGTGGTGTGTGCCTACACCCACACACTGGGGCCTGAGAGTAACTGCAAATTTGAGGCTAACCTTAGTTAGCTACACAGTGAGTTCCAGGCCCATCAGAGCTACAAGTACTCTGTAATAGACTGATAAGACATGTTTAAAAGGAGAACAGAAAAGCATGGTACTTGCCTGTAAACACTTCAGACACCACAGGATTGCCAGACTGGCCTGGGTAGCAAAACCCTACCTCTCCACACACCAACCCAACAACAGAGTCTTGCTTGAGCTCCCAAGACTTCCTTTACGCAAATGACTCATTTGTCCATGAGAGGACCTGCTGGGGATTTTTTGTAAGACTCTGATGATTACGTATGAGTGTATGTGTCACAATTTGACTGCTTTGTTTTTCAAGACAGGTTCTCTATTTGTAGACCTGGGTATCCCGGAACTCACTTTGTAGACCAGCTGGCCATGACCTCAGAAATCCAACAACCTCTCGCTTCCTGAGTGTTGAGCCCAGCTATAGTCTTTGATTTTTATATTATTCAACACTTGTTTTGAGTAGCAAAACTATTCTTAACTCGGACTAGTTTGGGCTTACATGGTGGATGTTGGATGCTCTTGGCATAGAATCAGTCATGGAAAGTAAAAAAAGAAACTAGAATGGCCTATTTGGCTAGTAGGTAGAAAGAAGTCTATAGGAGCAAAATAGTATGTGGTTGTCTGTCTTAACATATACAAGAAAACAAAGTCTTTGTAGGACTTTATTGGGGAGCTTGGTCTGGCAGTACTCATGTGGTAACGGCACTTGGGAGATGGTCAGGAGGATTTCTAGTAAAAGGACAGGCTGAGCAATGTGGAGGCTAAGAAGTCTTGAGGAAGGCTTGAGAGAAGAGTTGGGATGGGTGTAGCACTGGAATTAGAAACAAATAGCTAATTGACTTGGAGTCTAGAGGGACTGAGTTGTGTAAGTGGCTTTCAACTAAGCAGTAGTGTTGATTTGTAGTAGAAACTAAATAGGCGAAAAGGTCCTAGAAGGTTGTGGTTTTGTGTACTAGTAGGTGTTCTGGCAGGTTTGGATGGTGATATACAGAAGTAATGGAGTAACAATGTTACCGGTATACAGATAATGGGTGTTATGTATTGAGATGCCATCTGTATAATAGTTTGGAAAAGCACTTACCATGTCGTATCTGTAGACTTGGTTAATACTCTGCCTGTGAAGCAGGTAGTTTGGTTTTCAGGAACTGAAGCTTAGAGGAGTTAAATAACTTGCTCAATGCTAATCAGTGTAGTCTATTTCATCCTTGTGTTCTGGACCCAAAGCTTAAGCTAATCAAGGTGTGGACAGTGTAGTCCAGCTAAAGAAGCAACTACTCTGTGGAAATTGTGTGTCACAAGTTGAGGGCAGTGAGCACTTCAGATGGGTAGCCTGGCGTCACAAGTTGAGGGCAGTGAGCACTTCAGATGGGTAGCCTGGCACCACTCAAGGTCTGCCTGCTGGAGAAAGAAGGAACTGAGGGCAGGAGTACAAAGGCCAAAACCCAAGTATCACATGGAAGAGTGGACTGAGCCAGTCATAAAACCTGTTTGAAGCTGGGTGGTGGTGACACACACCTTTAATCCCAGCACTCAGGTGTTGTGGAATATAGTTGAAGATGTGTTACATCTGTTTATGCTGTGGAATATTTGTTTAATGATGCAGAGATGTGTTTCATATGTTGCAGTTGTTTGATTCTGTGAAGCTGTGTTACTCTGCCTGCCTAAAACACCTGATTGGTCTAATAAAAAACTGGAGAGAGAAGTAGGCAAGAGAGAGAAATAGGCGGGGCTGGCAGGCAGAGAATAAATAGGAGAAATCTCGGAAGAGAGATGGAAGAGCAAGAAGAGGAGAGGAGGATATTGGGCCAGTCACATGGCCAGCTGCGGAGTGAGAAGAAAAGATTATAGAATAAAAAGATAAAAGTCCAGAGGCAGAAGGTAAATGGGATAATTCAAGCTAAGAAAAGCTGGCCAGAACCAAGCTAAGCTAAGGCTGGGCATTCATAAGAATTAAGATTCCTTGTATTTATTTGGGAGCTGGGTAGAAGGCCCCCAAAGAATAAGAACAAAACCAACTATACTCATGAGGCAGATCTCTGAGTTTGAGATCAGCCTGGCCTACAGAGCAAATTCCAGAGCTACCCAGAGAAACCCTGTCTCAGAAGACAAACAAACACCCATTTGAAACCCAGCTGTGTGTTCTGCCTTACCCTCGTGCTGTCGCCACAGACCACCCTTCTCTTCTGCTGCTCTCCCTCACCTTCCTGACGACTCCAGTGCTGAGCAGTTGTAGACATGTTTACTGTTCAGTGGCTGCATCCTTCTGCGGGGGGGGGGGAGGGGGGGTCCACATGATAGTGTGAAAACAGGCCTTTGTTTTCACACTATCACTAGCCACTTGCCTTTTTTAGCACCCTGAGACTACAGCAAATGTCTGCAGGTGTGGATATGGTCCACTTTATTTTGAAACACCTAATTCAAACCTCAGAGGTCACTTCATACCTGCCTTGGCATCATCAAAGCATCCTGCAGACCCTGGAAGAGAGGGCATGAAACGAAGTGCAGAAGCCAGGATCTCACCACAGTGGCCTGATTTGGGCGGTTTGCCCATTGGCATTCCCTAATCATAAGCCGCCATAAGTAAAATAAGCGCTATCCCCAAGGGACTGTGGCTCATCTAGAAGCTGACTGGGCTGGTGTCATCCCTGATGGCTGTCAGCTGGGCAACAGGTGACTGGCTCTTGTGCTTCCCGGTCTGAAGCAGGCTAGGGCAGCCAGGGCTTGTTCATGTGGCAACTCGAGTCCAAGTTCAGGATGACAAAGTTTAATATTTTTTTTTGTATTTTAATTGTTTCTGTTATGTGTGTTAGCCAGTTTAGGAACAATGTACCACAGTGCATGTGTAGAGGTCAGGGTACAACTTTGAAGAATCAGTTCCTCCTTCCATCTTGTTGAAGCAGGGTCTTATATCTGCCACTGTGTATATCCATTCTAGCTGGCCTATGAGTTTCCATTTGATTCTCCTGTTAACGCCTCTGATTTCATTTGGGATTATGGATGCAAGCCACTATGTCCAATTTTTTGTGGGTTGGAAGGATCACCTTAGGTATTGGGCTTGCTGGGCAAGCATTTTTCCCTACGCCTTCTATCTCATCGCCCACATGCACAGATCTTGCTTCCCGTTTTGCTGCTATCCCATTGACTTAAGCAGTTCATAATTCGAAAGCTAGGAGGAGGCCAACACTCAGTAGGAAGACCTATAAAATCGCATTACAAGGAATAAACGAGGGGAGGGGAAAACGCCAATCCCAGCCAGATGCTGTTAGATGACCTTGTGCAGCCTTTCCACACATTCCTCAGTGTGAATCTGCCCCAGTCTGTAGCAGGCTAGCTCACCTTACAGTTAAGGCTCAGCCCCAAGATTTACAATCAAGACAATGGAGTAGCAATTGTGCATAACCCTGCTCTGACCAATACAGTATATTCCCAGCCTTCAAAGAACCTGAAAATAACCTTAAGTGAGGACATAGACTGGTTGGGATTTGGCAAAGGCACTCTGCAGGCAAGCAGGCCAGGTTTAGGCACAGTACAGTACTGCACAGTGATGTGCCTCACTAGAGACCCACCAATATTGTGAACCCAAGGACGGTTACTAGTATCTGCAGAAGGGATCTGTGGAAAGGGTCACTTGACAGACTTTCAGTAGACTGCCATCTGGCAGAGACCCAGGGAGAATGCCAGCATGTTCTGACCTCTCTCCCATCCACCGCTCTTCTGCCAGTGCTTTCCGTTGACTGATTCTAACTGAAAGCTATCCCCTGGGGATGCTGACATCTGCTAGGTTGGTTAGCCATCATTGCCTTTTAGACTTTCAAGAACATGCTGAAGTTCTGACTCCTACTCCCTATGGATATGACCTTATTTGGAAATAGGGTCTCAGTAGATGTAATCAAGTTCAAGGTGGACATGTGACAGAGTGGGGGTGACATAGCCACAAGCCCCAAACATTTGGCTGACTAGAAACTGAACAAGGAAACATTCCCAGCACCTTCACTGTGGAATTACCACATCTAGAACTAAGAGAATACCTACCCTTCTGTGGCTATAAACAAGTTCATTTCTGGTGATGTGTCACAGTAGCCAGAAGAAGTGACCCATAAGAAAGTTTCACTGAGAGCAACCCCCCCACATACCATGTTGCAAAAGACAGAGTCTGAGGGCTCAGGAGACATAAAAGTTCCACAGAATTTCCACATGGATCTTGCCAGGAGATGGCCTGAAAACATTCCTAAGGCCAATCTTACAAAGGCTATGCGCACCGATGTTCCTGAACAGCACTAGAAGCAAGGTTGATGTGAGGACAAGGAATAGACCCATGTCTGCCTGCCTGCTTTTGCTCCAGAAGGCTGACCTATGAGATGTGGTACCCCAGCCACACAGTCCACTTGGGCCAGCTCCTGAAAGTACTCATATGGCTCCTCAGCAGGCCTGCACTTCTCCAAAGAATGTGTTGGGAAGCTCTGGGAGCTGTGGATTGAGGCCTGAGTGTAAGCATCTCCGGTGAGGAATGTTGCTCCTGGTGCGTGCACTGACGCGCCCATGCAAGTGTTGGTGGAGTGCTGAGACCAAGCGTCCAATTCTTAGCAGCTCTGTGTGATTAGGCTTAGGTTGGGGGACCAGCAGGAGAGAAGAGAAAAACGCCTGCCCTGCCCATCAGTTAGTGTGCTTGCTGCTCATCCCAGAGAACTGAGTTCATTTCTTAGTCTTGTGTCCCGTGGCTTCTCACCCGCTGTAACTCCAGCTCCATGGGATCCATCACACCCTCCCTGACCCCAACAGGCACCTGCGTACGTGTGGAGGACACATACACAAAAATAAAACCTTTTTTTTCTTTCTGAGACAGGGTTTCTCTGTGTAGACCTGGCTGTCCTAGAACTCACTCTGTAGACCAGGCTAGGCTCAAACTCGGAGATCAACTGCCTTTGTCTTCTGAGAGCTGAGATTAAAGGTATGTGCCACCACACCTGGCTAAAACAAATCTTTTTATTTTTTTTTTAAAAAATGAATTTATACCTACTATACCACCCAATGCTAGCTAGCTATTTTCATAAATAGCTAAGGGACATGGATGCTCAAGTTCCTGGAAAGCATACATGTGACAGAAATGTTCACAGCAACTGTGTGTGTCACGGACTACATTGGAATCAATATAGACATCCAGGCACAGGTGAATGGACAGACGTATTCATTCACTGAGTGAAGTGCCACTTAGCAGTAATGGAATGATTGAAACACATGCTACAGCATCATGGACTTCAAAACTCTTACGCTGTGTGCAACAAGACAGGCAAAAGAAGTACACACAGATTCCATTTCTGCAAAACCCCAGTGCAGGCCCATTAAGTCATAGTGATGAAAACCGCATGAGGCTGAGAGAGGTGAGCAGAAGGGGTGGGGTTATAAAGGGGGAACAAGAGTTAAGCCTGGTAGAGCATTGAGAAACCTAAGGCAGGAAGAGAATGATCTCCAGGCCAGTCTGAGCTACACAGTAAGACGTTGGAAACATCACAAACAAAAGCCTAGATGTAGTTGTTCACACCATGATCCCACTGCTCTGAAAACTGAGCCTGAGAGAGAGGTTTGCCGGAAGTTCAAAACCTGGCTGGGCTATAGTGTGATCTCTAACCTCCCTCCAAAAAGGGGGGTTGTGGAAGAATAAATTTGGAGTGATGAATAAGTTCAGTGTTTCAATGGTTGTGATTTTGCTGTCGTAGCTACCATGGCGGTTTAAATGAGAAGGTCTCCATAGGTGTTGGAAGAACTGGTTCCCCAGCTGGTGGTGTTGCTTGGGTAGGCTTAGGAGGTGTTTGTTGGAGGAAGTATACTGGGGGTAGGCTCTGAAGTTTGAAGTCTCAAGCATTCCCAGTACACTCTTAGCTTTGTTCTTGATGCTCCAGCTCTCATGCCTACCTGCTACCCCGCCCCAACAGCCACGATGGACACCTTAGCCCTCTGGAACCATAAGCCCAAATAAATTCTCCCTTCTACTAATTGCTTCTGATCATGATTTATTACAGCAATAGAAAAATAACTAATGCAGTCACATACAGGTGATGAAATCTAAATGTATATTTTTAATTTTTTGTAGTATTAGAGATCAAACCTAAGGCCTCAGGCATGCAGGGCAAGCACTCTGCCCCTGAAGCCATACCTCTTAAATTATACATTTTAGCTGGGTGGTGGTGGTGCATGCCTTTAATACCAGAATTCCAGAGATTACTGTATATTGATGATACCTTGTGTGATTTGAATGAGCATGGTCCCATAGGCTCATATAATTGAATATTTAATGTCCGGTTGGTGGAACTGTTTGGGAAGGATTAGGAGGTGTGACTTTGTTGGAGGAGGTATGTCACTGGGGATGGGCTTTGAGATTTCAAAAGCTCACACCACTGCCAGTTAGCTCTGTCTCATGCTTGTGGATCAGATGCGAACTCTGAGCTACTGCACCAGTGCCATTCTTTTTTTTGAGACAGGGTTTCTCTGCAGCTTTTTTAGAGCCTGTCCTGGAACTAGCTCTTGTAGACCAGGCTGGCCTCGAACTCACAGAGATCTGCCTGCCTCTGCCTCCGGAGTGCTGGGATTAAAGGCATGCGCCACCACCGCCCGGCTACCAGTGCCATTCTTATCTACCTGCTGCCACGCCCTCTCCACCACCATGGTCACAGACTCATCCTCTGAGACTGTAAGCCCCTAGTAAACTTTAGTAACTTGCCTTGGCCATGGTGACTTGACAGCAAAAGTGGCTAAGACATACCACTAAAGTTGTCTTAAAATTCTCAGTGTCAAAATAATTGATGATGTTTCTGTTCCGATTGAACCAAGATGACATAAATGATTCTGCTGTTTTCAGCTGGTGTTGGATCCAGCAATCTCCACTTGGTTCCCTCGGCACCATGGAAGCTGGCACAGGAGCACAGCCGAGGTGGAGGTGCAGGAATGTGCTCTGGGAAAATACACCCAAACCCGAGCCACACAGCTTCTCAGTCTGCTTAAGTGGTAAATGTATTTATTTATTTATTTGGGTTTTCAAGACACGGTTTCTCTGTGTACCCCTGGCTATCCTGGAACTCACTCTGTAGTAGCTGGCTTTAAACTCAGAGATCCACCTTCCTCTGCCTCCCAGGTCATGGGATAAAGGCATGTGGTATCATCACCTGGCACAGGTAGTGAATTTATTATGACCAGATATTTTATAATTAAATACATATTTCAATAGTATAAATATTTGTTTCTAATATTAAAAAGTGACAAAAAGGGTTTATTCCAATTTTTAATTACATGTGTGTGTGTGTGTGTGTGTGTGTATGTGTGTGCGTGTGTGTCAAAGGATAACTTGGAGAAGTCAGTTTTCTCCTTCCACCATGCAGACCTGGGGCATGAACTTAGACCACTTGGTGGCAAGTGCTTTTACTCACTGAGTCATCTCACTGTCTCAAAGTTCTTTTTTTTAATTTAAAATGGTTATGACAAATGTTTACTTGTTTTTAATAAAAAGGTTCTTACAAATCAATAAAAGGAAACACAAATGTCTCATAGAGATATGAACAAATAACAAATGAGACAAGAGTCAAATGTGAGGAGCATGTACATGTCATAAAACAAACAAGTAATAATAAATGAATAAGTATTAAAAACTTAGCAGTGAAAACCATATTAAAATGATGATTGGTGGGTGTGGTGGTACCTGCCTACCATGTCAGGACATAGGCCATAGAGGCAGGACATCGAACATTTATAGTCAGCATTGGACTCACAGTGAGACTGTTTCAACAGAGTAAAAATAAAACGAAGTAAATAAAATGGCAATCGAATCTTATCACGATATGTATCAACTGGATATGTATGCCTTCTCCGTGCGAGCATGAGCAAACACACACGTTGCTGCCTGAAGAAAAGACATTGTCAAGTTCTCCCGGAAGCTTTCCTCTGGGAACCTCAGAAAGAGGCATGCTACGGCTGCCTGAGCTCACCATCTGGCTTCAGAACCTCACCCTAAGCAAAGGAATACACGAGACAGAAGAGGCACTTGACAACTGCTGGCATCAGGCTGGTGCCCGTCCCTTAAGCCAGCACTTCGAGGCCAGCCAGAGCCACACAGGGCTCACGCTCAACACACAAACAACAACAGCAAAAACAAACATTTTGGTGTGCTGGTGGTAGCAGAAAACATGAATTAACTATATAGCCAATAACAAGAGTAGATTATAGATCAAAGTAGAGTATATGTAAATTGCTATTTAAGTATCAATGATAATTTTAGGTGTGTTAATTTTTGGAAATTGGTACTATTATATTGCTGTTTGCTATGACATAAGTTCATAAATTCTATATTGTCAATTCCCCATAATATCCCATTTTATTAAGAATAGTTTGATCAGGCATAGTAACACAGACCTTAAGCCCGGTACCAGAGAGGCGGGGGCAGGAAGATCTGGAATTTAAAATCATCTTTCTCTACATAACAAGTGCGAAGACAGTCTGGGTTACGTGAGACCCTGTCTTAAAAATAAATGCCACACAAAAAGTTGTATGAAAGTGTGCATTGCAAAAAATAATTGCCATAATAAAAGTACTAGTTTCTGTTAAACATGAGGGCAATTACACACTTATCTTGCTACAAATGGTTAACAATAGAAAGACTATATGAGAAGGGGCAATATATGCATGCTTAATATCTGTATATAATATTTTAGTATATAATATTTTGTACTATTCAAAGTTTTTTCTTAAAAAATCTATTTCCTATTGACTGAAAAGTCTCACAAAGGCATGGAGGAGATGCATTAGTGTGTAACGTGCCTGTTGCACAAGCATGAGGACCCGAGTTTTGATGACTAGTACGGATGTGGAAGATGGCACGGTGGCATACGCTTGCAATTCCAGGGTAGACCTAAACAGGCTTCCACAGGCTTGCTAGGCAGCCAGTCTCGCTGAAACAGGAGCTCACAAAATACAAGGTGGAGAGTGACTGAGGAGGGCACACTGTCTTCTGGCCTCCACAAGCATATGTGTGGGCAAGCATGCTCACAGTACATGCATCCCACCCGACCCCAACCCCCCCCCCCCACACACACACAAGATCCAGAGGGATGAGAAGAAAGATTACTTTAGTGCAGTGGAATTTTGGGACTTTAGGTGTGCACAACTGCATTGGACTCATTATTTCAATATTAGTGAACTGTGTTGGATGGTCAGCAGTGGCCGCTGAGCTTCTGGCCACATCCAGCTTATAGTATTAAAGACAGGCTATCTTTTGATTGTCTTTGGATCTATGGAAGTATAGTATGTCATGTCAGGAGCCCACAGCAGAAGAAAGTGCCCACCTCATGCAGCCAGAAAGCAGGGAAAGGGAGAATCCAGGCCCTGACATCCCTCAAAGGGCATGCCTCCAACACTGAACTCACTCAGTAGGACCCTGCCTCTTCAAGGTTCTACCACCTTGAAATCTCACTAGGAATTCACAAGCAAGCATTGAACACACAGACCTTTGCAGGTTATTCCAGATCCAGACTACAGCACCCTTGTGGGGTCAAAGATGTTGCATTGCTGCTGGGGTTGCTGATAAATACACCTCTCTGAGCTTTCGCTCCATCTGCTCCTCCAGCTACACACTAACTGACTCCATGACTATCCAACCTCCAGAAGAAGTGGACTTTCAAGGCTTGGGGAAGGCACTCACAACCAAAAAAATGTGTGTGTGTGTGTGTGTGTGTGTGGCGCAACTGCAGCCATGTAATGTCAGAGATTTGAGATTCTGTAGCAAGAGACTCCTGCTATCCTCTCCCGTGTGCACTGTACTGCACCTTGTGTTCCCAGGAACACGGACTTCTCGGTAGCATCTATACCCATAGGTGATCCTTACGTAGGTTGATATTTTGCATTCACTGGGGGTTGAGAGGCTCATTGAAGAGGCCAGCTGTGGCTCCATACAATGTGGACAGCAGGATCAGTTGGGATAAACTTGCAGAAGCCAACTCCACCTCTCCAGCACTGTTAATTCAGGATGCAGGGGATACATTCTGACTGACAGCTTTCTAAATTTAAACATCTCTCAGTTTACGGTGTCAGCACAAATCCAGAACCAGGACATCGTTTTTGAAAATACTGGATTAGGCAAGATTAGGCAATAATTAAACTAAAATGAACCATGGAACATGTGGCTATTGTTCTCTCTCTGAGACAGAACATCTATAGTCCTGACTGTCCTGGGGCTCGATATAGACCAGTTTGGCCTTGAAATCACAGAAATCCTCCTGCCTCTGCTTCCCAAATGCTGGGGAATGCTGGCATTAAACTTGTATACCCCCCCCACCCCCAAAGTCCAGCTCATTGTTGTTTTATTTGAGACTGAGGATTAAAGAAACCTTGGTTGGACCAGATGGCTCAGTGAGTTAAGGTTCTTACCTGGAAAGCTGAGTAACCTGAGTTTGATCTCCAGAACCCACATGATGGAGCAGGGACCAACTCCTGTTAGTTACCCTCTGACCTCCACAGACACAGCTAAAAAAAAAAACAAAACACCGTCACGAGAACACAGAACAACACAGGAGAGGGCGCTATTGCCCCAAGTTTCAGCAGTGCTGGTGCCCTAACCTTTTTTTTTTTTTTAAATGAACGCGATACTAAGAACATTTTGGAAGACTTTCTTCTACCAGTTTTAAATCTCTAGTATTATAGACAGTTCAAGAATAAAGAACGAAGCAAAGGAAGGTGTGAAGTGGGCAACAGGCAGACAGAGATCCTAAATGGGAGTCAAGTCGTCCTTATTCCAATGCTCACAGGCAAGGGATTCTGACTTCAAAGTGTTTCCGCTGTTGTTTTTGAACTTTTTCATGTATATAATTAGACACATTTGATGTGAGACTAAATTTATATTTCATATACACTTCATTTACTTATTCTGAAAGCAATTCTAGGCAATATTTTAAATTTGTGTACAAAACAAAATTTCATGTTACAGAGTTTTTCACCTGTGGAGTTTCTCATTGTGTCAACAGTTAAGATGTTGCAGAGTTTGCAACATTTGGCCTTGAGGTCTTTCAGATTAGGGATGCTCACCTCCTGTAGGCACTTTAATGATTTAAGAAGTGGTGTTTCCCTACTGGTTTATTAAGGAAATACGAAGCAAAAATGCAATTTATTCTTTGCAGTTTCTGCTTTAGTTGATTGCTGAGAGACAGGAAACAGAAAGTGGCGATTCCCACTTGCAGCCATCAGGTGAAAGGTGAGAAAGATGACCTAGTCTTGTCGCGATGGATGTGTAGATCCACAGGGTGTGTGTAACGTGGGTGGATCAAAGGGTGTACTATACGTATTTTCTTATCTTCAGAACTGTACTTTAGATGTTCATAGATTCAGACAACTGCTGCTCAATTAGTAGCTCAAGCCTTCTTCTGCAGCTTATTAGGCCTCCATTAAAGCAGTTTGAGCTACCTTTCCAGAGTGGCTCCCTGAGCCACCCAAACCTGACCAGAACCGTGGTGAGCCTCTCTCTGGGCCAGCTCACCAAGCACAGCCATGGTTCAGCAGCTGAGCAGCGCTGGGGCTGAGATGCAGAGGGGAGGGGTGTCCTGTGGATAAAAATGTGTGAACTGTCCAGCTGTGGGAATTTATGACAACCAGTGTTTAGTCACTGGCTACAGAAGGATTAAGACTTTGTCATGAGGTATCTTCTAAAACACATTTAGGCTATTTGCCAAGCCTGTCTATGCACCACCATTTCCTAGTCATTCTCTCATTTTGCTAGCTCCCAGATCTCTCTCTCTCTCTCTCTCTCTCTCTCTCTCTCTCTCTCTCTCTCTCTCTCTCTCTCCTCTCTCTCTCTCTCTCTCTCTCTCTCTCTCTCTCTCTCTCTCTCTCTCTCTCTCTCTCTCTCTCTGGTACATATATATGCACATGCCCACAGGCTTGTGTGAAAAAGTGTGTCTCACAAAACCAGACACAGAACTCCTAACTAGACCAAAGATGCACGAGGCACTTGTGATGGCTAATCTTAGTTCTGTCCACTCGACTGTATCTGGAATCAACTAAAACCAAGAACCTGGGCACACCTGTGAGGGACTATCTTTGACTGGATCATATGAGGCTAGAAGATCCACCCTAAATCTGGGCCATAGCCCAGATAAAAGAAGCAAGTTTTTACTGTTTGCCTGCCCACCCTCACTCTTGGCATCAAGTTCATCTAACCTGCTGCTAAGGCATCCCTTTCCTGGTATTAGAACCTACTTCTCTGAGCCGCCAGCACTGACCAAAGACCAGCTAAGACATCCAGCCTCATGGAAGAAACAACCACCAGATTCTTGGACCATCCGTTGAAAGCCAGTCATTGTTGGACTAGCTGGATAAATCCCCTTTTGGCATATATAGATCCTATCCATTCTGTTCCTCTATAACCCTAACTAATGCAGCACTAAGGACAGTCTAGACAACAATGTTGGCTCCATTGGTGTCTGGAAGCTCTAACAAAATACGCAATCGTCATTTCCTGTCTCCGACTGGAAATGCTCCAAATAGAGTGAAATATTGAGGGAAAAAAAGGATGAGTATTGGGAATTGAACCCAAGGCCTTGTGTGTGATAGGCAGACACTGTACCACTCAGCTACACCCACAACCCTTTCTTTCTTTGTTCCTTATTTAAGTTTGAAACGGGATCTCACCAACTTACCCAGGCCTTGAACTGACACTCCTTCTGCCTCAGCCTCTCGAATAAGTGCCAGGATTGCAAGTGTGTGCTGTCATTCCTGCCTAGAAAGATTAATAAGCGGATGAGGCCCTTGCTCATCATTGTAACAGTAGTGTTAGTAATGAGGCAAAGTCTCACTGGATTAACTGATGTTATGTGGCCATATTAGCAGAATGACCACGACAGTTCTTCTTTGCGGGCAACAAACAGAACCCACTGACAGGACAAAAGAGGCATTTCTAAAATTTTTTTTGAAAAGATGACTATTTTTTTCCTGTTTGAGGCTTGAGGCCAGTAGGTGTGTCTTTAAAAAGTCCATACAGGGAACTCTGTCCGTTGTTTGAGGCATGCTGCCAAAAAAAAAAAAAAAAAAATTGAGGTATTTACCAAAGGTTTCCAAGAAATTGCAGCAAATCATAAGAAATGTTATGCCTGTTTTAAACAGGCAATCAATGTATTAGCAGCAGGAAAAAATGTAATGCATGAGAGACCAAAGCTGCAATTAATGAGAACATGTGATGTAGGCAGGGGTTGATTTTCATCACATCATAAAGAATTGCACTCAGGCAAACAGAGACATTGGGGAGCTGTCACTTCTGAAGAAATTCGGAAACCCTCGTCTAGAACCACGACTACAGAGCCCTCATGTGCTCCAGCGGAAAAGACTGACAGAGAAATAAGGGACTGTCAGATTCCGAGACTCCAAGCTTGGCCAAGTAGGGACTCAGTGTAGGACTCACACCCATTCCAGGCTGAACCTGCATCCAGCATGAGCCCCTGCTCAGGGGCATGTGTGCTACTACCAGTCTCCAAGAAGGGGCTAGCAGAATGGCTTAGCAGGTAAAGGCTTGCCACCAAGCCTGCTGACTTAAAAGTTCCGTCGTCAGGCCCCTTGTAGTGCAAAAAGAGAACCAACTCCTGAATATTGGTGCGTCCCATAGCACGGGCATGAACACACAAACAGACACACTCGAAATAAATGTACTAATCTTAAGTCTCCAAGGAGCAGCTCCAGCACACAGCTTCTCTACTCATCAGGGAACTGGGAATAAGATACTCCACATTCTTGGCATACTCCACCACACAGTTGTCTTTTCATTGAACTTGAGTTTACAAAATATAGACGTGTCTAAAGCAGGCTAGAAGAGACTGAAGGCATTGACTGTGTCACAGAGTTGAACATCTGTGTCTCGCCAGATTTGTGCTTTATGTAAATCAGTGTGAATTATGGGGCAGCTGCTGATTTTGGGGACTCTGGTGACTTCTTGGCGTTTGTGGTTTATGGTCTTTACTGGAATCTTTCTCTATGGTTTCCCAGTCTGTAATTCACGGCTGTGTGTTCTGTATTTCCCCAAAGACCACTGTTGGAATCCTGTCTTCACTATTTAATGAATATTTTATTCTTAGATGTGGACCATCTCCTACAGAGGGAGTCTGGGGAGGCAGGTAATGAACTATTTCTGAAATAAATCACAAGGGTCAAAGAAAGTGGCACTATCCAAAGGATAAGCAGGAGTAGCCACCATTCAGCAGCAGAGAAGAATCTGTGCTTTGTCATTTAAATGGGAATATTTCAGCCTATTCATCTATTAATCATGAAATGGAGAAACAGGAATAGCCCCAGACCCACGAATACTTGTTTTCTGTCTTTTTTGTTTGATTAAATGAGAACCTCTCAGGCTCTAGGATCGTAGTTCAGAAGGTAGAATTCAGTCAGGCCTAGCATACTAAACTCAGGGTTTGATCCCTGGCACCCTCTAAACAAGGATGGTGGCACACTGACCTGGAATTCAGCCACTCCAGCTGTATAAACAAGAAGATACAGAGTTGAAGATAATATTCAGCTTCAGCTAGCTTGGGGCTCTACTAGACTCTGTCTCAAAGAAGGACTGAGGCCCAGGTGGCTACTTGGATGTTATAACCCTAACACATTGGTGACTAAGAAATAAAATTGGTATTTACAAACATTGGTCATGCAGGTACCCCTAGCTGCAGTTTTTGTTTGTTTGAAACAAAATGTCTAAAAGTTAAGACTGGGCAAGTCTTAAAAATCCATTCAGCGAGCCTAACCTACTTGGCAACCTCTAAGATGGAGTGATCCTGTCTCAAAAAACGAAGTGGAGCTTCCCGAGGAACAAAACGCGTGTGCGCGCACTCATACACAATCTGTATGTTATAAATCGACCCCTTAAAAATACTGAGGGACTCAGGTGAGAGATACTCTCCATCTCGCTGCCCACGGGGACTCAATACAGGTGTTGATCATCTAACGTTAACCCACGCACCGACTCTTCCATCTCCTTTAAGCCCAGCACTTAAAGGAGGCAGAGGCAGGCGAGTCCACCAGTTCGAGCCCAGCCATTGCCACTCAGCGAATTCACGCGTCGCTCCCGGCCCGCACGCCCCAAGCGTTTCGAGGTGAACTGCGGCTGTATTCGCTCCGGCTCCGCCCGCAGCCCGGCGCGTACAAAGCTGCAGTGTGGACACCACGGCTGCGCTGGCCACGGAGCCGGGAGCTCGGCCTGGGGAGGGAAGGGCGGGCGTGGCGACTCTCGGGGCGCCTGAGGAGCCGGTCAACTCGGTCCACGTGCGGAGCCGGGCCGCGGGCGACGGGGGCGTGGCCGCGGGTTCCGGGCAGCCAGGGCTGGAGTCCCGCCCGCACCGTTCCAGCCGGTCCTCACCCACGCCCCTTCAGCCGGGCCGCAGACTGCGGGGCGGACGCGCTTTTTTTTTTTTTCTGGTTAAACTTTGTCCACGTGAACTGCCCCCCATTCACTTTTGCGCCAATCACGAGGCGCGGACGGATCCCGAGAGGGGCCACGGCACGCCGCCGGCGGGCCGCTTCATAACGCGCGGTGCGTGACGTTGAGGGGCTCCTTTGCAATGGCGCGCTAAGTCGGAGGATGTGCAGCTGCAGTGGCGGCGCAGGGCACCGAGAGGGCGGGCGCAGCGCGAGCCAAGCCGAGCCAGCCGGGGGACGCGAGCCGGAGGAGCCGCTGTCGCCTCGCGCCGGAGTCGCCGGCCGCGCGCGCGGGGCATGGTCCCCTCTTAAAGGCGCAGGCCGCGGCGGTACGGGCGGGCGCGCGGAACAAAGCGCCGGCGCGGGGCCTGCGGGCGGCTCGGGAGCCGCGATGGGCGCGGCGGGCCCGCGGCGGCCTCGGCGCTGCCCGGGCCGGGCCTGGTGGCGCTAGGGCGGGCTGGCCTCCGCGGGCGGGGGCAGCGGACGGAGGACGCGTGGAGCCTGCGGCGGGGACAGCGGCCCGGCGGGCGGAGGGACGCGGGTATGGCCGCGCGCGGCCGGCGCGCCTGGCTCAGCATGCTGCTCGGGCTCGTGCTGGGCTTCGTGCTGGCCTCGCGGCTCGTCCTGCCCCGCGCCTCGGAGCTGAAGCGTGTGGGCCCGCGGCGGCGTCCCAGTCCCGAAGGATGCCGGCCCGGGCAGTCGGCACCGCAGCCTGGCGGTGCGCTAGGCGATGCGCGCGGGGCGCAGCTCTGGCCGCATAGCTCGGACACGGAGGGCATCCCGCGTGACAGGAACTTTCTCTTTGTGGGAGTCATGACCGCCCAGAAATACCTGCAGACCCGCGCCGTGGCCGCCTACAGGTGAGCCCCTTTTTCGTGGACTCCATCTCCAGCATCCAGCTTCCCAGCTGGCGGGGTGGGGGGCGGGCGGCCTGAGGGTTCCCGGGAGGCTTCCCCGGACGAGGAGGAGGGCGAGAGCGACGCTCAAGGGCAAGACTTTGGGATTAGATGGATTAGCCTGGCTTCTCGGGGTGTGCCTCTCACCCGGATCCTCCTGCAAGACGCATAAGCTTTCTACGTCCAGGGCTTCTTTGTTAAAAGGAACGAGTCTCTTCTATAAGATGGTGGGGAAATTCAAAGCGTTGTACTTGTGATAGTGGAGGCAGAGGTTATAATTTGAGTCTCCAAGATAGGCACTTTGTCCTTGCAAAGGGAGAGCCCGCCTAAATTAACCTGGCTAGGATTCTTCCATGCCACGCTTTAGGATTTTTCAGTCACCCCTTTTTTTAGTGAGAGTGCCCACTCTGGTTTGTTAAGTAGAGAGAAAGAATCTTGAGGAAAAACAGCTTACGTGATAGATTCAGTCAGTGCAAGAGACTGCATTCTGATGTTCCCTGGCTCAGTTACAGAGGTGTATGCCAGTACATAAGGAACCGGGCCCTAGGAAACTAATGAAGTGGCTGCGATCTGTTCAGGATTAACAAAGGGATTAGCCAAAGTAGCCTTTAGAAAGGAGATGGTTTGGGAATGGAGGAGGGTTAGAAATGAATTTGCATTGGAGCGAAACTGAAATAGAAGAGAATTGTAGACGCAAGCAAAGGGATTTGGTGGAAGTGTGTGTGTGTGTGTGTGTGTGTGTGTGTGTGTGTGTGTATATACAGAAACCATTACTGTACGGGTGAAGTCTGGAGTTCCTCCAGGCACGGAATCAGAGACAGTGGTTTGAGCACAGATGTTCTGGGGCCGAGCATTTTGAGCAAGGCTGCACTAGTCGCTGTGTGTTTTCAATTTATAACCAGTACTTTGGTAAGTTTGGCTTTTAAGTCCAGTTTCTGGGCCGTTTTCAGGCAGCAGATGGTGAAAGGGAACGAGCATAGCCGGATCTCTCCGTTCTTTAAGCCAAGTGAGGGATTGAGGGGAAGGTGAAAAGGGTTGGAGAGTGACCAGAGGCTGCGCTTGAATGGCTTGCCCACCCTTTCTGCTGCTGAAGTCAAGAGGCTGTATTCTGGGTGCCAGGGAAGCTTAGAGTGCAGGTGGCTGCATATGGGCTAACAACATCGTTCAAGAGCCAGCAGGTCCAAGTTCTCTCCCAGATGTTCTATGACTTAATATCTCCATCAGAAGTCGAGGGCAGATGTGGCACAGGCATTTAATTTCAGCACTTTGGAGGCAGAGCAGGTGGATCTCTGTGAGTTTCAGGCCAGATGTGACTAACAGTGAGACCCTGCCTCAAAAAAAAAAAAAAAAAAATGAAAGGACACCCCCACCCCAGATGGCTTAGTAGGTAAAGGTGTTACTAAACCTCCCAACCTGAGTTTGGTCCCTAGAACGATCCCACATGGTACAAGGAGAGAGCTGACTCCTAAACTGTCTTCTTGACTTTCACAACTGTGCCATCAGGTACGTTTGCCCTTCCACACAACATATACACTATAGATAAATACATGTCCTTTCAGTAATAAAATCAAATTGAGGAAGCACCCACTAAATTGGTTTATGGTTTTGAAAATCTGTAAAACTGCAGTTTAGTGACAGATTACATGAAATCGAAACTCTGGAGACAATTACCAGAGTAGTTTGTTCTCATGGATTATATGACTCCTAGCCCCTCCCTAATACATTTCATGTTTATGAAGTCAAGATATACTAATCATTAGAATCATTATTCCAGCAGTGCCGGGAGATGTGTAGTGTACACTAGTCTGCTATTCTGTGATTGGCCAAGATCTCCCAAAGCCTATCATGAAGTGCAGTGTATGTGGTCCTTTTGGCCTCTTTTTTTTTTTTTTGGCAGTGGGGAAGTAGAAATGCTTTCTGAGCCAAGCAGTGGTGGTGCACATCTTTAATACCAGCGCTGGGGAGGCAGAGGCAGACGGATCTCTGAGTTTGAGGCCAGCCTGATCTCCAAAGCGAGGTCCAGGACAGCCAGGGCTGTTACACAGAGAAAATCAAGAGAGAGAAATGTTTTCTGTTTGGTTTCTTCCTCTCACAAAGAAGGAATCGTTTCCAGGAAGGAAACACTATACCCAGCAGTCATTTCTTCCCTGTAGTGACTTACTCTGTGTTCTGAAGAAAGCAGAACACAGGAAGGGCTTCTTGCTGGTCAGGGTCCTTGCCTGTCAACCCGGTAGTTAGATTGGCTAGCCTTAGGGAACTTTCAGGGAAGGCCTGAATTGGGAGGGAGGTTATTGGGTTGTAAGTTATTATTACAGTTGTACTGTTCTTTGCAGCCTGGGCCAGAAAGTCCACACTGAGCTCTTAAAATGTAACATCCATGTACGGTACAGTGAAAGTAGCTTGATTCTTGGACCTTGAGCACAAGGTGGAACCTGAGTTTGGAAGTGGGTGTGCTCAGTGTGACCTTTCTCCTAAAAAGTAAATTTTGTTTGTTTTTCTGTGTAGTCCAGACTAACTTAGCCTGAACCTTCCAGCCTCGGTCTCCTAGTGCTAGGAATTTGGGGCATGTGCCACCACACCTGGCTTATTCTTCCTCACATGAAAAACTCCCAGCATTCAAGAGGTGGAGGCAGGCAGATTAGAAGTTCAAGGCCAGCCTGGCTAGGTGAGACTTTGCCTTTAAAAACCAAACAAAAGCTCCTTCAGATTGTTGTCCCCATTGTCCCCGTCCTTCGATTTAACAAAACTGTTGGTTGACTTATAGATGAAGGAGAGGCCGACTTCCAGTCAGAGGGCGTGGTGATATAAGAGAGTGAAAATGCCGCAGTTTGTACTTCGGGAATAGTAACTAGCAACTTTTTCCTTCCGAGGACCAAGATCCAGGAGGGAGCTAAGAAGCCCTTGAAAAATCCAGGAAGGTGTGCTTGCATGGACTGTAGTTACTGCAGTGTATTGCTTTGACAGTGGATCTCTTCTTACTTTGTAGACCTGCTGTGCACTTAGAGTGAGACCGCTGGGTACAACATCAGACACGACAGTTTTGAAAGCAGGCAAACTGAAACTCAAAGTGTAGCAGATAGAGACCAGCTGGAGCCAACTTTCCTTGATCCCATGTAGCTGCCAGCAGTTAGGCTCACAGGCGTGATCCTGACTCATTAAAACATCTAGGTGTACGTAGGTACGGTTCAGCCCTTTGTAAAGCAGATGACCTGCATGGCCCTTGTGGATCCAAACCTGAGTCGGAGAGCACAGCAAGACAGATCTTTGTTCTGCTAGTTCTAGGGCTCTACAAAGAAAGGGTTTGGGCTAGTGATGAACGCAGTGGAGAAAATAGAACAGGGGCCCTGCGGGCTGGTGTCCTGTCTGTAGTAGGTGGCTTTAGAGAAAGGGGCATTTATACCACTTGGGTCAGATAGTGAAAGACTGGTTGTGTGAATTTTACTGATAAACATATTGGCAAAGGGAAGGCTAGATGCTGAGGCAGAAGCCAGAAGGCCATAAAAGAAGGAACTGGGTCTGACTGTTCATACTCATGGAATTGTATTGCAAGAGAATGGAAAAACTACTTGAAGCTTTGAGCAGAAAGGGAGATGGGTAGCTGAAATTCCACAAATAAATACGGAAAACAATGCACGTAGGCTCATCTGCAAAGCTCTTTGTCTATTATGTAGTTTACTTTAAACTATGATCCACATGTAGTTTGTTGTTCTAGCAACAGAGTTGATTGGATGTCTGGAGTGACTCACTGTAGTTCGTATTTTCTTCAATTTTTGTATTTTTTCTTAGTTTTTTTTAACATATAGAAGCTAAATGGTCCAATAATTCAACCTGTCTTTCCCTTTTATTGTCATTATTATTTTTAATGTATATGGGTATTTTGTCTGCATGTATATCTGCGTGCCATGTGTGTGCCTGGTTCCCAAGGGAGGCAGAAGAGATCCTCAGATCCCCTGAGACTGGAGTTATAGATGGTTGTGAGCTACCCTGTGGGTGCTGGGAATCAAATTGGGGTCCTCTGAAAGAGCACCCAGTGCTCTTACCTACTGAGCCATCTCTCCAGCCCCATTTTTGTCGTTGATTTGTTTTGTTTTGAGACTCACTTTGTAGTTCAGACTGGCCTTGAATTATTAGTGATTCTCCTGCCTTTCAACCCTCTGAGTGCTGATACTGCAAGCAGAAGTCCCTATTCCCAGCTCCTGATTTTAGATTTCCCTCAAGTTCAGAAAATCAACCTTCAGTTCCTTTGAGTTTTCAAATGAGAGAGGGTCTCCCTATCTTGTCCAGGCTGGCCTTAAGGTTGCGTTAATTTCCAGGTAGCTAAGAGTGTCACCAGGCCAACCCCCTGAGGGTTTCTGTGAAGGAAACCTTTTGAAGGAAAAGATATCCTCAGCCACAAGGGGTGACTCAAAACTGCTTCCGCTCCAGCCTCCAAGGCGTCTATCTGTGCTAATCCAGTTTAAAGTCTTTAAAATCTTGCTTAGTAGCTAAGGATAACTTCAAAGTTCTCCTGCCTCAGCCTCTTGAGTCCTGAGATCACAGGACATATTTGCTGGTATACCCTGCTCCCCACTCACATCTGTTTTGTTTTCTTTTTTCTTTTCTATTTTTCAGGATAGGTTTCTATGTGCAATCTTAGCTATCCTAGAACTTGTTCTGTAGACCAGGCTGGCCTTGCATTCTCAGAGATTCTCCTGCTTCTGTTTCCTAAGTGCTGGGATTAATCCCATCTGTTCTTAATGTTCAGAGCACTGAGCTTCAACTGTGTGGAATAGCCTAGCCAATAAAGTGCTTGAAAGGCACAAGGACCTGAGTTCTAGCCTGGGACCCAGGTACAAAACAAAGCAGGGCAGAGGACTGAATAGGATATCCGGGGTTTACTGGACAGCCAGCTTAGCCTAACTGGTAAGTTCCAGGCCAGTGAGAAACTCTGTTTCAGAAGCAGACAGCATTCTTGAAGTTTCCCAGTTGCTTGCAACATACACACACACACACACACACACACACACACACACACACACACACAAACTGAAAAAACACTGAGCTAACCTAACATATCGCAGTTATTTGGATCTTATTGACCCTGGGGTGGGAAACAGTTGTTTCTTGGTTTCTTTTTTACCTTCCTCTGAAGATGTTGTTGGTTGTCTAGGAGTGGTTGGCATTAGTGTGCAGACAAGTGTGGGAAGAAAAGGGTAGACACACTAGCTTTAGATACAGGACTCTAACTCAAGATAATGTTGTTCATGACTCTTCCTAATGCTTGGGATCTAGGCAGACTGTTCCTCTTCAGCCTTAAAGAGAGTCTCCCCAATATATCTCAGTAATTTCCTTATTTCTTGAGCTCAGTAAACTATGTTTAGCTTGAAATAGCTCACTTGGTCTCTTCCACACAGTTCTGTTTGGCAAATATTAATATGGAAAGTGTTTACATGTACAGTGCAAATAATCAGTTTCTAAATGTACTCTGGAGCACAACTAATTTCAAGGTATGAATTCACTGTAGGGAAACCGCTGAGAGATGTGGTCCTGCAGTGAGTGTCATTCTAGCTATCGTGGTCTGAGGGTTTGTGTTGTCAATAAAATACGCTAAGGTTTGCTGTATGTTCTTGTTCCACTGGCAGTCTGGGATTTTTTGCTGCCATTAACTAAGTTGTTAGTTATTGAAAGATTACTAATAGTAGGCTTCAGTCCCCATAGAGCCCAGTCAAGGTGAAGAAATGAAGACTGTTGACTGGCAAGGGCTCACAAGGTACTGGTAGGAAGGTGTGCAGAAGGGCTAACACTTTGTGCCAAAGGAAGGGTCAAGGTGCTTCTCACCCATACTCCAGCCCTTTCTTCCCTTTTGAGCCTTGAAGAATGAATGAGTAGGAGTTTTGAGGCAGTGACAATAGCAGGTTTTCTAAGTCGTGAAGCAGCAGGGAATGGTGATGGTGGGTGATGAGAAAGAATAGTTCCTTGGAGCTGGGCTGTGAGCGCTAGGCAGGAAAGTAATGGCAAGGATACCAGGGCCAGGCTGAAAAAAGGCACCTATGTGCTGTCTAATGCCGTAGTTAAGGGGAAGGCTTTTTATTGTAGGCAGATATGAGAGAGAGAGAGAGAGAGAGAGAGAGAGAGAGAGAGAGAGAGAGAGAGAGAGAGAGAGAGAGAGAGAAAGAGAGAGAGAGAAGCCAGAGGCATCTGGAAGAGTCCAGAGCAGAGTAAGAAAGAAGTAGACTGAGCATGGGCAGCAAGACTGCACCTGGCCAGGGTTTTCTGTGAGAGAGGGGGGAATAGCAGAGGATAGAGATGAGCCTTTATAGAAAGAATGAGTAGCCGGGGGAGGGAAGCCTGTGAGCTGGAGGGAATTCTGGATGGGAAGGGAGGTGAGAAGGGCTCAGATGCAGCCTGGACTTTGAACTGTGTAACCAGGACTTGTGATACTGAAGGAGACTGGGCCAGCGTGAGCTTTGACATGCGATGGTCATCACAGGGAGCCACTTGTCCTTTTACCAGAGTAAGGGAAATTGCTCCTTCTGGTCGAGGGAAACTCCTGTGGAATGCTGACCTTTGTCTAGATACCAGAAATCTGTAGCAGACTGATCCCACTTCTGAGTACTTAGAGTACCTTTTATAGTTTCGGGAATTGGAGTCCTTTGGATCTGACACGTGCCAGCCTCAGGAACTTGAGTTTTGTAGAGCCGACAGTGGTATTTCAGCGTGAAAGTAGCTTGACAGGATCTGTGTTTGGAGTTCAGCTGACGGTCCTGCTATTTGGAGGCTTTGTTGAGTTTGTTTCTGATGGTGATATCCACAGGTAAGTGTTCAGGATCTGGTACAGTAAACAAGCCCACACTAGAGAGTTTGAATCAAGTTTTTTGCCTTAGAGTTAATTAAGCCCGGTCACAACCCGAAGGAGTTTTATGTTGCGGACAAAGGCAGGCGGAAGTGGTAGAAGTGTGTAAGGCTGCCCTCCTTATCTGAGAGGACTGTTTCTTTGGTTTTTTCAGTGTTCTCGTCCCCACTGTGAAAGAACTGGTGATGACCAGGAAATAGGTGTGGGTGAGAAGATAGAGTGGCCCTGAGAAGCCCCTGTTTGCGTGGCTCATGTCCATTAGCTTTCTGTCCTTACGGGCCCAGAGTTTCCTGTGGATAATGACACTTCAGATTCCTCCATCTGCTAAGAGTGAGTCTGGCTGTTAAGGAGCAGGTTGATTGCAGGTAGCACCTCACAGCACCAGGACACTGATGCTTTTATCATTCCTACCCTCTCTGATTATACTTGTCTAAGATTTGGGACCTTACATTTTGTTCATACATACTCCCCCAGCCCCAGCAAAAACACTTATTTGGGGCTAATGAGAACCGTAGCTCAGGAAATACCTGAGCTTTGCATTTACAGCAGCAGCACAGAAGTTGTTCAGAGGGCTGTGGACTCGGCTGGAGTCTTCAGGAGACTACAGCTTACTGTATGTCATTTATATTCTGCATTTGATTCTTAGGTGTCAAAAAAGGTGTGTTGTGTGTTGTGTCTCTTGGTGAGTGCCCTCATTGTTGGTTGTGAACCTGGGCTCAGGACTGACTCCTCTTAGTGCCTAATAGTTGGAAATGCCTCTGGGTTGTCATCCAGACCATTGTTGAGGGAGGAAGCTGTAATCTACCCTGGCAGCAGCTCAACTGAAGAAGAAGCCCTTCCCCCCTTTTAGGACAAGATTTCAGTATATAATAGTCAAACTGGTTACTTCCTGCCTCAGCTTCCCAAGTGCTTGGGTTGTAAGGAATACTCTTTTATACTTGCTTTCCCACCAAGTCTAAGTTTAAGGATCAGCAGTGAAGACTATAATTTAACCTTTAAAGATAATTTCCCCACTGTTCTCTATTTTTCACTTATTCCATAACACTTTGAAATTACTCATGTCTTGAGGACAGTGAGTCAGTTGACTTAAAAAGAGGAAGCCATGTCCTTTCAGAGATACTAAGGACATTAAAAGTAAAGTTCCTGGTACTGAGGGAGAAGCAGCTCTTGTAGTTATCGAGTGTCCTCAGCCCTGGGAGGCAGCTGTCTTCACAGGTCCCTGTGCTGCTGGGACTGGCAGTAGACAACAGCATCTTCCTCTGTACCCTCTCTAAGGACAGCTAAGACTATTGCCCCTCCAACTGAGATTCCCACGGAGATGCTTTCCTCTTCCTGTAGTGGTCCTGGAGGAGGATTTTCTCCTAGCACTCAATGTCTGACATAGTTTTACACTTAGCCCTGAGCAATAGGACGGTTTTGTGTTTTTGTTTTTGCCTCCTAGACAGCTTGTAGCTGAAAGTGAGCCACAGTTATCACGCATGGGTGGCACTGTGGTCTCAGGTCTGAACACAGGAGTTTGCTCCAGTTTGAGGGGCACCTCCTGGGAGTGCTCTAGCTGTCAGTTTACAGAGCCTCCTTCAGTCACCAAGATTTTGCCCTTGGTGCCTTGCTCTGCGTTACCTTTTCTTCCCTCTCTTTAATGTTGTTCTCTTGCTCACTTTCCCCTCATGTATGCATTTTAGTTACTCGATCTTCAATCCTTTCTGTAGCAGAAAAGATTTATACATTTAATTCCTAGTGTCTGTCAATTCTACAGGACATTCATGTTCCTCCTTAGACCCCCCCAGCCACTTTAACAAGACTGAGAAGCAGTATCTGAGGTGATTCTATCCTTTCAAACTTTGCACTCTGTAACCAGCAGGCAGCGTGTGTAAGAGTGGGTTTGTGGATTAGAAAGTCTCCTCACTTTTTAAGTTTAGAAACTGTAAAAGGAGGAACTCAGTCTTATGCTACTTTTGATTTGCCTGTTGGATAGGTTATTACAAAATAAACTGTTCTTTTTTTCTTTTTTTTTCTTGTTAGCACAAAGCTTCCCCTGGGGAATTTTTTCTTGGTTCTAAATATACATACCTTTTGTAGAAGGTATAGAAAATAAAAAGAGGGCCGGGCGGTGGTGGCGCACGCCTTTAATCCCAGCACTCGGGAGGCAGAGGCAGGCGGATCTCTGAGTTCGAGGCCAGCCTGGTCTACAAGAGCTAGCTCCAGGACAGGCTCTAGAAACTACAGGGAAACCCTGTCTCGAAAAACCAAAAAAAAAAAAAAAAAAAAAAAAAAAAGAGAGAGAGAGAGAATGCTTTTTTTTTTCAAAATATCATTTTTTAACAATTTAAACATTTTTTTGAGGTTATAGCTATATCATTTCCCCCTTCCTCCCTCCAAGCCTTTTATCTCTTTCAAATTCATAGCCTCTTTTTCTTTAAATTGTTGTTAGCATGTGTGTTTGTGTGTATGTGTTTCTAAATACATAACTACAACCTGCTCAGTCTGTATAATGTTACGTACGTGTGTGTGTGTGTGTGTCTGTGTTTAGGGCTGATCTTTTGGTATTGGATAAACTAGTTGGTTTACACTTCCTGAGGAAGACAATTACACCTGCTCTCAACATTTCTCAGTTGCCTGTAGTTCTAGGTAGCCTTGTTGTTAAGACAATTTTATTTTATGTGTGGGAGTGTTTTGCCTAAATGTATGTCTGTGTACCACATGTATGTCTAGTGCCAAGGAAGCCAAAAGAGAGGCCAGTGTTCTTTACTGCTGAGCCATCTTTCTAGCTCCCAATTAAATATTTTTTAGTTCACCATTTAGAAACAACCACAGTGAATACTTTGGGGCCAAGTTGTACATGATTTTTGTGTGTTTAGTAAGCGAGGATATATAAGTGTACTCTTCCCTATCTCTTGATTTCTGTGTGTGTGTGTGTGTGTGTGTGTGTGTGTGTGTGTGTGTGTGTGTAGAATCCAGGCCCTTACACTTGTAAGCACACACTCTACCACTTGCTGCATTCTTCGCCTATGTGGCCTGCTTTGTAAACTTAGGCATATGTTATGGATGTTTACCCAGGACAATGTCTACATTGTAGATGTAGTTTTTCTTACAATGATATTGCCTAGAAGTGGAGACGCATACAAAGCCCTAACTCAACACAGGCATTCCTTGGCCAAGCTGTCAGCTGTCCAGCTGCGTTTCTTAGTTGAGGTTTAATTTGGTACAGGGGATAGCATTTAGAAACTTGGGGAAATAGGAGATTTCCTTGGCACTCTCTCATTTCAGCTGTCTTATCTGGGCTGTAAAAAGAGTTGGGTTTCAGTCTGTTGAAAATTGAGCTTTCTGGCAAGGACCTTTGCAAATGTTCTGTCATTTCCATTGAGAGCTCCAGGCAACAAATGTGTTGATGGCCAAGTACACATTTGCTTATGAGAATCTCAGAACTTGACCTATTTTGATCACAGGAGGGCAGGCTTGCTTGTTCAGTAGCATTGCTTTCAATGTGGAATTATGAATGTGTTTCCCTCCTCCTCCCTCCGGATAGTGAATCAAGTTATGTTCCAGAATACACTCACTTGTGGAACCCTAATTGAAAAGATCATAATTTCTTAAGATTGGAGGGTTTGCAAAGAATTCATGAGAAGATTTTCCTCAAACCACCCTTCAATTAGAATAGAAAAGACAACATGAGGCTTGCCCTGCCTTACCTAAAAAGGACTGGATAATAATTGGGTGGGGTGACTGAAAACGCAGAGGAGCTTTTAAGGAGGGGTTGAGGTTGGATTGTCTGTTTTTAAAATTAATTGCTTTCTCTTCTTGGACAAATTACACCATTTCAAGTCACAGTTGGGACATTAATTGCATCCGTGATGGCTGTGTTACCAGTACATTCTGCATGTATTCTGCCTGGGGCACTGGGAAACATTGCCAGGCAGAAATGAATTTTGATCTTTAGTCTAATATCAAAGAACCTAGTGTCGTAACTAAAAACACTTAAAATTTACATTCTTATTAGAATTCTGCCCTAAAACAGTGTCTGAAATTGGGAGTTAAACACAATTCTTACACGGTCCATGACTTGGGTTTCTGTTTTTAGCCAGATGTGAGATGCACTTTTCTTACTGCCGTCACTGCAGTGCAGTCTTAAATCTCACTCGTCCATGTTCAGCGCACACTTTCCTTTCTCTCTTGCTTCTTTCCTTGTCTTATTTTATTCGCAAGCCTCTGCCTTCTCTAATTAGTCACACTGAGGCAGTGCTGAGAGTGCAGTCAGGACTCCCAGCAGTGCACTCCAGAGCCCAGGCACGACAGAGTGCCTGTCTCTTTTAAGCTGCTTCTTTGAAGACAGGAGTCACCTTAGCTGCCGCCTCTTCCCATAATACCCTCTTTCTCCAGTATCTTCCTGACTTCTGGAATTGACTGCTCTAGTATCACTTTGAACCTGGTCTGTGTTAGTGGTCACATTTTAGTGTAGAGGCGTACAGCGTGCTGATAGCGACAGGCAGACTTAGGTGGCTTTTATTCATTGTCCTTTTACATTCCGCCCTAAGAGGTTGCGCGTTATTTAGCTTTGAGTTACATTTCATGAGCACCACAGTTATAGTGTGTGTCAACACATGGAGCCTCTGACTTTTCCCTCTGAATAATTGTTTTCTTGTTTGTGCTTTGAGTAAATTGATTTTCTTCTGTGGGAACTGTAGGAAGTATGTCTGGGCTGATGGACAGTTGTGTGAAGCTCATCTGGAAGTGATTTTTGTGCTTTGGCAAACACAACACACAGCATCTGTAAGCCACTTGCCGTATAGGAGGGGGCAGTTTTCATTCCACGTCTTCACTAATCTCTGTTATGTGCCAAGCATTGCAGTTATTTACATTTTCAGAGTTACTGTGACCCAAAGAAAACAAGCCCCAGCATTAGCGTGTAAGGGGAACAGAATCAGGGCTCCTTGGCTTAAAGGGATCTGTACACTGGCTTCCTGTGGTTAGAGGAGAGCTGGGAGGGAGGTGGTTTCCCCTGCTCACGTGATCACATCACAAGAGTTCCTGTAGATTGTCATACATTCTGTATGTTGTAGGCATGTGCGAAAGGACTTATCCCTTTATAGGTAGGGGCAGCTTCTCCTTACATTAACAGCTCATCTATTCTGAATTTACTTTACCATCCAGGCTGATCTCAAACTCATTGTCTGAAGTGGTCCTGGTTACCACTGCCTCTGAGTAGGGACTATAGCCATTTGTTGCCATGAATAACTATATTGGTTTTTTTTTTTACAGATTTATTTTTACTTTATGTGTATATATTGAGTCTCTACATGTATGTATATTTGTGTCAATATGTGCTGGTGCTCTTAGAGGCTAGAAGAGGATCTTTTGGAACTAGAGTTATAAACAGTTGTAAGCTGCTGTATATGGGTGCTGGGACCCCAACCTGGTCCTCTGAAAGACAGCACACATTAACCACACCACTGAACGGTGCTGATAGTCATGCAGCATTGAGTGCAGAACACTATGAACTGTGTGTGCACTTAGAGGTGGCTAGGATGATGTTTGGCTGTGGTCACGATCTGCTGAAATACAAGCATGTGATACTTCAAGTCTCCCAACTGTAGAGAAGTGTGAAAGTCTTATCTGCCATGCCTCTAACTCTTCTAATTCCAATTTCCCGACTTCTGTACTGCTTCCCCAGAGACGATGATGATGATTATTTTGAGGCAGTTGCCCTAAGTAGCCCAGACTGACCTCTGGCCTGCTATCCTCCTGTCTCAATCTCTTGATCACTGGGAGTACTCCTCTACCTGGCCTAGAATATTTTTTAATGATACTTTTCTCCTAGTAATCTCCATTAAAAATTATGTAGGTTTATGTAGTGATGGGGCGAGCAGGCCTGCTTTTCATCCTGCCCGGATCCCACATGGCTAGCTTTACACCCGAAATAACAACACACAAACTATATTCATTTCAATACTGCCTGGCCCATTAGCTTCAGTCTCTTACTGACTAACTCTCACATTTTGATTAACCCATATTTAGTAATGTGTGTAGCACCACAAGGGGTGGCTTACTGGGAAGATTCTAGCCTATGTCCATCTTGGGTCGGAGCTTCATGGCATCTGACTCACCTCCCTTCTTCCCAGCATTCTGTTCTGTCTACTCCACCCACCTATGTTCTGACCTATCAGGCCAAGCAGTTTTCTTTATTAATTAAACAATGAAATCAACAGGTTTAGTTGGTTCAAGTCATCTTTTCACTGTAGAAATACAGTTATACTGGTTAAGTAAATTAAAATTTATGAAGAGCAATATCACTTGGAAGCTGGGGGGAGGGAACAGAGACAGCGAGACTGGAATTCAGCTTCTGGCCTTGCGCGTCCTGAGCAAGCACTCTACCACTATCCTGTATCTATATAGTTCATGATTTTATTTCCTTCTCCCTGCCTCACATTCGACAGGGTCTCACTATGTAGCCCTGACTGGCCTGGAAATTAACTATGTTGATCAGGCTGACCTTGAATTTGCAGAGATTTACCCGTCTACCTCTAGAGTGCCAGGATTAAAGGTGTACACCATCATGCGGGAAATTTACTACAAATTCGGCATCTCCAGTGTGGAAATCAAATGCTATAAAATATGAGGCTTTGAGTGAAGTGTTCAATTCTACCAGTGGCAGGTAGATTGGCAGGCATTTGGATATTTGGATTGGGGGTGTGTGACTGGTGAAATCTATACATATATTTTGAAATGTGGAGTAACTCCAGATAAAGACAGCCTCTGTTTTGTTATCGATCATATTTTTTTTTGGAAGTAGACCATATAAATGAGTGGTTACAGCTGAATTACTTAAGTTCTCAGCCGTATGCAAACAAGGGAAAGGACATTATGATTACCTTAAATTAATTCTTCATAATTGGATACTTTGTTTCCATTTCATTGATTACGGATCCTTCCTCTGTCTGACCTGAAGCGGCTCCTTTTAAAACTCAGACCTATACCTCTGGCTTCTTTCATGTCGAATCCACACCTGGAGATTTCCCAGTGCACATTCCTGTTCTTCTGCGGTGTTCTCTTTGGTGCCTTCCAGGGCGTTCATACCGTAGAGGACCACTTGCTGGTGGACCCACCTTTAGCTCTGATGAGTTTTCCTCCATCTTCCCACATAGAAAACTCTTTTGTCCTCTGCACCCTGGGTCAGCCTTAGCATCCTGACTTACCTGCCTTAGGAAGCATTCTCTGTTCTGGCTGTCCTTTGTATGCTCCTTTCTTTCAAAACATGTTAATGCTAATCGCTTACACACGTGTGCCCGTCTGACAATGTCTGGTTGGTGGCTTCTCCGTGACTCGCAACTGTGTTTCAGTTCACCATTGCATCTGTCTTGGTCGGCACTTGAGGAGCTTCACAGCAGGATTTGTTGGCTGGGAAATTTGACTTTGTTTTCACATTTATTTATTTTTTTTTTTCATTTTGTTTACTTTGAGGGTGTATATGGGCATGTGCATGCCATGGCACACATGTAGAGGTCAGAGGACAACTTGTAGGAATCGGTTCTCTCTTTCAGCCATGTGGGCTGTGGGGATCAAACTCAGGTTGGTGATGAGACTTGGCAGCTTGTGCCTTTACTGCTGAGCCGTCCTGATAGAGCTGAGGCGTCTGCTAGTAGAAGGTGATGAAATCCAGAAGCTGACCTGACAGCCTAGATTTTGCCTTGACAATTTGGTTTTCAGCTGTAACAAGAACTTAATGATCCTTTAAAACTTCTCCCTTCCTTTAGTTATGGTTCTTCTGAAAATGAACCTGGGCTTTGTAATACACAGTGAGGGCAAACAGCAGTCACACAGGAATTCAGAATAAGCAGATAAATTCATTTCTGAAAATAACTGTTCTCTAATCACTATTTTATTATTATTTTTATTATTCCAGAACATGGTCCAAGACAATTCCTGGGAAAGTTGAGTTCTTCTCTAGCGAGGGCTCAGACACAACTATACCTATTCCGATAGTGCCCCTGCGGGGTGTGGATGACTCCTATCCGCCCCAGAAGAAGTCTTTCATGATGCTCAAGTACATGCATGACCACTACTTGGACAAATACGAATGGTTTATGAGAGCAGATGATGACGTTTACATCAAAGGAGATCGTCTGGAGAGTTTCCTGAGGAGTCTGAATAGCAGCGAGCCCCTCTTTCTCGGGCAGACGGGACTGGGCACCACAGAAGAGATGGGGAAGCTGGCCCTTGAGCCTGGGGAGAACTTCTGCATGGGAGGGCCTGGTGTGATTCTGAGCCGGGAGGTGCTTCGGAGAATGGCACCACACATTGGCAAGTGTCTCCGGGAAATGTACACCACCCATGAGGATGTCGAGGTGGGAAGATGTGTTCGGAGATTTGCAGGCGTGCAGTGTGTTTGGTCATACGAGGTGAGAGCAGAATTCTTTCTTTCTTTTCTTCCTTTCCTTCCCTTCCTTTTCTCCTTTATTTATTTTTATTTATTATTATTATTATTATTATTTGTTGTTGTTGTTGTTTGTTTGTTTTTCGAGACTGGGTTTTTCTATGTAACTTTGGTTCCTGTCCTGGAACTAGCTCTTGTAAACCAGGCTGGCCTCAAACTCACAGAGATCTGCTTGCCTCTGCCTCCCGAGTGCTGGGATTAAACTCATGCGCCACCACTGCTCAGCCAAGCAGAATTCTTTACCTGGGAAAAACAGTCAATTTTGCCTTTTGAGTTCTGAGTCAGTCATAGGAAGCTAGCAATACTAGCCTATTTAGGGTTAAAGTTAATATAAGTTATTAGTATATGTTTTGACCTTCATTTTTTAAAATTTTTTTGAATTCTTATTGCCCTGATTTCCCCTGGCTCTTCATATTAGGTGGCATGCAATTCTCAGTTATTTTAACACATTAAATCTTTATGGGAATCTTCTTGCAGATATTTTCTTTTTAATAAGGGGATGTGAGTTAATTTTTGGACTTTTCTGTTTTATACCTGTAGTTTCAAGATCTTACAACAGCAGTGTGGTAGTGTGAATATAATTGGCCCCCATAAGTTCATAGGGAATAATGGCACTGTTGAGAGGTGTGGCTTTTTTGAGTAGCTATGACTTTGTTGGAGGAAATGTGTCATCATGGAGGCAGTCTTTGAGGTCTCATATGCTCAAGCCATGGCCAGTGTTTCTGACCACTTCCTGTTGTCTGTGAGTCAAGATATAAGAACTCTCAGCTCCTTCTCTAGCACTGTGTCTGCCTACATGCTGCTTTGTTTCCTACCATGATGGTAATGAACTAAACTCTAAACTCTAAGAAGCCACCACAACTAATTGTGTTTCTTTATGAGAATTACCATGGTTATTGTGTCTTTTACAGCAGTAGAAACTAAGACATGCAGCATGACATGAATTTGTTGTGTTCGGTTTGGTCAACTGTTGGTAGTTATGAAGAGCAGAAGGAACTGCTAGGCCTTTTGCCCATCACAAGAACATGCCCTCTTATGTGAGCTCTTAGCTTTTTCCGAAGCACTTGAGGGAGAAGCCATGCTTTTGCCCATGCCTGCCTCTGCTGACCCACAACTTGCTTTTAAATGTTCTCCGGTCATTTTGTTACTTCCGCTTAAAATTTTAGGGAAGCAGACATTTTTAAATATACAGGAATGGTGTTTGTGTAATTTTTAATTATAAATGAGCAGAAATTAGTATTTTAAATATTAAAATATGATCTGAGGGAGCCCTTTAGTCTCTATGTGCCTTAGCCTCTGTCTGCCTGCCTCCATTGCCTGGTGGTTGTTCACCAGGCCTGGGAGATTTCTTTTGTCATGAAATTTTACAGTGAGGAAAGCTGTCTGTCTATTGTTCTGTTTCTGTGAAGAGACACCATGACCAAGGCAGCTTATAACAGAAATCACTTAACTGCTTATAGTTTGAGAGGTTGAGTCCATGAACAAGACGGTGGAACAAGCAGGCTTGCCTCTGGAGCAGTAGCTGGTCCATAAGCAGCAGGTAGATGGAGAGGAAAAATGGGCTCACAGCTGACCTCCAATGACACACCTCCTCCAACAAGGCCACACTTCTCAGTCTTCCCTAACAGCTCCACTGGCAACCAAGCATCAGACATAGGAGCCTGTGGGGGCATTCTCATCTCAACCATCACAAGAGCCACTTAAGTATTTCATGTTGTGTTAAGTAGATTACAGCTGGCAGTGTTTCTGCATATTCTCCATCCTTAATTAGTTATAACATGACTTACTTCATGCTTTGTATATTTTGGAATGCTTTGTCTTGTTGACATTTTAGAGGACAAGCCTGCTTTTTGTTGTTTTGAGACAGGGTCTCCTTGGTAGCCCAGGCTGATTGACGGTGTGCCTGCTCTATAGCTAAGACGCCTTGAACTGCTGCCTTCTGCCCCCACAGTGTGAGGATTACAGGTATAAACTACCATGCCCAACTCTTTTGTGTGTGGGTTGAGGACAGGGTCTCACTTTGGAGTGCAGGCTGGCCTAGAACTCCCTGATTTCAGGCTTTGGCCACCATTTCCTTGCAGCCCAGGTCTTTTATGAGAATTAAAAAATAATTGTATCTTGATATAGTCATTAATATCTGGTAATACTGGATAAAGTCAGTATCTTGAGTTAGAGCAAGAACTTTGATTTAAAGTCAGTGCCAAATTGTTGGTGTAAAGTGGGGTCTAGAGTTCCAGGACTTGAAAGACATGAATGTTGCAAATGGCATGGGTAGGCGTACCTGTGACCATAGATGTCATGGACACTTGGACTTTACACCTTTTAAATAGCCTTACTGGCTCAGGCTGTGATAGGTAAGCCCCTCTCCTTGGTGTTTCCCTCCTGGTCTAGGGAGCTGGGTAGTAACAGCAGCCACAGGTGACTCTCCCCAGGAGTGTTCCTGCTGCTTTGTAGTTCTCTAAATGCGTTATGACGACACTGATTTTCCTAGATTATATTGCCTGGCCCTCTCCTGGGTCTGTGCCAGATTCTCCTTCCTTCCGCTGTGCTGAGAGTTCTGTTTTCTCTAAGTGACCTGTTCACACAGTTTTGACCCATGTTTCGGATGGAATACTGTTTTAGGATTTTGTTCAAGGGCTTCGTTCTCAGCACCGTGTCTTCTAGACTGTGTGCTCCGTTCCCAGCACGGTGTCTTCTAGACTGTGTGCTTCGTTCCCAGCAGTGTCTTCTAGACTATGCGCTTTGTCTTTTTGCTTTCACTGAATTGTAGAATTTTTAAAACTGGCCAGTTGTGTGCCTAAATCTAATTTAACATAACCTTTCTTTGATGACTTGTCCTTTTTAATTTTTTTTTAATTAACGTGTGTGGGTGTTTGCCTTTGTGTGCATCTACGCTCCATACCTATACATCATTCATGGAGGCTAGAAGAGAGAGTTGGATCCCTCGGAACTGAAGCTGACATGTGATTGCTGGCAGCTGAACCTGGGTCCTCTGGAAGAGCAAATAACCAATGCTCTTAATCATTAAGCCATCTCTCCAGCCCATCTTTGTAGTATTTTAAGGAATTGTTCCTTCTTTTAGCCTGTGTTTTTCTGTGTTTAAAATTTCACCCTTTTACCAATAGTTCTTCATTCTCATTTTAAGACATACATATTTGGAACGTTTGCCATTCGATTAGCTTGCCTGATACCTGCACCTTTCCCCCATCACTAAGAGATTCCATGTTCAATAGTCAGGCAAGATTCCTTAAACTTCCTGTAAGATAATTATGTTAAGCTTTGAGTCGTGGAAGGTACTTATTTTGCTCTATTGTAAGGCTAGCCAGAGGAGTAATTTTTTTTAAAGAAAATTTGCCTTGAAGTAGAAGTAATTTCTCCAGTAATAGCTGTGTAATTAAAATGACTCATGAGGAACAGTTGTCAAAGCCAAAACTTGGATTTATTTCTAAGCTTATTTTTTGTTTGTTATTGCTGGTATTTATTAATCGCCTTTTAAGCGCTTGATTTTTAAATGATTTTAGTTTCACAGAGAAGTTAAAGCAAAGTAAGAACAGGTCTAGGGGCTTAAATGCTGGTTAAATCTGGTGCCCTTCACATGGGATGGGCACTTCCCTCAAATTGCTGAGATGTACTGTTGAAGAGTTGGCAAAAGTTACTTGTTTTAGTTAAACATATATATAGACTATTATTGTCTTAAAAGAGGGAACAAGAAGAAAGTTGACCATAGAACATTCATTTTAACTGTTTGGTTAACATGTACCATTAGAGAAAATAGGAACTTTTTTTTTAAATATCCAGACAAACTAAACAAGTAACTTAGAGGCACCCAGACCCTTTTGTTATTTTAATGGGCACTTAAGCGGGAAGAAAGGAGTTTGGATGAAGAGGGCTCTAACAGCCTTAAAGGTTTTGTTGGCTTTCGTAGTTGGTGCAGTCAGAGTTCACAGTTCTGAGTGCAGCCCCTCCCCACGTCTGAACCACTGCGTCCCCTCCTGAATCGCCACCCCAGGGCATCCTTACAGAGATGGCACATAGAAGCTGTTATGTACCTTCTTATCAAAAACTTGTCTTGGGTGGCATAAACATATGGTCATGAAACAGTGAGAAATTAAGTATGACTCCTCATAAACTTTAAAAATAGTACAAGGAAAGACAAAAATCATTGATGGTCTTTATAGGAAGACATATCAGCTCTTATAGACCAGGCTGGCTTTGACCTCACAGAGATCTGCCCACCTGTCTCTTGAGTGCTGGGGTTAAAGGCATGCACCCCGCCCAGATAAAATCTTTTCTTAGGGAGTCAAGCACATGTACACACAGAGGCTACTGTAAGAAAACAACATCAGCAGTGAGTAGGAGTAGCGTAAGGCAAAAGGGAAAAATGGAGAAAGTGAGACCAGCCATTGCCCTGTGGACCCTTTAATTCCATTTCGCTATGGTTAGGAATGCATTCTGTGTAGTTTTGGTATTTTAAATGCATTGAGACTTTATGATTCAACATATGGCCTATCTTGGAGAATGTTCCATATGTGCTTGAGAGTAATATATCTTCTGTTATTGGTGAATTATGTTTCTATAGATCTGTCAGATTTAATTTAAATGTTCACAGGGGCTGGAGAGATGGTTCAGACTGTAAAGAGTTGTCTGCAAGCATAAGAACCTGAGTTTGGATCCCCAGCATAAAATAAAAGAAAGCAATTAAAGTAGACACCACATATGGACTTGTGACCTCCACATGTACACCTATACCAAACATGCTTCTGTACATATGAGCACACACACAAAAATATTGACCAAATCTTCTGGGGTTTTGTTGTTGTTATTGTTACTGTTTGTTTATATAATTCTATTTATTATTGAAAATGAAACACACACAAAATATTGAACAAATTTTCTGTTTTTTTTTATTTGTTTGTTATTGTTTTTCTCGACACGGGGTTTCTCTGTAACAGTCCTAGCTATTCTAGAACTAGCTCTGTAGCCCAGGCTGACCTCAAACTCAGAGAGATTTGCCTGCCTCTGCCTCCCGAGTGCTGGGATTAAAGGCGTGTGCCACTACATCCAGTTTAGGTGCATATTTTTTTAATTACAATTTTCCTGGCAAATGGATGCTTTTAACATGGTAAAGTTCCATCTTTGCCTTTGTTACAGTTTTGCCTCTCTGTTCTGCCTTACTGAGCATCCCTTGTATGTGATGTCTCTTTACCGTGCTGCTCTTTTGAGAATCTCTGGCTCTCCACAGTGTATGGTGTCTGTGTTCAACCTTGGAGTTTGTTAAGATTCTTGGTTGAATGGTCTGTTTCTTCTTGCTTTTGGGAATTTCTCAGCCATGTTTTTGTAACTGTTCCTTCTTTCCTTCCCCAGCTCCCTCCGTGTCTTCTCCTTCTGTAACTCCCATGTGCGTGTCCTTAGGGCTTAGGCTCTGTTGGTTTTAGTTCATCCTGTTTTCTTTTCCTCGCACAGGGTATCTGACCTGTCTTCAGGTTCACTGGTGGCTCTTCTGCCTGCTCAAATCTGTTAGTTTTCGATTCAGGTATTGTACTTTTCAACTCCAGAATTTGTTTGGCTCTTTAAAAAAGCAATAATTTCTTATCTCTAATAGCATCTCCTTACAAACATCTGTGTATGGACTGTCCATACCTATTTATTTGCATGTTGGTGGAAATTAGACATTTATTCTTAAGTGTGCTAATTGTGGAAATCAGTTTGTCCCTCACTCAGAATGCCAGTGCTGTCTGATGACTTTTCAGAGCTAATCTTGTAACAGTTGCTGTGTTTGATGAGCCACACCTGGTTTGTTCAGGCCTCAGCTAGAGCTGCTCAGGGCTCTGGAACCAGTAAGTCTTGTACTCTGCTGAGGAGATTGCCCACACATAAGTCCATGCATGCCCCAAACCTATCAGACAATTGAAAACTGCAGAGCCTCATGGCCAGCCAGAAACAAGAACTTCCCTGAGGATGTGCACAGCCCGTGCGTGGTTCTGCTCTTCTGGATTTCCAGTGTGTTCTTGGGATCTTTTCAAAGTCTCTTTTGGAACCCTATTATTATTAAAGAGCATATGCCAAGGCATGTGAGTGGTGCGGACCAGCCACAGGATAATTTTATGGGTCCATCTTTCTATGGGCTATGGGGATCCATCTCAGATTATCAGGCTTGCATTGTCAGCTACTGAGCCGTCTTGCCTGCTCCCCCCCACACTTTTTCTTTTTTGAGACAGGGTCTCATTATGTAGCTCTGTCCACCTTAAGTCACTATGTAGGCCAGGCTATGCTCGAACTCACTGTTTTCTGAGTGCTGAGTACTGTAATTAAAGGCATGTGCCACTATGCCTTGTGGTTTTTTGTTTGTTTTTTAAGGTTATTTTATTTATGTGTGTGAATGTTATTGCATGGGTCCTGTGATCTGAACTTAGGTCCTTATGATTGAGCAGCAAGCAGTCTTAACTGCTAACCCATCTTTCCAGCCCCTTGACTGCCCCCTCTTTCTTTTCTTTTATCTTCTCTTCTTTTCTCTCTCTCTTTTTTATTGTTATTGTTTTTTTTAAAGATTTATTTATTATATATACAGTGTTTTGCCTGCATGGCTACCTTCACACCAGATGAAGGCACCAGATCTCATTACAGATGGTTGTGAGCCACCATGTGGTTGCTGGGAATTGAACTCAAGACCTCTAGAAGAGCAGCCAGTGCTCTTAACCACTGAGCCATCTCTCCAGCCCTGTTTTGTTTTTTTCAAGACAGGGTTTCCCTCTGTAGTCCTGGCTGTCTTGGAACTTGCTCTGTAGACCAGTCTGACCTTGAACTCAGATCTGCCTGCCTCTGCCTCCCAAAGTGCTGGCATTAAAGGCATATGCTGCCATGCCAAGCAACTGCCCCTGTTTTATAAAAGCTTTCTCATTAGTCTGTCTGTTGCCTATTAGCTGTGCAGTGGGCAGCGTGATAGTCGTGTGGAGCAAATACTGTCTCTTCACCCTTACGTTAAGCCAAAGATGCTATTTGCGATCAGAAAGCTCAGAGTCTAGTTAAATAAAAACAGCTTTGTAGAATGGAGTCTTTCAGGAAACCTACCGGACAGGACAAATAATGACAGTTCTGTGGGAATGGTGTGTTTAATTATGTGTATGCATGTGTGTCTGTATGTGGTTATGTGCATCCAAGTGCAGGTGCCCATAAAAGCCAGCAGAGGGTATTGGATACTCCTAGAGCAGAGGTTATAGGCAGTTGTGAGCCACTGTGGGTATGGGAATTGAAATTAGGTCCTCTAAAAGAGCAACAAATGCTCTTAGCCATTGGCATCTTTCTAGCTCTAGAGTGGGTTTGAGGAAAATCCATGACACTCTCTGACCCCTCCAGGGACTTGCAGGCTGCTCATTTTCACTCTGGTCATAGTCAAGGCTAGAGTAGATCTGGAAAATGAATCAGATACAGAGTAAGTTCCAAGACCACAGAGCTCACTGTTTGCACAAGTTTGCTGCTTCGCGTGTGTGAATGTTCCCTGGATTACTCGGGTATTTAGGTAAAATTCAGAGTCCTGAAAAGGCTACTTCTGGGCATTTTCATTTGTGCTCTGTGTACTTTTACGGAGGGCAGAAGTTTTTGATGATTTACTCTTCTCTTTTCATATCCTTTTATTGGATGCTGGGTTCACAGCGTAAATAAAGTCTTTTCACTTAGCTACATTATTCTGAATATCTCTGTATTTTAAGAACTCAATTGTGCCCTAAACATTTAGAAGACTCTGAGCAGTGAGTTACAACATGTTCATATAAAGAATAAATTCAGACCTCTTCTGTTCTGGGGACCTGGTGTACAGCAGAGATCCTTGTGGTTGAATGACAATGGCCTCCATCACCTCATGTGTTTGAGTCCTGGGCCCCAGCTGGTGGAACTGTTTGGAAAGGATTGGGAAATGTAGCCTTGTTGGAGGAGGTGCCTCACTGAGAGAGGGCGTTGAAATTTCAAAGGACTCTCTTGCAAATCTCTCCCTGCCTCCGACAGAGATGTAGGTGCCCTGTTGCTCTGCCATCCTGGATTCCAGCCCTCTGAAACCGTAGCCGCATGTTAGATGCTGTCTTCTATAAGTTGCCTTGGTCGTGGTGGTTTTTCACAGCAATAGAACAGTAACTAAGACAACCTGCTCTCTTAGACTCGGGAAGGAATAGGCTCGAGCATAAGAAGCAAACAGCAGAGTGTATGTCTTACGACAGCAAAATGGCTAGCATGAGAAGTGGTGGATAGAGAGGCCAGAATAGCACAGAAACTGAAGCATGGCAAGGACTGGGAGGGTTTTGGACATAAATAGCCCTGGGCCTGAATCACAGTGCTTCTCATTTAGCTGTGTGGTCTTGTGAAACAAGTTACCTAACTTCCCCAAACCTGAGTTCCTTCAGACTGGGACAGTGTAGGAATTGCCCCCGAAGGAGGATGGTTTTAGGGATCGTGATGATGTGTGACTCGAGCAGGGTAAGAGTTGGTTGTGAGATGAGGGCTGGTCCTGGTGTCCTTGGGTACTGGACCACAACCATTCAGAACTCATTCCCGGAGAGCTCTAGCGATACAGAGTTTGATGTGTATAAACAGGTTTTTGACTGTGGTTTGTAAAAACAGCATTGGATTGGAATCCCTCTTCTTGAGCTGTACTTAGAACTGTTAATTGCTTTGACTCTATAATTTGCTCTCAAGGTAAATCTTCAGTAGTGTATCTGAAATGGTGGATAGTGGATTATGCTTGTGAGAAAGGCAGACTGGCACATGTCTTCATGATTCTTGAGTCTGGCAGATATGTGTTACAGGTGTTCTAGGCTTTATTTCTTAGTCACTTTTATTACTGGAAGGTTATCATTTCCTATTCAACTGTTCTGTGTAGTTGACAAGAACGTTCTTTAGCACACTAACAGGAGGGAGAATAGACTCTTTTAGCCTTAATTTGAAATCACAGGTGTTAACATTCTAATTCTTCTAGCAGAATGTATAACTTACCTTTTAATATATACGTTTTCAAAGTCATTTTTAAGATCATAGGAATAAAGTAGTCCCTGAATTCTAAGGATTTCTTATCAACATGGAAATGAACTATTCATATATGGAAAAGTGCTTCAGAGTGTCTACTTGAAAAATGAGCAGTAACCAGGACAGAACACTACAGTGGGCACCGGGAAGCTAGGAGAGCTGTGTAGCAGTTGAGAGGAGCCCTATGAACTAGGGGTGCACTGTAAAGGGCTTTTTCAGTCTGGGTCTGTTTTCTCTAAAGATAATTGGATTTCTGGGATGTTCCAATTTTAGTATATGTATTGTTAAAGCAAGTACATTTTTAGATTGCTTCAAACAAAGTAACTATGAACCTTCCCCACTTTTAAGAGGCCAGATGGCAACAGCAAGTTTAAGTTTCTAGTTCTGATATTTAATCATCTTGATTAGTAAATTAATTTGTTATATTTAGCATAGCAAGTGAGGGGACAAAGGCAAAGATGAATTTGACAGTATAGTATTCGTGGTAAAAGCATTGTTGCCTGGATTAGGGAAATTGGGTAAAATTGCTTAAGGTTTAGAAGTGTGTTGTAAATTGATGTGTCTCAATCTTGTGCAACAGAGGGACTCTGTTTAATGAAGGTGTTGTATATGTGTGTGTATTTCAAGTACTGGGATTGTCTTTAGATCTCATACCAGGTTAGAATTTATCAAAGGTGCACCTTACAGGAGATTTGCTTCAATCACTTGGGAGGAACAGTCTCCAATCCCAAACCTGGATCTTGCTGGATGGGATTTCCCTGTGTACTGTAGTACTTCACTGATGATGCTTAGACCCCTAGGCGATCAGGAATTGTCATCCATTTATACTTAGATAACTTTTTTAGGAGCCAGTGGTGTTTTGGAACTGTGTAGAGGTTAATATTTTATTGGCATTCCAATTTAACCTTTGTCCTGAGAAGCAGAAAGAGTTGACTGGTTTTTCTTTAAGTACTACCTATAATTGGGTTGGGGGAAGCCAGACACGGCACCAGATGTTCCCCTTGGGCTGTGCTTTATAAGGCTATTTACATTCCTTTCTTCTCTGTGAGCCATGCTAACCATTGTGAGACCAAATAAAAACGAGTGCAAATGAAGGACATTAGTAATCTCTGAGTGACAGCATGAGAAGACGTCAGGCACAGGGATGACAAACACTTGGTCTCACCATGTAGCCTAGGCTGGCTTAAATTCCCAGTTCTGCCTCCACCTTCTCAGGGCAGGTATTACAGGGATGTACCACCACAAAGTTAAAACTAAATATTTGTTTACATGATATATTGTTAGTCCCTCTGAAAACCCAGCTTTTTAGACTAGCTACTAAGTAACTTAAAGTTTATCTGTGTTACTAGTTGTTACATGTTTAAGTAGTTGCAAAGTGACTTACTGTGAGTTCAGCATCCACCAGCAGAGTCACAGTGGGAAGGCATGCTCATGTTAGAGTCTCTCCAATGTGATGGAGTGTGAGGACAGCTCTTCCTTAATGTTAAATCTGTAACCCCAGACTAATCAAGACTAAACTAGAAACTAAGATATAGAACTTCCTCCAAGACACTGACCAGTGTTTCTTCCAGTGTTAGGGTCATGGAAAGATGGAGAAACAGAGTATAGACTAAGGGAGACATGAAGACGCCATTCAGTGAGGGACTCTGGAGTGGAAAAGACAGGGGTATGGAAGGGAAGGCTGGTGGATTGTGAACAGAGTCTACGGCTTATTGACGAGTGGTGGTTGAATGTTAATTTCCTCATTTTGATGTGTTTCTCATTAAGTAGGATGCAAAACAGGGTGAGATGTGTGCCTCTCTGTTTACAGCTCTGTAATTAGAAATAGTTTCAGTACATTTTTGTGTGTACGTATATGTATGCCAGCCATGGTGTGTGTGTGTGTGTGTGTGTGTGTGTGTGTGTGTGTGTGTGTGTGTGTAGGTCAGAGGATAACCCATGGAATTGGTTCTCTCCTACCACGTGTGTCCCAGATACTGAGCTCAGGACATCAGACTCGGTGACAAGTGCCTTTATCCACTGAGCCATCTCACCAGCCCCTCTGAAATTATTTTAAAATTTAAAAAGTTAGAGTCCAGAGTGGTGGAGGATGCCTCCACTACTTAGAAGGTAGAGGAAGATCAGAAGTTTAAGGTCATCCTTAGCTACATAGTAAGTTTGAGGACAGCCTGGACTGCTACATGAGTAGCACCCACAGGTGGGGTGAAGGCAATTAGAACGAAGAGCCGTCTAACTGAAAATGAAGGGATTTTGTTGTAGTTTTTGTGTCCTGTGGACTGCTCTGTGCTCTGAGAAACTGGGCAAAGCAACACAAGACTGGATCCTCTGAGTGGATATTGTACAGGATGTGATTTGTAGCTTACTGACTTCTAGGAAATTGCAGACAGAAGATGTCTTTGTTCTAGAAGGCTGCAGACCTTGTAGCTCTCATAAAGAGCTTATCATTGAGCAAGCTTATAATGCGCCATGTCATGACTGTAAAAATGTGTAATGGGACCGTTACAGCCAACCCTTTTCCTGGGTAGCAAACTGCTTTCAGCATTCACATACCAATTGGATGCTAATCCCCTGCTGACATCACAGAGTTAGAGGGGGGGGATGCTAACCTTGCAGGCCTCTGCCACTGTGGAGATAAAACATTTGTGCAATTACTTCTGGCATTTATTTCCTGATCAAAACAATAACAAAACCAGAAAAATATTGCATTACTTTTAGACTTTCGACTTGGGGGCTGAGGGCTTAGCTCTGTAGTAGAGCCTTACCTGATAAGCATGAGGTCTTAAGCACTGTCCTTAGATCCCTTTCCCTCAAAAAAAAAAAAAAAAAAACAAAAACTTAGTTTTAATTGTAACAATGTAATTTAATTAAAGGCAGTAGAAGGCTTGCTGTCCTGGTATATATTTATAGATGGATACTGTAATAATTTGGGATGCTGTTTGCTCTGTTAGAGTACAATGACTATAAATATGAGCACAAACAGGTAATTCAAATATGCATAGCTTTTTGTTTTTCCTGTTTTTATTTTTTTCAAGACAAGGTATTTCTGTGTAGCTCTGGCTGTACAGAAACTCACTCTGTAGACCAGGCTGGCCTTGAACTCAGAGATCTGCCTGCCTCTGCCTCCCAAGTGTTGGGATTAAGTGTGCACCACTGTCAAATTATGTAAAAGCAATGTGCCATCTGCCCTGGTCATGGGGACTATAGCAGTGTGACAGCAGAGCCTGGCAATCACCGTTTCTTAACTTCTCTGTGGAAATGCTGAAAGACAAGAGACTCAGTCCTAAAACAATATATGCCACTTAGAGAACCTGAAGAAGCTTGTTGGAGACGGATGCAGTCTCATGGGGGGAGTCACTTGTTTGTTTGTTTGTTTGTTTGTTTGTATTTTAAATAAGACCATGTGACTCTAAATTATTATAAGGAGGCTGGAGAGATGACTCGGTGGTTAAGACAACCTAGCCTCAATTCCCAACACTTAACAGCTAACAGCCGTCTATAACTGCTCTTCCAGGGAATCTGATGCTCTCTTCTGGCCTCCATGGGCACCAGGCATAAATGTGGTACAGACATACAAAAGCAAACAGCCATACACATAAAATGAAATAAAAAATATTATAAATAAAAATTTTAAATGTCTATGTGAACATCTAATTTCATAGTATGTTAGGTACAGAGGCATGCACCTATGGTACTAGCTACTAAAAGGTGGAAAAATCACAAATTCAAGACCTGCCTGGCATCACACTAAGACCCCATCTTTAAGGAAGGCCAGGGAATAGTGTGAGTAAAATACCTACCACACAGTTTTTGGCTCTGGGCGCTAATCTCCAGCCATCTGTGGCCCAGTGGTCCCTTGGCTGTGGCAAGATGTTTTTATTCTCAAGTTCTGTCCCTTAACTGGTCATTAGCATCACACCATACACTTGTCCAGCACACCCAGGGATTCGTTCCCCTCTTTAAAAAGACATATCACTACATTGCAAGTACCCACATGATGAGTGTGCAGCACTGCTGAGCCCAGACTAGCAAATGTAAACCAAAGATTCCTGAGTCGGAATGTACAGGTGCTCCCTGGTAGGCTATGGCTTGCTGGGCAGCAGATTGCTGAAGTCACTTTTTAAAAAGTGGATCAATAAAATTTCTAAATGGCCCTCAACCAGAAAGACAGAAGTCACTGTAATATCCCAGAGACAATAATGAAATTGGTTCAGTTAGGCCTTTGTTGTAAAGCATATTTTTATGGGTAAATGTCTTTTATTTTTATTTCAATTTCTAAGTTACATTTATTTATTTAATTACTGCATATACATGTACATGCTACAATATACATGTGGAGGTCAGAAGACAGTTGCCAGGAGTTGGTTCTCTCCTTCCACCATGTGGGTCCCAGGGATTAAACTTCTATCATTGTGCTTGGCAGCAAGTACCTTTGCCCCCTGAGCTGTTTCTCTGGCCCTACTCAGATGGTTTTGTTAACAGAGAAGTCACGTTTAGCTCTTCTGTGCCTTAACTATAATGATCGCATTCTTTTTCATATAACATTGTATTTGTGCTCAAATATTGCTTAATTTTTTTTCCTTTTCCCCCTGAGATAGGGTTTCTCTCTGTAGTCCTTGTTGTCCCTGAACTTGCTTTGTAGACAGGCTGGCCTCAAATTCACAGAGATCTGCTTACACCAGCACCTGCTGTGTATTTGGGTTTTATAAGCCAGCAAGCCTGTAGTGATTTGTTACAGTCATCTTTTCAAGGTGGAGCTCTATGGAACCCTGACTGGCCTTTGAACTCTGAGAGATCTTTCTGCCTCTGCCTCCCAAGTACAGGAATTAAAGGCATGTGCCACTATACCCAGCTGTCACAGCAGTCTTAGGAAGTAAAAGAAGTATGTTATCCATAAAAGGAGCCTTCATTAATGCAAGAATAGAGAGGCTCCATCACCCCATTGTGAAGCTGTGGGGCCAAGGGCTGCTCTTGCAGAAGTCACCATCTCTAATAACAGGACCTCTGCCTTACAAGTGTGTTGTTTAAAGTGCCTGGCTCACAATGAGCATTTGACAGTGGCCATTCTTACTGTCGGGTTTGAATAATGCAGAGGTTGTTACAGTGTAGGCCCCAGACCAGCAGACTTTGCCTCATCTGTTCTCAAGGTCTTCCCATGTCCTCTGTCAAAAACCAGAGCGACTGTGTCCCCAGAGTTAAGCATGTTTCAGAGTCATTTAGGGACTTTTTGGTTTTGATTTTTTTGTTTGTTTTGAGAGAGGGATTTACTAAATAGCTCAAGTTTGCCTTAACCTCACAATACTCTTGCTTCCCAAGGCATCACACTGTGCCTCTTCTGTCTTCCCTTTCCTGGCCTTGGGGTAGAACCCAGGGTCCTGTACATGCTAGACAAGTTCTATCATTGAGGTATATCCCCAACCCCAAAGCAAAGGTTACTGGGGGCCCTGCTTCTAGGTCTTATTGAACACATCTAGGTACAGCATGGGGAGGAGTATTTTTTTAATAGTATGTGCATGTGTGCATGCATGTGTGTATGCCACTTGTATGTGGGTACCCATGGATACCAGAAGAAGGTGTTAGATTCCCTGGAGCTGTAGGTAGTTGTGAGCTGCCCAACATAGGTGCTGGGAATCAAACTCAGGTTTTCTGGAAGAGCAGCAAGCCTTTATTAATTACTGAACCATCTCTCCAGAACCCCTTCTCCTTGCCCCCTTTTAAGAAGATAGGTTCTTATAACCCAAGCTGTCCTTAGACTTTCTAAAAGCTAAAGTTAACCTTGACCCTTTTGCCTCCATGTACTGGGGGCTGGGGTTACAGGCATGCCCCCATGCCCAGCTTGGGAAGAGTTTTTCTGACGTGTCCCAGACTGTGCTGTTTCTTCTAACTGAGGCCACACTAGAGAATGACAAATAGAGTTTTTGTTGTTTGATTAACTTTGAGTTTTTTTGATTTTTAAAGTTTTTGTTTTTTTGTTTATGAGTGTTTTGCCTACATGCCTGCAAATGTGTGCCTACATGTGTACCACGTGCATGCCTTGTACCCATGGAAGCCAGAAGAGAGTATTGGATCCCCTAGGATTGAAGGTTTTGATGGTGATGAGCCGTGTGGGTGCTGGGAATCAAAGCCAGGGTCTCTGGAAGAGCAGTCAGTACTCTTTCTAGCCCTTGAAACTTTAGTTTGTGGTAAGCTTTAGATTTGTAGAAAAATAAAAATATGTAAAAATTATTTACATATTGATAGTTTTTTTTTTTGTTTTTCAAATTTAGCCGACTGGCCTGGGATTTAGGTGGTTCTTGCCCCAGCTGCCCTAGTGCTGGGGCATAGACTTAGGTTACCATGCCAGGGTGTACCCACTTCATCATGTCCCCCTTAGGTTCTTCCTGATGTGACAGGGTTTTAGGCTTCCTTATTTTTGATGACCTTGACAGTAACATATTTTGTAGAATTTCCTTAGCTAGAATTTATCTAATGTTTTTTTCATAACTAGACTGGGGTTAGAGGTATTTGAGATCATGGAGACAGAAAGATGTTCTCCTCGTCTTATGTGGAGGAGTATGCTGCCAGCTATACATTGTCACCATCAATGCTGACCTGGCTGAGACTATCAGGCCCCTTCATTAGAAAGTCACCCTTACTCCTGGGTTTGCCCCCCAAGGTTAGTTTTCCAAATCCTTGGATAAAAGGAGTCAGTATATCCTGAAAAGCAGAGTTACCGTCCAGCCTCTTTGAAGCTGGGATAGTGACATATTTTAGAATTCTGTGTGGTGATGTGTTGTGTTTTTTGACAGGGTCCCTTGTTCTGTAGTTTAGACTGACCTGGAATTACCGTCTTCACCCAGGCTAGTCTGAGCCTCACAGCCTTTCTTGTGCCTTAGCCTACCAAGCACTGGGCACATAGGCTGCGAGACACCTAGCTGACATTCTCGCCTGCAGGACATCACTCTGTTCTTCCTACTTTATATCATGGCAGTGCACTATTTTCCACTGAAATTGCCTGTCCTAGAATCTTTAGTTACTAGGAAACTTGGATGTTGATGAGTTGGATGTTGGGTGTTTTCTTCTGTTACTCTCCATACTATCTTTTGAGAAATGTTCTCTCATTCATTGTGGAGTACAGCAGTTCAGCTAGACTAGCTGCCCATTGAGCTTTGGGATCCTTGGGTCTTCACTCCCTCAGTGCTGGGCTATGTGAACATTGCCAGTGTTTTATATGAGAGACTCGGGAGGTGGCTCAGGCCGTAGTGTCCGCTGCACTCTTTCCTGCTGGAGCCGCCTCCAGTCCACATCACCTGTGCTTCACTATTGGTGGGAGGTTTGTTCAGCTGTTTACATGTGACAAAATGAACACATCTTATACACAGTCACCTTTTGACAAGTGTGTGTACCTGCGTTCCCTGATCTAAAGGAAGTCCGTTGTTACTATCTATCACACCGCGTTTCCCCAGGCAACTACTGTTGAGATGATTCTTGCCTCTTGTAGAGCTTCATTTTGTTGAGTCATGTGTGTGTTCTTTGTGTGAAACTTGTTTCACTGTTGCAAAATGGTTTTGAGACTCATCCTGTGGTTACGTATTTTGTAGTCCATCTTTTTGACTGTTCAGCAGGGTTTAATTTTACTATTACAAATGAACAAACGTATATGGATTTTGTGTGGGAATTGTTTCTATTTTTTGAGTAACTATCTAGAAGTAGAATTCCTGGTTTAGAGGGTAGGTGTATTTTATAAGAAATGGCTATGTTTTTCTCTAAGGGTAGTTGTGCCATATTAACTCTTAGTCACACTATATGAAAAATTTGGGTCACTTTGTCTCATATTCCCAATAGTGTTTCTAGTTCCAATTACCTACTTAATGTTTTTGTGGTGTGTGTGTGTGTGTGTGTGTGTGTGTGTGTGTGTGTGTGCGCTCATGTCACAGCATGTGAAAACCAAAGGGCTGTAGGAGTCAGTTTTCTCCATGTGTCATGTGGGTCCAGGGATCAAACTCAGGTTGTACCAGTCTTGACAGTGGGCATCTTTTCTTGCTGAGATCTTGCTAGCTCTGGTTTTGTTCTTTGAGACAGAGCAGTCCAGGCTGGTCTCATCTCTCATCTTCCCGCCTTTATCTCCCAAGTTCTGGGACCACAGGCATGTGCTATCACATCCAGTTTAGTACATTTCATGACTTGGGTTTCTGCTGACACTTTTAGTTGTCACTGGAGTTGTCCATTATGTCATCCTTTCAACGTTTATTACAGTTTTTAAAAGTCTGTATCTGATAACTACTGATCTCATGTCTGTCCTCATCTCAGTTTCCCATTGTTCTTTGTAATAGTAAAGTACTTGTTGGACTAACTGGATTGAGACATTCCTAGGACTCGTAAAGTACACCTGTGTTTACAAGGAGAGGACTTACAGGTGGGACAGAAACTGGAGGAAAGACCCCAACACATGACACACTTCAGATGGAGATCTAGCTAAGATTACTGCTTCTAGTTATTTCTGCTCTGGAAATGTAACTCTCCATTCTTCAGTAGTCTGTATGCATCTCCTCAAGTTTAATAAGCATATACTCCATCCACCATGGAGGGACAACCCTCACCCCTAATCACTAGGTTTTCTGTTTTGTTTTGTTGTTTTATTACAACAAGGGCTGTAATTTTTGTTGAGACACAGAATTTAGTTCTAAAATTGAAGAAAATGGGACTTGAGATTGAAAGGAATCCTATTCCTATCCACCTAGGCACTGCTGCATTTTCAGATTGTCTCTGTCCTTACATTAGTGGGTTTTCTATTCATAGGCTGACAGATGCAGTCTAAGAGGCTGATGCTCAGGTGTAACGGGACCTGTAGTTCCCTTCTGCTGCAGCTTTGCTTTATATGTAAAGCCTGAGTGTGATAATGCCTCACTGACTTCCGGTCCAAGTATTAAAAAACTCCTCTCCAGTGAAAGGTGCTGACTGACTCCGTGTAGTTTAAATAAGTAGTAAGATCTCATATCGAGGTTAAAGCTCATGTCATTTTTGAGCCCCCCACCCCCACACATTAATTAGGGAGCGTTCCTAATTGATGTGCTGAGCTGTTGAAGCAGTCTCAGATATGGCTGTGACCCACCCTGGAAACTCAACACAGGAAGTACAGGTTCTCTCGCCACCTTCACAAACATGTCTTAGCGTTACGTAGCAACTCACCTGTATTGGTTGTTTCCATTCAGTACTCTTTCCCTGCGGGACGTTAAATCCGTATCATTTCCAGTCTCATAGCCATCAATATTTAACCTTTTTTCTTCTTTTTGCTATTTTTTAAATCTGTGTATAAGTCTACATTTTATTAAAGTGAATGGAGTTTTAAATGCCTTGAGTGTTATGTCTCTTATCCTGTGTAGTCTGAAACATGTCCTCAGATTGATTTGTATGCCTGGCACTCTTAGAGTTAGTCAGTTTGGATTGGTTTCCTGTGAGTAGGTTCACAGTGTGCGTTTGGGGTGGGAGAACTACAGAATTGACACCGCCTCATGTTCTCAGTGTGTGGTTTTGATTTGCTCCATTGAGGGTGCTGGTCAGATTCTCCGCTGTAGAGCTACTCTTTTGTAGTAAAATTAGTGTAAAATCAATAAGCATCTCCTTGGCCGTCTCCGCGGAGTTTCCATAAGAACCATGTCCACTTCACACCACACCCGCTGGCCTTAGCACTCTCCAGTGCCCCCAGCGGAGTAAGTGCTGTGGTGTTGGCTAAGTGAGGCTGCAACCCAGCCATTCCTCCTGTTATTAGTTGGAGTAAAGCGTGTTCCTATTCCTGTTTGTTCACCTATGGTTATCCGTGTAGATTCTTGCATTTCCATTTTGCTCAGTGAGTGATGTTCACTGTTGTTTACAGCCATATTCAGTGGACTGAACCAGAGAAAAGAGTTCTTGTGCATCCGAGTTGTTAGTTCATGCTGACATCCCAAACTCGTTTTTTACTATCTCCTTTCTGTGACAGTTGAGGACCATAATTCTCCAATATAGTTATTCACTGCACTCTATGTGAGAACATTCCCGCCATGCTTCCGGGACGTGCTGATGACTGTGTTAGGTCACCCACTACCTTTTTGCTAGAATCTGACACCCCTGTTGGGCTCTTGAGCCTGTCTTCTCCAACCTTGCACCCCAGCCTAGGCCTTTTTACTTCAGAACTAAGGCACATATGGGTCTTAAAAGAAGCCTGAACCTATCTTGGAATCAACTCTCTGCTGCTGGAGACTGAAGCAAGCCAGGGCCCCACACATGCCAAGCATGTGCTCTACCACTGACCCTGAAAATGGGCCCTAGAAAATACCCGACTCTTTCACATGCTAAGATAAGCTTCATTTTATGAGTATGAAGTATGTAATTGCTAAATTTCAATAAAGAAAGCAAAACAATGATTTTATTTCTGTTTTAATAGTTGTTTTTTAAGTTGGGTGTTTGTGCCAGACATTTGTCTTTAGAAAAGTAAAAAGACTTCAGGATTCTTTATGGTTAATGTATTTGATACTTAATTAAAAAATACTTTTATAATTTATATGTTGGGGGATGGAGGGTTTTGCACATCATTGCAGCTGCCTACAGATGCTAGAAGAGGCTGTTGGACATTCTGGATCTGGAGTTATAGGTGGTTGTGAGCTGCCAGATGTGGATGCTGGGGATTGAACTTGGGTCCTCAGCAAGAATAATGAGATCTCTTAACTCCTGAGCCTTCTCTCCAGCTCCATGATACCTAATGTTTGATAAACTTCATGTACAGAGAATGCAATAAAGGTCTCTTGAATTTTAAGAAGATGCTCTGCCAACGCTGAAATGAAATATTATATAAATGGAAGTATTGTTGGCAGCCAGCATCATGAGCTGTTCTCTGACAGTTCCAACCAGTGGTTAATTAAGAGATAAAACTAGTCCTGCCTTTTCGGGGTTTGTATGGTGCAACACTTCCCTTTTGAAGCCATTTGCTGTAGAGGAAAAGCCTTATAGTCCTATGCTACGTAGTGAGTAGTTTCTTTTTGATGGTAGATGTTGTGTTAACATAAACGTATTTGATAGAACCTTTGTAAGAAATACACAGATTTGTTTCAGATGTCTTCTTGGAAGCTTTCCCAATTTTCATGCTGTTTTCTGTTTGAGGCAGTTTGGTTTCTCTTAAGTAAAATTTTGATTTGGAATCAGGTCTCTGCATGACATGAATAGACAGATATGCCCAACTGTAATTTCTACCTGAAGTTTGGGAGAAGGAAGAACATGTTTATAATGGAGCATTACACATTTACACACTTACTTGTATTTATAGGCGTAAGTATGGGGAAAAAAAAAACCTTCCGTCTTTACTGGAACACTGCTTTGGCTATGCCCCCAAACCATGGACATTTATTCTCTTCTCTCTACCATAAGTAGTAGTTTTATGTGGGATGAAATCCATAAAATGGCATGTTTTCTCACAGCTGATAGGCAGCTTTTTCTCTATGCCGTTTCCTTCATGTGGTCCAACACTGCTGCATCTGTTTGCACTCTAGCTCCATGGTTTACTGCTTGCATCTTTCCAAAACATTCTCACAGGAAGCAGGCTCAGTAGTGGCTGTATCCCTGAGCAGGAGTGGTCCTTAGCATCCTTGTTGCTGAATTAAGAGATGAGAACTTGATTCTGGTGGCCAGGAATGTCTTGGGCATCCTCCACCTGGTCTCATTGGCTCAGTTCCTTCTTTCAGTGGATCATGTGACCCTTGAGAAACACACCCCTGGGAATTAGCCCTACCGATTTGAAAACTTCATTTTTTCCTTGCCTGTCTAGTTCAACATGGTGAAACAGGAACTGTTCCTGCTTGTATGGCCTGAGTTCGCAATGCAGATATTATGTGATCTACATCAAAATGTTGTTGTAATTGTTTTAAGGAAGGAACATGGTACTGATTGGTACTTACAATAAAAAATAATAACCTTACTAGGAACACAGGAGGTGGAACATTTTATTAAACCATCTCCAAAATGGGCATTGTTTACTCAGAGCCAAATAACTTTGTGTGTTTGTATTAAATGCTAAATGCTGATGAGAGGCGTACACAGAACTCTGGGACCATTCTGCACTATCTCAGTACTCTCCAGGTTAGAGTACTAACTGAATTTTCTGATAGGAGCTATAAAAACCTGGTAGAGCTGTGTTTTCTCTGCTTCATCGGGAAGCTCTGTACAGTCTTTGCAGGTTGATAGTAAATATGTTTGTATTGAAGGATAAATGAATAAAGGCCAGGCTGATGGGCATACTGACTTTACTTGCATATACTCATTTTTTCCTCTGAATCACCAGTGCATGTGGTGGTAATTTGGTGACTAGAAGGCACAGTAAATTATTGGCTATAATAGATTGATGTCATACCCACAGAATGGCAAGCAAGAGAATGAATTAGGGACAGAAATAGTAATGGTTTTGTCCAGGAAACCTCAAAGCATATACTGAGATATTACCACATCGATTCCATTTTTAAAAGAGGAGGAGGAAAAGAGATCCAAAAGACAAAATTTAAAACTTTAAGTGTAGTAAAACAGATTACAGATCAAAAACGTGTTGCTTTATGTTTTTGGAAATCTCTTTGAGTAGTTTAAGAACCTTTAAGAAGTCTGGTCCTGATTTGCTGTCTGGTGGAGGAAGGAAAAACTGCAAAAGGCAGTGATGTTTCTGAATAGCTATGTGTAGCTTCTCTGGGTCATTTTTAAAGAAAGGGTGTGTGTGTGTGTGTGTGTGTGTGTGTGTGTGTGTGTGTGTGTGTGTGTGAGATCTGTCTTGTCTATGTCTGTATCACTACATGCATGCATGTGCCCTCACAGGCAAGAGAGCATCAGATCCCCTGGGAGTTGGAGTTGCCAGCCTGTGAGCTGCCTGATGTGGGTGCTGGGTCTTGCGCAAGAGCAGTGTTCTCTTGACTCTTGAGCCGTCACTGCAGCTCCCCAGATAGTCACTTTTAACTTCTCTTTTCTTTGTAAAATTTTAAGATTTTGAAATCACTTAAGTTTAACAGAAAATGGCACCTCTAAACCGTTTACCTAGGTACCCCGATTACTGACTCTTAGCATATTAGCTTTTTAGTGCTTTTGGTTTTTTTCTTGACCTTCATGTCAGTTACATATTTAAATATTGCTTGGTTTTGCCCTTAAATACCTCAGTGACATAAACACCGTGCAGTAATCAAAATTGGCACATTAACATTGCTCTGTTTAATCCACAGACTATTCATTATTTCATCACTTATTCCAACAGCATCTCTCATAGGAAATAAACAAAGGTTTCCAGAATGCTGCCTAGAATCCAGGTCCCATGAAGTGTGTAGCTGGTATGCTTCAAGCATCCTAAGTTTTGACCTTGATTTTGCTATCTGAACTTTATATTAAGAATTATAGGTGAGGCTGCCTTGGTGGCACATGATTACTAGAATTGCAGCACTTAGGGGGTCTCAGGCAGAGGGAGCACTAGTTCCAGGCCAGCCTGCCCCCATCCCATCCCCCAAAAGGTACTGGAAACGTATTTTGCAGAACATTCCTAAATTTAGATTTCTGTTACTCCGTATTGAGTGGTGGTCTTCTGTTCTCGGAGCATTACACCAGCAGCATGGCTGCTGTCCTGTCTATGTGGGGCCTGAGCACCTGCCAGATCTCTCCAGTTTAAATGGCTCTTTCCTTGTTTAATTAGTAAATATCTCTTATAGTTTCTCCTCTCATTGTCATCCAATTTTAACACCCATTGATAATTATTCTCATTCTTAGAATTAGCTTGGGTGTCTTATAAACTTGAGAAGCAATTATATTGAAGTAGAGTAGTGTCTCTTCAGTGTGTGGCCTCAACTGCATCAGGTGGCCCAAAGGGAAAATGCACATGGCCTGTCAGGAGTGGGGACGGGGAATATTGAATACAATCTGGGCACTTGTTTTGCATTGTATACTCCGCGCCATCCTCCAGTTTAAGGGGCTGTGGCTTCTGTAAACTAGCACATTCTACTTAAAAACAATTGGTAATAGAATCGATCTGTGTTATTCTCTTGTTTCATTTACTTCAGAAGCTCTTATTGACCTATTGTCACATACTTTTCATTTTTATAACAGGTGCTTCGTGGGTTAATGTGTTACACATCAGGGCCAGTGATGTTGAGATGTGAAAGAACTTTGAGAGGTGGGGGCTTACTGGGAAATCAGTGGCCTGGCCCCTTCCCCAGCTTTGATATTTCCCCTGCCATTGACAACCCTCCACCAGAAAGTGAGCAGGTCGGGACCCTCTGCAGAGCCTGCAACCTTGTGAGCCGAACACTGTTTTTATAAGTATCCAGCTGAGGTGCTTTCTTAGAGTGATAACTAGGAAGGATGAGGAAAATGCTAGTAGTTTTATTTCAGAAGCAAGTGGCAGTCTAGGTGGTAGAAATGCATGTAAGAACATGGACTCTAGAACGCTGAACAAAATGCTGAATATTTGTACCATAAAGGTGTCTTTGAGGAGATATATTTAACCTAGTTGTAAACATTGTAACCTGAGTATATTATACAATGTATTATAAAAACTGTATCATACATGTGTGTACATATATATATGTATATATATATATATACTGTTCTATATATTGATTTAGAAATGAATTTAAATGAAAAACATGAATTCCATTCTGTCCTCTTTAAAGCCCAAAGACAAATGGTATTTACCCTAATATCCAATTTATAGTTTTATAAGTGGTTTGTGGTAGGTTTTTTGTTTTGTTTTTAAAGCTGCCTAAAACAATTTATCTCACTTATACTTTTTTCTAATAGTATCTTTATTATTTTAAGTATTACTGTATTTTAAATTATTCAATATTTTTATGTGTGGTTTTTTTAGACAGTGCCTTAGTTTATTTAAAGTATACAAGCTAGTATTTTTAGATCCATCTTTTTAAAATTAAGCATCCCTCCACTGGAGTCCTGCATCTCTTGCACACTAATGTGTGCTGCAGTGGTCAGCTTTGTTCCAAGTCACCCCCTCCGGACAGTGTTGCTGAGTCCAACACCCAGTGCCTTACAAACTCTGTTGCTTCCTCCCTCCCTGGCATGCTCGGTAATATGAACATGCCACTGGCATCCTGACGTTGCTGAAGCTAATGACAAGCTGGTCAATTACATGAGCTCAGATTAAAAGTTGCTGAAGCATGTTCAGAGGTCCAAGGGTTGACCTCATCAGCTAAGGGATATATATGTCGAATCCTTCCCTGACTGGCTTGCTCTGGCTTGACATTGCTCCAACTCCTACTTGTTCCGCAATTAGGAGGACATAGAAGCAACCTCCCATCCTGTCTTGGGCACAGTTCAGGAAAGCTGGCTAGTGACACAATATTCATTTTTTCTTCCTTTGTGTCGAGTTCACCTGGCCTATTTACAGTTACACAGGCTAAGGTTAGAAAGGGACTGGAGCAGCTCCTATCAGCCAGGGCTCCGGACGCTTCCAGGGACTGCCTCTCTGTGCTTCTTCCTACGGCTTCTGCTAGCCTGCATCCGAAACTCCAGCCTTTGCTAAGACTTGGCTCTTCTGTCTGCTCTCCCACCTCCCCAGTGGCTCCCTTCTGTTTGTCCATCAGCTGGGTCAGTTGGCACTGAAGGACACTGCGGAGTATGCTGGGGCTGCCCACTCACTCCCACCTGTTCTTAGGCATCGTCTTGGGGAGCAGAGTGCAGGGTTTGCTGTGATGTCCAGGCTGACCACGGACTCCTAGGGAACCCTGATTCCTGTACTTCCATTTTTTTTCATTATTTTCTTTATCGAATTGAGGTTCCCAGGGACTTCCGTGGGTTGGGTAGATTAAATTTTTCTTTGCATGTCAGCAATATGGCTAGGCTCCTGTATCAAAAGAATTCTCTGCCAGCTTCAAGAAGAGGCCAAAGCTAAGGTGGGAAGGACAGAGGAAGTCTGTACAGCATACAGTTGAGAAGTGAGGAGGTCAGCCTTGTTCACAGGCTACAGGAGGTGTTTGTGGGAAAGACCCAGTTGCATTCCAAGTGGGTGGACCCTCACTGATCCTGGGAGCAGGGAAGTCACAAAGCAGCCAGGTGTCTTCATTGGAGTGGAACAGACTGGAGTTCATACTGTACTTTGCCCAAACTGTAACCTCTGAATATGTTTTTAATTTAGCCTAAACTGAGACCATGTTGGTAGGGAAACTTGGACAGAAACACACACACCTGAGAAGCAGAGCTGGCTCTAGCTTCTCATTCTATGTAGTATCTGTTAAGCGTAATGGCACCATGAACCCAAGTAATCTTGTGTATAGCCAACATCATTGTGTAAAGACTTCTATTTTTATCTTGATAATTATAAAAATGAAATAAAAATAATTTTGGTTCATGAAATGACTTCATGTAATGACTGCTTTTCTCTTATTCTGCCTAGATGATCATTACTGCCTGAATATCATGAGAGCTTGAAATTAAGATACTTCTTTCATGCCATGGTTGTGGCTTAGCCACACACTGTGTCAGGCATGTGGCGGGTACTGACAATATGCTGTGTGAAGTTACTTTCTTGTATCTTATTCAGAATGACTCTTCTCAGCTTTGTGGTTTATAAGATGCCGATGTAGCTGTAATACTGGTTAGAAGCAGGGATACAGTGAACATACTTGGCTCTTTGAGGTCGCCGAGGGTTCTACTTTTAGGAGTGCTATGTCTGTTTTTAGTTTTTCGAAACTGCTTTTTATTCATGAAACCAAAGAAGATTGAATGTATGCCACAGAGTCAAGGCCATGCAGAACTTGATGCCGCATGTTTTCTGTTTCCTGAATCGTTACTTTCAGGTTTTTAGTTGGCTTACAGTAAAATTTCAATTTGATAGTTTCCTATTTGTTTACTTTGTAGGTGAAGCTGGTCTCAAAACTCAGCAGTCCTCCTGCCTCAGACTCCCAAGTGCTGGGATTACAGGTGTGCCCCACCATGCCCAGCAACTTTCTGGTTTGGTTCAGTTATAAAATACATATAATAATTTTGTTACCATATCCATTAATTCAGTAGTGTTAAGTATATTGTAATACAATCTCTGGGATTTTTCTGGATTTTTTTCTTACCTGAGATTACATTTTCCCCTGAAAGTGTTCTGTTAGGAGTAACAAGGTAGAACTGGAAAGCAGAGGTGTAACATCCCAGATAAAACAAGGTACCTTGGCATTGACCGAACTGGTCTAGAAACTAGGCATTAAAGAGCCAAGGAGAAGCTTAGCTGTGGGTGTGAAGGCCAACTGCTTAGGGAGAAATACCACATTAGGACCCTTGTGTTCTTTGGCAAAGTTTGCATGCCCCAGAAACTCTAGATAAAGGGTCAGTAGACTTTCTCTGAAGGGCCATTTAGTAAATGTCTCAGTGTCTGTGGCCCACAGGCTCTCAGTTCCAGCGGTGTGTTTAGGAACTAGGTGAGACCAGCTGTGGACATATACTGATCCTGCTCCATGTTTGCATGATGCTTTTGAAGTTGAGCCTCAGTTACTGGCAGTTTCCGTATTGAGCTTCTCTGTTTCTTAGAGCTCCCCACTACCTCAGAATGGGAACAGTGTGACTGCCTAGGGCTGGCATGCAGTTAGCAGAAATATGTGATGTGATTGTGCGATTTTTGTGAGATATAATTCTGAAGTGTCATTTAAGAAATGGTTACTATGACATGACTTAGGAAGAGACTAACCAATACAGCAGTCACCCAAGAATTGCATTAGAAATAGAAATTTTTTTACATCCGTACTGGCTGACTCCTCTAGGGATTCTGGGTTGGCAAGAGCTGTTTCCAGGATTGGGGATGGGGTGGCTCTGAGTTCTTTGGGGATGGGGTGGGCTCTGAGTTCTTTGGGGATGGGGTGGGCTCTGAGTTCTTTGCTGTCTCCTGTGACGTTGCTCTTGGTGGAGAAGGATGGCATGCTGCGGTCCAGCAGAGCAGCAGGGTTTGGAGGGGCACAGGCGAAAGATGTCCTACTCCCCTGGAGAAGACGGGCATATGCTCACTCCTAACAGCGGGTGGAGGACAGACCTTGGCCGTGAGGTCACAATCTATAAATACCCTAAACAGCCTGTGTTGGGGCGGGGAGAGGTTGTTGTTTGTTTGTGTGTTAGAGTTTTATTCCTTAGGTTGCAAGGGCAGATCACTTGGATGTTACAGTTTATGGCAGTGCACTGAGGTCAGGTACTTAGCACAGTAGAACAGTGCAGTTTAATTGGCTTTCAAGCTTAAAAGATCCTAATTTTAGAATAAACCTATAGCACTTCCATCAAGCGAGAAGCCTTGGTTGTTAGAAGCCAGTCATCCATATATTCTATTTCTAATTTTGGTTTTGTGTGTTGTGATATTAACATAAATTTATAATTTGGTGTTATAAATGGCATAATTTGGAATTATCCTTATATATGTGACCTAAATTTTTCTGTTCTGGAAAGTGAATCTGACCTTAATAACAAATCTAACAACTTGGGAATGCTATCAGAATGTAGCTGGTCCATCAGTCCAGATGGGAGTGTTCTTTGCAGGGCAGCCCTGTAAGTTTTTGTTAGGCCTGTAGCAGAGTTTGGGAGTGCATTTGTGGTGGAGCCTGTATTTGGGAGGGTTGGAAGTGGCGGACTGTGGGTCCACCACCCTTAAAAGAAAGAAGACATTTTGCTTGACCTGCAGTCACATTGTCAGTGATTTGAGGGGAGATCTCAGATTGGATCTTTTCTGCCTTCTTTAGGAAGATATGAAGCAAAATCAGCTCAGGATTATTTACATAGGTACATACTTAGGTAAATCAAAGATGGAAATAAGTAAATATGCGTATGCTGTGTTCCATTCATCTTGGTAGTTCACTGTTGAGGTGCCAGGGTCACACACACACATCCCGTGTGTGTGACAAAGACCCTTGAAGAGAAGCCAAGGCATCTGCATGTGGATCATGGCGTCCTGCTTGTTCTAGTCCACTGCTGTGTAGTTCATTGTCATGGATTTAGAATTCTGCTGCTCATGATGGTGTTGTGGCTTTTACCAGTTGTGTTGTCATTGAGTGGATCCTAAAGTAATAAAAGTGGTTACTTTTAAGTTGTAATTCTGGCTAGTTCTGGTATTTCTGAAGTTAATAATTGCCTTTTGCTTTTCTGTTGGTAAACATGGATTGACTATTGTTTATCCCCATGAGCATTCACCCCCATGTGCACATAGACGCATAATTTTTTAAAAATCTTTAAAAAATGTTAGTTTTCCAGTCCATGAGTATGGGAGATCTTCCCATTTTCTAGTGTCTTTTCAGTTTCTTTCTTCAGTGTTTTAACATTTTCATCATAGAAATCTAAATTTCCTTGGTCTAGATTTTTCCAGTTTGATGGAATATAAGTTTTTAAAGATGTAACCTAATGATTTTCTGAGTTTCTTCAATATCTTTTAACAAGTCACCTTTTCATCTCTCATTGGGTTAGTATGAATCTTCCCTGTCTTCGTTCAGCTACCTGTGTGTCTCTTCAAAGGGCCCCCAAAGAAACCCAGGGCTCAGTGTGTTCATGGCATTCGTGTGCCGAAGCATCCTGCTGGGGTGACAGGCGTGAAGCGCCACTCTCAGCTCTGCTTTTATATCTATGCATAACTGATACCGACTAACGAAGTCAAGATGCCTGAAAATGGAATTTGAGTCTGTATGGTTTTCTGTTGCTGTTACCCTGCTTCTCACCATTTTTCATGAAAGAAAAATGTTCTAGTCTTGGGCTGATGCATAATTTACTTCTTTGCCATTAATATTTAAGTTGTCTCGCTTCTGTGAATTTCTCACTGTTCTTATACCTTATAATTTTAGTGCATCTTTTATATAGCCAGTACTTCCTGGGAGAAGTACTGTTGTTTGTTTCTGGACATTAAGGTGGTCAGAAGGAGAATGTCATGATTGAACACTGCAATAGTTTGCATAATGTAATTGGTTTTTTTGTTTTAATATTGGTATGTACTTTCCTTAAAAATTTTAGAGATTAATTTTTACTTTATGTGTTTTAGTGTTTGCCTTCATGTGCATGTCATATCACGCATGTGGAGGTCAGAAGACAGTTTGCAGGAGTCACTTCTCTCGCAGCAGGGGCCCACGAAGCCATCTTACCACTTAGTATTATAAGTGATGTAACTTCCTACACATGCATGCTAAAAACCACATGCCTTACAGTCATCGACTTCAAAACACTGCAAGGGTTGTATGTATGCCTCAGCACTTAAGTTTAGTTCATGCTCCTGGTCTCCATAGATACCACACATACATGTGGTGTACAAACATATATGTATGTACTCACGCACATAAAATAAACAAAACTTTTTTAAAACAACAAAACAAAACACACCTCACTCATGGAGTCCCATTTTGGTTTTGTGAAGCCAGCTTTAGTTTAGTGTGGGTTTTAGTTTCAGAACTCTGGGGAAGGAAGTACATGAGAGTCTCTGTCCTTTCAGCCCCCCTTCCAGAAGTGTGTTGGAATAGGATTTTGAGTTTTTAAGTTGCTGCTGTTTACCCTCCCACCCTTCACAGCTCTCTGTTGTTCTTCCCCCAGTGCACTCACACATGGCACACGGTACCAACATCTGAACAGGACATTAACAGGACTTTAAGGCCAAAATGGGTAGCTAGATACTTGTTCTGACCATGTAATTCAGAGATTAAAGTTACTATGGAAGGTAGAGCTTATACAGGATACTGAAATACAGAGTTAAAATACTTGAGTGTCTTCAAGCTTACCATACGCTTTCTCGGGTGAAGTACCTACTTAAGATGTGTGTGTACAGTGATCAAGGTAAGAAACAAACAGAACGACATGTGTAATTGAGGTGAGATGGGCTTACCATGAATGGACATTGTGCTTTAGGTTAGAAGCACTTGGCACAGTTCCTGCATTGTTAATAAAATATTAGTTGCCCATTTGCTCTCTTTCTTATTTAAAGATTAATTCTTTGAATAATGACTTCCCTGTGGAAGACTCCATTACCACAGAGGGCAAATGGCTTGGTGCTTTTGAGTACTCTCATTTGGACGAAGTGCAGCACAGTCTCTGGTTCTGGCCTAGGCGGGCAACTGACTGCAGTAAGTGCCAGGAAAAAAGCGAGAGGAAGGAAGCTGTTTTCGTCATGATGTTCCTTCTTCCAGGGGTCCTTGGTTGCAGAGACTCTGGCCTACCCCCCCCCCCAGACAGAGAATAGATTTTCCTAGGAAAAGAAGGTGCCTGAAGGTATAGATCATCCAACATAGAAGACTGGCTCTATTTAATGCTGGGAATGTTTGTTGTACACATCACATAGGTTGCTTTTCGACCCTTCTTAAACTTTAACTTCAAGTTCATTGGAGTTGCTAAACGTTTGTTTGAGAAATTTTAAGTAGCATTCCTAACTGAAATCCTAAACTGATGATACTGTTAAAATCTGTATGTGTCTTGTCTGGAGCCTAACGTTGACCCCGTGCAAGGCCGCCCTCCATGGTACTTTTTTGTGGCTGCTGGCTACACAAGTATGTGGTCGGTCAGTGTGGAGGCTAGCCCTGGCTACTCTTTGCTCCTGGAAGTACTGTTATGCAGACATGAATATATGAATGCCCATCTTTTCACTCCCTCCCCCTCACTGCCAGTAGATCTGTGTTTAGAGTTCAGCCTGCCTTTTCAGACTGTACCCATCTTTGCTACGGCTTTTATTTCTTTATAGTTCTTCAAAGCTCTAGTCACTATCTGAGATGCTATTAATTATTATAGGAGTTCTTGGCGAGCAGGCCCTCACTTCCTGTCCTCTGGGTGAACCCAGGTCTGGAGACATGGTTAAATATGTCCTGATTTCAAGGGCCAGCCCTGACCAAGTCAGGCAGTAACTGTGGCTGTGTTCAAGGGTGAACCCAGACATATCATCACACCCATCATGTAAAACATGGGCAGTCAGGTATATACCTCATAGGTGGTTTTTAATACATGGTAGCAAGTGTTTGATGTAGGTCCCAAGAAGTGTCACTTGTTACGGTGTCTTTATAGAGTAGCATCAGTTGTAAGTCCAGTTGGAGTGAGGGAGTGGTGATGACCTTTTTTTTTATAAACTTCTGAATGCTAATAGGGCCAACAGTCAGTGCCAAAAGGTTGTCCCCTGTAAAACCAAAGGAAGGAAGGGCTGTGTTGAGCGATTATTCAGGGTGACCTTCCTTCTAATTAGTATACCATTCATTCTCAAGATCACAGACCTGTGTCTACCATGCTTAGCCATCTCACTGTTTTGATTTGTATATTCCTATTGACATAGGTATCTTTTTGTGTCATTATTTGCCCGAATGTCATCTTTAACTACTTTAGAGTTGGTTCTCTTGTCAAACTTTAGGAACCCTGAGTGTTTGGGACTTGGACAAGTAACTTACCTAGTAATTCTTATTCAGATATTTTTTCTGTTCTGACTTACTTGTCTTACTATGTAGCTCTGGCTGGCCTGGAACTCACTGTATAAACCAGACTGGCTCACAGAGATCCAGGCTCTGATCCAGGAGAAATGGCATAATTATTTTAATTTCAAATATATGTGTGTGTGTGTGTGTGTGTGTGTGTGTGTGTGTGTGTGTGTATGTGTGTGCATGCATTAAACAAAAATGCAGGCAACTAATAAAGGCACAAAGGCAACCTACAAGGGCACCACACCAGAAAAAAAGAAATTTAACAAATAATACCGGAACTGGACATTCACATAGACAAAACAACAACAGCTAGCTCCTCTTCACAAAAAGTAATTCAAAACAGATCACAGACCTAAAAGGAAAATATAAAACTACAAAATGAAATAAGAAATTCTAGATGATACTGTCTTTTTAGGATAGAAGTTTCTGACTTTATAAAATCTAGTTTATCAATTCTTTCTTATCAAGGGTTGTATTCTATCCATTTGGTCATTGCTGAGTCATCTAGAATTTCTCCTTTTCCCTCTCCATCCAGCCCTTCCCATAACTCCCTTTTATATCCTTAGATATATAAATACAGTCTGTTTAGTCTGTATAATGTTACTTGTACATATGTGATCTCAAGGCTGACCATTTGGTATTAGATAATCAATTTGGAGGCTTTTCTCTGGGGAAGACTATTCCTTCCATTCTCAACATTCTTAGTTGTTTGTAATTCTTTGTGTAGGGCTGAGGCCTCCTGAGCTTTCCTCCTTCCATATCGGTCTGCCTGTCTGTTGGTGCTGTTCTTACTCAGGTCTTGTTTAGGCAGCCAATGTTGATGAGGCTTTATGGGTGTAACTTCTGACATTTCTGTGAGATAAAATCTCACAGCAGACTTTCCGTTTCTTTGACTCTTAGACTATTTCCACACCTCCTGCCATAATTGAGCCTTGGGTACAAGAGTTGTGCTGTAGATGCACCAGCAAGATACCCCATAGCCATTTGTTCTCTGCATTTTGATTGGTTTTGTTTTTCTGTAATGGTCACTACCTGTTGTAAAGAGAGGTTTTCTTCATGAGGGGAGAGGACTACACTTACCTGTGGGTATAAAGACAAATATTTAGAGTGATGTTAGTGATTGTGCTGGTTTAATTGAAAGATTGTTAATAGGTTTCCTTCCAAGATCTGTGACTTCACTAGCCTTAGGTACTTGGCTAGGTTTCCACTACTAAGCATGATTTCCCTCTTGTTGAGTAGGCCTGAAATCCAATTAGAGAGCTCTTGGTTACCACCAAGGTTTGTGTGCCATATTGCACCTTAGGGCTATTGAGACATGCTGGTCATTGTTTTAGTTTGTAGGCTCATAACTGGATATGACTCTTGGTTTCTTCCCTCCTGTAGAAGCTTGCATGGTGCCTTCTGGTACCTCCGGATCCTGTGTCCAAAGTACATGGTATCTTGAGCAAAATAGACTTAGCATCAGCCTTTGGGAGGCAACCAAGGGCAACAAGGCAACCAACAGCTTGAAGCAGGTGGGGGGGGGGATCTTATGCTTGGTGTTGGGATTTTGTTATATAGTCTATGGTCCTTAAAGTCTATGGTCTTTAAGGGGAACACTCTCAGCCCAGATGGAAACACTTCATTTATTCAGTCTCTCTCTGTAGTGAAGAGCTGCCGGCTGCATTCCTGCCGCCCAGATCCTGGCCACCTGGCTAGCTTATGCCCCGAAATAATTACACGGAAACTGTATTCTTTTAAATACTGCCTGGCCCATTAGCTCTAGCCTCTTACTGACTAACTCACATTTTGCTTAACCCATTTCTAATAATCAGTGTAGCACCACAGGTGGTGGCTTACCAGGAAGATTCTAACCCACGTCCATCTTGGGCCGGAGCTTCATCACGTCTGCCTAACTTCCCTTCTTCCTAGCATTCTGTTCTGTCTACTCCACCTATCTAAATCCTGCCCTATCAAAAAGCCAAGGCAGTTTCTTTATTAACCAATGACAGTCCTCCATCCTCCCCCCCCCCCCCATGTGTGTGCAGACTTACATGTTTTATATGTAATTTTAGGTATATGGATAATATGATTCCTTATGACCTTTTCAGACATCCTTACTATTATGTTGCCCTCTTCCTTCCTTCTATGTCAGTATCCCTTCCCTGTCAGTTTTTCCTGTTTCCCCCTTCAGATCACTTGCGCCCTGCTAATCTACTCACTGTTGCTTTCTCACCCCCACCTCCCTTTTACTTTCTAGTTTTTGTAGCTACTATAGATACTTCACATGAAGACTTGGATCTAGGAGCAGCAAATGAGATAGAACATGGAGTATCTTTCTGTGTCTGGATTGTCTTACTCAGTATGATCTTTTTCCTTCTTTTTTAATTAATTTTTGTTTTTTTAAAAAAGAAAAAACCTATCATTTTTTATTTAACATACCAATCCCAATTCCCACTCCCTTCCCTACTCCCATTCCTCCCACCTTCCCTCCCACCCTACCCCCCATCTACCTAGAGAAATTCCCAGGAATCTACAAGGATGACCCCAGCGAAGACCTTAAGCAATAGAGGAGAGGGTGCCCAAATTGGCCTTGCCCTGTAGTCAGACTGATGAATATCTTAAATGTCACCATAGAACTTTCATCCAGCAACTGATGGAAACAGAGGCAGAGACCCACATTGGAGCACTGGACTGAGCTCCCAACATCAAGTTGAAGAATGGGAGGAGTGAGAATTTGAGCAAAGAGGTCAAGACCATGATGGGAACACCCACTGAAACAGTTTACTAAGCTAATGGGAACTCACATACTCCAGATGAATAGGAAAGGAACTAGCATAGGGCCACACAAGACTTTCTGAATGTGGGTGACAGTTGTATGGCTGGGGCAGACTGAGGGATCACTGACAGTGGCACCAGGATTTATCCCTACTGCTTGTTCTGACTTTTTAGGAGCCTGTTCTCTTTGGATGGATACCTTGCCCAGCCTAGATATAGGAGGGAGGGCCTTGGATCTTCCCCCAAATCAATATGATCTTTTCTAGTTCTATCCATTTACCTGCAAGTTTCGTGTTTGCAGTTTTCTCTATAGCTGAATTGTATTCTATGTGTACATGTAGATTTTGAAGGATTGTGGGTTTTTCCATTCCTAGCTATTGTGAATAGAGTGGCCATGAAATATGACTAAGTGTGTGTAGAGTAGAATGTGAATCTTTTGGGCACATGCCTAGGAGTGGTATAGTTAGTTGGGGCTTACCATAGGCTTATTTTTAGATTTTTGAGCAGTGGTTCTCAGCCTTTCTAATGCTGTGATACAGTTCCTCATCTTGTGGCAACCCCAACCATAAAGTTATTTTCGTTGCTACTCCATAGCTCTAATTTTGCTACTGTTAATGAATCGTAATGTAAATAGTTTTGGAGATAGAGGTTTTTCAAAAGGGATGCAACCCACAGGTTGAGAACCAATGTTTTTGAGGGTCCTCCAAACTCATTTCCAGAGTAGCTAAACCAGTTTCACTCTGCCACAGCAAATGAGAATTTTCTTTCCCCACACCCTCTCCAGCCATTCTGGTTGGGGCTGTAATGATCTGTTCCGTCTCCTTAAGAGTCAAGCCACACCCCCTCCCTTCTGCTGAGACAGGCTGATCTTCAGAGACCTGTATGCAGTCCCGTGCTCTTGGGACCCGCTACCCCCTGCCTGCCACCACATGACCCACTGCCTGCAACCTCACTCTGCATGGTGTGCCTATCCATCTGTCTCTGTCTCTTGCCCGCCGCCATGTGGCTTACTACCCAGGATCAGCTGCTTTCGGAGACCTGCAGCATGGTCTCATGCACTGTCCCTGGGACTGGCTGCTCTCAGGACCCGCTGACACCACTTGGGGACCTGCAGCGTTTTTTAATAATCCATTACATTGATGCCGTGACTCGGATAGGCTTTCCTGCCCCAAGTCCCTCTCCCAGGGTAGGGATACCTTCAGAGACCTGCAACATGGTCTCGTGTGCAGTAGTCCTTGCTCTCGGGACCCACTGCCTCCTGCCTGCCACCACATGACCCTGTGCCTGCCACCGCTTGGGGGGATCTGTAGCAATTTTTAATAATCCATTACAGGGGTAAGATAAAAATCTCAAAGTTGTTTAGATTTGGTTGCTGTCAGGGGCCAGCCTCAACAAAAATACCTTTCTCCAGGTGGAGGTGTGGGAATTTAGAAATATAGTAAGAAATATGAAGACATGAATGAAGATAATAAAAGGCAGAAACATACAGGATAGTATCAGGAAGAAATTCCAGTGAATACTGAAAATTTGCCTGTGTTTAATTTTCCAGCAGCTTAATATACCCCTGACCTCAAAATGTAAAACAAAAGACTGCATTAACATACAAATTGAAAGTCACGGGCTACATTCACCGCCCATACCCTAGACTCACATCCTAGACCAAACACTCTTGTAGGCTAACCACTCACTGAGTGGAATCCCAAGTTATTTCCATAAAGGGAACTGGAACTTAGTTTGATCCTTAGACTTTTGTTTTATGTAGAAACCAACTACTTCCCTATTCTTGGAGCACAAGGTCTGGCAATTAGCCACACCTGTTGATAATAGCCTTGCCAGAGCAGAACCCGATGTTTTATGACTAGGTGGGACCTTTGAGAGAAACAAGCTCCAAACTCTCTACCTTTGGCCTCTTTGGCCTCCACAGGTTGCCTGTGTTTTAAAAGCCATTTTTATAGCTTCTCTGGGAATTCTACACCATGGAATTGAAAGTTTTTTAAGATTTTTTTAATTTTGCATATATATGTGTGTTTGTATGAGTATATTCACACATGAGTGCAGTTGCCTGAGTAGGCCAGAAGGAGGGCCTGGATCTCTTGAAGCAGGAGCTGCAGGAGGTTGTAGGCCATGCAGCATGCAGTGCACAGTGCACATTCTTATGCACTAAGCCACCTCTCCAGCCCCAGAAAAAAAAAAGCTGTAATTGTCCCACCACCACCAGACTCCCACCCCATCCTTCCTTACTTTTCTTCTCAAAACCTTTTGTAATGATCAGTCCTGTCCCTTTAAGAAACAAGTCCTGCCCACTCCCCCTCCACTGAGGCAGACAGATCTTCCTTCCTGCTTGCAGCCTGAGTCTCTTCCTTTTCCCTCTCCTTCTCGAAGAGGCTTCTGTCTCTCCCCCACTTCTCTCCTTCCCCACTTCTGTCTGTCGTCCCCCCCCCTTCTCTCTCCTCCCCTTCTCCCTTTCTCCTCCATAACCCACTAAATAAATATTCTCACTCTGCATGGTAAGCCTATCCATGTCTCTGGTCTCTCACCCGCCGTGTGGCTCCCTGCCCAGGACCAGCTGCCTTCAGAGACCTGTGGTGTAGTCTCATGGCATGCCTGTCTGTCTGTCTCTCCTTATGAGACTGGCTGCCCCATCATCTCCCACCACACGGCTTCCTGCCTGGGAGTCATGGCCCACTGCAGCCACTCAAGGAACTGTGCTGTCCCTGCCTGGGACTGACTGCTCTGAGAACCCGCTGCCCCCTGCCGCTGCTTTGGGACCTGCAGCGTTTCTGCCGCTGCAGCCACTGGGGGATCCACAGCATTTTACTTAATCTGTTACACCTTTCCTTTTGATCTTTTGTGAAATCAAAGAACTCTTGGAGCTGTAGAGATGATGTAGAGGTTAAGAGCATGTCATAGGGGTTCTGTTGCTGTGACAAAACACCAAGACCAAAAGCAACTTGGGAAGAAAGGATTTATTTTAGCTTAGTTTGTAATTCATCACCTGCAGAGTCAAATCAGGAACTCAAAACAGGAACTGGGAGGCAGAAACCAATGCAGAGGCCATGGAGGAGTGCTGCTTACTGGCTTGCTTCCCATGGCTTGCTTATTCTACTTTCATATATACCCCAAGATCACCTAATCACAGGTGGCACCACCCACAGTGGGCTGGGCCCTCCAGCATCAATCACTAGTTAAGAAAATGCTTCCATAGGCCAGTGTGTTGGGGCAGTTTAGGTTCCATCTTCTCAAATGACTCTAGCTTATGTCAAGTTGGAAAAAAATAATAATAAAATAAAATCCAGGACAGAACACTTAACTGCTTTTGCAGAAGACCCATGTTTGGTTCCCAGCAACCACATGATGGCTCATAACCTCTTCTGACCTCTGAGGGCTATTTCATGCATGTGGTACTCAGGCATACACAGCATAAAATGTTTTTTCTTAGAAAAGGAACTCTGCTTTTGAATTGTAGCTGAAATAAGAACCACCGTTCCCCTTAGACTAGTGCATTGGTGGTGACAGATGGAGACATTAATCTCCTATGGATCATGCTCAGGACTTAGCTATCCAGAATTATAGTTCACATGCACGCATGTATTATACACACATATACACGGGCATGTGTGATCCTGTGTAGGGTATAAAAACTCATTAAATGATAGAAGTATTTGTTGGTAGTTCTGATTTTAATGTGTGAAATTGTAAAGGGAGCTTTTGAGGCAAGAGCTGGGCTCTAGCAGCCTCTACAACCTATTTGGCCACCTATTCCAATATGCCAGTTAAAGAGATAAGCAGAAGAAACTTACTTGGTGTTGCCATACTGTTGAAATGGAAAAGGGAGTTCAGGGACCCCCCCCCCCCCAAGTCCTTCTTTGGAGTGCTGACATTTCTCTGGGTTTAAGTAGAAGAAGAAAAAAAATTGCGTGAGGGGACAAAATGCTTCATGAAAGGTTATTGCTTCTGCTGCAGGGTGTGCAGTCTGCCCTATGGGTCTGTTGTGGAAATCAAAGGCAGCTGGAAAGGAAAGGTTGAGGAGATAATTAACAGACACAAGACAAGGCAGAGATTCCCTAAACACTTTCAGTTCCCCTGCTGGTGCCAAGTGGAGAGAATGCTTCAGCAAAATCAGCTCCAAAATGCTTGTTTCTAAACAAAGTGGGGTGCATATCTCTAGTGTGTGCCGTGCATGGGAGTAGAGCTGGGGTGTGCTCTCAGGGTCCTAACTCAGTAAGTCTTAAGATGCAAATGCTGTGTATATCTTTATCTTTTTTTCAGTTGGTTAGTTTTGGATTGGGATATAATACTACTTGATAAAGTCTATAAACTAAAATAGCACAAAGTATTTATGTAGAGTGATATTTTACAATAAAAATCCTGGTGAGAAATTACCTTGTTAGGTCATAGTATTTGACCTATAGATTTCCTTTGTCTTTTTATCTTTTTCATCCCTCCCTCCCCATTATACTTCCTAACTTGAGAGTTCTCTGCAGAAGAACTAGAGAGTTCCACCTTCTGTCCATTCATGTATTCCCCACCCCCAAGTCTCCCCACCTCGTTTACCCCAGTACGCTCTTGCTCAGTTTCGCTTTGTTTGGCAGTCCTTGTGCTAGAACTTGAGTCATTTACCCATATAGAAATGTTTGCTGTGTTGCTCCATGACCCATATTGACTAGAGTTCTGACATGGTGCCTGGGGGAAGCTCTGAGGATTGGATCCTGGCACTGTGGTGAGTTCTGGTAAGACCCTTGCTAGGTGCCCTTTTCTTTTTCTTTCTTTTCCTTTTAGTTTCTAAATCCTTGTTTTAATTGTTTGGATAGGAATGTGCTATATGTATTTTTTCCCTACTCCCCTTCCCTTCTCTCCTCTCCCTTTCCACCCTCCCCCCTGCCCACCATGTTCCCAATTTACTCAGGAGATTTTGTCTTTTTTCCCTTTCCTAGGTGGATTCATGTATGTCTCTCTTATGGTTCTTGGTGCTCTTTTCAGCAAGCCTGGATTCACCTTATCCCTTTTCTTTGCTGGGCCTTTTGGATTCTCACTCTGCATAGTGCCATCCACAAGAGTGGAGTAAACATTTGATGCCACATCTGGATAGGACTTTTCATTAGAAGATAGTTCTGTGTATAATTCATTCCACACAACATGGCCATAATTGCTTCTTTAGTTACAAATGATGATGGGGTAGAGGAGAAAAGGACACATGTACATTTCCTCTCACATGGAATCTGGGTTAAAGAAAAAAATACTCCGGTGACATGAAAGCAGAGGGTGTAATACACTTGGAAGAAAGGAGGAGGAGCAGGGCTGGGTGAGGACAAGAGGAGGGTGCTGGGGGGTGGGTGTCAACAAAGCCCAACAGTACATTGTGTATACGCACAGGTGAGCCCAGCATTGTCTACCCTGACCAACTAAGAGACCAGGCTTTGTAAGGAGCAGAGATGAGCCCGTGCAGTTTCCTGACTGTAGATAAGGGTTTTCCAAACCTCCACTCACAAAACCTTTGTTGTCGTCTCTTCTACACAGAGGACTTAAGTTCTACCAGCGGATTTTGTTTAACTTGGCCAAGCTCAATTCTCGGTGACTTTGAAATGGGCCAACCTAGACAGCCTAAAAGCCAAACTGGCCCTCCCTGTCCCTTGCCTATTGCTGCAAGGGGTGAGCTAACATGGCAGTGCTGGAAGACTCACCCTGGTGGTGCGGACAGCGGAGAACTGCTGGGCTGACTAGCCCTGCATCTAACCACCTAGGTCCAGAACCAGCGCACCCCTTTAATCCCAGCACTCAGGAAACACAGGCTGGTGGATCTCTGTGAGTTTGAGGCCAGCCTGATCTACAAAAGCGAGTTCTAGTACAGCCAGGACTGTTTCACAGAAAAACCCTGTGTCAAAAAAACAACAAAAAATAACAGAACCAGGGCTAAGAGTTGGCCCACCCCCAGCCTTCACCCCGTCCAGTATCTGCAGGAGCACATGAAGGGGCTGGTCCTGCAGACCTAAAGCTGCTGGATTCCACTACACAGGGCAACAATAGGATACCCAAGAGGAGTCCCAGTGAGGGCCCAGCATTGATGATGGTGCGGGACCAGAAGCCTCGAATCAGATCAATGGCTCTTTGCAATGAACAGTTGCAAATAAAGATACCTGGACAAAAGGGTTTACTGCGTGTCTTGCTGTGCCACACTACAGCTTCAATGATGAGATTTTTCCTTTTCCTTTTTCCTCTTAAATTTTGTTTTTTCTTGGGGGATGAGAGTTGCATGGGCAGAGGGCAGATACAAAAGAACAGGGAAATTAATGGGATCAAGATAACATGATGTGAAAGACACAAAGAATAAATAAGAAGAAAGTTTAAAAAGTTCTGCTCTGAAGCATGAATTGAGATGCCTGTGGCTATATAAGAATATTAATTTAAATATTTTAAGTGTGGGAGTGGCTATTGAAATCCTTTTTTATTTTCAATTTTATGTGCACATTTGTCTGTGTGAGGGTGTCAGATTCCCTGGAACTAGAGTAACAGTTGTGAGCTGCCCTGTGGGTGCTGAGATTTGAACCTGAGTCCTCTGAAGAACAGCCAGTGTTCTTAACTGCTGAGCCAGCTCTCCTATTTAAATTATTTTAGCTAGAGTTATGATAGTTTGACATTGTTTTAAAACCATTTCTTTAAAAAACAGAAGGCTAAGAAAGTTTGGGCAATGGAGCTCTAATTCAGACACTGGTCATCTGTAGCAGTGAATGTCTGCTGATGTACGGTGTTTAATGAGGGCAGTAATGAAAACACTAGCAGGAAGAACAAGGGCCTAGCAAGGATGTTGGCATTTGTTGTGGTGGACAGAGGATACTTGCTAATGAGAACTCTAGAAGGCATTTGTATGGGAGATTAGATGTGGGTAGATGATGGCTGTGCCCAGCTGCACTAGAAGTTCCTGGGAATAACATGACCTTGGAATTAGCCCCGTTTGGTTTACAGCAGAATGGCACAGGATCTTGAGGTATCTTAGAGCAGGGAGATGCCTCTGCTGGAGCCAAAATGGTCGAGCTGCTTTGTTGAACAAAGAATAAGGGCTGATTCCACACTGGAACTGGAACTGTCAGTTTTAAATATTGTATGTATATAGAGCAGATTCTGCACTGTTTTTAATAACAGATTTTTATTAGCTTGTTTTCTTTAAGGACCTTCTAACTTTGTGTTATGGTATTCTTCTTTGACTTTTCAAGACAGGGTTTCTCTATGTAGCCCTAGCTGTCCTGGAACTCGCTTTGTAGACCAGGCTGGCTTCAAACTCACAGAGATGCCTGCCTCTGCTTCCCGAGCACAGGTGGTGTTGAAATAGAAAGAAAATGCCCCATCTGCAGAGGGTTGCTCTGCAGATCCGTAGCTGTGGCCCTCGTAATTCTGGTCAGGGTCTTTCGCCCTTAGCCATTCACTGCCCAGCATTTCATTGAAGTGTTTCGTAAGCCTTTCGTATCTATTCACTTCTGTTTTCAGATTCGTCCTCAAGTTAGCAGTTGTTTGAGGAGATGACAGGATGGAATGACACTTGAGCAGTGCTAAACCAGGAGTCTTTTCTTCCCTTGACAGATGCAGCAGCTGTTTTACGAGAATTATGAACAGAACAAGAAGGGGTACATTAGAGATCTCCATAGCAGTAAAATCCACCGAGCAATCACCTTACACCCCAACAAAAACCCACCCTACCAATACAGGCTACACAGTTACATGCTCAGCCGCAAGATTGCCGAGCTGCGCCATCGCACAATCCAGTTGCACCGGGAAATCGTCCTGATGAGCAAGTACAGCAGCACAGAGGTCCACAAGGAAGACCTCCAGCTGGGCATCCCTCCCTCCTTTATGCGCTTTCAAGCCCGCCAGCGAGAGGAGATCCTGGAGTGGGAGTTTCTGACTGGAAAATACTTATATTCAGCCACTGACGGCCAGCCTCCCCGGAGAGGGATGGACTCGGCACAGAAGGAGGCCTTGGACGACATCGTCATGCAGGTGATGGAGATGATTAACGCCAACGCCAAGACCCGAGGGCGCATCATCGACTTCAAGGAGATCCAGTATGGCTACCGGCGCGTGAACCCCATGTACGGGGCCGAGTACATCCTGGACCTGCTGCTCCTGTATAAGAAGCACAAAGGGAAGAAGATGACAGTCCCTGTGAGGAGGCATGCGTACCTGCAGCAGACCTTCAGTAAGATCCAGTTTGTGGAGCACGAGGAGCTGGATGCGCAGGAGCTGGCCGACAGAATCAACCAGGACTCTGGGTCCCTGTCCTTCCTGTCCAATTCCCTGAAGAAGCTTGTTCCCTTCCAGCTACCTGGGTCCAAAATTGAGCACAAAGAGCCCAAAGAAAAGAAGATAAACATTCTGATCCCTTTGTCCGGACGCTTTGACATGTTTGCAAGGTTCATGGGAAACTTTGAGAAGACATGTCTCATTCCAAATCATAACGTCAAGCTCGTCGTTCTGCTCTTCAATTCTGACTCCAACCCTGACAAGGCCAAACAGGTTGAACTGATGAGAGATTACCGAGTCAAGTACCCTAAAGCTGACATGCAGGTTTTACCTGTGTCCGGAGGGTTTTCAAGAGCGCTGGCCCTAGAAGTAGGATCTTCCCAGTTTAACAATGACTCTTTGCTCTTCTTCTGTGATGTTGACCTGGTATTTACTGTGGAATTCCTACAACGGTGTCGCGCAAACACAGTGCTGGGTCAGCAGATCTATTTCCCAATCATTTTTAGCCAGTACGATCCAAAGATTGTTTATAGTGGGAAGGTTCCCAGTGACAACCATTTTGCCTTTACTCAAAAAACCGGCTTCTGGAGAAACTATGGGTTTGGCATTACTTGTATTTATAAGGGAGATCTTGTGAGAGTGGGAGGCTTTGACGTCTCCATCCAAGGCTGGGGTCTAGAGGACGTGGACCTCTTTAACAAGGTTGTCCAGGCCGGGTTGAAGATATTCAGGAGCCAGGAGGTTGGAGTCGTCCACATCCACCACCCTGTCTTCTGTGACCCCAATCTGGATCCCAAACAATATAAAATGTGCTTGGGGTCGAAAGCATCGACATATGGGTCCACACAGCAGCTGGCCGAGATGTGGCTGGAAAAGAACGACCCCAGTTACAGCAAAAGCGGCAGTAACGGCTCTGCCAGGACAGCCTGATCCCAGCCCCACTGGGAAGGACGTTTTTAATTGCCTAATTTATTTTTCAAAAACTTTTTTGTATGATGAGTTTTTTGAAATCCGTACAAGGATATATTTTCCAAGTGGTTTTCTTACACAGGACTCCTTTAAGATTAAGCTTTTTGAACAAAAATGTGATCAATGTTTGCCTTTGAACACATCTTGCTGAACATGATGTAGCACCTGCTTAATCCTGACTTGAAACATACCTGGTGAACAAAACTTTTATAATGAGTTTTTGGTTTTATACATTTCCAGACAACCCCTCCCTCCTCTGTAGTCCTATGGCAGAAACCGTGAACATTCCTAAGAAGTATTATTGTGGCAAACACACTGTAACTCTGGTAAATGCTCTGTTGTGACTGTTAACTTTGCACAAATTCTACCTTTTTTATCTTTTTTTAAACAATTTTTTAAGACATCTTTAGTTCCAGTCACAAAGTAAGCAGACATGATGATAGCTGTATTGTCACTGTCTACAGGACAGCTCTCCAGATTGGTCATCTGCCCCAGGCTGGTCTCCCACCGTGGCCACCTGGGCTTTACTAGCCGGGGGCCCAGGAGAGCACAGCTATGGCTGACTCCACTGTAATTCGTTGGCCAAAGCAGACCCGGCACTGAAGCCCAAGGCGAACTTGGCATTCTCTCTGCCCTGCCCCTTCTTTAGGGTACAGTGTTATTTAGGGTGACAGAGAATGGCTGTTAGTAGCATAATGGACACAAGCTACACAGCAAACCCCTAATGAAAATGTGAGGGGCAAAGTTGGGGTTCTGTTCTCTTGATCCTGTGTTGTGGGGGGAGATAGATGGTCGCTTCATTTTTTAATTGCTGTTTTGTTCTATCTTGTTTATCTGAAGTACCTTTAATTTATTTAATACCCATTGTTTAGATCTCTTCCATTTTGAGTACTTGTCAGTTACTAGTATTTATGTGTACCGTGGGTGTGATTAGAATGTTTTATTTGCGGTAAACCGATCTCCAAAGATTTCCTTTTGAAAACACTTTTTCCTCATCCTTAATTTGTACATTCCCATCTTGCTAAATATTAAGTGTTCTTTGATAATTTTGGTGCTCATGTGTTTTTTGGACAGAAGTGAAATGACTCTCCTGTTACACCAGAATGTTTGTTTTCAACTCACAGATCAAACGTGCCTTAATAATTTGTTTTCATTTAGATTACAAACAGTTGATAGATTTGCCATTTTTAATATACATCGTTGGAGATCTGCTTATTTGTAAATAGCCTATTGCACATTTGAACAAATAAACCAGTGGACAGTATTTTTCTATTGTACTTTGCAGGCCCATTTTGTCTCATTATTTTTGTGTTAGTTGAGGAATTGAATTACATTTGGAGAGTAAAACACTGAAACCTGACTCGGCCTTTTCAGTTATTTGAGCCAGCGCTTCTGTGGACTGCAGGTGGGAGTGGCGTGCGCCTGCTTCGCGTTTAGGGTAAACACATCCCTTTTCCCCCATCAGCTTGCTGATTGAATGCAAAATAAATAAATAAATAAATAAAACAAAAAACACAGTGATTCAGCCCCGGCAGGCCCAGGCCCTTGTCTGGCTCCTGACTGTATGTACACCCTCATCAGCTAGCGGTTAAGCAGTGTCCCATGTGAAATAATCAACACTGATTCCTTGGGGTTTTAGGTTTGCTCTAACCAGAGGGAAAAATGCACAGAGTTGCTATAGTATCCAGAAATCAAAAGGTGGCCTCTGGTGCTATCAGCAAGGTTCTGTGGATGAGAACTCCCCCCATCCAGGAGAGGCATCTGCAGTATGATGACACTGTGCTCTCGGAATTGCTGTAATCTGCCTACTTGCCACTCAGTCTGTGCAGGTTGTTGGCTTCCCCTGCCCATGGAGAAACCAGAGCAATCTTACTCTCCAGTGAGGAAGAGCATCATCCACAGCCTGATGACTGACGTGCCCTGTCTGTGTACGTGTGTCTGACACCAGCTGGAGGGATTTGGGGCAGGATACCCTGTAAGGAATGACACATGGTTTAACTTTCTCCTTGCTCCTCTGTCCCTATCCACTGTCTACCACACAGGTCTCCCCAACTCTCTGGCTGTCTCCAGGAATGCTGTTGGCCCCTTTCCCAGTTCCCTGCCCTTGCTAACATCTGCGATGTCTGCTGCCCCCAAGTTCAACTCTCATCCCGTCACTCCCTGGTGACTACAGTGTCCTTCCAGAGGGAGTCTCAATAATCTCACTTGTCCCAGCCCTCAAGCTGGACACTGCCTGCTGACCATTATCCCTTACTTAGGACACCTATAACCACACCAGTTCTGGTTCAGCATCGTGGGCTCTGACATTCTGAAACATCCCATTGTCCACACTGATGCCACCTTAGACCCGCCACCATACCTCCCACCTGTGTGCATGTGATTATGACTTAATCTTTCCCTTGTGTGGTCATTTCTCCCTCATTAGATTTCATGGAAACTGCACCTGGGCCTCTTGATCCTGGTGGTTCCCTGGTGTGTTGGGAACCGTGCCTCCTGCTCTTTGAAATGGAATTCCCCTGTAAGTCCTATGGTCATTGGATGGGCTGAGACTTGCCACCCTCACCCTGGACGGAGAAATATTGCCCTCAAGCCCCAGGGAAGCTTTCGGTTTATGCTTCCCTGTCATACTAGCTAATACTTTGTTCTGTATGGGCTGCTTTGTCTTGAGACAAGGTCTCACTATATGACTCACTCTGTGGACCAGGCTGGCCTCAACTCGGAGGTCCACCTGCCTCTGTCTCCTGACATGTGCCATCAAGCCCAGCTGCATTGCCTTATTTTTAATAAAGTGTATTAAGAAACTCGTGTGTCTCAAACACACTGGACAAATCCTAATGACAATATTTTTTAAATTAAGAATGTGAATGGGGTTAGGGCAGGGAAGAGATCATTGTGCTCAAGGGATTGCAGATGGAAGCTTTTCCCCGTCTGGCCATCCATCCCAATATTCTTCACATAGTGAACTGCTGGGTTTATATGTATCCTGGTGAAGAAAGTGCATGTGTCCGTTGCCTCTTGGGGTACTTTAGGGCAGAGCAGAGTTCCAGATAGCCCTCTACTACCTGGAGGCATTTGGGAGGGCAGGCCTTGCAGGTTTGGATGCTGTGTTTAGACTTGGAGGCATCCTGAGAATGGTGGAGTAAGATAGTCACAGACAGCTCTGACAGATGTTGGTCACTGGTATGTCACTCTCAGAAGTAACATTTTGCTGGACCTGGAGGTCAGGGCCAACATGAGGCAGGACCTGGGCCTTGAGCCACAACACCCTGAGACCCTCATGTTTCAAAAGGAAGGCAAGGCTCACACAGTACTAGTTCCGAAATACCCGCTCTGGGCTGTAGATAGGCCGACTCTGGGAGAGAAAGTGGAGCAGAAAGTCACTTAAGCCTGAAAGCAGGAAGAAGTAGACACCTTCCTGAGCCTACCAATCAAGTTCCAGCCCTCTGGGCAAGTCTGTCCCACCTCTTTCCTGCCCAGCCCTGTCCATCTCCTGTTTTACCTAGTCCTCCAAGCCCAGGTCTCAACACAGACCAGCAATAGGTAGGTGTGAGGTTTCTTCTCCCCAGGCTGCAGGCTTGTGGACTTTGCTAAGGCATCCTCTGCTTGCTGTTTGTCACAGTTGGACTTGACTTCCTCCTGTCCCTGGAAGGACCACCGGGATCTGGTGTTCTCGGCAGGCAGCTTCATCGAGTACTCAGTGTGCTCAGAGTCCAAGGGCACTCCCCTTCTGGGAAGGGAATGTTTATGTTTAAAAAAAAACCTCTTGGGAGGCGTCACCCTGTTGCCAGTGTCCTTGTCTTTAAAGACAGACTCTTAGTGGCCTTGGAGTTCCACTCAAGTCCCAGTGCCTAGAGGTTGCAGAGTCTTTGTTTGGAGGGATCCCAGGTGCCAGCCCTCCCCACCCTGTACAACTCCAGCCCGCCCTGGGGATTAGGCTGGGTTACTACTGGTACAAAGACCTGTAATCTGGGTTGCAAAGGAGTTTACCTGCCACGCGACCGGGAGCCAGCCGGGATTGTGTTGGCTAAAGAGGCTGCACAGGGCTGCCATCCACACAGGCGAGTCCCATGGCACTCTGCAAGCCCTTAAAAGCAGCCATTTCCTATTCTGCATGGAAATGTCCTCTGTGCATTTGCTTAGCCTGACTTGTAAATGCAGTCATTGAAGATGATGGGAATGTCGGAGTCCTGTGGAGTACCCCACAACTAGCTGACCTCCAATGGAAAACGCCACATTGTTTTCCTGTGCCCCGCAGTTCACGTCCTTGTGTGGTTGTTGAATCTTTTCTCTGAATCTTCAAAAGCCACGGGTCCTACGCTGCAGCTATGGTCTTCCGCTTTCACTAGTTTAGACAAAAAGCAAGTATTGCCCTTTACGGAGCATTCTAGCCATACTCCCTTTGAGATAGAGTAGCCTTGCTGGATTGCTTTTAAGGAGACTATTTAAAAATCAATCAAGTCATTTAATGTTAAGGACAGATAAGAAACCCTACAGTTTCTAAGGCCTGTCTGGGATGAGCTGCTTTCTGCGTGACGCAGACCAGCACAGGAGAGTTCACGAGGCTCCTGGCTGCCCCCTTCTGTGACCGCTCACAGCCCCTCACCCTTTTTTTTTCTTTACTTAAACAGGGTTTCTCTGTGTAGCCCTGGCTGTCCTGGAACTAGCTCTTGTAAACCAGGTTGGCCTCGAACTCACAGAGATCCACCTGCCTCTGCCTCCCGAGTGCTGGGATTAAAGGCGTGTGCCACCACTGCCCTGCACTGCCCCTCACACTTGTTACGCCTCAGTTGCTCTAAGTCCCTTCTCTGGGCAAAGAAAACCCTGTGAGTTTGACTTCAAAATGAACTTTAACCTCAGTTATTCTGAATGAAACATGGCTCTTCAGGCAAAGCTAGATTCTTGTCCCGTAGTTAAAGGGGGTCCTTGTTTCCATGCCCCAGTGCATTTTCCACACCCCAAGACTGAAGCTAGAAATAAGTACATTTCTGAAAGTATACTTTGAACGACTCTCAGTATTGTAAAGGAAGTATTTTAAACCCCCATTGGGTTAAAAATATGAAAAAATTTCATTCACTGAACACGAGAGGGCTTTTTGCCCTTTTCTTTGCAACAGTACATAGTAGGTATTGCAAGTCGGGTGATTTAAAGCCACGGGAAGCACGTTCTGTGTAGATCCTACACTGCTTTCCATGAAACGACTGGGCATCACAGAGTTTGCCATCTCCATCTCCAGGGGCCCTGGAGCCAATCCCTGGGTGATTAGGGTTTGACCATTCATGACAACGAGAAGTCAACTGGGAACTGTCATTTGGTCAGCAGTGACATTTTGTACCCACGAGCATTTCTAACAAACCCTTCTTAAAAAAATCGAAGCTGAAGGGATGGCTCAGTGGTTAAGAGTACACACTGCTTGTAGAGGACCTGAGTTTCGTTCCCAGCATCCACATAGCGTGACTCACAACTGCCTATATTCCAACCCCAGGAGATCGGCATGCCCTTCTGGACTCTGTAGGCACCTGCGTCTGCATGCACATCCCCCCGCTCCCAGACAGCATGGCTAAAAATAAACCTTTTAAAATAAAACCTTTTCAAGTTAAAACTTAATGAGGTACTGGGATGTAGCTTCAGTGGTTGAGCGCTTACCTACCGTGTGTAAGACCCTGGGTTTGGTCCCCAGGACCACACAAGCGCAAAATATATATAAAGAAAATAAACTTGAACAACAAAACCACACCAGAGAATGAACTGTGTAGACTGCCCTGTATGCTGTTGGCCATACCATCCTGGGAAAAGGGCAACTCCAAAACTCAACCCCGTGGCCGCAAAACTTGAGTCATGGCAAAAGGAGGAAAAGGGCAGACATAAGGGTGAGTCAGGCGAGCTCCAGATATGTGGCCTCTTGGGGAATGAGGTCCCGTCATAGGCTTGCCCTGGAGACAGGCAGGCAGGCCAAAACACCGGAAGCTGCCAGCTCAAGATAAGGGCAGCTCTTTCCAGACTTGATGAGGTGGCAGGAGCAAAGGGTAAAGTGGGGCGGTGTGATGAGGAGCCCAGGTGTCCCTTGGGGAACCAGGCATGATTTTTCTGGGGGAAAAGTGCGTGTTTGCAAATGCATGAGCATGAACTTTGGTTGCCCTACTTAGCCTGGGCGGTAGGTTAGTTTTGAAGACCTTTATAAAATGACATTATGATAGGTGCTAGTTAAAAGGTTTTAAATTGTTGCCAGGCAGTGGTGGCGCACACCTTTGATCCCAGCACTTGGGAGACAGAAGCAGGTGGATCTCTGTGAGTTCAAGGCCAGCCCGGTCTACAGAGTGAAATCTAGGACAGCCAGGGCTACACGGAAGCCCTGTCTCTAAAAACAGACAACGACAACAACAACAACAAATTTTTTTGTTGGCTTAGGTGTTACTAGAAGACTCAGTACATCACTAAAGTGGAAGTTCATGTTTATCCATGGGTTAGTCCCAGTGATGAAGACTCCACTAAAGAGTGTTTTCATCAGAAGAATGGGCAAAAGGAAGACATGATCCACCCATCAATGCATTGGGGATTTCTTTGGGGACCTAGGGCTCCAGGGAAGTGACCATAATCACACATACCCCAGTGGCTTTCCAAGGGCAGAGTCTGATGTGACTGCCATCCCTGGGAAATGTGCTTACGTCACGACTCGTGGGTCTTTCAAATTGAATTCAGAGATGAGCCTGTCCCCCTGCGAGGCTGTGCCCTCCAGCTAGAGAGTGCCAGCCATTTCTCTGAGCTGGGCTGTCAGAGCAGTGACTGTCTGGGCCACATCCTCAGGCGGATGTGACTGGTAGATTTCATCAGTGAGGAGGGATTGGAAAGCTCAGTCCAGCCCCAGCTGGTTTCCTGTGGGTCTGCCAGAAGTGCGAGGCAGCCCGAGGTGCTGCGCCTGCCCAGAGTTTCCTCCCCGCTGCCAGGCCAGCAGCCCTGCAACAAGGACGATGCTTGGCTTCCGCTTCCCTCCTGTTAGTTCAGAGGCTCTAGGCATGTACAGACCTTCTCTCTCCCCTCCCCTCAGGTGACGGCTGACGGGATTCTTCTCTTCAAGTCACTCCTGCCACAAGTAATTGTTCCCTGATTGCTCAACTGCTCCGGTGCCTTCCCCCCACTTCCCAGTCCTCCATTTCCCAATAGGAGTACTCCTTCCTGGCTGCCTCTCAGTTTCAAATGAGAAGGAAAATATCCACGAGCCCCAGGATTCAGAATCACACAGAGTTCCATAGGTTTGGGATAAAAATGCCACAGTTTGTCCTAAAATAAATCATCTGAGAAAATGTGAGGTTGCCAGCTCTGCAAGCTGAATCCGCTTATAGATTGTGGCATTCGGAATCTCTACTTTGGATAAACAATGGCTGTGCTTTGGCTTTGAATGAGCAGGTATCCCTTACCTCGAATCTAGGAACTCCGCCAGTCTGAGGCTCTGGGGTGAGCCAGAGAGCCAGAGGCAAGCGTGCTACCAGGCTCCCTGCATGTCGGTCAGCATCTGTCTGTGAAGGATGCAGCTTTACCGTGGCTCCAGAATGGGGCCCTGGCTAAGATGTACATCCTGAAATGTCAGGGCCCAGGGCTCAAAACAGAGAGGGTAAGGAACAGCTGGTCCTCACACCATGAGAGGCATTAGTGTAGCTAATGTTATAGACAGACCTGTGGTTACATAAACACATGAGAACGTGCAGGGAGGGTGTCAACTAAAATGAAGGATGGGGAGCTGTTTGCTGTGGCACTGCCTAGGAGCCATGGGCTCAGAACCAAGCAAAGCCGAGTTTGGGTCAGCAGTGGTCCGGGACCAACTCAGACTGGAGGAGGAGCCTCATTTCCAGCTCTGCCTGTGACGTCACAACATCGACCAAAGTGAAGGGTTTACACTCAGGAAGTGGCCAGGGCTTCAAAGCAGGTGTTTTAACTTTTTTTTTTCCCTAAGTTGGGTTCGCCACCTAGCACTGGTTTGAGTCAACTCCATAGACCCCGGGCCCTGCCCACAGCTGGGTGCTCTCAGATTTCCAGGGCCAAGGTTTGCTTTCCTTTCTATGAAGTGGGCGTGGTTACCCTCACCTCCCCAGACTGAGAGGGGAGCTGACTGGCTTTGTCTGTCCTGAAGTTTTATGTCAGTTATTAGTACCAACTGCCTCCCTCCAGACCCCCACGCGATGGGATAGGCCCTGCTCACTCCCCTCCTCCATCCCAGCCCCTCCCTTAAAGAAACAGTTTTTTAAAAACCCAGCCAAACACCTAATGCACCGCTGTGGTTCAAGCTCAGACTGCTTGGTGGACCGTCCTGCGCTTTAACCCAGTGGGGCCTCAACTGCCTTTCTGACTTTACCTGTCCACATAAACCCGTCTCATCTCTGCACCCAAGAGGAAGCTAGTGGATCATTCTCTGAAGGGCAGCAACTCTAGTCACGTGACATCTGGAGACCCCTCCGCCCGACTGGGCATACCTGCAGACTTGCCCGGTACCAGCCTCGGTCTAAGGTCCCTTCCTGTTTGTCACAGCGGGTTCTAGGTTTTTAGCTGTGTCTCCCTGTCCGTCACCTAGCTGCCACAGTAGACTGGCAGGACCAGGGCACACTCATCTTAGAGACCCACGAGGGACCTGGTAAGTCACTGTGCAAAGCCAAGTTAGTCACCCTGTGTGTTGGCTGGGGTGTTTGTCAAAGGAAAATAAGAGCTAACATGAGATGGTCCTAAAAAGAGAGCTGTGGCTTTCAGCTTTTCCAAGGAAACAACCAAACAGCTCTCGGTGAAAGAGCCATGGAATACCTCCCCGCTGGACTCCTGAAATGGCTGTGTGTGGGGCAGTGACTCAGTGCCCGGCTCTCTCCAGAGATGCTACTTCATTTGTGGCCTTCTTCATCCTTGTGAGGTCAGTGCTGCTGACCTCGGCGGCAGAGGAGGAATTGGAGCCCAGAGAGTGTGAGTAACACGCCTAAGGTTACAGAGCTGATAAATAGTAGATGTGTTCAAACAGACCAGCTTCCTTCTGGTAAATGTGTGGCGGGGGTGGGGGTGGGGATGGGGATGGGATGTGTCACATCTGGTTGTCAGGACGGTAAGATCCTCAGCTTAGAGTACCATCCTACTGCCAGGAAGTGGTGGCCCCTGACTGCGGTGAACAAACTATTGACAAGCTATAGACTCATACATAAGAGCTCTTTTCACAATTCCTCCACTTTAAGAAAGGTTAAAGTTTTTGAGCTGGGCCGTGCAAACATAATCCCAGCACCTGAGAGGCTGACACTGTGAAAATTGTGAGTCAGAGGCCAGACCAGGCCACATAGTGAGTTTTAGGCCAGCCTGGGCTACAAAGTAAAAATCTGTCTCAAAAAAAAGTCACATTTCTTAAAATTCCATGTCTTAGTGGGGTTTTTGTTGTTGTTGTTGTTACCACAACAAAACACTTGTAACCAAATACTTTATAAAAACTAGAGGTTTATTGGCTTGCAGTGCTAGGGACTGGGAAGTCCAAAGAGCATGCTGGCCTCTGGTGAGGGTCACTGATGTGGTAGAGGGCAGCTCATGGTGAGACAGAGCAAGCATGCTAGATTGGGTCTCAAGCCGTCATGGGAACCCACCTTCACGACCTCAACTAACTGGAGTTACCTCACGACGTCATCTTGGGGTGGAGGGCCACATTCAAAACAAGCATTCCATTCACGTGCTATTCAGTTAAAAAAAAAAAAAAGAAAGAAAGAAAGAGAAGAAACCTTCAAAATACACAGTATTCAGAAGATTCGAACTCTAGGAAGGATAGAATAGCTTGTGTCAAGCTGATCCTCTCACCAGCAGTAATTGTATCCCATAGAAAAAGCAACCACAAGAGACAAAATGGAAGTGAAGAAATGGCTCAGCCGTTAAGAGCCCTGGTTGCTGTTCCAGCGGACCTAGGCTCAATTCCCAACCCCCGCATGGTGGCTTACAACCATCTATAAATCCAGTTCCAGGGGATCCGACAGCTTCTTCTGGCCTCTGGCGGTACCACATGCACATGGTGAACAGACATACATGCAGGCAAAACATCCGTACACATGAAAAAATAATAATTAACTGAAAGCAACAGCAAAGGAGCAGCTACTCCAAGTGCTGGTGACTCTGAGAGCATGCCCAAATAGAAGCCGCCTACTCTGGAAGAAGAGAAAGAACTTCACGGAGACACACATTGAACAGACCAGACCACTTAGAAGTGGGAGATCAGGACTCCCTGAGTCCTGTTGCTCTTGGCTTGAGGCGCCAGAGGAAAGAGTTTGGAGCTGCCAAGAGAGCTAGCTGGCAGTTGAGGAGGAGGTCCCAGGAAGGAGCGGTACCAGAGGCTGGAACCACTGAGTCTACAAGGTTTCTCACTTACAAACCTTAAGTGACTTCTAATGACGGAACCCAGGGGGAAGTCCCAGCTGTGGTCCTAGGAAAGCAAATCAAATTAGCTCCTGCATCAGGGAAAGACAGAGTTTGGAATTAGAATCGCATTAAGATAGAGGATTGGGCTGACAGCTCAAGTGGGTGTGGAGTCTTACCGTACAAAAGTGAGGAGCTGAGCTCAGATCTCCAGAACCCACGTGAACAGCCATCGCTGTTCACTGGACGCAGGACAAGAACACCTTGGCTTGTGATTGCTTATTCTGCATTGACCTGAGGCCTGAGATGCAGAACATAGTGACTGCTGGACTCATCCAGGGACCCCATGGGTCATTGTCATGTTCTCCCTCCTCACTGCAGGGCCTCTTTCTTTGGGATGACCTCACTCCTGCTCAGTGGTGCCACTCCTCCCCACCCCCCAGCTCAGAAAATGCTGTCACCCTCTCCACCTCTTCTGTTTCACTGCCCCAACACAGCCAGGCACAGGGACAAATGTGGCACCTGGCTCACACCTCAAGGTGCCAGTCCTAAGGTGCCAGCTGTTTTTGGGTTTCCAAGTACCTAGAGTCGAGACAAGTGGCCCGGATGGAGATCGCCCATCTCCACACGATCTCCTCACTCCTCCTCACCCAGGGAATCCCCATGTTATCTCATGGGCTCAAGCTATTAACGCCAACTCATTTATACACCGTGTGTGTTGCAGGAGGTGGAACCCAGGGCTTGGGGTGCTAGCTAGTGCTTTACCCCGCCTAAGTGCCTCTTAGGTTTAAGGGGAAGCACTTAACTACAGATGCTCCTCAGCTAACAATAAAGCTTTGTGCTCATAAACAATCCACAGACAGAAAACACTCAGGGTAAAACATGCATTTGCTAGAGCTGGGTGTGCAACTCAGTGACAGAGCCCTTGTCCTAAGCATAATGCCATAGACCAGATGCCTAGAGTTCACGCACACACACACACACACACACACACACACACTCACACCATACTTTTGCTACACCTAACCAGTGAGAATCCTAGCTTCTCTTTGTAATTGTGGGCATCTGGGACTGTGAAGCCCAGTGCTGCCGGGATGGTTCGTGCACACTAGTATGGGAAAAAAAATCTATGATTTTAAATTATGAGTACAGTTTCTACTTGAACGCCTACCGCTTTTACTCTGTCACGTACTCAAAAATCTCAGCGGCATCTCTCCTCCTACAGCTGGGGACCACGGTTCTGTGTTGTTCCTTCACATTTATATCATCAGTGTTCATCTTCCGTGTGTCGTCTGTGTTTTGTCTGTGTTTATCGTCTGTGTTTATAATCTGTGTGCTCCTGTAATAACTGTCCCTGGAGGTAATGGCTGTCCTACAGCCAACTGCCGGCCGGAATGAGGGAACCACAAGGCTGGGGCTGGTAAGATGGTGTGGGGGTGGGAGAGGCAGTTGCCACCAAGCCTGACAACCTGAGTTCAGTCCCCAGAACTCTCAGAATGAAAGGAGAGCACCCACTCTCAAAAGCTGTCCTCTGACCTCCTCATGTGAACCATGGTTCTGCACTTGCACACACATGCACACACACACACTAGATGAAAAAACTGTAAAACTAAAAACAGGGTGAGCAGGATGTTGTTCCAGATACAATCCTGGCGTACTGTCCTATAGTGGGGACAGCTTGGGTAAAACCTGGGGTAGGAAGATGGTGAGTGTCCAAACCAAAGAGCTCAGAAATGGCTCTATGCATAACTGGATACCACATGCGACAGAGGTGGCATGTAGGGACTATGTTTTGGCTCAATGGTAGAGGGCTTGCCTAGGATACACAAGGCCCTGGGTTCAGTGCTTGGTGTGGGACAAATGTCTATATTCTGTCAATTATATTTTAAATAAACACTGATTGGCCAGTAGCCAGGCAGGAAGTATAGGCGGGACAGCCAGACAGGAAGTAGAGGCAGGTCAGTGAGAACAGGAGAATTCTGGGAAGAAGGAAGCCCATTCCCCTACAGTCCTGACCAGCCACGGAAGAAGCAAGATGTGACTGCCTCGCTGAAAAAGGTACCCAGCTAACAAATACTGGAATAATGGGCTAATATAAGTTATGAGTTAATAAGAAGCCTGAGCTAATGGGCCAATCAGTTTATAGTTAATGTAGACCTCTGTGGCAGAGGATTGAGTCTTAAGCACATGGAGCTGTAACCATTACGTATATAATCAACCCTTACCCACAAAACAATGGCAGAAGACAAGAGTGGGTAACATAGCCAGATAGCTTCCAGAGCTTGAGGCGAGGAAGGATTTCCTTAAAAAAATAAATTCCCCAAATGTTCACTACAAGGGAAAGGATTTGTACCTGCAAGCCCATCAAGACATCACAAGAAACAAACTATAATAGGAGGAAGGTCTTGCAACACCTGAACTAACGAAGGACTCCTGTGAGTGTGTGTGTGTGTGTGTGTGTGTGTGTGTGTGTGTGTGTGTGAACACGTGTGTGTATGTGTGTGTGGAACTCCTCTATGCCAATGACAGTCACCCTAGAGATGGGTGGGTTCTGCTCACTAACCAGGCACAGAGGAAGCACATGAAAGACACTCCCTCTCATTCTTAAGCAGGACTATGCAAGACCTTGATGAGGGGCTGAAGAGATGGCTCAGCAGTTAGGAGCATTTGTTGCTCTTGTAGAGGACCCAGGTCAACTCCCAGAACCCACGGAGTGGCTCACAACTGTCTGTAACTCTAATTCCAAGGCATCCAGCATGCTCTTCTGATCTCTGCAGGTATTGGGCATACACACAGTGGGCATACTTACATGCATGCAAAATACTGATACAAATAAAAATAAAATAAAACTTAAAAATTAAAAAGGGGAAAAAAAAACCCAGATACCATCACGCACCCGGTATTGCTCCTGTTTACGGTGGGGTAACCCCAGAGCCATGGTGAGGAAGCCAATGGGAAATCCCCAGCACTAAGTGATACATGTGTAGGTATGAGCTTGTTGAAAACCAGTTGGCACTTCTGATCACATGCCAGACGCATTCACAAAGTTTGTGATTTAGCCATTTCACTCTGAAGCATTGCCCAAACGGCAATCCTGGCTTGTGTACCAGGATTCGTATATGAGACAGATCTAATAGGGCCGAGGACATATAACTCAAGATGTCTATAACCCAAGGCCTGAGTGTGATTCTCAACGCCCGAAAAAAATCAAATCCTCCTAACAGCCAAACACTGGAAACAACTCAAAGACCAAGAAACAGTAACAATGAGGACTAAGTTGGCATCCGTATGTATCTGCACTGGGGAGTGTTTGTCAGTTCGACACAGGCTAGAGTCACCCTGGAGGAGGGACCTCAGCTGGGAAAATGCTGCTATCAGATTACCTATAGCCACGTTTGCGGGCTTTTCCGTGATTCACCCAGCCCACTATGGTCAGTGCCTCCTCTGGATCTTGGGTTGAAGAGGTGGGAAAGCTGAGCAAGCTATGGAGAGCCAGCCAGTAAGCAGTGTTCCTTCATGGTCTCTGCTTCAGTCTCTGCCTCCAGGTCCCTGCCCTGACTTTCCTTCATGACGGACTGTTTATTTGGCCTCCAGGTCTAAACAATAGAAATTTTGTCTCCCAGTCCTAAAGGCTGAAAGTCCAATTGAAGGTGTCAAGGGAATTGGTTCCTTCTGAGCTGGGAGAGGAAGGACTTGCTCCAGGCCTCTCTCGCTGGCCTGAGGTGTCTGTCTTCCCAGGTCTCTCCTATTATCTCACCTCTGGGTGTGTTTCTATGGCACACCTCTCTTGCTTATTAGGAATTTTAGCAAATCGAATCAAATCCACCCCTACTGCAGTGTGAGTGTAGTCTCACTAATTGTACCTGATGACCCTCTTTCTAAGAAGGACACAGTCTGAACTAGTAGGGATGGGACTCCAGCTTGGGAATCTGGAAGCCAAATAGGCATACTTTAATCCATAACAGCATCCTTCAAGATTTCTTTGGAAAGCATGTGGAATGGGAAGTACCTGAGATTCTCTGTGGATAAATCGGGGAGACCTTGACAGCTCTTATATTGAGAAGGGCTCTAAGATTGACATCTGAGCTGCAGGTGGACACTGAATTCATAATCCTCAACTGCTGCAAATAGTCTTTTTTTTAAAAAAATATTTATTTATGTGGTTGTATGTCTGTGTGAGTATATGTTCACATATGTGAGCAGGTACTCACGTCTGTGTGTGTGTGTGTGTGTGTGTGTGTGTGTGTGTGTAAGCCAAAAGAAGGCACAGATCCCCTAGAGCCAGAATTAAAGAAATTTGGGGGTGTCTACCTTGTCACGTGGATGCTGGGATCAACCCCAGTCTTCTTGGTTGTGCAGCAAACACTCTTAACTGACTAGCCATCTCTCCATCCCCTGCAAGTAGTAAAGTCATCACAGGCTGGTGATGGAAAGGTATTTGCTCCAAAGATTGATGCCTTGAGTTCAAGCCAATCCCCAGGACCTGCATGGTGGAAGGAGAGAACCAGCTCCTGAAAAGTGTATACACACACACACACTCACACACACACACACAATCTATCATCTGTATATCTCTCTATTTAGCTGTCTATCTAAAAAAAATTAAGTGATCACTGTGGACACAGGATTCAGAAGGCAACATGGAGCCCACCTACCCCCTCCATGTCAAAGGCTCCTGCATGTCAGGCTAAGTGGGCCCATTTCTACTCCTCCTTTACTGCCTCAGGCTGAGGCAGTCAACCAATCTGGCTGGGGCTGTCCCTGGGGCCTACAGTTCTGTCACCCACTTATCACCCTAAATGGAGCTCTTTTGGAGCCTTGGCAAGCTCTTGGAGAGCAGGAAGAGGCCTCAAAGAGACTCTGATATCTTTATCTCCACCCACAGAGGCCAGGTCTGGGCTGGGACACATGCCTCTTTTCCTCTGACAGACCTGCAGTGTCCCTGGACAAAACCAGGGCCTCCTGCACTGGAAATGGCCCCGAGACAAGAAGGACCTGGCTCTGCTTCCTTTGCTGGGACTGTCCCCTCGAAAGATAAGCAGTCATCTGTGGCCAAAGGTCTAGGAGCAGAGCCACATGGCTCCCAGCGAGGGTTTCTCATTTCCCTTCTGGCAGATATTGGTCGGGACACTGTAGATGCTCTTGTCTCTACCGGTCACTCCAAGCTTGGATTCCATCCTGGCCAGGTCCCAGAGGCACGGATTGCTTTCCCTTGGTGGAAAAAGTTGTTCTTTGTGTGTCTGCAGCTGGACTCCTGAGTGAGGGCAGCTCTGGAAGAGCAAGGTGGAAGGACAGAGGATGCCTGCCCTGGAGAGGGGCTGCTGGTGGGGCTGGGGATGTGCTTTGAGATCGACAGAGCGCTGTTCCGTGTGGCCATGGAGATTATCCCTGTTCTGGAGACAGCCCCCTCCAGCCCCTTCATCTATCGCTCCTCTCTCCTCCTCCCCTTCCTTCCTGAGCCATCTGGGTAAGATGGCTCTGCATGTCCACCAGGTACATAACCTTCCACTTGCATCCTGCTACAACCTGGCTCAGAATTTCCTATGGCTCTCTATTACTCAAAGCGAGACTTCTCATACTGGGGTGGGCTCAGATTTGCCTGCAAGAGAGATCACAGCCCATTCTCCATACAGAGTCAGTGACTGGACCACTGAGGGAGAGCCCAAAGACTTGCCACTCCACGCAGGATCCTTTTATTTGTATTTACTTTGTAATTGCAGTAAAATATACCCAATATAAACATAACTTACTGTGTACTGAATGTATACCCACAAAATTCATAAGGTGAAGTCGCAAATGGAACTTCCAGGTACAGTGGTGCATGGAGGTGGGGTGAATGGAAGGTGATTAAGTTTAGATGAGGCATCTCCATGATTGATTATTGTCTCCATAGAAAGTGTCTGAAGCAGTAGTGTTAAGTTTTGTTGGGGTTTTTTGTTTATTTTTTTGTTTTTTGTTTTTTTCTTTCTTGGCTTGACAAACCTCTCCGCCAACGCAATAATCCAAATCAGACCAAATTAGAAGAAGCCCAGCTTTATTGGATGCCAGCACTCTCAGGTGGCCCCCTGGGAAAACATTAATAGGGAAAAGGGGAGACCACTTTTTATTCGTTAATAGCCTATGGGAGTAGTCTTGACCCTCCTTGGGGAGATGTCACCATTTGGTGGGGTTTCTTGGAGGTGGAATCTGGACTGTGGTCACGCCCAGGAGAGGGGGCTTGGAACTTTCCACCAAACGTTCCAAACTCCTTGTATATATGGATGCCATAGGGCTGGGGTGATGCTTCCAACCAAACATTCCAGACTCTTTTTTGGATAAGGATGTTAGGGGATGAAGTGATGCTTCCAACCAAACATTCCAGACTCCTTGGATAAAGGGGCACTGGCTCAAGTCTGGCTACTTCCCAGGGAATGGGGCGATGTGGGAGAGGGGAGCATTGGGAGTTGGTGGGCTTATGCTCAGCGAGAGATGTGACTGGAGAGGCATTTGGTTTACTGCATCTTGGAGACTGCAGGTAGCTGTTCTTGAGGGAGATGAGAAGGCAGATGGCTAGGAGAAAAAATATTGTTATTATTGGCCCTATGAATGGGGCTAGCCATGCAAAGGGTCATTAACTGCCAGAAAGAATGGGACAGAGAAGTATCGGGGTTGTACAGGTGAGGCTCGGGTGAATAAGTGAGACACGAGAGCAGATACGGCCTTTAAAGCCAGATTTTAGTTGGTAGGTGTCCTTTTGAGTCAGGAGAGTTCCCTGGTACCAATGGTGAATTCCCAGGAGCTGGTGCAGGTGTTGGCATTGTCTGGAGGGCCCTTTTTATGTTGGCCTTGGCCCAGGCAGCAGGAGTCACCTGTAAAATATGCTTGAAAATGAATGGGTTTAAAATAGGCTCTGAAGACTGTTAGTTTTTTTTTTAATTAGACCTGATTTTTGATACAGCAGCAAAACTTTTTTTTTTTTTTTTTTTTTTTTTTTTTTTTTTGGAACCTGAAGATATCTGTAAGACAACTGGAACAGGAACATTTTAGAAGACAATTAAAAGGAATTGGAAACCCTGGATCTCTGAAGATACTCCTGAAACCCGTTAGTCCTGTATTATAAAGCCTGTGAAAGAGGCACACCTGTCTGTATTTTTAGCAGGAAACTTAACAAATGAAGTAACGAGCTACCAGTTCCTTAAGTCACCCAATGCCATTAGACAGACCTAAGAGGGCTAAATGAGCAGAAATGAGGCAGCTGTTTTAGCGACACAGGCAATCCCAAGTCTCTCCATAGTCTTTGGAGAACACCAGCCTCAGAAGCAGTGCTTGCCATTAGCTGCTGAGTCCAAGAGGCCAGAAGATTTTCCTGTCGGGGGAAGGATTTAGTCTACCTGTCTTGGCAGGATGAGAAGATCAATCCCTGGTGTAGCGTCCAGGAAGCTGATGAGGTGGAAGGCTGTATTTTGCTGTGTGGGTGGCTTTGGCAAGCCTCCAGGTGGAAGGTCTCTGTAACCATGCATCTTCTTGGAGGAGCTATAGGATGCTGCAGGAGTTGGCATGTCTCTGTGTTAGAAGGTCTTTTGTTAAATGCCATACTCTCAGATCTGTAAAGGCACTTGAGAGTCAAGGTATCATTACCTGTTAGTTATATTTAAATTCGACAAATAAGTTAAATTTAGATGTGTATTTTACTCAATTGGAGGTGGAGTCTGGACTGCAGTCACTCACAGGAGAAGGAGGAGGCTTGGAACTTTCCACCAAATATTCCAGACTCTTTGTATATATGGATGCCAGGGAACTGGGGTGATGCTTCCAACCAAACAAGGAAGATCACTGCAAGTTCAAGGTCAGGCTGACTTATACAGTATGTACCAGGCTGGCTAAAGTGAAATAGCAAGATTCTATCCAAAAACCAAGATGACACCAAGCTGCCTTTTAAACAATCATGTTTATACTCACAGATCAGAGCTGTCTTGGCCTGAGCATCTGTCTGCAGTAGCAAATAGTTAATACAGACCAGTAACTGATCAAAGTGTTAAGAATAAGTGACTGTGGAGTGCTCATCCCTAAACACAGCACCTGCGTCCATCCCTGAAGGTCAGGGAACACTGCAGAAGAGGGATCAGAAAGAATGCAAGTGGTGGGGGATGGGAGGGTGCTGTGAAATGTTGCTTTGGGTGTGTTGTACCCAGGGACTCCCAGTACAAGGTCTGCACAAGGTTGAGCCTTTTGACTGATGTGGAATGTCCTTCTGTATATGTGTTGCTTTTATTGGTTGATGAATAAAGCTGTTTGGACCAATGGCTTAGCAGAGTAAAGCTAGGTGGGAAATCAGAACAGAGATAGAGAGAGATGCCGTGTAGCTGCTGATGGAGAAAGATGTCAGAACAGAACCTTACCTGGTAAGTCACAGCCTCATGGTGATACACAGATTAATTGAAATGGGTATTAATTTAAGATATAAGAGTTAGTTAATAAGAAACCTGAGCTAATAGGCCAAACAGTGTTATAATTAATATAGTTCCTGTGTGATTATTCAGGTCCGAGTGGCCGGGAAATGAAATGCAGCCTCTGCCTAGAGTTGACAATCCAACACAGATCTAGCAGAAGCATGCAAAACCCACTTCCTCCCAGAAGGACATTATTAATGTTGGCAGTTAATGGTTGCAGAGGAAGGAGGGACATGTCATTTTCTTAAGTTGCCCCATGACCTGTATATAACCTCACAGCCATTCTCATGAAAGAAGGGGTTCAGCAAGAGTAGGAGGATGATAAGGAGAGATAATGGGGGCAGAAATAATTAAAATACATAATGTACATTTGTGAAATTGTTAAAAATATAAAAGGTAAATTCATTGACTGAAAAAAGGAGAGTCAGAGGGTATAGTGGCTCATGCCTATCATCCCAGAGTCAGTAGGACTGCTGTGAGCTCTAGGCTAGCCTTGGCTACCTAATGAGCTCTAGGCTAGCCTTGGTACCTAATGAGCTCTAGGCTAGCTTGTAGTGATGATGCTTGAGTGACCCTCACACTTGATCACTGTGAATAATGGTTGTGTAAAGATCTCAAGTTCCTACTGAAAGGGTCTGGATGTGGGGAGGAAGGAGTTTATTGGAAAAGTTATTCGTGCCATGGACAAAGAGGCAACGGCATGGTATGGGCTTCAAAGAGAGTTCAGACCCCAGCAGCGAAGACAGACACCATGGTGGAGTCTTTAAAGAGTGGACTCAGAACCCCATGTGGCAGAAATGGGGTCTGTTCTTACATGTCTCCGAAGATGGGGGAGACGTCACAGAAGGAGCCTGTATCCAGGCTCTGATCCCCGGGCGGGGAGGGGGGCATGTGGAGCGGGATGCAGGATGCATAGCTCTGATGTAAATCCGAGTCCCCGGTGAGAGATTCTGGCCCTGGGAGGGCTGCTAGCTAGGGCCTCTGAGACAGTGTCTCCTTGATGTCTGTTGATATGCATGAAAGCTGAGGATTGCTGCGAAGCATTGGGCTTGAGTAGCAGCGAGAGGCTGGGCTCTAACAGGACGTTTCACACACGGCTTCAGTTCCTTCCAGTCTACGGCCCGAGAGCCGAACTGCTGGGTCACGTGGCACTGCTGTGTTTAGTCTTTGAGGCAAAGCCACGTGGCAGCTGTCAGTGCGCAGCAACTCTGCCTTCTCCACTGGTGCCCCAATGAGCTACCCTGCGCGTTCCACTTCTCCCCTCCCCTCTCTCTCTTTCTAGTGAACTCAGAATCATTCTGGCTATGAGTGCCAGCCGCCTGAGATGCAGTTCCTTTTTCGACAGGAACTCGTGGCCCCCCTGCTTCTGCCTGCTGAATGCTGCTAGTGTTGTGGGTGTGCACTACCACACTGCTTTTCGTGCTAAGTAAAAATTATCCTGTGGGTGTGGGGGAGTGATTTTGATTTGTTTTCCTCATGCTAAGGTGTTAAGCATCTTGTCCTGTCCTTATTGACCACTTGCTTATCTTTGGAGCGTGATCTCTTTACATTCTTTGTTCATTCTTTTTTTTTCCTAATGTTCTTATCTTTATTTAATGTACATTGGTGTTTTGCCTGCGTGTGTATCTGTGCAAAGACACTGGAGTTACAGACAGTGGTGAGCTGCCATGTGGGTGCTGGGAAGTGAACCCGGGTCCTCAGGAAGAACAGCCAGTGCATTTAACCACTGAGCCATCACTCCAGCCCCTTCTCTGTCCATTCTTAAACGGGCGTTTGCTATTGCTTTTCAGTTGTGCCTAGCAACTTCTGTTGCTGTTATTGGTTGCTGTTGTTGAGGTATGACCTTGCAATATAACTCAGGTTGGCCTTGAACCTCACCCACCAGTGATTTCGATTGGCAGGCAATGTGAGAAACCACTGAGGAGAAGAATGAGGTTCTCCTGTAGGGATGCCCTAACTCTCTTTTCTTCTCAGTTCACCTGCAAGTTTTTCTCCACATGTATTGAGGGATGCCACGGAGCACATATGTGGAGGTCAAAGGACAACTTACAGGAGTCTGTTCTCTCCTTCCACCATGTTGTGGGTTCTGGGGTCCAAACTCAGGCCCTCAAGCTTGGCCGCAAATTCCTTCATCCGCCGAGCCATCTCCACAAGTCCTGCTTAGGTGTTTTTGCATAGCCTGGACTAAAGCAGTAGTCAGACTCTTGGTTTCCAGAAATAAATCCGCTGGGACTCTGATCTCTAGTGCCTTTAGGACACGCGACACAGGCTTGCCCAGAGCTCATTAGTCTATCACGTGGAACCGATGATTAGCTCAAGGAGGGGCCGTGTCCTCTGAGGGTGTAAACTCATCAGACCTCGATAAACGCCTCTGCTTAGTTGCATGGGCTACTGGTGGTCTCTGTCATAACAGCAAAGTCCATCTACAGAAAGAAATGGAAGTCGTCACCCGGATGGAAGGCAAGTCAAGAGGAAGTGCTGGCCAGCACTTGTGTCTCTGGGTCCCGTCAAACCTGAAAGCAGACACCCCTGGGGTACAAGCTAAGAGTGCTTGTTTCTCTCTTTCCTTTTGTCCTCTCTTTCCCTCCTCATCTTCTTTTCGAGCACTGGTTTGAACCAGTTTCTGTCCGGGGAACAGAAAACAAGTGTCTAACGCAAATCTTCCTCCTTAGCTCTCTGTCCCCACGTGGTCATCTTCCTTTCCTTCCACTTCTAACCCCACTGGACTCCAAATGTCCTCTTCTCTCTCACCTCCCACTTGAAGAATGGCTCCCTCTAGGGATACAGAAGGCAAAACGGGGGAGGGGGGTGCTGGGGAGACTGTTTTTCACGTGACCTCATTTCCACAGCTCCTGCTTTTGACTTCACTCTACCTGAACCTTGAATGATGGGGTGACTTTAGGAGACTGGGTATCCTTTGCCAAATGGTGTGAGCTGCTCAGGGAGATGCCAGGAGCCCCTTTCCTGCCCAGGCCCCCAGGGTAGCCCCGCCTATCCCTTCAGGCTGCTGAAGCAGAGGCTGAGCAGGCAGAGGAATGAATACATGACCCCCAGGGATTTTCATGAGGAGACTGGGAAAAGGTGAATAGCCAGGGACAATTGATCTGGTGTCTTGGTATTTTGGTGTGGCTTTTTTCTTTTGCAGCTGTGTTCTCCCTGGAGGGTTTCACACCCGGCTCAGGAAGAGGAAGCCGCCTCCAGGTGTCATAGAGGGTCAAACAGTCCCTTGGGAGGCCCTGGTGTGGGTGAGTCAGTCTTGGGTCAGGCTGTGGGGGGCTGTGTCTTTGAAGAGAACTAGTGTCTTGGGCCATGACACTACTTTCAGTGTGGCCAATGAGAGGCAGCGGTAGGTGTTGGAGTCTTCCTCAGGGCCTACAAGGTGAGTCCTCGTAACACGTTCAGAGTGTAGGCACAGTGGCTCAGTTTGGATACAAAGCCCCTGAGTCCCGCCCTGCAGCAGCCCAGGCTAGCCTCGGATGTGTTTCTGGCTCTGCCTCCTGAGCCCTGGCTTTACATGCCCAAGTCACCAGGGCTGCAGATTCCCTCATGATTCCACAGCCTTCACGGCTGAGACTGGGGCCTTTGCTAAAGAACTGGGGAGTGGGAGGTGGGGCTTGCTTTCCAGGCCTGGCTTTATTATAGCTTGCTTTGCTTGCTCTTGGTCAGCGCTAAGACTTCACTTTTTAAAATCTGATAGTGGACTGGAGAGATGGCTAGTGAGCAGGAATGGTTGCTGCATTAGCACCAGGACCTGAGTTCGGATCCCAGCACCTGAATAAAGATCCTGATGTGACTGTGCTTTGTGGGGACAGAGACAGGCAGATTGCTGGGGCTTGTTGGCCACAATATAGATGCTGGGAATCCAAGTACCCAGTGTTCTTAACTCCTGAGTCATCACATTAAGTGTGTAAATGACACTGTCTCAGGAGAACAAGACAGAGAGTGATAGAGCAGGGGACACACACACACACACAAACCACACACCACACATACACACACACAAACCACACTCACAAATATACACACAGAGACAAACCACACACTCACACACACAAACCACACTCACACATATACACACACAAACCAGACACCACACATACACACACACACAAACCACATTCACACAAATATATACACACAGACAAACCACACACCACGCACACACACACACACACCCAAACCACACTCACACAAATATATACACACACACAAACCACACACACACACACACACACACACACAAACCAGACACCACACATACACACACACACAAACCACACTCACACAAATATATACACACATACAAACCACACACCACACACCACACACATACACAAACCACACACCACACACATACACACAAACCACACTCACACAAATATTTACACACACAAACCATACACCACACAATACACACAAATCACACTACATATACACACATACAAACCACATTCACACAAATATACACACACAGACAAACCACACACCACACACACACAAATCACACTCACACACATACCACACCACCAAACCACACTCACACAAATATACACACACAAACCACACACCACACACATACACTTTAAACTACACACCACACAGACACACACAAACCACACCCACACAAATAGAGACACACAGACAAACCACACACACCACACATACACACACACAAACCACACTCACACAAATATACACATACAAACCACACACCACACACATACATACAAACCACACACCACACATACACAATACAAACTACAAACCACAAATCCACACACACACAAACTATACACCACACACACACAAACTACCAAACTACACACCACACACACACATACAAATATACACACACACCACCACTGCCACCACCATTGCTACCAGCACCCACCCCATGGTTGTTCAGGCCACAGAGATGACTCAGCAGTTAAGAGCCCTGGGTACTTGGGTTCCCAGCATCTATATGGTAGCTCATAACCACCTGTACTCCATTTCCAGGGGAAAATGATACCCTCTTCTGGCCTATAAGGGTTGTGCACACATGTGGTACACATACACACACACAGACAAACTCTCATACATATAAAGTTAAAACTAAATCTTTAAAACTGTGTGTGTTGTGTGTGTGTGAGAGAGAAACAGAGACAGAGAGACAGAGACAGAGAGATGGAGAGAGAGACAGAGAGATGGAGAGAGAGACAGAGAGAGAGAGCGAGAGAGAGGGACGGAGGGAGGGAGGGAGGAAGGGAGGGAGGGAGGGAGGGAGGGAGGGAGGGAGGGAGGGAGGGAGGGAGGGACGGACGGACGGACGGAGGGAATATCTATGTGTGTGAGCGTGTGCATGAAGCCAGAAGAGAACATGGAGTGCCCCGCTGTATTGTTTCCCCTTGTTTCCTTGAGACAGGGTCTCTTACTAAACCAGGATCTGGGTTGACAGCCAGAAACCCAGCCATTCTCCTGTACCCACACCCTCCACAGTGCTGGGGTTACATGTGTTCACAGCCATGGCCAACTTTTATGTGGCTGCTGGGATCTCAAGCTCCTACCTAAAGGTCATCTCTGCACAAGCCCCGTCACCTACATTTTTTAGAGCTTCTGGGACATGGTAGGGAGGGTGGCCATTTGTCTGTCCTCCCTCCTATCCTAACTTCCTTTCTTCTTTCTCCCTTGTTTCCCCTCCCTCCCTAGCTCCCTCCTTCCTTTCTCCTCCCATTTTTGGGCATGCTTAGATACTCCAATGACGAATCCATCGGTGGAAACCAATTAAGTACTTCCCCCCCTTCCGTTTCAATTATTTCTTTAAGCTCTACTATCAGAACTGATCAAGACGTTAAAGAAGACGGACACTTTTGTAGTGCTTTGTAAAGGTAGTTGGCAAACTTCTTTCTCAAGATCCTGAGAGCCAATTTGAAGAACACAAAAGTTTTTGTGCTGCTTTAAGATGGAGCAGGGCAGCAGAAGTCGCCAGGAAGTCTCTCCAGCTTTTGGAAGGCTCCAGCGTCAGTGTTTCTGGAAGGTTCTAATCAGCAGCTCTATTTTTGTGGGTGGCTGAGGCGGCAGGAAGGCCCTGTGGCCGGGTGGTTGATAAGGTTATCTGGGGGCTGTTTCTGGCAGTTTGAGTATCTGTTGTACAACTTGGGGCTGGGGAAGTCAGAGCGCTTGGGGGGCGGGAAGGGGGCGGTAGGAACTCTGCCAGCTCAGAGCTTGCCTTTTAGCAAAAGGAACAGAACTGAAGGTTGTCACCTGCTATCTGGAAGCCCCTCATCTCCACCATCCCAAGGCCCCTGCTTTAACCTATTGGGTAAAAGTAGAGATGGATGTAGCTAGGCCCAGAGGCTGTCCTGAGATGTTGAGTACCTCTGTGCAGTCTGTCTGAGCTCACCAGGAGCCAGTAGGGAGAGGAGAGCTGGGTCCAGCCTGGACATAGCATAGAACCAAGGAGATATTTCAGTGGGGTCAGAGCCCAGCCTGCAGACAGGCAGGGCAGGCACCCCACCTACCACACAATGATCTTCTGGGCAGAGAAGGCTCAGGGAAGGGAGCAAGCATCCCCACGACAGCTAGCCCTCGGGCCCACACACGGCTTCAGGTAGAGATGGAGGCTGGTGTGAAATCCACCCAGAGGAAGTCCACAGCCTCCCACCCAGGACCTCACCAGGATTTGTTTCGCTTCCTCTGGGGTGGGAGGCTGGGTGGGAACCAGAACTGAGAAGAGCCTGCAACTGACCCCTCAAAACAGAGAGACAAAGTAGAAACCACTTCCAGGGAGGGTAGAGCTGGGGTGTCAGAGAGCAGGTTTTGGGGCTTCTCAAGTGGGAAGATTCAGGATGCCTTCCCAGGCTTGTCTCCAAGCCACACAACTTCACATGGGCACCCGTAGTTACATAATAAAATAGCAGCAGCTAATCCCTAGACAGCATTGCTCACGTCTGAGCTATGTGAGAGTCGAGGCTACCCTTCTCACGCCCTTTTCTTACAGAGGGGAAAACCAAAGTACACAGCGAGGTTGAGAGCTGGTCCCAAGTCACACTATCAGTGAGAACTGGCGGTCAAGCTATGACAATCTAGCTCCAGAGCCCAAGGGTTACACCACCGTGTCACACAGCCTCTCAGTGTTGCGAAGTGATGGATGCCCGTGGGTACCACTTTGAGGAATTCACGGATGCTAGAGAAGCTGGAGGTGGAGCAGGACCTCCAAAGGCAACAGACCCAGATCACACTGAAGCTGAGTGACTTTGGCCAAGTGCTTTATCTCTTTAATCCTTGGTGCTCTGTCTGTCCCACGAAAGCATAAGCGCCAGCACAGGGATTACAGAGGTCCCTCATATTGAAGAACAGTGGTTGGTGGCCTCTCTGGCCGCCTAGGCTGCAGAGGGAACATATGAGTTCCCCTCTGTACTCACCACCTCGCTCTCATGCCCTCAGGAAGTCCTGGAAGTATCCTGAGTGCAGGAACAGCATCTTCCAGAAGTTGTGGTTCAGTTTCTCCTGCCGTATGGAAGGTGAGCACGGCCTGATGAGAATGATGCTCTCGGGCCCTCTGCTGCCCACGGGGCTCTCAGGCCCTCTGCTGTCCACGGGGGCCCTCAGGCTGAGCTGCCTGGATCCCTGTTCTCAGTTCTATACTGTTGTCAGAAGACATTGGGGGGTCCTGATCAAGTACAGCAGTCTGTTTGTCCTCCCAATCCCAGGAAGGTCTGAAACCACAGATGATTAGGAGCCTATGCACATGGCACTGTTTCTTCTTGTACATACATACTTATAATGAATGTTAATTTCAAAGTCAGGCACAGGCAGAGATGAGCAACAATGATTACTAATAAAATAGAAAAGGTAAACAATATGAGCAATATGCTTTAATGGAAGTTATTTGCAAAAAATATTTTGGAATATATATATATATATATATATATATATATATATATATATATATATATACGTGTGTGTGTGTATACACATTTAATTACAATTGACCATGGGTAACATTGAAGAAGGAACTGCTGTATTTAGTTTCCCCTGGGGACTACCTCTGAATTCCAGAGGGCTGCCTGAGAACACACCATCTTCGCGGCATCCCTTTTTTATGGAAACCCAACCTGCCTGGCCGAAGCAAGAGTCTCATATTTATTGACATCATGCAAACTCAATGCTGACTTCAATTTGTTTCATGTTTGAGCCCCACCTAACTAGGTAGGGAGAATTTCAGGTGTCTAGCCTTTTGTGCTGTGGCTATCAATGACAATGGTTTTTCCTACTTTAGATAATAATGATGAGTCTAGAATTTGCTTGATAAGGCCATCTTTCTCCTTGACTGCCCTATCCAGGAAAAGGAACGTGGGACCAGCCAGAGGGCGCAGTGGGTTAGGTGCTTGCTGTCAAGCCTGATGATCTCAGTTCCATCCTCAGACCTCACATTCTGAGAGTTGCCCTCTGACTCCCACAATGCACTGTAGTATGTGTGCACACAACCACTAGCCTACCCCAAATAAAATTTAAAAAAAAATGATAAAGGAATTTCCCACCTCCCCATGTCCTCTCTGTTCCCATAGGCCTGTGTGGCCTTCTCTCAGCACTCCCTACCTTGGCGCTTTGAGAATCCATCATGCTTGTCTTTCCTAGCAAGGTCTACCCTCCGCCCCTCCTTCCCACAACTCTCCTCTCTTCCCTAACTCTCCTCAACTTGCTGGCTCCCTCAGGCTGGCTGACATCACCCCTTCATATCACACGCTTGAAAGATGGCTCCTCCATCACCATCATCACCTCTCCTCTCCCAGCGGGAAGAGGGAGGAGAGAGAGGCCGAGGAACAAAGGCTCTGTCTTCTTTCCAGCCGAGTGCTGAGCCTCGCTTGTAGACAAGAGTCTCTTCCTCGGAGCTTTCACCTGTGTTTCATTGGCCGGGCGAGGGCCAGTTTCTCTAATTGAGAAATGAGAATTGTAGACAAGCATGCTTTACGCCCTTCCCAGCAAGGCTCTGTCAGAATGAAAGGAAGAGGTTCTAGATAGCAGCCTGCAGTCTGCATACAGTCTACCCCTTTGCGAGGTTGAGTGGTCAGGCTAATTCTGCCACGCCTGGCAGACTATATGGCAGACCCCGCCCCCAGAGACTTCCTGAGGTCCTAGATATGTAGAGGCCAGCTGTGTGCTCCGACGTCCTTGATCGTAAAAAATGCAGTGTCAACCTTCACTCCGGAAAAGAGGACAGGAAGAGAGCACTGTGCCTCTGGCTGAAGGATCCGTGCAGCCACTGCCACGTGCAGTCGGTTCCACCCTCCGAGAGTTCCTCCTTGGTGTCCACCCCCCTCCACCCTGCTTTCTCTTCCTCTCTCTGCTGGAGGTGGAACTCCGTGTGGCTCTTTGCCTTCCACTGAGCTACACCCCTAGAACTATCCGTGTGTTATTTTCTGTGGTCACCTATGAAGAGCCGAACCTTCTTTGGGGCCCCCACAGCTTCCTGTTGGTTTGAGTTTGGGATCATTTGGGGTCGTGGAGGTCACTGCAAGTACTGGCTGACCTAGTTTGGAAATGCATTCATAAAAGACGTGTTTGGGTTTGCTTTTTCTTTTTTATGTTTTGAGAATAACCATAGGTAGATTTTTTTCAGTCTAAGCCTCACAAGCAAGATGTTTTTCCTTTCCTCCTGTCCCGACCAGGTTTGATTCTTGAGTGGAGCAATGGTTGCTGTGTGTTTTGAGCTGAGTAAACAGGGTGAGTGCTTACTAGATAGAATTTTTGGAAAAAGTAAGCACAGCAGACTCCAAAACAAGTCTCAAGGTCCAACATCAAACTTCAACTCTTCATAGCCAGGTGATAGCCGCACGTGCATGGGGGTCGGGAGTCTCTGTGAGTTCAAGGCCAGCCTGGTCTACAGAGCGCGGTCCAAGACTGCCAAGGCTACACAGAGAAACCCTGTTTCGAAAAACCCAAAAACAAAACAAAACACCTTCTACTCTACAGAATCACACAGAGGGCATGTGTGTCACTGGGCATGGGCTGCCTGGAGCTTACATCTTCATCCATTGGCCCTGCTGCCAGCACCAAGTGTTTGGAGGTTAATGTTGGGCTAGATCTGCTCCCTGGAGCCTTGTCCTATACAGGCATCTCATGAGGTTGAATCAGATTGGTAGAGCCGGGTCACGTGCCTGTGTACTATCTGAAAAGGAAGCCGGGAAGGAAGTGTTCTCAGTTCTGTTCTAGGGACCTGGGACTTTTCAAGCCGAGAGTAACTCCCAGCAGCACTAGAGTGTTCTAAAGTGGTCACCAAGCAGCTGCTCAGATCTTCTACCCTTCCTGGATAAAGTCCCAGGCGGACAGAGACCCTGAGAGTTAGGGGCCTATTGCTCTGAGCTTCGGAAGCCAGAGTCTTGGGGTTTGGGAAAGGGGTTGAAAAGTTCATGCTCTGCACTTTAACCGCCAGCACCCAGCTATTGTCCTCAGTTTCCAGTAAGGGTGGGTGACAGCGGTGGGCGGTGTCAACAAGTGGTACAGCAAGAAGCTGTGGTTGGAGTCTAGTTTCCTCAAGACATCCAAGGAGCGTTCAAAGCGGTTGAACTAACGTAAGGGAAATCTGGCTGGCTGCTTGGCTGATGGTTTTACATTAAGGCAGCTGGGATACCAGGAAAGGGTCCAACGGCTGTCAATGACGGAAGTAAAATCGTCCTGGTCCCCAGCAGCTTATTTAAAGGAAAGGTAAGCATGAGAAATGATACTTATAGTAAGGTCCAGAGTTAGCCCAAAGCCCTCTAGCAGTTCTGAGCAGTGTTTAAACCACCAACCGAATCCCCTGGGGGAGAGATGGGTCATTTTGTCTATCCTCAGCTCTCTACATCTCTCTTTTCAATGTGTCCACCCACAGTCCGTGCGCCACAGCCACACGGCATGTGCCACATGTCCACCCACACTTTGTGTGTCACAGCCACATGGTGTGTGCCACGTGTCCACCCACAATCTGTGTGCCACAGCCACGTGGCGTGTGTCCACCCACACTCCGTGTGCTACAGCCACACAGTGTGTGCCGCGTGTATCCCCTCCCCCCCGTGTGCCACAGCCTCAAGGCCTGTGCCACGTGTCCACCCACAGTCCGTGTGCCACAACCTCACGGCGTGTGCCACTATTTATATGGCAGCAGTTTATGATTTGCTGAGTTCTTTCCTTCCTGCCCTGTTGCCAGGCGAGCGGCAAGTGGCATTGGCTATCTCCTAGCACATTTTGACTCTGCCACATCGCATCCTCCCATTTCTATTACCATCTGTGCTCATCTGGGTAGTTCCCAAGGCCCCCTGCCAGGCCTGTTTCCACCTTTGTTCTTTCTCCTTTATTTCCCCAAGAGCCACAGAAAAGTGCTATACCTTAGGAATAAATTGGAGTGCGTGGTTCCTTTGCTCCAAGTCTCCCTCTCATTTAAGTAAGGATTAAACCTACTGTTGCTTACTGGCCGTGCCATGCTCCCCAGCATCCTCACTGGGCTCCGCTTGGCTTAATCTTGCATGTCAACTTCTGCCTCAAGCCATTTAAACATATCATTCCCCTGTGTCTCATGGTTTTTTCCTTGTTCTCCTTCAGTGAATGATTTATTCGCTATTCTCCAAGTCTTAATTTATTTGTTTCTTCCTTTCTTGTTTGCTTGTGCGCGTGCTTGCGTGTATGTGTGCGTGTGTGTGTGTGTGTGCGTGTGTGTGTGTGTGTGTGTGCATGCCGGTGAGTGTGCCCGAGATCAACCTTGGGTGTCATTCCTCTGGAGCCACCTGCCTTGCTTTTTGAGACATTCCCTCTCATTGGGACCTGGGAATTGCCAATTAGGCAAGGCTGGAGGGCCAATGAGACCCAGGGGCTCAGTGCTTGGCCTACTGTCCCTGCTGCATCCCTGGGATTACAAACCCTTGCAGCATGCCTGGCTTTTTCAGAGGGTGTTGGAGTTTGAACTCAGGTCCTTATGGCTGTATGGCAAGCGCTTTATCAACTGGGCCACCTTCTCAGTGTCTATGCCACACTATCACAGGAGACTAGTTCACACTATCACAGGAGACTAGTTCTCCTTGTCCTCACAACCCTTGGATATTTACTAGGCCTATATACAATTCATCCATTTTTCTTATCTGCTCCCCAACTTCAGTATCGGGCTATGCCTGTCTAGCTTGCTGCCTAGCAACAAAGAAGAGCAAACACTCCGCGCAGAGCTGTGTGAGTGACTCCACAGCCTCCCACAAGTGGAGCCCAGCATCTGGTGCTCTGCAAACGCCACTGGCTTATCTGACTTGAACCCTCAAGCAGATGCTATCAGTGGGGTGTGTTTTTACAGGGGAGAAATGAGTGTGCAAACCCCACAGCCCACTCAACCCTCAAGCTGTGTCTACTGTGAATTGATCTGGTCTTAAACCTTTAAGTAACCGGCTGTGAAATGCAGCCAACCAGCTTGCCCTCGGGTGTGCTTGGGCACTTCCTATTGCCAGCATGAGTCGATGCTCTGAGGCCTGTCATACGATGTAGAAGGCAGACCTCCAGGCTGTCTGGAGTCTGGCGTGTTGCTGTCTGTCGTGAAGACTCTCCGAAGAGCAGGTGAAGTGTGTGTCGGGGGGGAGCTGATCTCCCTGCCAGGTCTAGGGTGGCTTCGTTTACAGCGTGTTGTCGTTTCCCCCAGTACAAACCACAGCCTGGGTTTAAGGTGGTTTCGTTCAGGCTTGTCAAGCTTCAGAAATGATCTTGGGCACCTGATATCCCAGTTCATATCTTCAGAGTGGAAAGGCACCTTCTGCACATGCCAGCGCTTCGTGTATTATTTATTAGGCACTAGCTGAATGCCAGCTCTGCCTGCAGTCATTCACATCCTGCAAGTCAGTTCGTCTACAGTTTACACATGAGGCCCCAGCAGCTGAACCTTTGACCAAGCCACAGCCCCTTCCATCACCTCTCAAGAGAAGATGGAACCAGAGTGTCTCTGCCAGGTTCCTTTGCAGGTGAGCTCATGTTTCAGGGAAGTCCTGAGCTGCTTCTTGTTGGAGGGTGGAGACCTGGAGCCCCAGGGCCTCTAGATGAGTCACTGACCCAGGCTATACATTGCCAGAACAGTCTGGTCAGAGCAAGCCCTGGATGGTGGTGTCTCTTGGCCACCACAATTCTCCCTCTGGTAGTCTGGGAAGAGACACAGATTTTGAACCATCAGCTATGATGGCTGGTCTATGATGTCTATTTGACTGGATTAAGGAATTGTCTAGGCCTGTTAAAAAGTTCCCCTGTGTATTGATGGGGATATTTGCAGAATTTATTGGCATGTAGGACAGTCTATTTGTTCTGTTATTCTGAAGACTTATTCAGCCTTAACACATGGAGGAAATATTCTTTTGTCTTGTCTTAGGGTTTCTATTGCTGCAAAAATACACCATGACCAAAAAGCAAGTTGGGGAGGAAAGGGTTTTTTGAGCTTACACTCCAATATTTCTGTTCATCATTGAAGAAAGTCAGGACAGGAACTCAAACAGCACAGGAACCTGGAGGCAGGAGCTGATGCAGAGGCTGTGGACGGGTGCTACTTACTGGCTTTCTTCTCATGGCTCGCTCAGCCTGCTTTCTCATAGAACCCAGGATCACCAGCCTAAGTATGGCACCTCCCACAATGGGCTGGGCCCTCTTCCATTGAACATTAAGAAAATGCCTTACAGCTGGATCTTATGGAGGCATTTTCTCAACTGAGGCTCCTTCCTCTCTGATGACTCTAGCTTGTGTCGAGTTGACATAAAATAGTCAGTCCACTCTTAACTGAAGAAGGTACTGTGTCTCCAAGGTATTCGAGCCAATCCGTCCGTCGGGACACACTGGTCATGCCACTCTACCTACTGTTGTTTGATAATTACTTTCACGGTGAAGTGACTTCGGCTCATTTCTCATTTGTTTTGTGCCTGCAGTGTCTGGGAGGCAGGAAGGGGAAGTGCCACCTGGGTGGGTTTTACAGGTAGGTGAATGTGTGGCAGGTGAATATTAGGATGGTGTTTATGAGCAGCCAGCATCAGGCTTCTTGGTGATGGTATGGACCTAAAAACTCCACAAAGTTGTGGCAATATCTGGTTCCCACCAGAACCTCTACCATGAAGCTAGACTTAAAAAGCTGAGGAATGTGGTGGAGCCAGCTTTATCTTAGCTCTGCTGCTTAGCAGATTAAAGACTCATATGCTCAAAGAAGATAGATACAAACAGTAAGGACAGATTCAGACAAAAAAAAAAACCCTCTAAATGGTTTACAATATGTTTAAAAATATACGTAGGGTTGAGAGAAAAAAGGCAGGAAAAGTCCTTTAAAAAATAGAGTGACTGGGTGCGGTGGTGCACGCCTTTAATTCTAGCACTCAGGAGGCAGAGGCAGGCAGATCTCTGTGTGTTCAAGGCCACCCTGGTCCACAGAGTGAGATCCAGGACAACCAAAGATACACAGAGAAACCCTGTCTCAAAAAAATTTTAAAAATAAAAGAAAAAAAAGCAACATAAAGAGAAAAAAAAATACAGAGTCTGGATTATGTATATTATTGTGTTTTCTTTGAATTTTTTGACTGTGAATGAGCTAAGTACAGCGAGACATTTTATTGTATGGGTTGATAAGCTAAGCTAACATATATATTTTAAAGGTACCTTAACTTCAAAATTTGAGTCTAAGAATATGTTATTTTAGAAAACAGGTTCTGCTTTTGTTTCCACAGAGGATGGGAAACTGTGGATTCCTTCCAGGCTAATATGGTTTGGTGAAACAAGATACCCAAAAAGGTTCCCACAAATCCTAAAAACACTTCACCCAACAAATAGCAGAAAGCAATGCCCAAATTCCCAAAGTGTTTGTTTATAAATTTTTGTTTTCATTTAAAAAGGGTTGATTATAAGTAATTAGTGGTCACAGTAAATCTCTTTTTTAAAAGGGGGGATAGGATATAGAAATGAATACTTTACATTGGTATGGATTTTGATTTATTGATACAGATTTAAGATCAATTCTGTTATATGTATATTTCTACTCTTGTTTAAGGTATTATGTTTATACAGCTCATTAAAAATGTAATGTATAATTTAAATTACAGATTAATAGATATTCATTTATAATAGTCAAATTTATCATCCTGTTAGTTAGGTTTTCTAGATATACAGAGATATATTTCAGTTAGATAGATAATTTTCAACACTTCAAAGACATACAGATATGGCAATTAAAAGGTTTTAAGATCTTAGACTTTTCTCCACAGTGAGACATGTCTGCTTCTGATAGTACCAATTACTTCAGAGAGGTTGATGGACATTGAAGAAACTCATTAGGGAATTTGCCTTCAATGTGACAAGGCTAGCCATTTGGGCAAAAAACTGCTCTTGCCTGGACTGCTTGATGGTATGTTGTATAAACTGGAAATGCAGGACCCACCAAAAAGTGACTGCTGAACTTTCCAAAAGATCAGATGGTCCTTCAGGGTTCCTGCTTCACAGAAGAAACTACCAAACATTCTGCAGGACACAGAAGAAAGCAGCTGATGATCTTTTTCAGTACAAAGCAGAAGAGATCTTCAAATTTTCTGCTTCATGAAAGAGTCTGCCAGACATTCTGCAGGGCACAGAAGAAAGTGACTAACAAATTGCCAACATAGGCAAAGCAGTCTTTCAAATTTTCTACTTCATGGAAAAGTCTGCCAGATACTATGGGCCTGTAGGCTGAAGACAGGTGCACCAATGGTACAGAAGAACTTTGGGTGACTGTCCAGGCAGTGAGATGTCTCTGTCAATTCTAGAGTTTTGGAATTTGCTTACGATGCACTTCCTGTTTACTTAGGTAATATTATATCCTTCTGGAGTCTTTAATGAAGTTAAAAACTAGATAATTATAATTATAGTTTTTATTAGTTATAATAAAAGATAAATTAGATATAAACTTTAGACTCACAAAAATAGGATAGATGATAGAGTATTTTCCTTAATTTGCCAAATGTAAATGGACTACATATTATAACTATAATTCTTTCTTGATAGCTGTTTTGTATATTTAATTTCACTATGTTAAAGTTAAAACCTTCTTTTTATTAGGCAAAAAAGGGAAATGATGTAGGGTGCCCTTCTGTATATGTATTGCTTTTATTGACTAATAAATAAAGCTGTTTTGGCCAATACCTTAGCAGAGTAAAGCCAGGTGGGAAATTCGAGCAGAGATACAGAGGGAAAGAAGACAGAGTCAGGTCAGATGCCAGCCAACCACCAAGGAAACAAGACATGTAGAAAATGAGGTAATGTCACGGCCATATGGAAATATATAGACTGATAGAAATGGGTTAATTTAAGATATAAGAACTATCTAGGAATACACCTGAGCCGTTGGCCAAACAGTATTTTAATTATTATAGTTTCTGTGTGATTATTTGGGCCTGGGCAGCCAGGAAAATAAAGCATAATCTCCGTTTACACCCCACTCCTGGTACCAACTTTTATTTTAGTTACTTTTTTGTTTCTGTGTAGAGACACGACGATCAAGGAAACTTACAAAGGAAGCATTTAACTAGAGGCTTTCTTACGGTTTTAGAATGTGACTCCACAATCATTGTGGTGGGAAGCGTGGCAGCAAGCAGACAAGTATGGTGCTGAAGCATAACTGAGAGCTTACATCATGATCCACAGGCAGGAGAGAGACAGACAGAGACAGAGAGATTCAGGGATACAGAAAGAGACAAAGAGACAGAGACAGAGAGATACAGAGGTAGACAGAGATACAGAGAGAAAGAGAGAAAGAGACAGAGACAGAGACAGAGAGATTAATCTTGGCATGGGTTTTTCAAACTTCAAAGCCTGACCCTGGTGGTACATCTCTTCCAACAAGGCCACACCTTCTAATCCTTCCTAAACAGTCCTCCAATTGAGAACTGAACAAATACATGAGCCTATTAGAGCCATTCTTATTCAAACCACTGAATAGATAAGCAGGTGAGTGTGTGGACATTTGAATAGATAGGCAATCGAGTGTACAGGTGGGTGAACAAGTAAATGAATGAATGGATGGGTGAACAAATGGACAAATGGGTAGATGAATGCATGGGTACATGGGTAAATGGGTGATGGATGAATGAATGGATGGATGTATGATGGATGGATGATGGATGGATGGATGGATGGGTAGATGGATGGACAGGCGGGTGGATGAGTGGGTATGTGGATAGATGGGTAGGTAGATAGATAAGTCAATGGATGAATGAGTTAATGGATGATTAGGTGCATGGACAGATGGGTAGAAAGAAGAAAAAATGAAAGCAGAGAGAGGATTTGCTTCCATTTGTCCAGTCAGCTGTCACAGAGGCCAACAGCATCTCAGGCTTTCATGCTCTATATTCAATGACTGTTCGTGTTGGGCCCTCTTCCTACTCTGAGATACATGGCTTGAGTAGCATTTGGATCTTGGCTGGGGCTCAGATCAGGCAGAGTGTCCAACCTCTTGAGTAACTGATGTAGAGCCAGGGTATGGAGCTGTGCTGATGAGGGCAGCGATAATAATAGATCAATTCCACTGCTTCCAAGCCCTCAGCAAGAGCCTTTGAACTCTGGTTTCTTACGCCATCCATTCACTTATCTGTCTGCCCATCTATCTCCACACCCATCCCCTCACCCACCTGTCTGTCCTCCCACCAATTTTATCCACAAACCCACGTTTCCATTTGCTTACCCACTTACCTATTCATTTACCTACCGCTCATCTACCCACGCATTAATGAAGCAACTAATACAGTATCTGCAATGGAATGTTTTGTGTCTGTCCTGTCTAACAGGGTAGCCATTAGCACCCTGTGGCTGTTGAATGCTTGAAGCTATGGCTAGTATGGTTTGAGTCCATTTAACCTTGTATTTCAAAAGTGGCCGTTGAGGAGTGGCTGCCATATTGGACTTCACGACCTTGGTAGTCCTGGCTAGGTCTTATTTGTAAAATATCCTTAATCAAGGGAAAATCCCAAGACAATAAAGCCACAGACTTCCAACTGGAGAACTCGTGCTAGAGTTGAGAAGGGGCATCACACAGCAGTGGCATGTGTAGGCACAATCATAAGAGGACTGGACTGGGTAGACACCTTAACAGGCAGGCTCAACGAACGCATCTTAACGTATCTTGGTGAGTCTGCTGATTACCTACCACATATCTCTTCAATGGATCTCAAGACTTGGTGACTTTGAACTGGCCACCTGGCCTCCTAAAATACAGATGCTATGCCCAGCTTCTCTGGAGATCACATGTTTTCACTGAATATGATGAAAGAACCTTGAGCCAGCAATTGGAAAACATCCCTAAGGCATGTCCCTTTTTTTGCCCCTTTTCTCCTTTCTGAACCTTTCTTCTCAGAGCACAGATAACATGGTAGAGCTTATATCCAGACATGAGGCCCAGAAGGCAGCCCTAGGGATGATGGGAAACAGCTTGAGGCTGCCCCAGCTTTATGTTTAAGTCTCCTAGGCCTCGTTGAGCAATTGCAGTGGAACCATTCTTCCAGGGCTTCTTGCATTCCCTGTCAGCATTTAGCACAGGCTGGGACCGAGAGGTCAGGGCCAGGTTCTGAGCCAGTATCTGCCTCTGTTATTTCTCAGAAACTCTTGCCCTGAGTGAGGCTCAGGCTTTCCATACATACCGTTTTTCCTCCCTCTCTTACTGTTTGTGGTCTAAACTTTATCTTCTGAGCTGCTCACAACTGAAACTCAAACATAAAACCATGGCCTTTTATCTCTGTGGATCCAGCTCTTGCTGTTAAGCCTCCCCTCTTGGCAGTTTCCAGAGAGGCAGCAGCCTCTGAAACGCCTGTGTGTACAAGCCCATGTTCTCTGTTGCTCTGTTCTCTGTCATTGCCCCCAGCCCGAGGACAGGGAGTCTAAGCCAACTGCCTACCTGAATGACCTAAATGATGGGGTGGCAGGAAGTGAAGAAAAAAAAATCCCTCAGGCAGAAAGCAAAGCACTTAGTTAATAGGTCAGAATCTAGTAGGCTCTTCTTGCTTATGAAGGACGTGTTTGAAGTGGCGGCAGGTATCTGGAGCTACATCTAACACTGAGCACTTTTTACCTACACTGTATGCACTTTTCCTTCGATACAGACTCTATGATAAAGATACTACATGAATTAGGAGATGTGAAAGATTGATGATAACCAGTACTATAATTATAATAATAAAATCTAAATTGTCAGCATTGCTGTTCTTGTTGTTTGGAGTCACTGTTAAGCAAAGGTCACTTAGACATAAGCTCTGGTGTACTATAGCAGTCCATCTGATAATATGGCCACTAAGTGGCTAACTGGTAAGTAGGATATATGGTGTGGATGCTCTGGCCTACACAGAGAGATGATTCATAGTTCATTGCATGGGAGTGGGCCAGTGCAAGATCTCTTCAGCTGGGGATGGCATGCAATTTAAAACTTTTGAATTATTTCTGGAAGTTTCCATGTCTATTTTCAGACTGAGGTTAACCACATGTAACAGAAACTTCAGAAAGTAAACCTTTGGGTAAGGGGTGGGGGTGGGGTACTGTATTATCCTACCACAAACAGAAATAGATTCCTGTGAGCTGACCAGTTTTTATTTCTGAAATGCTGGCATTCTCTTAATGGGGTAGATGCTTATTGACTAAAATGGTATTTGAGTCCCATGGAGACAGGTGAAACACAGAGTTGAGTGTTGGCATGAGCCAGTCATCCCTTGTGAAGTCTTTTGGGATCCGCCCCTTAAAGCAGATGTTAGCTGAGGTCACGCTAACACACACACACACACACACACACACACACACACACACACACACAGATAGACACACAGACAAATAGAGACATGCAGACACATACATAGAGACACACAGATATACACAAAGACATATTGAGAGATACATTGACATATATGCACACAGAGACATATATAAAGACACACACAAATGTGCTTATATACACACAGATCCCTACAGACACAGAAATACACACACACATGCACAGATGCACACAGACACACACACACATACAGACACAGAAACACACACACACTGACCACTTCCCTCTATGTCTGGTTTCATGTTCTCACTTCGTACTTCTCACTTCTGTTGTAAGATGATGTCTCCATCTGTACCTGGTCAACTCTGGGGATACCAAGATCCTAAGAGAAAGGGTGTAAGTCTCTTCACTGATCCTTCCAGGGGTCAGTGCACCTCAACATCAAGGCCCTCTATCCCCACTGAAGCTAAGTGTTCGGCAGCTAATCTTAGGAGTCCCTGGGGCTCCATAATTTTTTTCCTATAACAAATCTGTATAGACCTCTAGTTTCTTTCTTCATCCAGGGTGGCTCCTCCCTGTGTTTATGAGGCCCAGGAACCTCAGGCTTATGCCCATGACATCAGCATTTGCTATTTTTGGGGTCATCTGGACACATAAAGTTGAATTCTTAAAGAGGCTGCATTTAAACCTCAGGAATGTTCAGGAATGAATGGCCAAATTGGAGACATAGCTGCAGTCCTGGCCTGGCCTCTCTCAGAATTGGTGTGGTTACTTACCATTCGTGCTTATTGCTCTGGGAGCAGGGTCAGCTTAAATGTGTGGAAAGGGCCTTGGAGAAACCACCTCAGAGCACTGTCAGCAGCAGAGGCCAGCTTAGGAACTGCTCCTTGTCACAGAGTCTGAGCAAGGGGGCAGGAGTTGGAGGTTCGCTCTGCTCTGCCCCCTAGCTCTGGTGTCAGATCTTGCTGATGTCAGGTGAAGGCGTCACCTGGTGGCAGTGAGCACACTGAAGACCATATCCCGGGGCCTAAGTCTCAGCCTCACCCAGAGGTCCAGCATTGGTTGGGACACTGACTTGGCCTGAGTTTAGAGCAGTGACGGTTTGAGGTGTGCCTGGAACAGCTTGGGCTAGAAGGTAAGACCGAGGAGTTTCCTGGGGTGAGTGGGGCATTAGGAGGTGCCACACCTGTGACTGAGCACACAACATCATGTGGACAGTTCAGGGGCCCATCATGGTACAGGCAAAGAAGGAAAGAGGGGAGGAAGAATCCATTTATTGTCATTCAGGACAGCACTGGAGGAGGGTATGTCCATTCTAGTGGAGTAATTTTTTTTTTCATAGAAAAATGTCAGCAATGTAGAAGGCAGAAGAGAAGGAGACTCATTGAAGAGCCAGGACAATGTGTGGTGGCTAAGCCTGTGGTGGAGGCCACGGAGGGCTGGGGTAGCCACAGGAAACAGAAACCCCCCCCTGTGGATAATTCAGTGAGTTTAGGCATAGTGAAAGGGTCCTCTGGGAAGGAGCCTGGCTCTGACTGGTTCCCTAACTCCTGCTCCCTTCTTCCCTTGAGATGGGATTTCCTGGCAGCCAGTTCCCCAACGCTCTTCTTTCTGACGAATGGCTGCCTTGGGTGAGGGGTTCTGTCCCTGTGGGTTTTCCCAGATCCTCTGTGGAATTAACTCTTGTTCTCGGCCTTCACTGCCTTCCACACACTCAGCGTGGAAACTCCTGGCCTTCAGGTAGCAGGTTAGCCCCTGTGCTGGCCCTGGTAGGACTCACGAAACGTTTGCCCTTGGGGTTTGGAGGGTTGGCGGTGATGGTGACCTTTTAAAGGAGGTGTCTCGAGAGTATGAGGTGCTCATGACAGAGGGACAGAGTAGCACGTGCTTGTGTGTGTAGGATGGGTGAAACTTGAGGCCCCTAGAAGAGAGACAAACAGTTGACTCCTGGTGATGATCAAGAGCCCTCTGAGACTTCCTGGGCAGCAGGTTGGAGCTGTGTTCAGCTTCCTGGGCATGGGTGGGCCTGGAGCTTGTGACTCTGCAGGTTTGGTTGGGTCACTGACTTGGAGACTCAGGCTCCTGACTGAAATCCTTTTCCTCAGCTTCTGTATGACCTAGTTGTAGCAAGGATTAGAACTGACACTTACTGAGGGCTTGCTGTTTGCTCAGGTGGGCTGGTTGATTCATATGTTTCATTTGAATCTAGACAAGCAAGATATGCCTATTGATTCAATAGTAGTGGTGGGTAAATAACTGCTTTCTGATTGGATTTTAAGCCTGCTCTCCAGGAAAGATTTTCATGCCTGGTACTGTATTCCTGGTCAAAAGCACTGACTGGTGAGGTCCTAGGTCCTAGTGCAGAACATACTGTTGTTATTCTGATAAATGGTCATGTTGTCAAATTGCCTTCAAAGTACTAATGTTCGTACCCATGGACTTGGGTTGCTCTCAACCTGGGCCAGTGTGCTGGATAGTTTTATGCCAACTGTAACGAGTCTTTCTCTGTCCCACCAGCCAGCTCCCAAATAATGACACAGAGATTTTATTAATTAGGAAAGCTCAGCCTTAGCTTAGTCTTGATTCTAACTAGCTCTTATAATTTAAATTAACCAATTTCTGTTAAATTACATGCTACCATGTGACTTTTATATCTTCTCCTGCATGTCCTGCTTCCTCTGTGTCCTGCTGGTGACTTTCCCATTCTTCTTCCCAGAGCTCTCTGTCCATAAGTCCTGCCTATACATCCTGCCTAGCTATTTGCCTTTTTATTAAACCAATCACAGTGATATATCTTTACACAGTGTAATCAAATATCCTGCAACAGTCAAGTTGACACAAGATAAAGTCATCTGAGAGGAGGAAACCTCAATTAAGAAAATACCTCCACAGGATCGGGCTGAAGGAAAGCCTGTATGGTATTTTCTTACTTAGTAACTGATGGAGAAAGGCCCAGCCTATTGTGAGTGAGGCCACTCCTGGGCTGGTGGTCCTGGGTTCTGTAGGAAAGCAGGCTGAGCAAGCCAGGGGAAGCAAGCCAGTTAGCAGCACCCCTCCATGGTCTCTGATCAACTCCTGCTTCTACATCAGGTTCCTGCCCTGCTTCAGTTCCTGTCCTAACTTTCTTTAAGCTGAATAAACCCTTCCCCCCTCAAGCTGTTTTGGTCATAGTGTTCATTACAGTGGTGATAACCCTGACTAAGACAGTCAGGGAAGCTTCTTCCTGCAGATGTCGGTGCAGAGACTCATGACCAGTCAAGACACCTGGATGCTCAGCCCTAAACAGAATACCCAGACCAGTCTCCCAACTCACCTGCCTACCCCTCACTGTGAAGGCTCAAGGACATCAAGGAAGAAGGGGCAGAACGACTGCGGGAGCTGGCGACTATGGAGGAGTGATGTGCAATGTCATAGCACCTTGACTGCCACACTTGTAAACACACAGCAGCTGTGGGTACCTGCACAAGGTTAAGCCACCAAAACTCGGGCATTGACTGGGAATGCTGTCCAGACGCTACCCCTTACTAAGGAGATATTGGCAATCAATAGCTTCTGGGGGAGGGAGACTCATTCTTCTCTGAGGGTGTGGCCACTGGTATAGGTTTCCCATGTTCCTGTGGATACCTATTTACCTGTGTTCCTGTGGATACCCCATACCTATTTACATATGGGCAGCCTTATTGGTCTTAGTGGGGGCTGGAGAGGTGGCTCAGAGGTTAAGAACACTCGCTACTCTTCCAGAGGTCCTGAGTTCAATTCCCAGCAACCACATGGTGGCTCACAACCATCTGTAATGAGATCTGGCATGCTCTTCTGGCATGCAGGCAGAACACTGTATATATAATAAATAAATAAATCTTATTTAAAAAGGGAAGGATACATGAAATTGTAAGGAGATGTATATTAAGGGAAATCTGGGGTTTTGGGAGGAGCAAAATGGTGGGCAGACACCGTCATGCTCCATTGTACACCTATAGAAATTCTCACAGAATTTTTAAAAACCATAATAAAATTTTAAACTAAAAAAGAACAGCTATTTTTTCCTGACAGACATTGTTATTTTATCCCTCAGGAAACTGTGTGGTCAGATGTCTTTTCTTCCAGGGCTCCTGTGGGGGTACCTTCCAGAAGGGAAAGGCAGGGCCAGGGCTGTAGCGTAGCCCAAGGTAAAGGCTCCCTGTGATTGACATGGGGCTCTCGTGTTGGCCCCATCTCTAGAGTAGTCTGTTTGGACACTAGCAGCTGAGAGCTGAGTGCCCTATACTGAGTAAGGGGGCTCTTCAAGACCTGGCCAGGTTCAGAACTGAGTTGCCGCTGTGCACTGCCCCTGTAAGGTAATATAAGCCTGTTGGGAAAGGGGGAGGGGCAAAGATCTGAAAAGATAAAGCAGATAGCCAGATGGCCACTGGTTCACAGAAGCTCAGTGTCAGGAATCATTAGGGAAATGCATGTCAAGTCCATGAGAAGGTGCCGTTGCACACACGCCCAATGAAGGGGCAAACGCTCAAAGGTTGAGGGGCTAAATCCAGGTGAAGACATGGCAGAGATGGAACTCATTGTTGCAGGGGGATGTAAAAGGGTACAATTGTTTCAGAAAACGTTGTGGAGCCAGGTATAGTGACACATGCCTGTAACTCCGGCTCTTAGGTGCCTGCGGGTTACCATGAGTTTGTCCACACGAGAGTTTGTCCCGCATAGCTCCGTTAGTGACAGCTGGAGAGTCGGAGCAACCATTGAAGTTCCACTAGCAACCACACTCAAACTGTGCGGGGGGGTCCCTACAAGCACCATGGTTGGCAGAAAAATGGTCTGGGTGAGGTAAGAAGGAAACTCAGTTCAGCCTGACTCAGTTTGCCAGGGCTGGGCCAAATTTTAGGAGTCTGACACCAGGTTGTTTGTGTTATCTATATTTAAGCACAGCATAATTTGGGGGAGAAGTTTTCTGATGACAACTCAGGCCTGTTTGTACAACAAAGTGTAAGACATATTTACACTGAAACACTTCACACAGTGCGCAGGGCCTCTTCCATAAGATAGGTTCTGTTGACTCAGATACAATGCTGAAGATAAGGGTCTATCGAGAACGGCTGAGGTAAACAAGGAGTCAGGGTTTGGCCTAAGATAACATAGAAGTTACTCAGGCTGCTGTACTGTATACGTGACATCTCTCACAAGGATGGTTTTAAGGAGTTAGAAAGGGTAAACAAACATAATATTTTGGGGGATTTGGGTGAAGCCTGGACCTACAGATACCAGAGACCACCAGGTTGTAAATTACTTCCTTTCCCAGCATTCAAGGCGTAAGTCTGGTTAACATTGCCTTCCTTTGAGGAGATGAGCATGTCTTTAACTTCCCTGGCTTCCCCAATGCTTATCTACGTGCATGAGGACCTCTTACCCACTACAAAACTGTGCCCAAACAAGGGCAGACCCTGTCACCGGGACACTTGGGTCCTGCCAGTCTCTCAGGGCCTAATTCAGGAGTATGTGGCTGGGGTGAGGCCCAGGAGAGAGGGTTGTTAAGCAAAGGGACTTTCCTTGGCATAAATGGAGGGCATTCACAAGTGACTGAAGAAGTGTTCCTGACCACCAGGCCCTCCCTCCCTGGCACCGGGGACAGTGGCAAGGGATGGCTACTTCCCTGCTCGGTTCCCCAGGGTTGGCTTAGCCTGGAAGAGGCAGATGGGACTGGCCTAGTATTTTCTAGTTGATAGTGACCAGGTTTGAGATTGCTGGAACATGATAGGCCCAGGTGTGTGTGTGTGTGTGTGTGTGTGTGTGTTGTGTCTTGGAAGCTGTGACCTCTGACTCTTGCTCTGTTCTTAGAGGTAGGGAGTTTAAAAAAAAGGGCATTTACAGAAGAGCTGGCATCTCTTGGCAGAGCCTCTTAGACCTTGTTTCCCCACTTGGCCACGGACATCACAAGTGTCTGTAAGGAGGTTTTGAGGTAACAAGGCCCAAGGATGGGTAGAAGGTCTGAGAGATGTCTCCTCCAACAGGTGATGACAAAGTCACAGAAGTCGTTCTCCAGACAGAAACAGAATGTGGGGCTCCTAGGGCAGAAGAAAGGCTCCTCGTGGGAAGGAGGGGAAGGTGAATTACAAGTCCTTCTTCCCACCCTGTGGTTTACCTTTGAACTTCAGACTGATCCTCACCTGTGAGCACCGGACTTGAGTATTAGCCTGCAGCCACCACCAATGCCTCAGGCTAATTCCTGATGAGGGACCTACCCTCCCACCCACACACCGAGGTCTTCTGAGGACTGCAGTCCCATGGGACCAGGGCCACTCTCCAGACCTCATCCAAGTTTACTGTCATTGCTTTGTTGTTCAGACTGTCCCACTGTGTAGCTCTGACTGGCCTTTGCAAGGAAAGAGATGCAGTTTAAATACTTTGTCTCTAAAGACAGTTACGTTGGGTTAGGGCCTGATGAACAATTTGGTGGAGGGCCACAGTTCAGGGGCCAGCAGCGAGCTTCCATAGGGTGAATGACCCATGGGCTTAGTTAGCACTCCAGACCTGGAGGCTAAACACTGTGAGGATGAGCAGGCCCTGGCTTCTTGGTGCCCTACTGTGACCTCTGCTGGATACATGGGCTGCCTGGGAGCTGCTATCTGACTGCCAGGAAATGTAGCTTCGTCTGCCTCATTATCAACCACAGATGTGGTATGTCTTGCATCTATTTCTTGTTACTTCTAATGGGCGCCTGGCTTCTCTAGAAACTGTCTCTGAGATTGCTGGACCTCGCCTCCCACTAGGTCCGGCTAATAGGGAAATGACATGTTAATGGTCACGATAAATACAGTTGAGAATCTTGGCCCTATTAGCTGCCGCCCCCCCCCCTTTAAAAAATGCATTTAGCTGCTTTGCAAAGCCAAATTAACAATTTCCTTTTTGAACCAGCTCATTCTGTTGTCACCGAACCAGTTTCCTGGTTGGGGGGTTGGTACATTTTGACATTGTACTCAGAAGCAATCCACACCAAGAAACGACGATTCCACACAACTACCCATGGTGCTGTCCAGCCTCACTCCTCCATCATGCCACATGCCATTGTCAGACACGTTCCTAGAAATGTATGTCACAGGGCTGGCTTGGCAGCTAAGCATCATTTCATGTTTCTTCAGAGTCTGGAAGTGAGCAGCTGTGTCTCCTGCCTCCCTTGCTGCTAGGGTTCTGGTGTGGACCCTTTGACCTAGTATGCTGTATGCTGACGAATACATTACCAGCTCTGGAGGAGGAGGAGGGGGAGGAGAAGAAGGAGGAGGGTGAGGAGGAAGAGGAGGAGGGGGAGGGGGAGGGGGAGAAGGAGGAGGAAGAGGAGGAGGGGCAGTGACAGAAAGAAGATGAGAAAGCACCATGGCGAACATGGCTTGATTTCTGTTGTGCAAATACTTTCATCATGGTCCATTTATTTTTAGGATACTGGTCAGTGCTATCAGTGACAGTGGAGCTTGGATTGCCATGACAACGGAGTCTCACAGGTGCGAGCCAGCCCTAGCCTGCCCCAGTTCTGCAAATCCACTGCATCCCACTTCCACTCACGGCCAAGGCTCCTCCCTGCTGCTTTTGGCTGTCTCTGCTGGCAAACAAAGCTGTGAAGTCATTTTTCCTGTGCAGCGCTGTGGGGTCTTTTCCAGGGGTCAGAAGGCAGGTGGGGAGGCCCTGCTGGCTAACACGCTTGTGTAGCAGCTCCCAGGCTTTAGTTCCCAGGCTTTGTTCAAGCATCCATTCAGTAGGTCAGCCTCCTCGCCCTCTCAATGAAACTCTAAGGCCCCCCACTTCCTGTCCTTTGGGCTTGAGACTGTAGAGTGTATGGAGATACAAAGTATAACTGGAAACCACTTTGGATTTTAAACACACACACACACACACACACACACACACACACACACACACTGTTCTCAGGCCTGTCCCTAATCCAGCTGGGTGGAAGAATTAAGCGCATTTGAGACACTTGGGAATGATCTTTAGTTAAACTGGCCTCGCATGGTTTGTTAAGCACCACTGCTTTGCAGAGAAACACCTGTCTGACCTAAGGAAAACTGTTGCCACAATTGTTAGGGTCACAGCCTGGGCCTTGGGAACTCTAACAAAACAGGCTCCACCACTTGTCCCCAGTAGATCCATTAAAGAGACAAGCAATCCAGAAAAGCGGAGAAGAGGGGTTTAATCCATGGGGTCACGTTAGGAAGAAGAACAGAGAAAGATGCTTGTTACTCCAAATCTGTTTTGGGGTTTGACAATAGGTTTCTGGAGGGGCCTGAATAACCAAGCAATCCTGGTCCAACACGGTCCTGCCCACCACTGCCGTGGCCCGTAAGTGTCTCACTTCCAGTCCTTCCCTCAAGTCTGACAAGTTGTCAGAGCATGTGGGATCTCTCCCTAGGAGACAGCCACTCCTCCTCCGGCTCCAGGGTCCACCCTTATCCTAGCATGAGACACCTAAGTGGTGTAGGAGGTCCTTCTGTCCGTATGTTGCTTTCATTGGTTCATGAATAAATAAACTGCCTTGGCCTAGTTGATAGGGCAAAACTCAGGTAGGTGGGAAAGACAGAACTGAATTCTGGGAGGAAGAAAGGAGAATCAGAGAGAAGCCATGGATCCTCAGCCTGAGACAGATGCTGGTTAGAATCTTTCCCGGTAAGCCACTGCCATGTGGCGATATACAGATTAATAGAAATGGGTTAAATCAAGATTTGAGAGTTAACCAATAAGAGGCTAGAACTAATGGGCCAAGCAGTGATTTAATGAATACAATTTCTGTGTGGTTATTTCAGGGATAAGCTAGCTGTATGGCTGGAAAGAACAAGTGGTTCCTCTTCTTGCAACACCTAAGGACCTTCCAGCTCCTTCGGGTGCACTGTCTCAACAGCCCAATCGCCAAAGGGAGGAGCAGAAGTATCTCTCTTTAGATTATCTTTGCTCATGCCAGGAGACTTGGAACGCCACTTCCAGAACCTTCTCAGATTCACAAGGCCTAGGCTACATTGTGGGAAATAGTGCCAGTTCAAAGCAAGGAAACTGTTCTTTCTTGGTCGTGTACAACCAAACACAAATCATTAGTATATGTCACCTACTTTGTTAATGCAAATGTACTTTGAGGCTGAGGTGACGGGGCTGGGCACGTATCCTAAGGTGTTTCTCATATGGCCCAGCAGCCCTGACATGCCACCTATAGGGACTTTTCTTTCTCGTCTCTCTCTCTCTCTCTCTCTCTCTCTCTCTCTCTCTCTCTCTCTCTTTCTTTTTTTCTCTCTTTTTTCTTACAGGCAAATGCTTCCTGGAGGAGGAACCTGCTGTTGGCTCCTAGCTTCTAAGTTCGAGTGAGCATTTTTTCTAAGGATCAATATTCTGAGTGTGAGACACAGCCTTTGTGAGTGTGACAGCCAGGACGAGGACCAGTGCAGCAGGCAAGGGCCATCCATAAAAAGGGCCAGTCTCGGTGGATGTTAGGATTCAGGCATTATGCTGGTCACCTGGCAAGATAAACCCAGGCAGCACCCTGGCCAACCCAGGGTCCTAGGGCTGCTACATGCTACATCGTCTGTACGCAGATGCAAAGGTCTCTCCTGCTGCTTTATAACAGTGGGGTCTCTCAAAGTGACCCTTGAGCCTGGGACAACACGCCTGAGGACCTGGAGTCCTTGGACAAGCTCCTCAGCTCTCTTGGAGAGACTATCTCAGAAAACAGGTGGACAGTGCCTGAGAAACACCACCAGAGGCTGAACTTTGGTCTCCAGACATGGACACACACGTGAGCCTGTGCACAGACACGAGACAGACAGACAGACAGACAGACAGACACACACACACACACACACACACACACACACACACGTACAGTCCTATGAGGCCTGCTGTTTGGGTTTAGGGATGGGACAGGTGTGCTGATGTGGTCAAACTCAAGGTCACAAGCATTTGGCCCAAAGCAACAATGGTTCATTTGCTATTTATTACATCCTGACTGAGATGTCTTTAAGAAAAGCACACATTATCAGTGTCAGCAATTTCGGCTTTGTCAGTGGTACTGAAGTTTCTTCACCCCCTCTCAGACAGCCTCAAACCAGACCCAAGGGTGAGCTAGTCCCTAGAGTGAGGGGCTTCTTTCCTGTCCCAAGCCCTCTTAATTGTCCTGCCTCCAGGCAACTGGCCAGGCTGGACTACTGTTTTTGATTAGCAGGCAGGACAACAGACTCCTCCCAAGGAGAATGTTTTGTTGGTCTCAGTTCTCAACAATGGCCGGGGCTGCTGTGAGTTACAGGCCACAAATCAAGCTTTTATGGCTCATCTTGTAACAAACTTGCTTTTTCCTACACAAACGTTAATTTGGAGAATTGTTGACTATGCTGGTGGCCCAGAGATATGTCCTTTCAGTGCAAGCTGTTGGGAATTCTGAGGGGGCTTGGGGCATGATTCAGCCCCAGCCATGAGTCCTCCTGCATTTGGACAGCTGGCTTGAAGAGAAGGAACAGTCAGTGAGTCACTTCAAGTTCCGTCACTCCATGAGACCACTGACTGTCTCATCTGGGTTAAAGTTTAAGACGAGTCAAGAGTACAAACTACAATACTTGCAAGTTTTAATCCAAGGGAGAAATATTTGACTAAACTGGAAGTCTTTAAAAAAATGAACGTGTTATTTTAAAATATTGCTACCCAATTGAAACACATCCGTTTAAACTTCAAACAAAAGAGCAAATTAAGAAAATTAAGTATTGCAGGAAATGTAGCAGTTGCCCAAGCTTTTTTATATGTGTTTTGGCTTTATTGTGAATTATTCATAGTTCCACAATGCTATCATTGCAAGATCCAGTGTGGTTTTTAATCTGTGCACGACATTGCACAAACATCGCCATTGTCTAGTTCTAGAACATTTATATTACTTGAAAAAATTAAATTCACGCGATTAGCAGTTGCTTCTCCTCGACACATTTCCCCCAAGGCAAAACTAATCTTTGCCTCCATGTGTTTGCCTTCTCTGGCATTTGATGTCCATGAAATCAGAGTCCGTGTGACTGTGGGTGTCTGAGTTCTTCACGGAACCTTTTCCAGGTCCATCCACACTGCAGCATGCCAGAATTTCCTCTAAAGGCTGACAGCCCACTGTACAGATTAGCCATTCTTCTGCTTTCCTTGCTTCTGAATGACACAACTGTGAAGACTCATGTCCGTGCAAGCCAACCGTGATGGTTTGCTTTCATCAAACCAACACGGGAGGAAGTCTCGACGAGGGATGGTCTCCATTTGGTTGGCCTGTGGGCGTGTCTGTAGATGACTGTCTTCATTATGTTAGGTGGTACGGGGAGGACCCAGCCCTGTGTGGATAGCACCATTCTCGAGGCCGGGCATCCTGAACTATGTGAGGAGAGAAACAGAGCTGAGCACAAACCAGCAGTCAAGGGTGTTGCCAGAGGTTTCTGTCCCATCTGGTCCCACAGCTGTTCAGTCCCAAAGGCACACGCAGAGGTCTACATTAATTATGAGCTGGTTGGCCTATTAGCTCAGGCTTCTTAATTAACTAATTTCTACATCTTAACCCATAATTCTTGTCTGTGTTAGCCATGTGGCTTGGTACTTTTTTTTTTATCAGTGACGCATTCTCATCTTGCTTCCTCTGTGTCTGGCTTCCTCTGTGATGACTTCAGACTCAGCCTTTCCTCTTCCCAGAATTCTTCAGTTCTTGTCACCCCACCTATACTTTCTGCCTGGCTACTGGCCATACAACGCTTTATTAAAACAATACGAGTGACAGGGTACAAGACCATTGTCCCACAGCACAAAGGAACATACACATGTTCATTTCCCTCTGCTCCCGCCCCTGGATGTGATGTGACCCGCTCACCAACTGCTTTCAGTTCCTGTTGCCTTCCTTCCCGTTCCCTGCAAGATTCACGGGACCTGGAAAGACGAACGGAAATAAACTCATTTTCTCTTAAGCTGCTTTTTATCAGGCTATTTTTTATCACAGTGTTATAAGACAGAATTTTCCTGGGGAGGCACAACATGAACGTGTCTATTTACCCCAGAAAGGGAACCCACGACAAACCAAAGTGACAGTCGGGCCAATATCCAATTTGGTAAACCAGTGTGTTTTTGTTGGGTATTGGGGTTACTGAGAAACATGGATGGGGGGGTACTTACAGGCACAGGCAGCTGTACCACCTAAAAGCTCACCCAGCACAGGAGACAGCTCCTGAAAGCTGCGATGGCGGAGCTGTCTGCACAGTTCACAGGTGGCTTCACAGTCGAGGAATCTTTTCTCTCCAGCTTATCTGCCCTGTGGCCCCTCCCTGAGCCATTGCTTACTCTTTTCTATTTTGCCAGGGAGGGGTCCTCTAGAATCTTCCAAGCGTTTATTACCCTTTTGTGTACCTCCTGAGTCCTTTGAGCCTCTCCTCCCTCCTGGAGGGAATGTTTAATTGGGAGGAAACTGCCACCCGACACACAGCAACAGAAAGGACACTAGAAGGCCAGTGTTTGCCTTTTCTTTGGGTGGAATTGTTGCTCGCCTGGAAACTCAGTTTAACTTTTAAAAGTAACGGCAAACTGTTTGCCCACATGTCTGCATCAATCGTGAATTCTACCAGCTGTCCATGCGGGCTTCAGTTTCTCGACACTCTTACACACACACACACACACACACACACACACGGGGACCACAACAGAAACCTCCTCTCATTCCAGGGCTGGGCATGGCTCAGTGGTCCAGTATTGTCTAGCATATGCAAGATCTTGGGCTTGGTCTCCAGCGATGCAAAGTAAGCAGTAGTCATTGCAGTTGGGTGTGATGTGCTGTCTTCTGTGGTTGACCTCAGCTTTCCTTCAGTGGCAAGCTGTGTGCTCTTTGGCCATTTGAATCTTCTTTGGAGAAGTTCTGTGGTCACTTTAAATGAATTATGTGTCTTTTTAACTGTTGAGTTTTAAGAACTCATATATCCTAGAAGCAAGTCCTTTGTCAGCTGTAAGATAGAGGAATCTTTTATCTTAGTCTGTGCGTGGATTATCCCTTCACGTCTATTGGTCAAGTCTTACGTCAACCAGAGGATGAGAGATGAACTGTGCCTATTTATTTAAAAAATTATGTTCATCGGTGTTTTGCCTGCATGTGTGTCTGTGTGAGGTGTCAGCAGCCCTGGAACTGGAGCTACAGACAGGTGAGAGCCACCATGTGGATGCTAGAAATCGAACCCAGGTTCTCTGGAAGACTAGCCAGTGCTCTCAACCACTGCTCCATTCGCCAGCCTCTAAACTGTGCCTCTTGGTAGAGAAGATGCCCAAACTGCAAGGAACCTGGGACCATCTTATTTCTTTACTTATTTATTGACAGAGCCTCACTACGTAACCTTGTCTAGAATACCCTGTGTAGACCAGACTGGCCTTGAACTCATGGAGATCTATTTTTCTCTGCCTCCTGAGTGCTGGGATTAAAAGCATGTGCCACCCGTGCCTGATGAAGGTTTTTTTTTTTAAAAAAAAAAAAAAGATTTATTTGTGGGCTGGAGAGATGGCTCAGTGGTTAAGAGCTTTGCCTGCTCTTCCAAAGGTCCTGAGTTCAATTCCCAGCAACCACATGGTGGCTCACAACCATCTGTAATGAGACTTGGTGCCCTCTTCTGGCCTGCACTGTATACATAATAAATGGAAAAAAAGAGATTTATTTGTTTACTTATGTGTATTTGCTTGCATGAGTTTATGCGCACCGATGTGATGTGAATGCAGAAGCCAGGAGAGGCCAGAAGAGAGAGTTAGATTCTTTAGAACTGGGGTATAGGCAGTTGTGGGCCATCATGCAGTACTGGGAATTTAACTCAGGTCTCTCTTAGGAGCAGCAAGTAGACTTTTTTTTCCAAGACAGGGTTTCTCTGTAGCTTTGGATCCTGTCCAGGAACTCACTCTGTACACTAGACTGGGCTAGAGCTCACAGAGATACCCCTGCCTCTGCCTCCCAAGTGCTGGGATTAAAGGCGTGTGCCACCACCACCCAGCGAGCAGCAAGTACTCTTAACCTACAAGCCATTTTTCCAGCCCCTGTGATGATTTTTAATTCATTAAAGTTTTACCGCAGCAGCGTGTATTCCCTAAGAATGAGATGATTTTTCTGGAGAAAGTGTGGCAAGAGAACAGAGTAGTAACTGTGACCCAGATGAAGTGACAGACTAGAGCGTGGGTCCAGTGTTTGTTTTCCTGATGCTGAGGTAGCATCTTCTGACAAAGGCAACTTACAGGAGAAAAAGGTTTCCTTTGGCTTGCTGCTCAGTCCACCCTGTGGGGACGTCCCCACAGAAGCTAGAGCAGGTCACGATGTGTCCACAGTCAGGAAGCAGAGACCCATGGTTGTCCATGCTCAGCTTACTTCCTCTTTTTTGTTACGTCTAGGACCCAACCCCAGGGAATGACATAGCTTTCATTAAGGGTCTGTCTTCTCACTTAACCCAATCAACCCTTTATAGGCATGCGCAGAGACTAAGTCAGGACTGACTACGATGGGCTAATCGTTGTCAGTCGCTGTTCTGACCTGTGATGACTGACTGTAACCTGGGATTGTGTGCTAAAAGGAACCTTTCTTCTTCAGGATGATTTTTCTCAGGGCGTTTTGTCGCAGCAGTAGACATGAAACCACGATACTAGCAGGACGTGAACAGTCCCTGCCAGGTGTGCCCCGAGGCTCACCCTAGGTGGTTCTGGATCTGCTCAGGTTGGCCACCCACATTAATCTCCACAGGAAAGTAGGAGAAAGAGCATGCACAAAGGTCTTGGGTGAGAGGGTGGGGTTGGTGACTGTGTCAGATGGGACGGGGTATACGAGAGGGCGCATGTGTTGTGGCCCAGAAGCCACCACTCTGTCTACTATGCTATTTTAATATAGAATAATGTGGTGGTTTAAATAAGAATCCCCCTCCCCCATAGACTCATGTATTTGAATGCTTGGCCCATAGGAAGTGGCACTATTAGGAGGTGTGGCCTTGTTGGAGTAGGTGTGGCTTTGTTAGAGAAAGTGTGTCACTGTGGGGGCAGGCTTTGAGATTTCCTATGCCCAAGCTATGCCCAGCGTGTCTCAGTCTCCTCCTGCTGCCTGAGGAACAAGATGTAGAACTCTCAGCTCCTTCTCCAGCACCATACTGTTTACGTGCCACCATGCCTCACCACGATAACGGACTGAGCGTCTGAGTCTATAAGCCAACCCAATGAAATGTTTTCCTCTATGAGAGCTGCTGCAGCCATAGCATTCACTCACAGCAGTAAAATCCTAACTCAAACAGAGTCACAAGGTGGGGTGGTGGGGTGGGGTGGGGGACAGAAAAAGAGCTGCTTTCACTAGTGACATCTGAGCCAGGGGTCTCTGGAAGACCACACACCCCTGAGTGTTACAATACTACCACTTCTGCCTGTTGTGGGAGCAGCCTCAGGAGCCCCAGCCAGTCACCCCAAGATCTGTTAGCAGCCTTTGCCTCCAGGCTGCTTGGCCCTAGCTGTGGGCTGCAGCAGGCGGATTTTCCGATGTGCAGAAGCTCAGGTTCCAGTGGGACCTAAGAGGTCGAAGACGTCCATTCCAGAGTGTAGGGCTTGCTCAGGAGGTGCCCTGGCTCCCCAGAACAGTTTCCTCGTGGCCCTCAGGGACCATAGTGTGTGCAGGAGCACAGACAGGCTTCAGGCTCAGGCAGCTCTGGTCTGTGAGACTCAGCCTGCTGCAGTTTGCATCTGAAATGTCCCCAGAGATTCCTGTGCTAAAGGGCTGGCTGCTGGCTTGTGACACTATTAGGAGGTAGCAGAACCCTTGAGAGGTGAGGTAGAGGACGTTAGGTCACTGGTCTGTAGACGGGTGTCTTCTGCATTGTGATCACTGTGGTATTTGGAACTTTCTCCCCTGCATTCTGCTGCCTTTTATTGTGCTACCACAGGCCCCAAACAACAGGACCAATGGCCACAAACCAAAACTTTTCCAAGTATCAGCCCAAAGGAATCTTTTTTTTATTGTACATTAATGAATTCATGAATTCATTGATTTAGTGTGTATGGTGGGGGGGGTGGCGCATGATATGATGCATGTGTGGAGGGAAGAAGGGTAACCTGCAGGAGTTGGGTCTCTCCTATCACATGGGTCCTGGGGGATTGAACTCAGGACGCCAGTCTTGGCTGCAAGCACCTTTATCCACTTAGCTCTCCTGTCCTAGTTACCTCAAGCTTTCTGTAACGGTGGCAGAAAAGCTAATGTAAGTACATTTTAAAAACAGTAGGAGACCGGTAAAACAATGTTACTGGCACTAACGTGCATTTTTAGCATAGATGGCTGCATTAGTCAGGGTTCTTTGGAAGAGAAGAACCAACGGAATGAATATTTATCGCCACAGGGGATTTATTATGTGACTTGCACAATGGGAGCTGGGTAGTCAGCCAGTCTCAGTCAGTCGCACGCGGCTGTCTGCCTGCTGAGAACCCATAGCGAGCTGCTCAGTCCACAAAGCTGGATGACTCAGCAGTCCCAAACTGGTGCTGAAGGCCTAGAGGATTCTGGGGGCCGGGGGGGGGGGGGGCACCCATCGTCAGTCCATGTTGGAAAGCAGGGTTCTGATGTCAGTGAAGAGTGGCAGCGGAAGAAACAGAGTAAGTGCATTCAGCAGCCAGAAACGAAAGTGGGCAGGCAAAAGCCGTCCTGCTTTTCTTCGGATATTGCTGAGTCACCATTGGGCAATGCTGCCTATTCTGGGGGCACGTCTTCTTACCCAGTCAATCCGTCCTGGGAATGCCCTGCCAGAGCCACCCAGAAGACTATCTTAGTTTATCCTATATCCTATCAAATTGATAACGGCCATTAACCATCATGAAGGCTAACACGTAGATAGCATTTTAAGCCACACAGCTGAAAGAGAGATAGTACCTTTATGCCGCAAGGTGTCAGGAGCCTGGTGGGCAGAGTGGACTTCAATTCCTCCTGGAAGTTCTGCGTGACCCTAGGTCCTGCTCCATCTGATCGACTGTCACCAGAAAGTCCTCTGTGACCCCCTGTGGTCACCCTGTGGGAGTGGAAGCGGGAAGCTCCCTTGACACAGGGTGAGGGAGTTCACTTGGCTGGGACCAGCTCAGACACATGGGGCCAGGCTCTTCCTGGCTGTCCTTACTCACTCTCCTTCTCTCCCATCATTCCCTCCGCAGGACCTTCCTCTCTTCACAGCCTGGCCTCCTATGACAGAAGTTGCAGAGGATTCTGGGTAGGACCTTTCTCCCACCCAGGCTAGACTCTTCCCAGCTGGAGCATGGCCTTCCCAGGCACAGACACCTGTGGGTGTTTTCTGCCTTCAGCAGGGGAGGGCACTAGTGTTGTTGCCTCAGTTGAGCCTACACAGCTTGAGCAAGCCATAGTCACACCAGCAGGGCCCCTCTTGCAGTGTGACCCTTCTGCCACACTATCATGGAGGGGGGGCATCCTGCAGAAGTGATATCTTCCTTGGTCCCCTTTCTATCCGCTTGCTATTTTTTTCCCCAAGACTCCGGGAACAAGAATGCCCATGTACCTCAGAGTTTGTCCTCTTAGTGGGCCAAGGCCCGGCCCTTCTAATGTTGGGGTTGCCAAAGGTGCGAGAGTATCACTGTCAGGGCCAGCTGAGGGTGAGGGCATGCCTCAGAGGCAGGGCGGTGGGTGCGGCCTGGCTCGGCTGCACCAACGTGGTATTTAAATATTTATTTTTAGTGGCCACTAGTTAAATAGCAGCCTTCATTTTGGTGGAAGCAATCATGAAAAGTAAAAATAAATCAGATTTTTTTGTCTTGTCACTCGTTGCACCAGAACCCGTTGGGTGGACTCTTGGGCTCAGCACCCCATATTTCTAGGCTAAATGCCGTGTTAGTGAGAAGGAGGAGCAGTGGTAGAGGCAGGTATAGCTATTTACCTGGCTTTGGGGAGGGAGACAGCAGCTTATGCTTCAAGATGGGCTCCTTGAGCAGGCTCTGAGAGAGAGCAACAATTGATCCCCATTGTTCTTGTGTTGGAAGGTGTGGCCTGCATGGCTGGAGCTTGGATTAGCCCTGTAGGTCTGGGGGCATTTCCTTGAGGAGGCTCTCAGTGGGGCCTTCTGTCTGCTTGCTACTGATTCTGGCATTGCCACTAAGGAGAGCTTTCCTCAGACCAAGGTTGTACTTCTGAGGGTGAGCATGAAGACTAAGCTGTTTCAGGATGGGGGTACCTGGAGGAGAAGGATCACTAATGCTGCTGAGCTGCCTCAGGCCACACCAGCATCTCCATGAGTAGCTGCTGCCCCAAGTTAACACACTTTTCACATGAGAAGACTGACTCGGTGGAGCTAAGTCCCTGTCCTCAGCACAGAGCTGGTTAGGGAATATGGCTCCAGCCCCGAGTTTGCATTTCTACCCTCTCCAGATCACTTCTGTGTAAAAGATGCCGGGTGTGTGTGGGGGAAGCTTGTCCTTTCCCATCTCTGCTGCCATGTGAAGATGGTGTGAGTCACTGGTCTATATTCTGTCAATTATATTTTTTAAAAAATGCTAATTGGCCAGTAGTCAGGCAGAAAGTATAGGTGGGACAACCAGACAGGAAGTAGTTCTACATCCAGAACAGATTCAAGATGCTGCCTGAGATGATCAAGCCTCACAGGATACTCCAGTCAGGACTTGATATTAATTCTAAATTTTCTTTAGGTCCCCATAAGATTATCAGTGCCCCAAGCAGCAGAAAGTAGCCTGGAAAACTATGCCCACATTCCCAAAAAATGGACTATGGATATTTTCCTTTGTTTAAAAAAAAGAGGGGGAAGTGGTATGGGAGAATGGTCTGTATTCTGTCAATTATATTGTAAATAAACACTGATTGGCCAGTAACCAGGCAGGGAGTATAGGCGGGACAACCAGAGAGGAAGTAGAGGTGTATCAAAGAGAACAGGAGAATTCTGGGAAGGAGGAAGTCCATTCCTCTGCAGTCGTGACCCAGATTACAGAAGAAGCAAGATGTGACTGCTTTGCTGAATAAGGTACTGAGCCACATGGCTAACACAGATAAAAATAATGGGCTAATAATGGACTATATAAGTTATAAGAGTTAATAAGAAGCCTGAGCTAATGGACCAATCAGTTTATAACTAATGTAGACCTCTGTGTGATTTCTTTGGGACTTAACGGTTGTGGGAACCAGGCAGCATAAGGATGGGGTGGAACAGAAACCCCCCCACAACAGTGCTAGCAGCATGGTGTGAGCCACAGATGATCTCCTTCCCCTTCAGAGCTCTGCTCCACCAAATTGGCTGAAGTGTTTACTTTCCCAGGAAAGATCTGCCCTCAGGTCCCTGTACTGGGAGGGTGCAGAGCCTTCACCTTGCCGAGCCATGGAAACAAAGGTGCCTCTCTTCAACATCCCTGCTGAGCTGATCCAGCTGTTTTTTAACTTCTCTGCTGCGAGGGAGGGCCATGATAAAGCCAAGCAGACAGAGGCCTGGATCAAGCCGGATCTGAAGCTTTATACTCATTGATCTTGGTTCCATCAACCTCTCATTGATCTTGGTTCTATCAACCTCTAAATCCCTACCGGGTGGTTTGCATCTTGACTCAAGGATCAATCCTTATGGCTCAACAGCAAATTTTTTTAAACCTCCTTTTTAGTGCTGGGGAGCCAATTCAGGGTCCAGGGCACGCTAAGTAAGAGGAATACTCAGCCTCCGAACCTTTATCCACCTCCTTTCTGCTTTTGTGTCAAGCCCTAAGTTAGGTGCTGGGGACCAAGGGTGGGTAACACCCTCAATTATACATGTCAACTGCTGGACAGATGAGAGACAAAGAGACCCACTGTGCTGATTGTTGTGGGGGAAGCAGGGCAGGGAGAAACTGTGCAGGGCTCTCGGGAGGAGGTGAATGAGGTTTTTCAGAGTGCTGGTGGAACCTGGTGGGTAAGAGCCTACGTGGCTGAGTACCAGCGTGTGAAAATAATACCGAAAGCAGAACCCTGCTAAAGCCTCTCTGCCGCTGCAGGGGCCCCAGGCCAGCCCCTTCTGCTTGGAGTGCTGGCAGGAAGAGGCTTGGGGGAGACACAGGAAGACACTTGTGGCTGAGAGCATCAGGAGAAAGGAGGGGGCAGAGTCTTTTCATTCCAGCCCCAGTAGTAAAGAAATGGCTTTCTTCTTGCGTGAATGCAGCTTCCCACGGCTGGGGAAGAACAGATTCGTGCTATGTTTTACTGATGCCTGGCTTGGGCCAAGCAGAGCCTGAGCGGTCTGATGTGCCCACAGCTGGCCTGGCTGTACCCATACTACAACCGCTGTCTTGTTGGCCCTGCCTGGGCCCCGGCCTCTGCATCCAGCCAGAGAAACTTGGCCGGGCTGCAGTTTTCAAAATAAAGTGGTTTTCATTTCATAGTCACAAGAGAGGTTACAAAATAGAACTGGGGCTGGCGCTTCTCATATTATTTATGCAATTCTCCCCCTTTTCCCGTCCCCAAGGCAAATCACAAAGGGGTCTTTGTTCTCTCTAAGTTCAAAGTCAGCTCCTCCAAGGGAAAACTTGTGCGGGATTGCAAGCAGGAGGCTGGGTTTTACAACGCCGGGCTGTCAGAGCAGAAATATGGTCCGCAGCAGGGTTCCTGCAGGCCGCTGGCTGCAGAAGCCAGGTCTCTGGATTTCCAATGTGAACTGGGTGGGTGGGGCACTGGTTGGGGCAGAAGGGAGGTACTACTCATTTCATCCTGCAAGGGCCCCAGTGAGCCCTGCCCAGGAGCCTGGTTTCCCCATCTGCAGAGCCAGGCTTTTGTTGACTGGTCTCAATCAGAGGAGTTTGCTCAGTTCTTCAACGTAGCTCACGCGAAGGTGGGGAGGAATCAGTAGTCCGTGCCCTAGCTTGTGCTTGGAAATGTCCGGCAGACTGAATGGCTGGGCATTGGTGTGAGAAAAGGACAATTTAAGCAAGTCTGACCTGGTGATACAGGCGTGTAATCTTAGCTATATTCTTTGGAGGCAGAGGAGGAAGGATAGGAAGAGTAAGGATGCCCGGGCTGCAGAGTGAGTTCCAGGTCAGTCCTGGAAACTTAGTAAGACCACGTCTCAAAATAAACAGTCAACATTGCTCGGCGGTAGAAAACTTGCCTAGCCTGTACAAGGCCCTAGGTTCATTCTCCAGCACTGCCAAACAAACAAACAAAACCAGTTTAAGCAGGAGTTTGCCAGTGCCTTGACCTCTGTGTGATCCCAGACCCTAGAGTATTGCAGGAGTCTGGGACTCCGTTAAAGCCACAGGATCCTGGGCAGCCTTGAGTTGGGCAGGCAGCCTTGAGCTGGGCAGCCAGCCTTCCGCAGTTCAGACTGTTCCTCCGGATGGCGGGGTCCTGATGAGAGTAAAACCGCAGCCAAGGGTCCCCAGAAGCCATCCCACCCCAGGCACCTACTACTTGTTGGAACCAGCCTTGCACCTTGGACAGATGGGAAAGCTTGCCTATAGTGCAGAACAGTCTCTCACCCCCTTCCCTGCCAAGCACTGTCACTGAGAGAAGCTGAGGCAGGGACTCAGCCCTGTCGGTCCTGAACTGGGATGCTCCACTCTGCCTCAGACACTGCAGTGGAGGCAGGCTCCCAGCATCCTCCAACTTCAGTAGAGTGGCCTCTTCTCTCTACAGTGACTTCAAGGCAGGGGATACATGAACACCTCGGTGAGGATGACACAGTGTGCTTGGCCACACTGTTCCTTGATCCCGTGTTTGGTTGAGGGTCTCTATTCTGCAACCTCACTTCTGATGACCTCAAACCTGGCCCCTTCTCTCTCCATTGCTGGAGCCCTTTATGACTGCACAGACCTTGGGTCCATGTTACTGAATTTTCACTGTGGTTCTGTCCTAGACTGCCTGGGCATTTGGGGTTGGACAGGGAAGTGGTGCATCCCAACCCCTTGCCATATGGTTATTTTTGGAGGACCATTGGTCCTCTGCTTCATCAGGAGCAGCAGAGATGCTAAGATGCCTGAGTCAGGACATCCTTTTGCCAGAGCAAAGGCAGCCAGAAGATTGGTGACTTTCAAAGCACCACAGCATAGAAATGAGCAAAATCAGAACGACAATCTTGTCCTTTGCCCCAGGGATGGGTGTCTGCCCTTGAGAAGGCTGCCCTCATGTTCTGCCCTGTGGGTCCCTATGCAGAATGCTGTCTGGCCTGCTCTTTCCTTACTTCTTTTTTCCAACATAGTATTTTTTAAATGGATCCTTTGGGAATTTCACATCGTGTATCCCAATCCCTTCTATGTCCACCCCACCCCTGTAACCTACTGCCCTCCCCCCAAAAAATAAAAAATTAAAACGAACAAAAACACAAAAACAAAAATCCCACCATCCCCACCACCACAACAGAAACCATTGTTGCCCCCTCTGGGCAATGGCCTGCTCCTCTCTCAACCTTCTCTCATGCCCGTCACAGCTGTCTCCTTTCCAGTTCCACCTTGCATGTCCCACTCAGCCCCTCCATCTTCCCAGCCCCTCTATCACATATTCGTTTGCCGTAGTGGCCTTGGGCGCTGGGGTGTGTTACTCAGTATACAGCTTTACTTGCAAATGTTTTGTGCAATGACATTGGTCTGGTTCAAGGCCTCTGGCTTCTGCTACACCATCAATACTAGGGCCTCGCTGAGACTCCTCTCAGGTATCCTGCTGTTGCCTAGAGTCATGGAGATCCTGTAGCTATGGTTCTGGCCCCTTCACATGCTCCAGCAGCTCATAGATGGGGTAGATGTTGGGGTTGGCAAACTCAAAGCCCTTGGATCTGGGCCTGGGTGGTAGCTGTGTTGGTCAGCATGGGCTTCCATGGGGGCCTACATAGCTGCACGGTGGCCGGCAAGCACCCAGGCCACAGCTGGATGGCCTGGATCTTCCAGAGTCATCTAGTTACCATCGGCTATTACTGGTCTGGGTGGGAATATGGCTCTGGCCATCATTGTCCCTGACCACCCCAGTCTGGATTAGGTTGAAGGGACTGAATGGCAGACATGGAAGGGCCCTGTACTGGATAGTTCTATATCAACTTGACACAGGTATAGTCATCATCTGATAGGAGGGAAACTCAACTGAGAAAATGTTTCCATAAGACTGGGTTGCAGGTGAGCCTGTAAGGCACTTTTAAAATTAGTGATTGATGGCGGGGGTGGGGGGGGACCAGCCCATTGTAGATGGCGCCATCCCTGGATGGTCCTGAGTTTTTATAAGAAGACAGGCTGAGCAAGCCATGAAGAGCAAGCCAATAAGCAGCATTCCTCCATGGCTTCTGCATTAGCTCCTGCTTCTATGTTCCTGCTTTGTTGGTGTTCCTATACCGATTTCCTTCACCTATAGACAACGATGTGGACGCATAAGCCAAATAAACATCTTCCTCCCCAAGTTGCTTTGGCCGTGGTGCTTCATCACAGTAATACTAATCCTGACTAAGACAGGCCCTGCCGCAGCTCCAAGAATAACTGACCTCCTGGGTCGGCAGATCTGGTCTTCCCTTGTCTTCCGGGAGGAATGGTGCAACCAAGAAATACCTTTACCTCCAAAGAGGGAGGGCCAGCTGCTGAAATAAGACTGGGGACCTATACCCCTCTTTTAGGGAAGCCGAAGATGAGTTTGTACATCGTCAGGGTGATTCTGAGACAAGGCAGAAGACCAGGAGTGGAGCTGGAGTGGTATCAGAAAGATCAGAGCTGCCCTCCCCTCTCCAGAGAGACACAACCGTCCTGGAGAGTGGCCGGAGGGGAAGGGAGAAACAGCAGCTGACTCAGGGAAAACAGAAAGAAGGTGGGATGTCTGAGAGGTTTCCTCAATACCCGCCCCAGCGCCCCAGGATTCCCGGTTGTTCTGGAGCGTTGATTGCAGAGACCCAGAGACCTGCAGAGCAGAACAGGCCCCAATGCAGGTCCCTGGCAAATCATCCTTACCCCGCCCCTGCCCCAGACTTCTCAGAAACAGTCTTCCTGTGGCTACCAGACTGTGGGCAAACTCTGGGGACCAGAGGTTTGTCTCTCGCCACCACTGCTGCTGATGGTCGAGTTCACTGATAAGCATCTGTCAGGCACTTGGACTTTGGGGGCCCAGAAGACATTTGACACAGTCAGAGCCCATTCTACGAAAAGTGCCACTTGGAGGTGCGGTCCCTGCTCACACTATTTTACACGAAAATAAATATTTCTGCAACACTGGCTTCTGCGTCACCAGAAAGGCCACTGTGGTAATGTGGTCCCTGTGAACCTCGAGCAGGTCATCTCAGCTGCAAAGCATTATGGGATGCCGCAGGCTACCTAGGCCCACCAATCAAATGTGGCCCTCTGCAATGCGAGTCAGAGCCTGATTCTGCCCATTTCACCCACAGGGAAACCGAGGCCCCCTGATTTGTCAGCGTTAAAGCTGGGGCTGTGAAACAGGTCAGGCAGGCTGCCTTCAAGCCTAAGCGCTTCAGAGTGGCCTTGTGTGTATGGGAAGGACCGTCACATACAGCATCATGTCTATCACAGGGAGCCTGCTATATGTCACACGTATCTTGCCTATGTTACCTTGTTCAGTCTGCACACCATATCTACACAGTAGGTGTAATGGCTCATTTTGATTGTCAGCTTGACAGGAACACACTTCTGGGAGGGTCGGCAGGGGCATTTCCTGCAAGATTTCATTGAAGGAAAAGACCCTTTCCTAGAATGGGAGGGTGGGTGGCACTCTCCAATGGGGTGACCTGGCTCTAAAGACAGTGTTGTCACATGCACTTCTTGTTGGTGGGTACAGATGTCCCATTTGCCCTCACCCGTCCTTGACATCAGACTGCTGCTGCTCTGCTTTCCACTGTGAACTGAAGAACAGAAGCTCTCTCGGAAATTCTCAGGCCTTTAGTGCCAGACTGGTCCTGCCAAGTCATCCAGCCACCTGGTTCTCAGCCCGATATGGGATTCCCCTCTGTGTGTGATGAATATGTTTTATTATTATTTGTTAATAAAGAAGCTGCTTCAGCCTATGGCAGGGCAGGATATAGCCAGGCTGGAAGAGATATATAGAGAGAGTAGGCAGAGTCAAAGAGACGCCATGTAGCTGCCAAGGGAGGCAGACAACATTGTAACTGCCCAAGAAGCAAGAGGTGACAAACCACGTGCCTCGGGGTAGAATATAGAATACTAGAAATGGGTTAATTTAAGATGTAAGGGTTAGCTAGAAATATGCATAAGCTATTGTCCAAACAGTGTTGTAATGAACATAGTTTCTGTGTGGTTATTCGCATCCGAGCGGACGGGAAAGGAACGAGCACTCTCCCTTCACATCGGGCCCCCTGAGTGTGCACAGATGGCTGTGGCTATTCCACTCACCTCCTAGTGTGTAAGTCACTCTAGCAAGTCCCCGTATATCATACACTCCAGTCGCTCTGCCCTCTAGAGGATACTGCCTGAAATAGTGGCATTCAGAGTGGTTTTAGAAAAAAGAATTGTAAGATAAATGAACTTGAGTTTGGTGGTATCTGCAGCTGACTCCACTAAACTCAAAGCCTTCTGGTAACACGGAGAGCACTAGAAATCACACTGTGAGCCGTTTAGAGAAGTACATGCGCCAAACACAGCTGGTGCTCCCGAGTCACCTCTTAAGCGCAGCCGTGAATTCAGTGACTCGACACAGAAAGCTTCGGAACATTTCTGGAAAACTAAGAATGAAATGAAGCAATCTGGCTGCTCCCAACATCTTTGGCTAAAGCAACAAAGGACAAGATTTAGTGTAGAGATGAAAAATTTCAAATTGCGTAACCAACCTACAGGTTTCTAAGTGTGTCCTGGAAGAGATCTTCTCTCCGGCAGCAACGGGACTCAAACTGCTGAAAACCAAACCCAAGCCCTCGCTGGACAATTGACTGTGTCAAATGCAACTTATGTCTCAGCTTTGAAAGGGGGTGACAATTAAAATGAGGGCACTGAGGCTACACATGGTGGCACCCATCTTTAGTCCCAAAAGTGAGAAGGCAGAAACAAGAGGATCTCTCTGAGTTTGAGGCCAGCCTGGACTACATAGTAAGTTTCAGGCTAGCCAGGGCTACACAGTGATATCCTGTCTAAAAAAAAAAATAATATATATAGACACACACACACACACACACATAGTAGGTACACGAGAGGACCACTGAGTGGGGATTCTGGGCTCGATGTGGACGCTCACACAATTAAAGCGATCCCAACAGCTGATTTGATCGGCTAGGTGTAGTGTTTGTCAAAAGATGACCGACCTAGTGTGAACGATCTGAATGTGTCTGATACCCCTTGGTTTAGCTGATGAAGGAATTTAAAAGCTCAAGTTGAAATGTAGGAGTGGCTTTGCCATAGGGAAACTGATCCTCCGTGAGGGCAAGGTCTAGAAGCCGCTTCTTTTCTTCACTACTACTGGCCAGAACCAGATGTGTGAGGCAGAAACCAGCACAGCTGGAATGCTCTGTCATTTCTCAGCTTGTCAGGGCTTATTATGGAAGCTAGTGCTGCTCAATTAGATAACTTAAAAGCAATGGAGCTAATGGGATCCTGGAGTCGCAAGGGCCAAGTGGCAGCCCTCGCTCAGTCTCCAAAGGCAGGTGAGTGTACTCACTGTAATGGACAGACCAGGCAAGGAAAGGCTGGTAATGTCTGCCTCAGGGAGCCGCTTGGCGCTGGCTAATTAATGGGGTTCCCAGAAAGGGGGGCTAGATAGGAAGCCTACTAAGCTTTTGCTCTCGCTGCATAAGCATAGCAAATGAACAAAAGAGATCCAGAATTCCCTATGATGTGAATTAACTTTGATCGGTCCGAGGAGCATTCCTGGAAGGATGAACTGTGAGGATAAAGCACTTCCTCAGGCTGGGCAGCACCTTTTGAGAGACGCAGAGGAAAAGAGATCCACGGAGGGAAAGTCCGTGTTGCTTCCTGCCCGCCTTTCGCTTCTTGCTGGCGAGTGGGGCCATTCTGTTGCTGATGCTGCAGCTATTACGGCGCCGTCCACAAATGACATCCGTCTCCAGCTTCTTTGGTTTCCCAACAGAATGACCATCTACCGTCCAGGAACCTGTTGGGTTTTCAGTACTGAATTGGGGCTGCTGAGGCATCTGCTTTCAGGGCCTGAAGAGAAGCTACTGGGTCCCCAGCCCCCCATTATGCAGACTACTACTGTTGGGGTACCCAGCTCCAATTATACGAGCAGTGCTAGTAAGCCTCCTTCTCTCTGTGTCTCTCTCTCTCCGGGCTGTGTGTGTTCTAACCCACTAGGTGCAGTATGGGCCAGGTATCAGAGTTTCCCAGAGTTCCTCAAAGTCTCCTGGGAGAGCCTAGCTGGAAATCACAGATCACAGGGGCCATCATTTCAGCACCTGGATAGCCAAGGCAGCCTGTACTCCCGCCCTACACTCCGGCTCTGCCCAGCCTTGAGAAAAAAGGCCGGGGACTTTGGCCAACAGTGCTGAAGGCGGTGAATCAGAAAGCCTTCCATGTATCTTCTTTTGGATTTGGGACAGCTGCTCAGAGTGACCCCTAACGTTTCTGGCCAACTGGCTGGATTCACGCTGAGTGCTCCGGCTTCCTGACCACCCAGTGGTGGGTGGATGCCACAGTCGAGACACCTGCCTCCCAGTCTGGATCCAGCCCAGCCTCACTGGTTTCTTTGTGCCATTGCTATTCATCTGGCAGTGGCCACCTGTGTGGGTCTCTCTGGGTAAAGACCTGACCTATGACCTCCATCAGCATGTTCCCAGAGGATCCAAGACAGTGCCTAGCCCTCAGGCGGTACATGATCTAACAAATGTGGAGGTGGACCCACCTACTAGACAGGAGATGTCACATCTGACTTGAGGCTGAGTCATCACCCTCAGTGAGGAAGGCCACTCCTGGGAACCCCTGGGTTCAGTGAGCTGAGCAGAAAAACCCAGAAGAAAAGCCTCCTGCTAGCCCAGGGGCTAGTACTTCTGAGAACCCGTGGGTGAGGAGGCGCTGGAAGATTCTGGACAGTGCCTGACTCAGGGTTCAGGCATATTTTATTTAGACCACTGTATGCCCTAAAACTGCCCCGGGCCATGCTCCTGAGGATGGGGTGCATGGGTCCAATGTTTATGGTCTTTGCTGAGGTAGAAACCACCCAACCTGAGATGTCATGCTTTCTCCATAAACTGTGCCTTGCAATGGGCCTTCCCCAATCCACCCAGCTCACCATTGCCCCAGAGGCTAGAGTTGAGCCTCACATAAATCCGTTTGGAGTGGGTAGCTCTCTTGTGGAATATTATTTTAACTGTGTAAAGGTGCATTTGTTTCTGCTGCTTTTGTTATTGATGCAAAGAAGTATTACATTTGTTTGATTAAATAAAATTAACCCCGGGGTCATGAGGCTGAGTCAGCACTAGCTAGCTAGTTCCAAGACAGGAAGTGGTAGAGAGGAACTAAGCGTAGTAAAGGTTCTTTATTGGGGGCTCAGCAGAAGGACCCTCCTTGTCTCCTGAGGATTTCACCTTAACCTTTGAATTTTGAGTTCCATGGAAGGACAGAGATTTAGATAAAGTTTCCTTTAGCATCTTGAGAGAGCAGGTGCCTTTGGGAACAGAATTCTGGCGTGACTGCAGCCTATGAGGCAGAAATATTCCTGGTAGTGGCGGAGTTGCAGTTGCTGGTTGGGGCAACAGTTGCTTAAAATGCAAAGCAGCACAGCTCAGGTGCTCCCCCCCCCCCCCCCCGCCACCTGGGCATGGACAAGCTTGGCTTATCTATGGGGCCGAGACTGTAACCGCTCTCATTACTCTTCTCATTCTGGTAGATGCAAGGATGCCTGGGCAAGAGGCGTCCCCTAAAAATCCATCCCTAAAACTCTCCGAGCCTGTGCTTTAGAAGCATGTGAGCTTTTCAAAGCTCCATTGCCCAGATTCCCACCGACATCATTCAAGGCTCTGGGGTGGTCTAGTCTTTAACAGCCTCAGGGGAACGGCCTTTCTCCATCACTGCGATGCTGAATCATGCTTCTGTCTGCTTCTGCTAGTGGCCAGCAAAAGATAGTGTAATGACATAGGGGAACATCAGGATGGAGTTATTGAAAAGTCAGGGCGTCTGGTTATTCCCAGAGAAAGGCGAGGTGGTGGGTTTAGGTGGGGGAAGATGGGGTGCATTTCTAGACACGTGTCAAGGGGTTGTCACAGGACCAGAAACAGGTATGTGCTCCGGAGAAAGACCAGGACCGGCTGATCACTCTGAGGGGAGCCCCAAATACTACATTAGGGAATTGGAATACTAGGCTGAAGACAAGGGACGGTAGGATCAGTTCTATCCTTCCGAGGTTAGGGTCCAGTAAACATTTACAAAAGGTCATGGCCAGCAGCCTTTCAGAATCCGGCAGTCTCAGCACTGGCTGCCTTCCACCAGCACCCATGGGAGCTGTGGGGGCCTCAGAGCAGCTGCTACAGAGCCCTGCTAGCTCCGGATACTTCCAAGCTGTTCCTGTATCTTGGCTATCACTCAATGATCTCAGCCAGGATAGAGATAAACCCACCCCCATATCTGAGTCCCTAGGGCCGCAGCACCTAGCCAGCCTGGGCTACAAAGGATCTTAGATCTTTGTTCTGGGTCCCAGCCTCTGGTCAAGGAGGAGCTTGTTTCTCCAAATTGTCACAGCAGGCCTGGCTGAACGAGCCCCTTCATGAATTGTTCATGAGACAATTGAGACAAGGCTTGAATGCCGCGGTCTTGCTTTGCAACGGTTTAGGAGGGGCGCAATGGATCATGTTTATGGGGGGATCTGTGTCCTGGTATAAACAGAGACAGACATTTCTCCACATGCAGGGTCTCCTGGTGTGCTTAGCATGTCTCTAGCATGTGCTTCCATGTAGAGGGTGTTTCTGTTGCAGTTTCCTACAGTACTCCCAGTCCTGATTTCTTCAGGAAGCACATGGAGCCAACTGATAAAAAGTGGGCCAACAATGTTGCAATGTTACAGTGTGTCATGAAGTCCTTAGGGTTGTCAGGCTGCTGCTTGTGCTGGAAACGCCAGGAAAGAAGAAGACGGTAGTCATCCCGGCATCCCACACTGTTTCCTTGTGACCTTCCTCTCTCCCTTCTTGTTTGCCCTCCTTCCCTCCTCCTTCCCTTCTTTCCTCGCTCTCTTTTGCTTCCTCTTTCCGTTCCTTCTGATAGGGCCGAGCCAGCCTGGAACTCCTGGCTCAGGCAATCCTGCCCTAACTTTCTAAGTGACCAAGGCACAGGTGTGTGCCACCATGCTTGCCTATGATTCTTTCCTTAATTGCTACTACATTTCTCTAGCAATAGGGGCATCCTGTTTACTTCACCATTTCCTACCGCTGGATGTCTATATGGTTTCTGCCATAGCTAGAATAGATAACATGGCAATGAATACCTGGGGGAAGGTATCATGTTTATTTATTTATTATTATTACTATTTCCTTAGACTTAAAAGATTAGGTAGGGCAGAGGAGACATTTCAGGGCTCTTGAAACATGACAGCAAATGACTCTGTGCCAGGCCCTTCCTGTGTCAACATTAATTGTTGGCCTAAGGGGTTCATATTCTGGAGCATATGTAATTCTCGATCAGCATGGGCCAGGCTCTCTGTCTTGTTGTTTTTTGTTTTTCTTTTTGCTTTGGCACAGAGTCCCATGTAGCCCAGGCAGGCCTCAAATAGCTATATAGCTGAGCATATCCTTAAACTCTTGATGTCTCCAACTCCCAAGTGCTGGAATTACAGGAAATCCCATCATGGCTAGTCCAGAGCACGCTCTTGATAAGAGTGTGATTCTCCTAACAAAACACTACCAGGGGCCAAACACTTTTGGGACTGTGGATGCATGTGGGGAAAGACTCAATGGAGGAGCGAGGAATTAGCATTTAAAATAGAGGCAATCGCTCAACCCACATAAGAGAAGCTGCTTCTTGCAGTAAATGGGAATTAGCCCAGAGACCCACAACTGGACAATGCAGAGAGTGAGAGACTTTGGGGCACTCAGTCCTAAATGGGATGTCTTTGTCATACCCCTTCCCCCAAGACGCAGGGATCGATGCAGAGGAGGAGGCAGAAAGAGTATAAGAGGTATAAGAGCTAGAGGGGATGGATGTCTCCAAAGAAACTCTTCCAGACACAGTAGGATTGATGCTCATGTGAACGCACGGAGACAATGGCAACAGACACAAGACCTGCCCAAGTTCAAGTCTGATGCAGTCCCAGCACAGAGATCAGGGAGTAGACACAGGGCCCCACCCCTAACCCAAGAAGCAGTCTATAATCAATACACACTGTCCAAAGGAAAATCCATTGTCTCCAATGGAGTGTCTCCAGGTGTTATCAGCCACATCCAGGGCCGGTCCCATGGCAAGGAACAGGAGGCCAATAGAAAACAAATTTCATGGTGGGGTTTTGTTTGTTTTTTTTTGGTTTGCTTTTTGTTTCATTTTGCTTTGTTTTTGTTTTTGTTTTTTTGGGGGGGGGGGTTTGGGGGCAGTCTGGTCTTTTGCTTGTTTTGATTTTTATTTTTGTGGCTTTTTTTCCTTTTTGTGTTTCTTTTTTATTTTTGAGAGAAAGAACATAAAGTTGGAGGTCTAAAAAAGTGGGGATGATCTGGGAGGAGTTGGGGAAGGGGAAAACATGACCAGATTATTTTGTCTAAAAATTTTTAAATAAAAAATAAATAAAATAGAATCAAAATAGTGTGTGGCAAAAGTGTGGTGTAAACCCAGGACCTGGGAGGTAGAGGCAGTTCACAGGCATTCTCAGGGACAAAAGTTCAAAGCCAGCCTAGGGGTCACATGAGACCCTGTTTCAAAACCCTAACCAAAAGCAACAGCAACAACAACAACAACAACTAAATTTCTATCTTTCATACCCTGATATGGTGTGTGTGTGTGCACATTTGTGGCTGTCCCTTAGCATCCATGAGGGATTTGTGCCATTTGTGGCTGTCCCTTAGCATCCATGAGGGATTTGTGCCAAGATTTCTCTCCAGCTATCAAACTGTACAGATGCTCATCTGTACTCGAAGATGACTTGCTAATTGCATGGAACCCGTACCTGTCCTCTAGTGCACCCCACGCCACCTGGACGTGATGTACGGCGCTCAAAAACAGCATCAGTGCTGCCTAACTATTCATGCCACACTGTTAAGGAGAACAGGGGAGGTAGGGAAAGTGTGTATGTATGCTCTGTAGAAACACAATTTTCTTTTAAAAATATTTTCGGTCAGTAGTTGATTGACTCTGTAGATACAGAACTAAATACATATAATTGTAATGATCATCAGTTACATTTGTATGCATGAATTACATTTGTAATACAGTTATATCGATTGTAATTCCCTCCCCCACATCATTAAGAAGCCTTGGTGAAACTCAGGTACTGCTGCCTCTAGGGAGCAATGACATCACAGGTCCTTAGTGACCTTACTCTTAGGAAGGTCAGCTTCCTTCAGGAGCTCTCGGCTGACAGCCACCTCTATGAGAAAACTCCCTTCCCTACAGTGTTTCTAACCAGCTCTCCTGAACAGTTTCTGGTTGGCCTAGACCATTGCTGTGAATCCTAAGCACATTCTGACTCCATATGACTGTGTCTGGGGAATGGTGGTCAGCCTGGAGGAGTTGACTCATGAGCCCAGTGGATTGGATGCTAAGAAGGCGTAGCCAGAAGCTACTACTTCTCATAGCTTAGAAGGCTGGGGAGTCCAAAGCCAAGGTGCAGGCGGATCTGGTGTCTGGTGAAGGTTAGCTTCCTGGTTTGCAGATGGCCATCTCTCCATGGTGTCCTCACACAGGAGGAGAGAGATGGAAATAAACCTGTGAATGAGCATCCTACTCTCTCTCTCTCTCTCTCTCTCTCTCTCTCTCTTAGACATGTTTTCTCTGTGTAGCCCTGGCTGCCCTAGAACTAGCTCTGTAGACCAGGCTGGCCTCGAACTGACAGAGCTCCACCTGCTTCTGCCTCCCAAGTGCGAGCATTAAAGGTGTGCACCACCACTGCCTGGCTGAGCATCCCATTCTGAGCACCTAATAACCGGTCACAGCCTAATCTCCCTTCCTGTCACATGGAGTTAGGTTACAACCTAATGGAACTTGAGGGGACATGTGCAGTCCTTAACAGGGTATCATCACAAAATGTCACATACTGGAAGCTCAAATAATAGAAATTTAACACTCAGTTGTCTCAAGTCTGGAGGAGAGCAAGCTCCTGGGAGATCAAGGCATTGGTGCAGTTGGTTTCTTCAGTGGTCCCTTTCCTTGGCTGATGGATGCTGGTCTTTGTCCCGTTCTTCACATAGTCTTTGTGTGTGTCCTGATCTTTTTCTTATTGTAGACACTCGTATTGGCTTAAGGTCCATCCATATGACCTTATTTTACCTTAATTATTCTTCAAAGATCCTCTCGTAAAATACAATTATTTCTTTGAGGTTCTGGGAATGGGGGCACAATTCAGCCTATGTAGAAGGTAAAGTCCCTATTTCTAGTATGTTCCCATGTGATGCTTCTGTGGAATTTACATCCTAAATGACAATAGAGCCCTGCAGCCATGATGGGTGTGATCTGCCCTGGTACCCGCATGGAAGGGAAGGAAAAAGTGCTTCACAGCGACAATACTGAGCAGTGTGTATTGAAGGGAAGTAGTTCTAACTGGCATAAAAAAATCAAATGCCTATAAATGAGTAACGACAATATCATTTGGCTAATATTAGCAGTATCCCAACAAACCACCTAGCCATGGACATTCAACAACAAGATCAGTTTTTTGAAAGACAGCCATTTGTCAAAACATAGTCAGGATTAAACAGAAAATGATCAACTTCCTGAATGCATTTTGGTCCACGTTGAAGGTGCCCCGAGAACATCGAGGGAATGCTGTCAGCCACTTTTGATCAAAGCGCCAGCTGACTGTAGGAGGTGTGTGAATTTTGTCTCATAGTTTGATCATGAGAAAGGTGGTCCCTCTAGTGGGCTGAGTGGTGGCTTCTACAAAGATCTGTCTACACACACATTCCAGGACACCTGTGAATACGACCTTGTTTGGGGAAAGGGTCTATATAGATGCAATTAAGCTACAGATCTTGAGATAGGGTCTTCCTATCCCTAAATCCAGTGATGTGTGTCTTAAAAGAGACAGAATGGGAGGCAAGCTCAAACAGGAAGAGGTCACAAGACTATGAGATGCAAACTGGAGTGACATGACCCTAAGTATAATGTGGGGAGTCACCAAAAGCTGGACGAGGCACAGAAAGGGATCTTTTCAGAACCTATGGAGATAACCACAACCCTGGGATATCTGTTTGGGAGTTCTGGTCCTAAGACGGTTAAGTCGCTTGTATTGAGCCAGTACGTTTCTGGTGTTTTGTTACACTCTGAGAAAATAATTCAGCCTCTAAAAATCAAATCATTTAGATTCACAGACAGAGGGAGGGTGATTAAGTTGAACTATGGCACTGTCTGTCATTTTGAGATCCGCCAGCATGTGTACCCCGGGAGCAGGTTGGAAGAGAATGCCCTATCCTAAGTAGGTCAGTGCTCGGCACTCTAGAGGCATAAGGGTGGCTTCCCACCCTTGGTTTCTGCCCTTGCTCCTTGGCAGGACCCTTCATTTCCCCAGATCTCCAAACCTGTCCAGGTTGAATGATCTGACCTCAGTCTGCCTTCAGCCCACACTGGTGTCTGTTCTCATGCCTGGATGCCAGTGTCTACATCTGCTCCAGCTCTCCTGATGATGCCAAGGCCCCAGCAGTCAAAAGGGGCAGAGTTCTAAAGCAAGCCTTGTCTATGAAGCCTGGTTGAGCAAACACCACATTGCCTGTGACAGATAGCTTCCCGCGTGAGGAGCATCAGTGACAGTCACCCACACCCTAGGAGCTACACAGCCTCAGTTTGAGGCAAGTGGACCCTGGCTAGCCCTCTGACTAGGATGACCACTTGATCTGAAAGGACAGTGGCATTTCCAGCCCTCCCTGGGCCGCTCACTGTGCTTGGGTGATACAGTAAGCTGGGTAGTCAGACAGTGGCTATCTGCAGGGCGGAGAAGCTCAAAACCTGTAAACCGCTCAGTGCTTCAAACCCGACACAGTATTAACGTGAGGCTGCAGTCCGGAGGATTACCGGAGAGCCACTGGCTGTCAGTGCATGCTGGAAACTGAAGCTGTGTTCTGGTATCAGTGAAGTATGGTCATGGCCGCAGTGACAGTGGTGGTGGCAGCAGCAGCAGCATCATCAGAGTAGATTTACTCAGTAGCGAGGAGTCAGAGCTCTTTGTTGGGAAAGAAGCATGTCGCTCCTCCCCACCCCTGGCTTTATCTATCTGAGTTGCTGCAAGGTGCTGCCACTCTGGGGGAGGTTTGTCCCCTCCCAGGTAGTTTCCCTAGGAAAGGTCCTGACAGACTCACCCCAAAGTGTGTCTCTTAGTTGATTGTAGAGCCAATTAAGTAGACAACCAAAATTAACTATCAGATGCATATTAAACAGCCTCTAGATTCTTGCCACTGCACCCGGGGCTTCTCATTGCTGACATTCGATTATTTCTGGGGTTGTGATGCCAAAAACCACTTACCATTTCTATGTGTCACTTGTTCATTGAGTTTTCCTGTCAACTCCCAGCCCTTCAAAGGTAAAGATTGCTCCTTACATTTCTGGAGCTTGGTGCTGTGGAAGGTTCCTGACCAGATGTGGCAAGGACATATGCCTGTTTGGAGAAAGTTAACTTCTGAATTTCATCCCTGTGGTTAAAAGTGCACAAATGTCTGTAGCCAACAAAAGGACATAAACATTCTACTGAAGGCTCCCTTCAGTAGACCCATATGTGAATGACCCATACACATGTTCTTACTGGGCATATTTAAAAGAGTCCTGTAAGATGCAGTTTAAGAATTTTGCGGGGCGGTGGTGGCACAGTCCTTTAATCCCAGCACTTGGAAGGCAAAGGCAGGCAGATCATTGTTTGAGGCCAACCTGGTCTACAAGAGCTAGTTTCAGAACAGCTAAGGACTGTAACAGAGAGAAATCCTGTTTTAAAAACAAACAAACAAACAAACAAAAACAACAACAAAAAAAGCAAACCAGCCGGGCGGTGGTGGCACACACCTTTAATCCTAGCACTCAAGAGGCAGAGGCAGGCGGATCTCTGTGAGTTCGAGGCCAGCCTGATCTACAAGAGCTACTTCCAGGTTAGGCTCCAAAGCTACAGAGAAACCCTGTCTCAAGAAAAACAAAACAAAAACAAACTAAGCCAAAAAAAGGAATCTCTAACCTGAAATTGGAACTGTGTTGCTTAGCTCTTTGTCTCTGGGACAAATGCATGAATGAAACTATGTAAAAGGAAGAAAGGTTTATTTCAGCTCATTAGTTCACAGCTTGCAGCTCATGAGCACGTGACCCCACTCTGTGAGTCTGTGGAAGACAGAGTGTCGTGGTGGAGAGGGTGGACGAGCAGAGCTTCTCACCCTATGACAACCAGGAAGAAGAGAGAGAGAGAATGAGAGAGAGAGAGAGAGAGACAGAGAGAGACAGAGAGAGACAGAGAGAGACAGACACACAGACACAGACACAGAGACAGAGACACACACACACACACAGAGAATGGTAGAAGAAGCCAGGAATAAGGTCTTCTTCAACCTACTTCCACCCAGTCCCACATCCTAATTTCCACCGCCTCCCACTAATGCTGTCAGGTTAGGAATCCACCAAGGGATTAATCCAGTGATTAGGGCAGAGCCCCTTGGAGCCTGTCACCATCCACCCAGAAGCCCAGCAATTAGTTGGCAGCAAAGCCTTTAATATGTGAGCCTCTGGGAGGATCTCATATCCAGTGTATAACATGCTCCCAAGCCCCAAACTTCTGAGCCCTCACAGGATACCACACTGCAGGTCACTGCACCAGGCAGGAAATACATTTAAAAAGCTCAATTTTGCTGCTGTCAATTATGAAACTATTAGAAATATTGTCTAGGATTGTCTTTAGGCTACATGAAAAGGTACATATAAAATACAAATGTAGTCCCTGAACTATCTCAATGTGAATGTACATTGTCATTACATCAGAGTCTAAAGAATAAAGATGGAATCTGACCATATTCACGACTTCAGTTCCTCCCTCTTCCTCTCCATGAGACTGGGTATTGCTCTGTAGCCCAGGCTAGCACAGGACTTGCAATACTCCCTCAACCTCCCAGTTGCTGCCTGGACTTCCAGCAACTTTGGTCAGTAGTCAGAGAGACTGTACATTAGGGTCTCTGCATCTGTTCAACAGTGTGGGGTTCTCTGGTTTTGGTATCAGACTCTGCTGCTCTTATACCACAGACTAGTTCACTTTCTAGACAGTCATATGCTTTAAGCTGGTTCATCTAACACGATAACCACTAGTTTTTGAAATGTAGGTTGAATCTGCCTATTACCAAGGTTGAGCCTGGAAACATTTTTTTAGTCTGTTTATTTTCTATGTCTACTGATCTTCCCAAGTTTACTGTGTTTTCTTAAGCCTTAGGGTAATATGTTTTTTAAAAAATATTTATTTATTATGTATACAATATATGCCTGCAGGCCAGAAGAGGGCACTAGACCTCATGACAGATGGTTGTGAGCCACCATGTGGTTGCTGGGAATTGAACTCAGGACCTTTGGAATAGCAAGCAATGCTCTTAACCACTGAGCCATCTCTCCAGCCTGGGTAATATGTTTTTGATAAACTTTTCTTCTACTATTTCTTCTCATGCTTTTCTAACTCTTGATCTCCTTCCCATTAGATGGTTTTGACAATTATAAGTTATGGTGGTCTGAATTAGAGTGGCTCCCATAGGCTCATGTCTTTGAATACTTGGTCCCCACTTGGTGGAACTGTTTAGGAAAGATTAGGAGGTGTGGCCTTGTGGGAGAAAGTACGTCACTGGGGGGTGGGCTTTGAGGTTTTAAAAGACTTATTCAATTCTCAGTGTGCTCTCTGCCTCCTGCTTATAGATAAAGTTGTGAGCTCTCAGCTGTCCTGCTGCCAAGTCCTGCTCTGCCATCTTGGACCCCAGCTCTCTGGAACCATAGCCCAGTTAAGCCCTTTCTTTTGTAAGTCACCTTGGTCATGGTGTTTTGTCACAATGACAGAAAAGTGGCAAAGACACGTCTAGTCTTGAAGAGCTTTAACTGGTTTTTTTTTTTTTGGCCTGATCTTGATCTCTATAAATGTATTAATTATACTTGCCTTGACAGCCCAGCTTCTTTCTCATACAACTCCTCTTTCTGGTGTTTTATTAGTTAAGTTTGATTTCTATTTTGTGGCAAGCTTTCCTTAGTTATCTGAGGTGACTTCATGAAGTGCTTCCCCGAGACTGAGGTCTACGGTGTTCCTGTAAGTGGGTCATCTGTGTATCTCCAGTATGGGTGTAATAGGCAGGCTTGTGTTGCTAATCGGGGGGCACTAAGTGGGCTTTTGGATACAGGTGACCCTCACTTAGTAACCCAAATCTGGGGCTTCACTCCGTCCCCTGTACCGTACTATATACACTGGGAACTCCCTCAAAGCTCCTTCCACTGCTTCTGAAACTGAGGCTTTGACTTCTTTATTCATTTGGATCCCGACTATGTTCAAAGCCTGGTGCATGGAGTGTGCTCATGCCCCGGGCATCTGCTGCAGAGCAACAGATTTGGCTTCAAGCAGCAGTTGCTCTTAGCGCTATATCTCAGGGGCCTTGGGGTGGGCGAGGATTGCAGGGGTTAGTTAGACACATCTGGTGCATCAGACGGAACACTGACACATGCCATCTCCATGTGTCTTGGGTGTCCTCCCAGCATGGTGACAAGTATGCCCAATGACCAGGCAGAAATGGAATCAGCTTCCTGACCGACTTGCCCTTATGGCTTCCCTTTAGAAGTCATAGACCCACCAGGCTGTCGATGAAGCAGAGACCCAATGATGGGTGCGCAGCGTGTCGGGATGTCTTGTAAGAGAAGAGTAAAAGCACTGAAATGGAAGATCTCTTTTCAGTCATTTTGGGAACTACAATTTGCCACAACTCTCCTTTCCCCAGCTTTTCCAGAGACGGATGGATATATAGATTTTTGTTGATAACATGGGCTTTTATTCAATGCCAGCTTCAGGATCGATGTAGGGTGTGCTTCACACAGACTTGGTCTTTCATCCAGTCCAGGCAGCATAGACTGGGGAGTCAGGGAGAGTGCAGACATGGCTGGAGCACCTGGGATGCCCCATCACCAAGTGTGACCTAAGATACCCGCTGGGTCACACAGCAGCATGGGGATCAGCCTGGACGCACACCAGACCTTCCACTCAGATGCCACCGTGACGTGCTCACAGCAGGCCAGGCAGATGCCGTTTGGGACCATGACTCTCACTAGACCGCCATGAACAAGCCTCTGGCCTCTCTGAGCTTCAGCTGCATGGACCACACGGTGCTGATGACGCAGAGAACATGGAACCAGAAGGAAGAGCGTTTAGTGCGCAGGGAGTACTTCGTCATTGGCTTGTAAACACAAACAGCTCAGGCACAGAGTGGGAAAGACCTTTTCCCAGAGCCACACAGAGAAGCTAAAGTTCATACATAGGCCTCTCTGCTCCTGCCAGCTGACTCTTTCTCTGGAACCACATCTTGAGGGAGACAGTGACCCAGGGAGAAATCACATCATGGTCCAGGTTTCTTTCTGTTTGGTGTCAAATACATGGCATCCTGTCCACAGCGGGCGTGTTTTTGTGGTGGGGATCAGACATGGTCCCCACACACGCAAGGCAAGTGCCCTCTGCTCCCGTGCTGCATTCTAGACCTGTGGTGGATGCGCTGGTCTCCAGCCTCAATGTTGTCCTTGAGCATCTGTGTGTCCCTGTGCTTCCCACAGACTCAGTGAGCTCCTGCAACAAGGTGAGCCCCAATTTGGTGAACCCTGACTCATCTATCAAAACCCCAGGTCCCGCATCTTCTCCAAGCTGAAGAATACAGCGTCAAAGACAGATTGTAAAGAGGACAATCCCTGGATCGCTGCTCAGACAGTGCAGATGCTCTTCAGAATCCAGAATTTCTTTTCTAACATGCATTTCCCCCCCCCCCCCCTGAATTTTTCGTAATTTAGGGGCAGGAGCAGGAGGCCAAAGCTTGGGCCTACCGGTTGGTTGCCTTGTACGATCACCTCATTGCTTCCGCTTTTATTCGTACTACCGTGTAGCTTAGGCGCTCATCTTTTTGGCCCATCTGCCTGGCATTGCGCATGTGCATGCTGGGACTCCAGGCGTGGTGCAGGCCCAAGGTGAGTGTGTGCCGCGTTCTCCTAGGAGCTAGGAGTGGGGAGGGGGAGGGGGCGCGCATGTTCATCCATTAGCATAGGCAGACCTGAGCCGACCCTTCCTCTCAGGCCCAGACTACTGGACAGACTCACTCTTCAGCGATGCAGGCATCCTGAGCCGGTCGGCGTTTTGCAATCTCTGAGAGTTTTTCCTTCAAAAGAATCAGCGACCCCTCTCTGCCCGGATCTGCCTTTTCAAGTGGTGTTCAGGCAACGCCATGCCCCAGAGCAGCATTTAAAAAAATCTGATCTGACCCAACTTTAAAAAAAAAAATTAAAACAAGACAAACACCAGTCCCCCGCTGGGAAGAACAGCTTTTTCCCAGGCTGGTCAGTGCTGTGTCCAGGTTGCCCCTGGCAACGACACATTTTGGATTGGCGGCTTCTCTGGGCCTTTGTTTCCCAGGCAAACAGTGTGGATAGGAGGAGGTCAAGGATGCTTCCGGCATCACGTTCTGAGAGGTCAAACCCACACCTCGGGGGGCCTCTCCTGCCCTTTCGTCCCCTGACTGGCATCTCAGCGGTCAGAATAAAAGCGCCTGTGTTGTGGCTTCCCAGGGGTTCTTGCCTGAAAACAGATAGTCTGGTGACCAATGAGGGAAGCTGCTCACCACTATGGCCTTGGTTGTGCTGGCTATTTGGACCCCAGAGCTGGGAGGCTCGCCCAGGCTGCCCAGCACCTTGCCAACCCCACCCCCGCAGCCAGAGAGCCTGCCCGTCATCCTTTCCTTTTTCCTGGAAACTTCCATGGGTCTACTCCCAGAGTATCAAAGTGGCCGATGGAGGGGACAATCCCAGTCTGGGCCAGAACCAAGTGGCAAAGCCGAGGTGCATTTCCCTCCAAGTTCACTGAGCTCACAGCCCAGGAGTCTGTGCTTGGAACTCTTGGGGCTCGGTGGTTGCTGTGGTAACCTGTGACTCTTGAGTCCCCTATCCATCAGGTCCAGAAGCACTGAACACACCCTGGCAAATCCAGCCTCCAGCCTAGCTGGCATGCTTGCCCGTGGCCTCAGAGAAGATAGAGAGGTGGCTTTGTGTGTTAGGACTCATGGTTTCCTGTGCCTGGGCTGTGATGGCTCAGTGCTAAGCTTGTCCCAGACACACAGCACTCAAGATTCCAAGCCCAGGTCCTTGTCTGCTAAACAGGGGGATGTCACCTAACCCTTGGTTTCCCAGGTCTCTAGGGCATCCGTGAAAATGGAAAGTTGATTTCTGTAGATGGAGCTGCGGGGCTGTGTTCTGCCATCCAGCTAGCTTTACATCCGAAATAATTATACGGAAACTGTATTCATTTAAACACTGCTTGGCCCATTAGTTTCAGCCTCTTATTGGCTAATTCTCATATCTTGACTAACCCATATTTAGTAATCTGTGTAGCACCATGAGGTGATCGTTTTTAGGAGAGATCTTAACCTGCATTCAACTCAGAGAGGCATGGTGTCTGCCTATGGCAACTGCCTGAAGCGTCTGCCTTCTTTCTCCCACAATTCTGTTCTGTCTACTCCGCCTACCTATGTTCTGACCTATCAGGCCAAGCAATTTTCTTTATTAATTAACCAAATGAAACAACAGATATACAGATGACCCTCCTCCATCTGATTTGGCTTCTGAACTTTCTGAGTTGTCTGTCTCCCAGAACTCATTGAGTGGCAACTGTCTTTCTATGCTGTGTTTCTGTGGGCCTAGGATTAGGATAGATTAACCCCTACCATGTAACGTGTGAGGTCTCAACTCATGACCCGGCTGTGGCTGAGGAGGCCCTGGAGGTGGGTAGAATGTTCTAAAGGTGTCTTCTGAGTTTATCCTGCCTCTTGGTTCTGTCTCTTATCTGGGACCTGGTGTTGACTTTATCTGAGTGTCCTCTCTGTGGTGGGTGGTCCCTCTCAGCCCGGTGACCTCGACCTAGTCAAATAACTTGCTTGGTGTCTGAGCACTTCAGGGGTGTGTGCCTGCTAAATTGTCCTTTGTGACTGATGCTTGGAGTCAAGCTCCTTCATTTCAGCCATATTCCATGGCTAGTAAGAAAGTTGCAAGCCCCAAGGGGACGCTAATTGTTTCTAGACAGAGGCATTGTGGGGTAGGGGGATATCTGTGGCAGCCAGCATTGCCTCCTGACTTCCCAATTGGCCTCAGGCATGGATTACAGGCCTAGCCCAGCTTTTTCCTTACCGTCTCCCCACCCTTGCAGCTGCTGGGGAGGCTCTCTAGTATAGGGTAGGTTCTAGGACTTCTCTTGTACCATTGGTGGGCAATCTCAGGGTATATTGGAGCCCAAGGCCCATTGGGTTTGAATGGAGAATTCTGACTTGCCTGGCTAACCTGCATCTGTCTACGGTTGTTCATATAGCATTGACCTTGTATTTCTTGGATCTCACTCTGTGGTTCTGGAATGAGGTCATCTGCACAGAACCTCCTCCTGGAGCCAGGTGGTACGGGGTCTGAGGAGACTCTAGTAACCCCCGTTTGTATCTATGGTTTAGGGCGTTGGGACAGAACTGCTTACCGTTGCACGCTGGCTGGCGTGGTGAGGGACAGGCTCTCGGCTGCAGCACATTTCTGTGTGGCTGCCGTGGAGGTCTACAGATGCAGCCCCAGCTGTCCTCACGGCCTGAGGCTCTCGGAGGAGTTTGGGGGGGAGGGGGAAGCACAAGAATGAAGTCGGCTGTGGGGATGGGGCTCTCGAATTTCTAGAGACGAGTTCTCCCTGAAAGTCTCAGTCTTCCCCCAGAGTCTCAGCTTCTCTTCCCGCTGTTCCCCTGTTCCTGTGTGCCTCTGACCCTCAGATCCCAGAGGGGACACAGGGTGCTACCTGGGCCTGCACAGTACACAGTGTGCATACTGGTGTGTGTGTGTGTGTGTGTGTGCGTTCTCTCTCTCTCTCTCTCTCTCTCTCTCTCTCTCTCTCTCTCACACACACACACACACACACAGAGATAGAGACACACAGAGAGACACAAAGATAGCCAGAAATAGATAGAGAGACAGAGAGAGGGGAGAGGTAGAGAACAGACTGTAGAAGCTTATGATATGGAAAAGTAAAGACAAATTTAACATTACCCCCCCCCCCATCAGAGTTTCTCTGTGTCCTAGCTGTCTTGGAACTTTCTCTATAGACCAGGCTGGCCTCGAACTCAGAGAGAACCACCTGCCTCTGCCTCCCGAGTGCTGGGATTAAAGGTGTGCGCCACCACTGCCCAGTTTAACATTTTTCTTATTGCACAGAGAATGCAAAATGTTAAGTAGAAGTTCCAGCCAGGCAGTGGTGGTGCACTCCTTTAATCCTAGCACTCAGGAGGCAGAGGCAGGTGGAGCTCAGAGTTAGAGGCCAGCCTGGTCTACAGTGAGTTCCAGGACAGCTAGGGTTACAAAAAGAAACCTTGTTTTGAAAAGAAAGTCTGTGTCCCCTCGCTTCCTAACCTGGCCCGCAGGCACACAGGGCTCCTTGGGTCCCTAGCTGCCTGGCCACCTTGGTGTTTGTCTTTATACCCACACACAGCCACACGCATTTCTTCTTCCCCTTACGGGATCATACTCAGCAAAGACAACTCATCAAGCTCACAGACCCTTCTTAGAGGGCCCACGAGTGCAGACGTATCTGTTTCTTAGCTGGTCCTCTTCTGTTTGGGATAGGCAGACAGCAAGCTGGCTGAATAGCGGCTGGGCTCTTGCATGTGGGCGCCCCCTGGACGCTGTTGAGGGAACTGCTCTGGGATTCTGGCTAAGTGAAAGCTGAGCTGATGCTGGGAGCCTCTGGCTAGGGAGGCTATCTATCACCTCTGGTCTTCCTCCCCACTAGGCCCCAGGGAAGCATGCCTTGTATTTTGGCCAAAACCGGCCACCATGGTCACCTGTGTTCTTTCCCTGCTGAGAGAGAGCGGGTCTGTGCCCCTGTTTTCCTGAGAGCCATTTGAGAGCTAATGACCTACTGAGGGTGACTGACTTGGTCACAGGGAAGCCCTGGCCTCCCTTTAGGCCTCGTTTTTCTTTCTCTCTGTAACATTTACGTTCTCATCCTCCCTGTCCCAGGCTGTGGCTTCAGTGTGGTCCTTCCTTGAGAACTTAGGGGTAAGGGAGGCCTTGGTGCAATTTTATTAGTCAGCCCAGCTTTGATTAATTGATCTTCCTTTGTAGGGCCTTGTTGCCTGGGGTCCCTGTGAAAAGGACAGCCACGTGCAGGAGCTAAGGCAGAAAATGAATGTTGGTCGCCAAGTCTCTGGACAGAGTCTCTTCTCCCTGCTGTGACAGAACAGGACAGTGCAGGAGGTCCTCCATCTTGTATTCTTGCTGAGGCTGTTTCCAGGTTTAACCAGAAGCTGATCTCCTTGATGGAGAACCCCATGGAAAATACCCAGCTCTAATACTCAGGAACCAAAGATCAGGATGTACTTACTTATCTAGCCTTTGTTAAAACTGCTGTTTGTTCAGCCTCTCCTCCACCTTACCGTTCACCTTAGCTGCTGTTTGCCCAGAACCCCCTCGGGCTAGCTAACCGCTTATCTTAGCTTCTGTTAAAACTACTTGCTTCAAACTGCTCACTCTGCAAAGGCCCCCAGCAGTTGCGGAATGAGGTTCCTCAACGAGGTCTGTGCCCTTATAAAGCCCTTATAAATCGCGTGTTCTGCACATTTGGGATAACGCCTGAGCAGCTGGGTGTAGTCTAGTTGTCTGGAATAAAGACTTGCAATTGGCTATGAACTTTGAGTGGTCATCAACGGTGGGCTACCTGTAGCACCATGACTTGGTCACAAGAACACAGAAGACAGATGCCGTGCCTGCCATGTGTGTGAAGAACGGCGAGAGGGAGGGAGGGAGGACAAGAGGGAGGCAAGGAGAGACGGTAGGAAGGAGGGAGAGAGTGGTGGTGACCCCTGGACTCTCCAGACTCCGTTGTTAGGAATGTGAGGGTGGTGTGCTGTGTCTGGGGGGTCTCAGGGTGTGTAGCTGGGGCTGAGGAAGCAGATAACCCATGCTCCCAGGGGTTCAGTGGGCGCTTGTTCTTTCTTGGGTCTCTTTGGAATAAGTCACCGGGGAGTTTTTTTCCCTTGACTCCTCCCATTAAGACTGAGGCCCTGCTGTGGTTCGGGTCCTCCAGGTTCCTGTTTTAAAGACCTGGTTACTAGGGTGGTGCTGCTAGGGGCTGTGGAACCTTTAGGAGGTGGGGGTTTCCACCTTGGGTCTCTGAGGCGTACCCTGGAAAGGATTTAGAGGCCTTAATGGTTTTTCTCTTTGCTTCTTGGTTATGAGGTAAACAGTGTGTTCTGTCTCCTTTGGGTTGTTACCAACTGGTACCTTCACCAGAAGTCAAAAACAGTGGACCTGGACAGTATTGGACTATGAGATAAAGATGTTTAAAATTAATTCTACCAGGTATCTCACTATAGTGAAAGGAAACTGAGTAGCCCATGCCTGAGAGCTCCAAAAGATCAGCCTAGCTGGGCTGGATGCTTTGTCCCCCAAAGGACAGGAGTGGCCCTGAGGCCTCAGAACTTGGCCACAGCGAGCCTACCTGTTTGTCTAAAGAGTGTGTCTGTCAGTGGAGACAGAAAAGGGTGAGTCTTGTTGTGTGGGGACAGTGTCCCCATTGCACTGAAAATGCTCTGGTGTACTGAGCAGTCGGAGGGACTGCAGCTCCTGGAAGCAGCCCGTGGAAGCTGGGACCTCAGGGTGGTAAGCCAGACTAAAGCAGATTCAGAAGCTGGGAGCTCAGGGGCATGTGTCCAGGCAGTAGAGTCCGGAGTGTGATGTCACTAGTTGGTAAGGAGCAGGCGCCACCGGGAGGATTCCTTCTCTGGGCTGGGATTAAATTCCTGGTAGTGTGGAAAGCAGGCGTAGGAGGTCTGGTCACTCTGTATGTTCTTTCTTTAGCGGACAGTCCTTTTCAGGAATCTTTGTTCACAGACGTGGTGTGCCGTGGGGGTGCTGAGAACCCAGTCCAGGTCCTCTGTAAAAGCAACAAGTGCCCTTAACCATTGAGCCACCCCTCTGAACCCCTTGTGAGTGCCAAAGTTACCAAAACGTACCACATGCTTCCTGAGAGCTCAGCTGGGAAGGAGCCGGCAGCCTGCGCAAGAGGGAGAGAGAGACACACAGCGAGTCCAGAGTCTGCCTCACAGGCTACCTAGGCAGTAGAAAGTGAAGCAAGCTCTGGTTGGGAGTGATGATGTCAGAGGCCCGGCCTCGAGGCCAGGGCCCAATGCTGAGGAAAGTTGTACCAACTGGTCAGGTGGCCTGGCATTGCCTGATGGGTACGATCCATGCTTGTCAGGGGTGTGGCACTCCAAAACCCCCTTCCTGCTGTTCTGAAACTCCGACAGGAGATGGATTGGAAAGGGGTGGAAATCTTCTCTAGGCAATAGAGTGCCCCTGGACCTGACCAGACTTTCTTGTGAGGTGAGGAAGCCTGTGCTACTTACCTTCCAGGGCCAAAGCGCTCCCAGGTCCTGACTGGACGGGATAGCTGCTGCTCTTGCTAAAGGCAGTTAAGACTCAGTTCCAGGAAGTAGTCTGTGCAATCCAAGGGCAGTGTTTCTACAGCGCGGAAGTTCTGTGTGCAGACTGCCCCCCCCCCCCCCCCCCCGGGAACAATCACATTTCTCCTTAGGCTTAAAGGAGTAAGGCTTAGGGGTCTCACTTGAGCCGTGAATTGTTTCTGTATTCTGGAAAGTAAGTGACTTACAAATGTGTTCCTTTGGCATTGGCTGCTGTGACGTTCAGCATCCCGAGACAGACCAGTCATAACAAGAAAGCCCATGTGTAGGCTCAGGCGTCATTTTGTAGTATTTAAAGTGAGTATTTTTGTAACCTAGGTCTTGGTCTTATAAAAGAAATTATTCAGACAAACCAGAAGAGAACCAACAAAAACGAGTGGTGCCCTCAGGAGCCAGAAGTGGTCATAGATCACACTTTGGTCCGTGTGCTTCTGATCTTTTACATCTTTTATACATCTGTGAATGAAGAAAGCCCCATGTGTGTGTTTCTTATTAACATGCACCCAAGGCCGCACGTAGAACATCGCGAATACATTTTCTTGCCTTTCATTGGCTGGGTTTTAGGCTCCAGAGGTGCCACCATGGAGCCTTTGGAACAAGGAGGGCATTGTGGACTCAGCTGTGAACGATGTCCCCCCTTCCCCCTCAGGATTCACAAGCTGAAGGCCTTACCCTAGTGCTTTGGAATGTGACCACAGGTCAGGCTTCCTGTGACCGACAGAGCGTGATAGTCATCCTAAGAATGTCATAAATGGCTCGAGGGCAATGTGGCAAACCCACAGTGGGCCACGGGTCCAGGTCTCCTCTGCCATTATCAGGGATATGGAAGGAAACCTTCAAAGTTCCAGATTTGGGGAATGATATGGACCGTTCCTGCCTCCAAGAGGTGCTTGTGACAGCCTCACATTCCATAAGATCCCACCAAGAAACACCTGTGAGGATCTTCCCTCTGACCTTGGGCCTTTTCCTGGGTCTTTTAGGCTCCAAGGATGCAAGGGTTTGGGCTGCTGTCTGGCCTCTGTGTGGATGTACCCTTCAGAGGAGGCGGGAACTGGATGCCATCGTCTGGATTTTTCTGGCTCTAGGTCAAAGAGATGAATACATCCTAATACTTGTCATCCCTGCCTCTACTGACCCAGCATTCTTCAGTGCCTGGCTGTGGGGTGTAGTGGTATGGTTCTTACCTATGTGCTGCTGATGCTGTATGAATGAGACTCATACATTTATGAGATATGGAAAATGAACCAGTCTGTCAATAGCAACATACTGCTTATATTCTGGATCCATAGCACCCTATATTTAACATTGATTTAAAAATTATAACTAACTTGCACTTGTCAACATTTAATTAAAATTAAAGTTTAAAATACCAGACTATTACCGATGTTTTGAGCATCCTAAGAAACAGCCTACCTTGTAATACCAGTTCCTCAAGAAAGTGTGATTGTCCTTTAGTGTCCACAAGGAACTGACTCCCAAGACCACCTGTGGACCAAGTCTGTGGAGGCTTGTGTCCCTTGTACAAGATGGCATGGTAATTGCAAAGAACCTGAATGCTTGCTCTCACAGGCTCCAGATCCCCTTTAGGTGATGACAGTGAATACCGTGGAAATGCTTGGTAAGCATCGCTCTCCTGTATTGTTTGAGCAATAACGGTAGGAAATAAAATTGGTACGTGGTCTGCACCATTCCACATCCTTCCTAATGCTTTTCATTTGAAGTTGATTGACACTTTAGATCTTGTAGCTGTGGGAGGGCAGGCTTATTCTACTCACTGGAAAACAGCCCTGGATGCTGAAGTCCCAGAGTTCCAACTTCTTCCCAACCGTGGTGCCAACCTTCCAATTTGTGGGGGTCCCTGTGAGTTCTACACCATATTTAAGCACAGCACAATTTTGGAAAAAAGTTTCCTCATGGCAATCAGCTTAGTCTCAAGTGTACAACAAAGCTTAAGGCATGTTTACACTGAAACTCTTTACAAAGTCCACAAGGCCTCTTCCATTAAGAGGGTTCTATTGACTTAGGGACAATGCTCCAGATAAGGGTCTATGGAGAATGGCTGATACAACCACAATGCCCATGGAAGTCAGGGTTTGGGCTCGATCTAAGATAACATAGAAGTCACTTAGGCTGTTGTTGATCCTCTCATAAGGATCTTAGAAACAATGCTCAAGATTTAAGGGAGAAAGATCTGAGATAAACAAGCCTCCTACAGATAACAAAGATCACCATGTTGTAAAGTACTTTTGCCCCCAGCACTCCAGGAGGAAGACAGGTTAACATTTCCTTCCTTTGAGGAGACAAGCATGCATGTTGACCATTCCTGGCTTCTCCAGGGCTCACCTGTGTGCACAAGGCCCTCGTACCCTTCCACACCTACTGGTGTTAATAACTCTTCCCAGGTTGGCTGAACCTTCCTGGTATCACAACAACCTCTCTTGACCCTAGCAGGAAAGATCGGGCTTCGGAAGACGCCAGACAAAGCCTCATGGGGTCTGGGTGTCCTCAGCTGTCCTGGGGTAGGTTGTTGGCTGCTCCTCCAGGGTGAACAGCACAGAGTTCAGTCATAAAGGTGAATGTCCTTTCTGTACCAAGAGTGAGCGATGGCATCTGGGAGCCCTGGGAAGCTCTCCCAGCCACTGTGCTCTGGTCCCATACTGTTCCGCAACGCAACTGCTCGGCTCCCAACATGTAAAGCGCGTGTGAGATCCTCACCTATTTCGCTGGTATCATGGAAACAGGTCTTGTTAGCATCTGCTTGGCGGGCTGACCCAGGTTCCTTTTCCTAGACGCAATCAGAGTGCAGGCAGGTCCCTGTCTTATGACTGTCTGGGACAGCTGGCTGCTCCACATCACTGCTTGGGAGAGAAAGAATCCCAAGTCCCTGCGGTTCCAACCACAGGCTTCATTTCTTCCTCTTGACACGTGTCCATGGCAGGGTTTTGGCGTCCTGGGTCATTTTCCCAAAGGCAGGAGACTGAGCTATCCCTACCTAGTGTATGTTTCCATGCAGGGCTCATACAAGGCAGGACTCTCACTGTGAGAGCCTGGTGTCTATTTCGTCTGATTTACCTGCTCTAGTCACATGGCCTCACCCCACCACTGACTGGCTGCCACCTAAAAACCAAGAAGTGTTGCTTGATCACTGGCCCAAAGAGTCAGTAAGTTTAGACGGTCTGGCAGGTACCATCCCTGGGCTAGATTGATACTTATTTTTATCTATGCACAAACCATGATTCCTACTTCATTTTTAAAAATAAAAAAATTAAAAAGAACGCTTCTAAATATTATTCTCATCCCACACGGCCACCAGCGTGTGTTTGTTTCCTCTCATATGTCCTATCCCTTAGCCCGATTCTCAGGTGACGTCACTGACTTGTCTTGCTGATGTTTTACTTGAATGCCATAAGCCATTCTCGGGAAAGACCTGTGCTTCCTGGGGCAAGCAGGGAGATGACTTCTACAGCTGGAGAACAAGGAGTGGGGCATGGTCATGGATGGGGGCCAGACTGTAGGTGTCATATACAGAGTGACTCCTGGGTCCGGATGGAGAAACAGAAGCCATTACTCTTCCTCAGAGGAGATACCAGAGTCACAGAGGTGGTAGCTTTCTCAGGGTGGAAGCCTATAACTGATACAATATCAAAGACACCACATACTAAATTTGGACCTTTGGGTGACTGGGCTGGAGTTCTGGACCACACTGTATCTATAGTTAAATGGGAAATGCCCGATGGTGATGGGGGTTGGGGAGCTATATACCCTACCGTGCCTAGCTTCCTGGAAGACAAAGCTCTGGGGCTTACACTGTGCTCCATTTCACCCTTGCCAGTCTCTTCCGCTGGCACTTGCCCAGCAGTTCATCAGGGCCAGTTCACTTATAATACTCAGTGGCTCTGCTTGGGCGATTTGAACACCTAGGACCGGCATTTGGCTTCAGTGATCGGTTACCAAAGGAAGTGGGCTTTTTCTCTCCACGATGTCATGAGAAGCTTGGAGGTCAACAGCCAGAGATGGCACAGAGGTGCCTGTCATCACCAACAAGAGCTCTCTCAGTTTCTTCAGGCAGAAGCCTGGCCTCCAGGTCTTGTAAGGAACAGGAAAGTAAGTGGCAGAGCCTAAAGCTCTTGACTTTTTCTTTTCTTTGTTTTTGTTTTTGAGTTATGATCTCTCTTTGTAGTCCTGGCTGTCCTGGAACTTGCTATGTAGACCAAGCTGACCTCAAACTCACAGAGATCCTCTTGTTTCTGCCTCTCAAGTACTGGGACTAAAGGTCCCACCATGCCTGCCTGCCTTGGACTCCTCCTCCTCCTCCTCCTCCTCCTCCTTCTTCTTCGATAAAGAGTGTTTGTTTAATCAGTTTTCAAAATAGATAAACAGAAATTTGATAGGCTCAAAGATATATTTGATGCATAAAATGTAAATATAGTTGGGATTATTACAGTTTTCTAACATTGAAGAGTCTGCTATGTTTACAGAGGATAAAATACCTCAAGGTTCTATTTAATTTTGCTAGATATTTGACAAAACATGTTATAACTTCTAAACATTTATGTATCTGTGTTTATTGAAATCACAGGATTTGAATATCTTAACATAAAAGTATAAAATAATTACATCTGAAACTTCCATTTTAAATGGTAAAATTGTTAAAAGCTTACCTTTATGCTTTTAGAAAACTTAAGACATTATAAATTCATATTTAGTTTTAACTTGGTAGAAAAGTATATTTTTGAAGATGTGCGTAATTTATCGCTATACAGTGTAAATGAGCTATGATCTTCCTATTTTCAAAATGTCTTAAATTTTCTAAAGGCTCTTGACTTCTTGATGATGCTCCGGAACATTCTACTCGACCACATCCAATTTCCTGAGTAGAGCACAGCCCCACTACTTACAAAGTCGTCTGGGAAATGGTGGACCAGAAAATAAGCTATTGAGCATAAGGGGGAACAGTTACCATGACTACCGCTCCACCTCTTCCTCCTCAGACTGCTCAATTCTTCCTTGAACAGGAGATGCTGAAGGAACTTGGAGGTGCGGATGGGAGCCCAAACTCTGGCTCTCTGGACACGGCTTCCTAGGCAGCAGCTGTTCGCACCCAGGGGTGTTTCCAGAGGGTTGGGGGAAGCTTTATATTGCACATCTCCCATGGTGCTCTTTATGAGGAAGGATGCCAGCAGCTGCCTGTGCTCCCTTCCTGGAGACTCTAAGCTGTCATGTGGGCAGGTAGAATCTGCTCGAGCAGTGCTTCTCAGCCTTCCTAATGCTGCAACCGTTTAATATAGTGTCGCAAGTTGTGGTGACCCTTAACTGTAAAATCATTTTGTCGCTGCTTCCTAACTGTAAATTTGCTACTGTTATAAATTATAACGTAAATATATTATATATAGGATATCTGATATGTAATCCCCCACCATGGGTCGCGACCCACAGGTTGAGAACCACTGTGCTAGAGGCTCTGGGTGTTCTGTCTCAAAGACCTGCAGGTCCAAGCGGTCAGTTCAGGGATCTGGGGATGGCGGTGTGTAGTGTGGAGCTGCGGGCCGGCTTTTCGTCCTGCCTGGATCCCACATGGTTAGCTTATGCCCCAAAATAACAACACACAAATTGTATTCTTTTAAACACTGCCTGGCCCATTAATTTCAGTCTCTTATTAGCTAATTCTCACATTTTCTCTAACTCATATCTAATAATCTGTGTAGCACCACAAAGTGGTGCCTTACCAGGTAGATTCTAGCGTACGTCCCTCTTGGGCTGGAGCTTCATCGCATCTGGTATCTCTCTGAGGAGAGGCACGGCAGTCTGCCTAATTTAGGAGAGGTGTGGCATCTTACTGATCCTTCTACCTCACTTCCTCTTCCTGTTCTGTCTACTCCACCCACCTAAGGGGCGGTCTATCAAATGGGCCAGGCAGTTTCTTTATTAGCCAATGAAATCAACTCAAACAGAAGACTCTCCCACATCAGCGGTGGCAGCTCAGAGAAGAAGTCTTCTTAGCAGAATTAGCACCATAGAGCAATCACACCCTTCAATTGCCAGGAGGAAGATGTGAAGTGAAAAATCAAAACCCGTCTTCTGTGGTAGCCACAGAGCAGTCGAGGAAGGAAGACAAATATAATCAAAATACATTGTATGAAATTCTCAAAGAATACATAAGAATTATTTAATAAAAACACCACCAGTTCATTTATTATACCTCAGAGAGCACTTCAGACCAGGATGGCTAGCGCTACCTCTATGGGAAAAGCAGTGAGGATCAGTTTTGCATACACAGGAGCTTTGCGACTCTCTTCTAGAGAGAGGCCTGGGCTGATTCCTGCTGGGGCCCCAGGGGCGATCTGTGATGAGCATGCTTCTGCACAGATCCACATGCACCGCAGTATCACGTGCCTAAGGGACGCTCCTAGGTCACGGCAGGAACAAAACTGCGCTAGACTTTCCCCAAGTGCCGTCTGTTTCTTTTTTTTCTTTTCTTTTCTTTTTTTTTTTTGGTTTTTTGAGACAGGGTTTCCCTGTAGTTTCTAGAGCCTGTCCTGGATCTAGCTCTTGTAGACCAGGCTGGCCTCGAACTCAGAGATCTGCCTGCCTCTGCCTCCTGAGTGCTGGGATTAAAGGCGTGCGCCACCACCGCCCGGCTTGTGCCGTCTGTTTCTTAGGCCATGTTTTTGATTCCTGCTCCCAGGAGCTGCACTGGACAACTGTAATCGTGTGCCGGGTCTGTGGGGTTGGGGCGGAGGCAGACTGGGCACACCCTTCTTCCTGGTGCTCCAGCCACGCCAGCTGTGACCCGCTCCTTCTCCACAGGGCCTTCGCGCATGTAAGCTCTCCTAGGTGGGGCCCTGAGATCTCACGCAAATGCCCTTTCTCAAGCAGCACTGTACGCTCCGGGCCTTCCCTAGCCGCAGTCATTAGCTGCTGGGGTAAGTGTTAAAGCTCAGAAGGGAAAGGTTTCCTGGCCATTGGAAGCCAGGCAATACCTACAACTCGGAAAGGAACTATATCCTGGCTGTTGGGAATCAGGCGATGCCTACAGCTCCGATACTTCTTACAGGTATCACCTGGCTTCTGACGGTCAGGATACCGTTTCCTCCAGAGCTGCAACACTTACAGCTGGGCTCCTGAATTTTCCTCTCTAGCTCTCTATTTTGTTTTTGTGTTCACTGTCACCCCTGCCCTCTTGAGCAGAGGCCCCAGCAGCAGAGAACCTTGTTTGGGTGACTGTCACTGTGTCCTGGTGACACTGCCTAATACCTAGCAAGAGTTCAAGAATCACGGCTGATCCTTTGAGGATGACAAACTAACTTGAGGGTGACAAAAGCCATTTTATCGTGTTGAGGGGCTGTGTTTCTTTATGTCACTTGCCTGTGCACGGCATCTGCTTTCCAATTGTGTTTTCTTTTATTGATGAATACGAATTTTGCAAAGAAGATAAGGGAACTGCTCATCTTTCAATTGGGTTATAAATACATTTTAAAAAAATCAAATTTATTAATTTTGTAGTGTGTGTGTGTACACAAGTGTGTACAAGTGTGTAGAGGTCAGAGGATGACTTATTGGAGTTGGTTCTCTTTCTACCATGTGGATCCAGGGGACTGAACCTAGGTTTTCAGTCTTGACAGCATGCTTCCTGACCCCATAAGCCATCTCATCAGACCTGTGAATCTTTAAATTTTATTTATTTATTTATTTGTTTGTTTTTGTTTGTTTTCTTCCAGCCGTTGTTTACCTTTGGTGTGGATCACTTTCCTTCTAGGTTTCTAACTCTTCTTTAGCCAAGTTCATTAGCTGTTTCTCCCATTTTCCCAGTGGTAACGTGAAACTCCTGTCCCCAGCTCCCCCATGACTGTGAGGCTCAGTAAGTACTGCATCCGGGCAGGAGAAGATGGGATGTAAAGGTGGGCTGGGTCTGTGAAGTAGAGGAGGCTGGCTATAAGCACACTGCCACAGCAAGTGACACAGCGAGCAGGCGCCGTGCAGACAGGACCAGGTTTGTGTCTGGAGATCTAAGCAGGTCACTAGATCTAACTAGTAACCCCCACAGCTCACCTTAGGGATCAGCGTGGGAAGCGGTGATGAGGCATGAGTAGGCTCAGAGCCTTGATCCTCAAGGATTTAGGATCTGACTTGCAAAAGGAAGTGGGAAACTGGCTTCTACAGGGTTGGGGCTGACAGAGGAGCATCCGCCCATGGAGTGCTACAGGGCAGCCGGGAACACCCAGCAGTGGCTGCGAAGGGTGGCCCATGTCTACCCTGGGCAGGAAGGAGACCTGGGAAGGCCAGAGTCCATCTTGCATTCAAGAGACAAAGGCTGTGTTTTCATTCTAGGCCTGTTTATTTTTAGATAACAGGAGCCACATCAGCTGGCACACCCCAGCAAGTGTGAAGTTTGGTTTTTTTTTTTTTTTTTATAATTTAATTCTAGAAAAGGTTCAATAACATTAGCCAAGTACAACCTTACATTTGAGGTCTAGGTCAAACAGCCTCCAAGGGCACCGCTTGGCGAAGCTGTGTGTGTGGGGGGGTGTGTACACACGTGTGCCCAGAATTTATAAAATGTTCCCTGTTGCGTCCGTACACCCTGCTAACAATTTCACTTTTCATCATCTGCCGTCCATGCCGGCGGCAAATGTTTGGCAAATACATAATTCAGTATAAGTCCCATACGATGGGGTTTCACAACCAGGCCTAACCGCTGAGATATGACTTAATTTGTTAAAGTGATAAACAAGATTATAATGTGCAAACAAACAGGGCCTGGGTTCCAGCGGCGTCCAAGTTTATTTTACCAAAGCTATAAACACAGGCCCTTTCTCCAGGCCTGCTGATTGGGTTTCTCCTTCTTTTGTCGGGGGAGAAGAATGTAAAGGGGGGAGCAGGAGCCCTCTCACTGGGCTCTCTGGCTGTGACTCTTGAAGGAACCCATTCATCCCCACTATTGGGCAATGCTGCCTGCCCAGGGTCCTTCTGGGGTTTCCCACACAGAGCCCCTGCCAAGCAGGAGATTCGATCTCAGCTTGACCAAGCTGGGCCCCTTGCTCCAGGGACTCAGAGCCTTGTGAAACAGGCTGAGAGCCTGGGGTCTTTGGGGAAGGAGGGCCGGGGTCACAGCCCTCCTCCAACCTTGCCCTGAACTGCTCCTCAACCAAGAGTCTCTAGTGTAATTCCATCTGAGGCCTGGCGATAAAAAACCGGACAGGCCTATTCATTATGCCAGGAAGGCCTGGGACGGGGTCGCTCTCCTCAGCTCCTGGAAGCCCATGGAAGAGGCAAGAGAAGGCCTCTCTCAACCAGACCCTTGGGCTGGTAACTCTCCCCATAGAACCTGAGAACTCCCAAACCACCAGTAGCTACTAGCTTCTCAGCCCTTCTTAGCACAGGGTTAGCAAAGAACCCGTTTGTCTTCCGTGCCCTTGGAGGGCTGTAGCCGAGGGGTCAGGCAGCGGCTCGGACCTGCTGGCTCCGCACGGAGGCTCTTCCACAGGCATTACCTTCTCTTGCGTGTACACGCCTCCAGCCGGCCCAGCTCCTCATAGGACTGGTAGAAGATGTCGAACTCCCTGGCACCCCAGCCCCTCCAGACAGCCAGGCACCACTCCGTGTTTTCATTCGCAAAGCCGCACACTACCGTGTCCTTTGCCACCACCGCCGCATCCACCAGGACCCTGCAGAGAAACAGGGTCTGAGTACGCCCACCGGAGTCCTCACTAGGTCAGGGAGGGCTCTCTCTCTTCGTGTGTATTTTTGAAAGGGGTGGAGTTACTAAGAGGGTAAACATAAACAGCTCAACCTGGCTCTGGAATGTACATAAAGGTCCCAGTTCTTCCTCATGGTCTGACCTATGTGTAAGTCCGGATCTCTGGCCTCCATCTTTGGAGGCTCCATCCCTGTGCCCACCAAACCTTGACACCTCCCTCCCAGGGTCAAGACATCCTGCCAAAATCTTGACCACTCCCCCAATCTATTTAAACTGCTCCCCCAGAACGTTTCCTCGTGATCTCTTTCGGGTGGTAGCGTTCGCAGCTTCCCGGTTCCTTCTCGGGACCACCCGAGAGCACAGGAATCCCATTAAACCTGGATATTTTTTAATTTGGCTTGTTGTGATTTGGCTTGATTGGGATTTTTTGCGTCGGCAGAGAGCTCACGTTAGGAAAATTCCTAACACTGTGGGCCGAGGTTTTATAATGCCCCACAAAAGACCAAGGGTATCAATTCACATTATAAGCATTGGCTGTAAGAGAATAACCCCCTGGAAGGCCACTGACTAAGACAAGCATGGCAGGAGTCACCCAGGCCTCTCTTCAGAATTGTAGTGTCTAGAATAAACCACCAACTACTAGTGTTTAAGAATGACCTACGGAGGTCAGAGAGGTGGCTTGCTGGGTAAAGGGCTGGCCTCCCTCTGAAGCAAGTTTGATGACTTGATTTCAATCCCTGGAACCCATTTAAAACGGGCAGGAACCAAGCCCCACAAAGTTGTCCTCTGACCTCTGCGTGCACACTGTGACACGCACCTGCACCCCACAATCAAAAAGTCAGAGTGGCCCACGTGTGCAATTACACTTGCTAGTGTCCTTGTTGCAGCCCCCGCCCCCCCTCCCCCAGCCATTTTGTCCCTACATACTTAAGAAATTCAGAGACATAGCTTGGACAGAAAATCTGCTACCTCAAAGTCATCCCTGCTTCCGTTGTTTTGAGGTTGTGGACTGTTTTATTATGGTCTTTGGGTGCACAACATGTTTCCTCTTAGGCCACAATGGATGACTCCCTGTAACCTGCTTGCTCTGGTGTCTCTGTGGGGCTGGAGGCCCATCTCTGGGTGGAGTTGCACCTCCTCCCCCTATGCCCAGCGAGTGAGCCCCACTGCACACCGAGGTTCCCTTTCACCAAGATATCTAGAATCTCAGATCCTTCCTTGCTTTTTCAGCTGGCCAACTCGGGTCTTCTTCCTTCTAGCGAATGTGCCCGACTCTTGATAAAACCTGCCTCTATGCGTGGGGGTGTGTGTGACTAGAAAAAGCTACCAGGTACTCTCAGAGTAGCATGCCAAGGTCACCTGACCTATGGGCTCCCAGAAGCCCAACTTGGGAGCTGGGAACCACTTCGGCACAAAGCTTCCTTTGACTGGGTCAGTCAGGGGTTGGGAGCAAAGACTGGTCGGGTTTCTAGAACTGCGCATAGATTAGATCCACTGCCCCAGGACTGACTGAGAAATCTCAGTGCCGGCAGGCAAGGGACTGGAAGTGCCACGAGTGGCTGACGGCTTGCTCTGCTTTGGGCAGAACGGCACTGTGCGATGATATTAAAGATGACTAAAGACCCTTAACCGAGATGAGTGACAGCCTGTGAGGCCAGCAGGTCTCCTTGTGATGTGAGATACGCCACAGTACACGCACGTTTGAATTCAGGACTTTTCGTGGGGGATCTTCAGGGTGAAGGATAAACAGGAACTCTGGCTAACACCAGGCTTCCATGCCCCTGGCCTTGAAGACTTTGCCCTGAACTGGCACCCAACCCAGATGCCCCACAGCAGGAACTGGTATGTCTCCTAGTGTCAGTACAGAGACATTCTCAGGCTAGCAGAGTGGGTGTCTCCTGGTCCTGTCTGTTGCTTCATGGATTGCTGGGTCCCCTGCAGGGCTTTCCTGTTTGGCAGGAAGAACAGTGAATCTTTTGGAGGGACCATCATTTCAACTGCAGGGGACTCTGGCCCTGGAGACATACCTTTGGCAAGGTACTTGATCTGCAGTACCCTGCCGCCTCAGAAATAGATACCCTTGGGCTAGTGGCTGCTGCTCTCCTCAGCTGTCATGCTGAGCCCCAGGAGGTGCCTGGGGGGTACACTGCCTTGCTTTCATTTTGCCTCCTGGCTACATCCACATGCTTCTCTGCGAGAACCTGGGGCAGCAGGGCGGCTGTGCTATCTAGTGGACGTGTTAGCTAGCGCTGGGGTTCCACATGCCCCTCCCCTGGTTCCTACAGAGTGCTTCTCAGAGTCTTACCCATGCGAAGTCAGCTCTCGTGCTTTTAAGACAGCAAGGACTCTGCCTCGCTGGGCACCTGAATTCTTCTCCAGGCCAATAACGATGATATCTCCGCCATGCCTAAGAAACCAAAGCCAAGAAGGGGACACGTTTGTCCAGGAAGCTGTACTCTCAGTGGGTCTAGGACCAGTGTGCGGGTAGGTGCGGAGCCTGAAGGTTTGTGAGGGGAGTGAGTGCATGAGAGTGGGGCAGCGTGAGTGGGGGCAGTGTGGCACAGGAAAGGACCTGCTGTAGGAACCCGCGCATGCGTCTTGTTTTGTGGCACCTAGGATTTTCTGATGGACAAATGAGCTTCTGTGTGGATATTCTTGGTTTCTCTGGGAGATTACTCCCAGTTCTAAAAGCGAATGGCAAAGCCTTCTTGGCAGAACTGCCTGGATGGATTTGGAAATCTTTTAAGAAACTGTGGGTTCCACTCACCACAGCCCCAAAGCAAGAACCCTGGACAGATCAGAAATGGCACCTGCACATCAAAAAAACTTACCTGGGGACCCAAATGAGGTCTTTGACAGCCAGGACCTTCACAGCCTGCAGGTGTTGGCTGAACGTCTCCCCATCCATGGGAGCCAGGTCAGGCTCAGATCTGTCAGAGGTCACAGTGGGCCTGTTTGGGTCTTCATAATTAGCAGAGAAAGGCACGCTGGAATAGCTGGTCAGGGAGCTGGGCAGACTGGAAGGGGACCTGGGGTCTCGGTGGGGTGGGGATGAGGAGTAGGAGGACGTGGAGCAGTAATCGGTGAGGGAGTCCTGGTGGTTCAGGATCTGCATGCCCAGCTCCTCACTGTACATGATGCTCACATCCGCAATGCACTCTTCCTCGGGCTCCTTCGAGGCGATTATGTGACTGCCTGGGGCTTCTGGGACAGAGGGTCGCACAGGAAATGCGTCCCTGAGAGGACTGGGGTCCCCGCAGAAGTACCGGGCACATAACTGGTAGGTGGCCGAATGGTACATCACTAAGGAATTGGCCCTGTCGTCTAGACACCAGACGACCTCCTCCCCGCTGCAGTCTGAGCTGCACACAAGCGATGTGACCATGGAAGGGGCGGCATAGGGCTCCAGCCGCCGGCTGATGTCCAGGACTGTGCAGTCAATGATGAGCAGGCCAGGTCCATTGCTGTACCAGACCTCGGACCCGCTGTTGGCCACCTCCATCGCTCTCACTGGGTAGGGATTCTGCCGTGCGTCTTCGTCCGGGATACAGAACTTGGACCTGTTGGCTGTGTGTGAACACAAGTAGGAACAGCTTTCTTTTGGGGTGCCCCGGACCACAGGAAACACGGCCACCAGTCCGTCAGCCAGGCCGGCCAGCACCAGAAAGGAGTTCTGTGGGGGAAGGGACAGAGACACATGAAGCTCTTTCACGTCACAAGTTCTGGGAGAGAAGCCACAGGCTCTAGACTCATCTCCCTAGATGCCTCAAGTGGGCACATGGTGTCCCTTAATGCCCCAAAGGAGTAAAGTCTTTGAAGTCCTGATGTGCTCAGGAGTCTCAGGACTCCTGTGTCCAGAAAAGATGTAGCCTTGCCCCAGCAGAGCCGAGGCCATCCTTGGTGCTGCAAGGCAAGGCATATGCCAGGGAGGAACAGTGTCCACAGTGCTGAGGGCATCCAGCAAGGGTGCTGCCACCTGGGACTGGTCCCTTCCTGCATGAGCCGCAGGCGGCTGCTTTTCTTGGACGCCGTGAAGGCCTCACTGAATGGCAGGCAGAATGTCTTCCCTATTGCAAACAATTTAACAGGACAGCTGTTGTGGGCATGGGGAACTCTGTTCATTTCCCACCATAGGTGGAGTGCTACAGATAAGCAGCGGCCAGATCTCTGTGCCCACCACTGCCACCTTGGCCCTGGACTGGCCTACGAAGGGTTAAGTCTCATTCATCTCTGCAACCCTGGACTCCACTGTTCCTGTTAAGTAGACAACACGTGTTTCTAGAAGAAAGAGCTTCTGGCTTACCTCTCCTACCGAGAAAGAGTCTTGGCTTCATGCACCAGCACACACACATACACACACACACACACACACACACACGCACACACACACTGAATATCCTATGCTGACACTAGTGGAGACTTGGACTTACCATGAAGCATGGGTTCCTCTGTAGCCACCCCCCAGAGGTCACTAGACAGAGGTCAAAGCCAAACTCAGGCTTCCTAGGGCATTTCCCTGAGCAGACAGAGTGCAGTGGGGCAGGTAAAGGGGCCATAGATCCAAGTCAGAGTTCAGGATAGACCCCAGCCTTGTTCTGACCAGGGAGAATGGCAGAAAGTCTCTTTGTTGAGAGTCAGTGTGTGTGTGTGTGTGTGTGTGTGTGTGTGTAGGGGGATGGCTGTTCAGAGTAATGGAGTGAGTGGCCTCTCACTCAACATCCACATTAGGGAGCCTTAATAAAGTTTCTCAGAATCCATCTTCAGGATTTAGGTCAGCAAGGCAGCCAGAGCAAACAGGTCATAAGTCTTATTGGGTCCTGGCTCTGCTGGCCAGCGTGGGGAACACCACGTCTGTCGGGATGTGAGCGTGCTTGTGTAAGAGCACATGGGTCTGCCCTGTGTGGCCTCTGCAGGACGACCTCTGTGGGGCCAGGCACCCTGTGCAGGCGGCTCACACAGAGCCTGCTTTATTCTCCCTTCCCAGGCAGTACGTGCACTCTGCCTGGGGATCCTGCACCCTGCCTGGGGCTCTGGCCGTCGGGGTCCTTCAATAATGCTTTGTGTCCAGTTCTCCCGGGCTCTGGTGTGGGGAGATCCCAGCTGCCAGGCCTGCCCCTGGGGCAACGGCCATAAACAACTCTAAGGTTCAGCTCATATCTATTCTGCATCTCTCCTTTCTCTTTGCTAAAGAAGTGAAACTGGAGCAGCATGGAGAGAAGAGTCCGCAGGTTTGGTAACTATCAGGAAGTCACAGGGTCAGTTGCCAAGTGCCCAGCCTAAGACTCTGGGATACACAGGGTCAGAGATCTATTACTGTGATCACCTCCACTGCATATAGACAAATGGGAATCACATACAGATAGTCACCGCATTTTAAACAGTAGCATAAGGAAGTGCTCCTTATGCACGGGGTGTGGGGGGAGCCCCCACTGCATTCACAGGCCCCCCCCCCCATAGCCTTTCTGAATCCAGGGAGGGCAGCAGAACCTGGGAGACCAGGCAGTACCACACAACTTCTCAGAGGAGGGCGCATGGGTCTAGATCCCCACAGTTCACCAGGAAGGCTGCTTCTGGGCAAGGCTGGGGAGGGAAGGTGAAGCCCCTGCATCTGCTGTTGGATGGAGAAGGCTCAGAGCCAGTGCAGTGATGGCTTGGCCAGCCCTAGTGAGGCTGGATTCAATGCCTAGATATGGTGGAGCTGGCTTAGCCTAGGGATGGGGAGTACACTCATTGGGGGGAGTTAGGAGGGTGAGGAAGTGGGTCTGCTAGGCAATGCTGGGCAATGCTGGATAGGCTAGGCAGTGTTGGGTAGTGCCGTGCAGTGCCGGGCAGTTCTGGGCAATGCTAGACAGTGTTGGGTCTTTGAGAGGCAGTAATGACAAACAGAAGGGAACTAGTAATCAGGAAAGGCGGTGGTCAAGGCAGGCTGGGGCGAGACTACTGATACCTCTGTCTAGAGAAGCATCTTTTTTCTTGCTTCATCATTTACACCAATGTGAACCCCATTTGAGTCAGGGCTGGCATTTGTTCATGGACAGAAGGCACTCCATATTTAAAGATGGTCACCTATGTCTCTAAAGGTGACTGTGACCTGGGCAAGGTGGCCCAAGAAGGTGTGGCTCCTCTGTGCCCAGCTCAATCCATCGTCCCCAGTAAGGAGAGCCTCCCACCCAGAGTGACCGATCTGAACATCTCTCTTTCCCACCTTACCTTTTTAATAACAGGCACTGCCAAGAAGCAAGTGACAACAGCCGGGGTGTCCAGGGCCTGCTGGGGCATGCTTAATGGGCACATGCCTTTAAGACTATAAATATAGATTTTCTGGTCCTGCAAAAGGAGAAGAGCCTACTGTAAGAGCCAGAGAAGAAAGTGACTGGCGCGTCCTATTAGGATGCTTTCAGCCTGGGGAACCCCTCTGCACCTTAGAAAGACAGCATTTTGTTTGGTTATTCATTTCTGGTTTTTGTTTGTTTGTTTGATACAGGGTCTCTTCATGTACCCCTGGCTATCCTAGAACTCCCTCTGTGGACCAGGCTGACCTCAAACTCACAGAGATTCCCCCTGCCTCTGCCTACTGAGTGCTGGGATTAAAGGCGTGCGCCACCACTGCCCAACAATTTCTACTTTTTGTAGAAACTCTGAAAAACACAGAATAGCCTGGCAGGAAATGAACTCACAGAGAGTCTTTAGTAATGGGGGTTATAGCCTCTCAGACGCGTGTCTGTGGTATGCACGAGCATGCCATTATCAAAGTGGGCTCACAAGACAGCAACACAGTGACGTAGGTGTGCCCTTTTACTCCCTTTACGATCAATATGGGGTCAACTCCTCGGCCCATTACCCTTTAAGATATTTAGTGAATTTGCTGTCGCTATTAAGAATTACATTGGGATAGGCATTCTTAAAGATCTCTTTGTCTATTCTCTCAGAATAAATTCCTTATTCTTTTTTTTTAGATTTATTTATTTATTATGTATACAACATTCTGCCTGCATGTATGCCTGTACGCCAGAGGAGGGCGTCAGATCTCAGTACAGATGGTTGTGAGCTACCATGTGGTTGCTGGGAATTGAACTCAGGACCTCTGGAAGAGCAGCCAGTGCCCTTAACCTCTGAGCCATCTCTCCAGCCCCCTTCCTTATTCTTGAGGTCTCAGTAGCCAGGCTATTTTTGGAGATCTCTTACATGTTTAGCCATACGTTCAAACGTTCATACTTCCAAAGTCCATGTGGATGGACTGCAAAGATCAAAACCCCAGAGCATGTGATTTGGGGCACTCTTTGGCTTCCTCGCAAGACAGCTACTTGGGTCTTCTGATGGATATGGGGCTACGGGTCTTCAGGGATGTGCTTTGTTCTGTGGCACTCATAGTGTGATGAGGAGACACGGCCTGCCACCAACACATCCAGTTTCTCCTGCTGAACACCCACCTGTCCTTACCACCCCGAATCCTAGCTATCGACTGGTGGCGAGCAGGACAGTAGCACTTCTCCTGGTGACCCACCTCACAGGACTGACGACATTAGGCTAGGTATTTCTCAGGGGCTAGCTGGGGGTTACCTGATAGTCAGGTTGACCTGAAAACCTTGCATTTTTATAAATACGGTCCCCCTGGGAAGTGTCCCCCTCCAAAGCCCACCCTGACACGAGACCCACAGGCTGGTGGTTACCTCGGTGGCTATCCACACAGAGCTCTGGACCTTGAGTTGGCAGCTCAGCTTCATCCCGGCACAGGCCATCCTCTGCACTTCCAGAAGCCCCTTCTCTGTGTTGACCACTGTGTAGTTCCTGTGGTTGGCAACAACATGCGGTCAGTTCCAGATAGACAGTGGCCACCTCCTTCCCCAGGCTGGTGTAATGGTCTTAAAAGAGGTGTAATCATGTAAGTATAAAGGGTCCATCACAGGCTCGTGTTTTAAAGATTTGGTTCCCAGGTAGATACTCCTGCTTGTGTCTGAGAGGAAGGGCAGAGCAAACACTCTCAGGAAACTAGGGTGAAGGAGGGTGTGCCCCAGCACCCACAGGCCAGGTTGGCTCTGGAGTCCCAGTAATATACTCCTAGAAGCCTCTACCAGCTTCCTTGCTTCTCCAGTGTCAATCCAGCCATTGGGTGAATGCTGCTTCCCCTTGGTTCTTGGAGACAATGTCTAGATCCTAGGGGTATGTATGACATTTCTTTGGTTTTGGTTTTTAGTCGTCTCCAATGGACAGAACTGGAAATAGGAGTTTATTTTCCCTCTGTCTATGCCTCCTTGCTGCCAGTCTAAGAGCATAAGATTCATGCAGACTTCAATTAGACTGACCTCAGGGAAATGGCAGAGTTTATTCCATTGATTCCACCCTACCTGAGTCTCAGGTTGTCTAGGTTTCCTCAGATTGCAACACCTACAAGTGCTTTCTACTGGGACCATGTGAAGATGGTCTACTATTCTAGCTCACGAAGCTCTCAAACCAGCAGGAGGGTAGCATGCACTGGCCAACCCTGCAGGCCATCACACGAGACCCCGATCCCATTCCCCGACCCCGATTCCAGCCCTTACTACACTCTCCTCAAACACTTGCCTCTGGGTCTCAGGAATTCTTTTCCTCTCCCAGTGGGACTTCCCTCCACTCTACCTTAGACACCTTGCCTTCTGCTACTGACTGCTCTCTGGTCCACGCAGTGCTGCCCATCAGCTGCCTCCACACCCTTCCCCAGCTCTTTAGCTCACTCTGCCTGAGTAAGCTGGGGACTTTCTTGCTTCTTAGGGTCATTCTGTGTTCTTCCCATTATGATCTCTCTATAAATGCTCCCTTGAAGGTCCATCAAGTCCTGTTCCCTCTCTCCTTCCTGGAGAAATGGTCAGGTTTGTAAACCACCTTCTGCAGCCTGGGGGCTGGGGTGAGCAGACCCTGGGAGCATTAGCCACATAAGCAGGCTGGTGGTTCCTTCACAGCAGTGGTCTCATACTGCCCTGCAAACACCCTGGCTCCACAGACCACGGTGGCCACTTTGGACGCTCTCTTTTCTCTGGGACATCTCATTCCCCCATTCTCCCTTCCTTCCTGCCATGCCAAACAGTTGGAAGGGACCGTCTGTGGCCACTTATCACAGGGTGACCCTTGGGCTCTGGTCCCCTGCCTTCCTTTGGCCCTGGTCCCTTGCTCTCTCATTCCACAGTATTGGCTGTTATCCTCGCTCACCTTCAGCACCATCTAATGCCCTTCCTGCTCAGAGTGTGGATAACTTCCTCTTGAAGCAACACTCTCCCTGGAACTGGGTTCCTGCCACACTCAAGCCCACCCTTTCTCTACTTCCCTTAGCTTCAAAACTGTACCCGTGTGAATTTTGTTTCTGCCCTCCTCCTCTCTTGATTGCGCTCCAGCCAGGCTTCGGACTCCACTGTCTGCTAAATGTGCGCCACTGGCACCATTGCTTTTTCTGTTCCCAGGGCCCCCCAAGACATAAGCAGGGAAGGGCAGACTGGAGACATTACCTGGACTCCTCCTTCCCATCCCAGAACACCACCGTGTACTCCTGGCCTTGGGATGAAAAGAAGGCCGACTGCTTCCCACAGGGCAGCATATACATGAAGGTGGCGAAGGTGGGGTCCTTCATCTGGCTCACGACAGACAGGGCCAGTGGGCGCTGCAGGAGAGAGGTCCCTAGTGAGCACCGCTGTGCAGTTTCCCCATGTATTTCCCTTGGCACCAGCCGGGAGTATATGAGAATCTTCCCACTCAGGGTTGGCCTAGCACGAGACTGAAAAGGCTTCAGAACCCTTTCCCCCTCCAAAAAATAAAGACCCTGAATAGTCTTCTCTGGGTCATCATGGCCACAGTAATAGGCTCGGTTGGTCTGGAGTCAAAGGCCCATTGTGTCCCATCTTAATCCCAGGGACATCAACTTTTGCCTCAGATTGTATTCATAATGCGTTACATCAGCTAGCTGATTTGATGGACGGGTGCTAAGCTTGATAATGGGGCCCCTTCTGACAAACAAGGCGCCATCTTTAATAATGTAGCAGGGTCCTTGCTTCGCACAAGCAAAGCTTCTAAAGAGATGTGTACCTTCCCCTGTTCTTTCATGGAGACTACATTGCCACAATGGGTCTGATACACAAATTGAGTGATACTCAAAAAGTTCCAGATTTCAGAGCATTTTAGAGTGGATTTTTGGATTGGGGATGTTCAACTAACATGTAAATATTCTGAAAAATCTGAAAAACTCCAAAATTTGAAATACTTCTGGTCCCAAGTACACAAGCTAGGGAGAGAAAGGTGACTTCTCCTCAGACAGACATGCAGGCACACACCTGTGCACACACACCAGGACTGGGATGTACATTAGCAGAACTAAAGTTCTGTCTAGAAGAGACAGAGAAGATTTCCCAGCGGCCCTGAGGGAGGGTGTACGAGCAGGCACACACAGCCCGTGCGGCCAGGGGAGGAAGGGTCCAGGCTCCACTCTTCCATGTACCTTCTCTGGCTTGGTGTCCCAGCATTCCATCATGAGCGCCTGGAGTCGATGGAACTGCACTTCCTCGGGCTGCCCCAGAACTGGGCGGATGCCCTTGGACAGCTTCTTGGCAATCTGAAGTTGGTGGTGACCCAGGGCAGGACGCTGTCCCGACAGTAACTCGTACAGAACCATTCCATAGGAGAACATATCTACCTGGGCAGAAAGGCAAGCCAAGTTAGGTCTCCTGCCTGGGCCCAGCAACTTTCGAAAGTTGCTGGGCTGAGGGGGAAGGAACAGAGTAGATAATTATTAGATAAGGAAATTAGCTTATTAGAAATTACATTATGAGATAAGAAAATTAAATTATTAGATAACACTTAGATAAGGAAAACTCAGGCTTCCCCCAGAGGGAGACCCTCATCAGTACATCCAACAGCTCATTTATCCACCCTGATCTGTCCACGTACCACACCTGTCCTTCCGTTCATCTACCTCACCATTCATTCTTCCTTCCTAATTTACAAATCCTCCCATCCATCCATTTGTCCATCCAACTTCTAGACACACACACACACACACACACACACACACACACACACTGAGAGAGAGAGAGAGAGAGAGAGAGAGAGAGAGAGAGAGAGAGAGAGAGAGAGAGAGAGAAATTGCTAACTACCAGACACCAATTAAGGGCTCCAAAACCAAGACACCAGAGGGCTGTCTGTGAAACTCATACAAAGGGGAGCCGAGCGTCTCCTAGATAGCAGCTCCTTTGTTTCTTCACTTTAATTATCATCAAAAGGCCCAGGAAAGGGTTATACAGATCCCCTGGTAAGCCAGGGAAGATCTTTTACATGAGAATGTCTGAGACAAGAGTCAGCAGTCTTTAGTGTGACCATTCTCACAGCCTCTTGGGTGAACACCTTGTCTGCGTCACCAGCTACTGAGAAGCTTCCCATTTCTGTTGCTTTGGTGCAACTTCTGGCAACAGCCACAGGTGCTGAGTTAACCCGTGCACGCTTAGGTCATTCTCAAGGTCCATGACCCGTCTGAAAACAAACAATGCACTAATAAGAAACCAGAGCAAGCAAGATGGTGACTCAGCCGGTAACGGCATTTGCTGCTAAATCTGACTGAGTTTGCGAGTTGTCTGGTTTCTATACACAAGTCCCCTCTAAATAAATACATGAGTAAATAAGTATAATGAAAATAAGTTAGAGTCAAGGGGGTGGTGAACGGACAGGTTGGCATGATACGCAGCTACTGAGTGTGATACACAGCTTTCGGGACTCAGCCCTTGTCCAAGCCACGGCTGCTGCTCAGCTGCCTGGGAAGTCATACTCACTTTCCCAGTACTCGCTCTCTCCTGGCTGGCATTTAACCAGCACCTTGTGGTACCAGGAACTGCTACCACGTTTATTTTGTGCTTCTCAAGAGCACCTTGCAGGCTTGCTCATTCTGTGATAGTCAGGCTCTAAGTGCAGGTACATTTCTACCCCGAACTTTGTCCATAGTTTATGGTTTGTGATGTTTGTGAATTGAAGTTACAGAAGCGTGAATCGATGGCTGGGGAGATGGCTCAGTAGGTAAGGTGCTTCCTGTGGAAGCATGAAGACCCGTGTTCTGATTCCCCCAACACCTACTAAAAGCCAGGTGTAGCAGTGTGTGTCTGGAATCCCAACCCTGGGAGGAGGTGGAGCCAGGAGGATCCCAGGAACTCATTGGTCAACAAGTGTAGTCAATCAGTGAGCTAGCTCCAGGTTCAGGGAGAGTGACAGAAAGGCAGTAACGCTAATGGAGAGGCAAGCACACCAGCATACACACACACACACACACACACACACACACACAAAAGCAGGCAGACCATATGCCCCAGCACCTTCTGGTCAGAGCCAAAATCTCCCTCACTGAATACAGGAGAGAGTAAAACACAGGCTGGAGCCGGTGAAGCCAGGGTGCCAGGACTGCCTCTCTGGCTTCTCACAGGACTGGGCCCCTGCTCTCCACAGCTGGCTTTGGGGATGACAGCAGGACAAGCAGGTACCTTCTCATCATACACGATGCGAGGCCTGATCTCCGGAGCCTGGTAGCCAGGGGTGCCCTCCACTCCCAGGGCACCCTCGTGAAAGGACTGCCGAGAGATGCCGTAGTCTGACAGTTTGATGTTTACATGCTCCTTGACGCTCAGGGACCACACCAGGATGTTGTCTGACTTGAGGTCACAAAAGATGATGCTCTTCTTGTGCAGGTAGGCCAGGCCTGAGGCAATCTGGTAGGCTATCTTTTGGGTGAGCATATGCCCCAGGGGCATAAAGGAAGAATCTTGCAAAGAAAAAAAAAACAGTACTTATGTTCAAATTCATCAAACTTAAGATTGAATCAAAGTAGCACTAGAACCTGTCTTTCATTTTCTCCTTCTGTCTCCCTTACTTTTTGGATGGGGTTAAAGGGCTGCCTTATAAGGCACTAGTAGGAAGTAATGAGACCTTTAAGAGGTGGAGCCTCGTGCTGGCTAGTTTTATGTCAACTTGACACAAGACAGGGACATTTTGGAAGAGAGACTCTCACTTGAGAAAATGTCCCCACCAGACTGACCTGCAGGCAAGCCTGTTGTGCATTTTCTAGATTGATGATTGTTGTGGAAGGATGAAGTTAGCCCACTGTAGGTGGCTCCATCCTGGGCAGGTGGTCCTGGGTTATATAGGAGAGCAGACTGAGCAAGCCCATAAGCAACCTTCCTCCATGGCCTCTGCATCAGATCCTGCCACCAGGTTCCTGCCTTGACTTCCACAAGGTGAGGGACAACAAGCTGTAAGCTGAAATAAACCCTTTCCTTCCCATGTCGCTTTTGGTCATGGTGTTTTATCATAGAAATAGAAACCCTAACTAAGACAGGTCACACAGATGGAAGTGAGGTCACTGGGGACATGTCCTTGAAGGAGCCATTGGGACTCTAACCTTTCTCTCTCTTTCCTTAACCTTCTAGGTGGCATGATACAACCAGCCTTTTCTGTCACATGACCCCATCATAATGTGCCACATGACCAAAGGCCCCAAGAACAAGGCCAACTGACCACGGACTGAAATCTCTAAAACCATGAGCCCAAACCAACCTTTATTTCTCTGAGGTTGTTTATCTCAGGCATTTTGTTACAGTGAGGAAACACTGAAAGATACATCCCCTAGCACTTCAAACTCTATGGATACATTGTCGCCCTCCTTCAGGCCAGGTGCCAGAAGGGACAGAGAACGACTTGGAGTGAAGTAGTACGCACTTGGATAGAAATTCTCGCTTAGCGAGCCTTTCAAGACAGACCACATGGGAAGTTGCCAGTGTTTGCATTCAAGGACTCGAGCGCTCCCCATCTCCTCCCAGGCCCACCTTGCTCTGTGGTCAAGGGTAAACTAAAGGTACAGAATCTCCATAAATCGTTCCCATTTTCACGGAGGTTGAGAAGTGCCTGGTTTAATAGCAGCTCTTTCCTAATGAAGGAAGCCACCTCCCCACCTCGGGCAGCAGTCTGGGGGTAGTTACCCATTCCTTCAGGAGAATTCATTTTAACTTTCTTTGAGGAATAAGATGTGGCAGAAGGGATCCCAGGCTCCGTCTTAACTGGTGCCCAGTGTGTACCTGTGGCCACAGGGGGCTCTTAGTGATGCAGCTGGGCTTTGAGGTACCAGCTGCTATCCATTAGGCCAATGGTGCTGCCTCATCTAAGGCTCTGTGTCTTGCCAGTCAAGGCAGTTTCAAGCCTCTTACAGGGCTTGAAATTTGCTTCTGTCTGTCTCCAGAGTGTGAGCTCTCAGGCTGTCCCAACATGCCCTGCCCCATGTTTGGAGTTGGCAAGGCACCTGCTCTGGGGCTGGGCGTACCCTGGCTCCCTGAAGTCACCCATGGTTCTGCTTTTGCAACCAAGTTGGGCATGTGAGATTGGAGGAAACTACTGGATCCAAGGCTATGCAGAGGCCTGTCCTCCTGCACTAGGGATCTGCTGGCCTCTCGCGAGCGAGCTGCCCCTGTGGAAGGTTCTCAGAGTGGCCGTACCTTTGGCATTCTCAGACAGCACAGTGTTAAGGCTGCTCAGTGGGGCTAGCTCCAGGGCGAAGCAGAGTGGGTGGATGCTGATGCCAATGAGCGACACGATGCAGGGGTGCTGCAGGGCATGCAACATGCTGGCCTCCTGCCGGAAATCTGAGAAGTTCTTCATGGCATCCATGGCTCTCAGGTGCCTCAACATGGTGTCTGCAGGACAAAGCAAGGCCGTCAGCTCTCTAGGCAGAATAACGGCTGCAGAGCACGGGCTTCCCTGCGGGACCTAAGGCAAAGGTGACCCAGGTCTAGGTCAGGAAGGTTGTTTCCTAAGGGCACACGACACAAGGAGCCTGCCATACTTACAAGGACTTGGGTAAGGTCAGACGAGGTTACATTTTAAAGTACACACCACATGAAGTATTGTAATACTGATGGCCAGGATTTGGTCCTAAAGGGCGGGGCTGAGACTAAGTCAGGATAGAAAGCAGGGGACAGGGACAGGATGACAGAAGGGAATATCCTCACTCTGGGTCTGGCTGCCTCCCCTTTGATGGGGAATCAAAAACTCAACACAACTGACAGAACCCCCCAGAGTGACTCAGGGGACATTTTTCCCCCTGATCTCTAAGCAGCACTTTTAAAAGAAGTGTTCAAATCAACAAAAGAACTACACTCGCCTGGGATCGAATATGTGAGACCTTTGAGTTTACCTACCTCAGTATCCTCTCTCAACGCTACCCCTCGGCAAGTACTCGGTGCAGTACCCAGTGATACTAACCCTCAAGAAGTACCCAGCAATTTCCTTGACAAGAAGAGTCTTGAAGGTAGGAGAAGAGGCGAACTGGATCATATTTTTGTGCTTAATTTTTAAACTTTGCTTAAGTTTTGAACCTGGTTGTGAATTTCAGATACAAAGACACACACACACACACACACACACACACACACGCACGCACGCATGCACGCACGCACGCACGCACGCAGGCACGTATTTAAGCTGACTCTTTAGAGTGGCCACACTTTCGTCTCAGGGTCCTGTCCATCAATGCGCGCGGGCTTGTGTGTGTGTGTGTGTGTGTGTGTGTGTGTATGTGTCCCTTGGTCATCTGCCCGTCTGGGTTGCTATGTCTCTCCCACCCCACGCCTTGCATCTATAGTGTTCACTATCTCTGTCTCTATAAAGACACAAATGCTAACCAAGGCTGCAAGCGCCAAGCCTCCTCCTTTCTCAAGAGCTGACGTGGCTTGCCATTTATGACAGCTCCTGGTCACTCACTGAGTCCCATCTGGCTCCCTCAGGGAGGACTGTCACGGGGCTCTACCTGCATGGCTCGGAGAGTGCCCTTACAGCTCTCAGCCACCTAGCTGCCCTTCACTTGGAGGTACCAGCAACCTTCTTCTCTTTGCACCCCCTTATATTGCACAAAGCCTGGCCCAGGAACTATCTGGAATGTAATTAGTCCCCCCCACCTCAGGGTCACTGCAGGTTATCTTATTCCATAGCCAGGATCACCATGGTTATCATCAGCTGGTGAGACATTTGTCCATGGCTACTGGGCTGTGACATTCACATTAGAGGAGAAAGGTCTGTCGCAGGGGATGAGTGAACACCAGTCATGCTCTAACCTCCATCACTGCCCTTGAAATTCATTCAAGCATCTCTTATATGATGACCTGCAGGAGACCCTGGAGGCTCAGGACAGCACCCTTGGTTGTGGCCAGTCCACAGAGGGTCATCTGTCTCTGAGGTTACTAGGTAGGGTAAGCCAAGTCTTGACTGCCTTATTTCCGGTTTGCATTCCTTCCCCACAGGTTTTAGAGCTGGGGACCATTGTGGTAAAAAGTCAAGCACCAGGAAAGCCTTAGTGGGCCACTCCCGGGCTGTGCAAGCCCTTGAGTTTGCTGGCCATTTGGCTCCTGAGGGTAAGAGTCCATTCTCGCATCGACTTTTTAACCCATGGAGAATTATTTTTTATCATGTGGTGGATAAGATCTTAATCTCCACCCCAGTTGGTGAGTGTGCTGTCTTCTCTCTGACCAGCAATGTCACCTCTGCTATGTGCTGGCTTTCTGAGCCCACAGGTGACTTCTGTTTCCCAGGCAGGTCTGCTTGAAGTCCTGGAAGAAACTTGCCCCGACCCTGTAGACTCATTCATGACATTTGCGAGGTTGGCCCCTTTCCTTTGTCAGTTCTTGGCTTTGACTCAGCACATGTGCATCTGATAATCCATTATTCAAACTGCCGGGTTAGGATTCGGATACCGTGATTAACCAAAATTCCAAATGGTTTTTATTACCGCTACAGAGGCTGTTTTCTAATGGTCACTGCTGTGTATAGGAACATCATGGAATTCTAACATTCTGCTCATGTTCAGGATTTTCAGGGAACATTTCTTGGTCCGAAGTATGACAACCAAGTCTATTTAGATCAGAGCAGAAACCAGCATTCCCTTCAAAGAATTGCAAATTGATTTCTTCCTTTCTAGTTTCTTTATAATTTTCTACCAAAGAACATACATTGACTCTGTGATGGCAAGATGACCTGCTCTGAACAAGGGGTAGTTCAGATGGCTGGAGGGAGGGGCCCTGGGCTGAGCACTACATGGTGCTTGCTATGGCTAGAATGGGTCTCCGCCCCTCCCCTACCCCCAGCATTCATGTGTAGAAAACAATGTAGCCATTTCAGGACTGTTAGTTATCACAGCAGTGGGCTTGTTAGAAAAGGAAATCCGTCCCCCTTCTCAGTCTTTGGCTCTCCATTCTCTCACTCTTTGCCGTCCTGGATGATATAGCAAGGAGATTCTCCAGCATTCAGCTCTTCCTTCTCTCAAACCCCATAACCTTGAGCCAAATAACTTTCTTTTATTTAGCAGCTAGCCAGCATGTGGTATTCTGCGGTAGCAACAGAAATGGATCAACAGGGGCACAGATGGCCCCTCCCACTGGAAAGCATTCTTGAGTTGCCTGTATTATGCAGAGCTGAGTGTGCTGCATTCTGGTGGCTTTTTTTGAGGGGTGTAGGATGTGGGGGTGGCAGGAAGGGAACATCCCAAATAACTATTTGTAGGATTTGCCCCATCTCTTGTCTCACATTGCTGTGGAATATTAGTGGAAGATGTGTTACATTCGTTTATGCCGTGGAACGTTTGTTTAATGAGGCAAAGATGTGCTGCATTCTTTTATGTTGTATTTGTTTGATTCTGTGAAGCTATGTTACTTTGTCTGTCTAAAACACCTGATGGTCTAATATAGAGCTGAACGGCCAATAGCAAGGCAAAACAGAGAAACAGGCGGTGCTGCCAGGCAGAGAGAATAAATAGGAAGAGAAGAGGGAGAATGAGAAAAGGAGGAGAGGAAGATGCCAGGGACCAGATACCTAGCCACACAACCAGCCATGGTGTAAGAAGGAAAGAAAGATATACAGAATAAAGAAAGGTAAAAAGCCCAGAGGCAAAACGTAGTTAAAAGAGAATGGGTAATTTAGGTTAGAGAAGCTGGCTAGAAACAAGCCAAGCTAAGGCTGGACATTCGTAAGTAAGAATAAGTCTTCATGTGTTTATTAGTGTATTGGATGGTGGGCCCCCAAAGAGTAAAAAAAAAGCCACAAAAGCAAACAAAGAACAAACAAACAAACAAACAACAATAACAACAAATCAACCACTTTTCATTGTACAGCTTTCTGCTTGCTTGGGAGATGGATGGAGAAGCCCTGCAGATGAGGACTCTGCCTGATACCAGCCTGCCCTTCCCATGTGTACCAGGCTTTTGGTGGGCACAACACAGATGGGAACGGCAGGAGTGGTCTTTGCTGACACACACTTTGTCTAGGTAGGTAGTAACATCCGGGCCTCGTTTAGCTAGGCTCTCTTGCCTGTACTTCCCAAGTTGCCAGACCAGGCATAGAACAGAACTGCACCAGCTATATCAGCCCCCTAGTCCTCACTCCTGGCCCCAGGTGCATGCATGGCTTTTGTCCTCCCTAAGGTGGCCTGGAGTTTGGACACAAGAGAGGTCACATATCTGAAGAAAAATGTGCTGGCCACCACGCCCTTACCTGCTGGGGCATTTGCAGAATTCTTGAACTTCTTGATGTGGAATCTCTTCACAGCCACAGGCTGGCCCTGGTACCTGGCCCGGTAGATGACGGTGCCACTGCCCCCTTGGCCCAGGATGCTGCTCTCGCCCTCCGTGTGCTCCAGCTTGCTGTTCTCCAGGAAGAGCCTGTGGTACACACAGCTCGGGGGTTAGCCTCCAGCCTCGAGCAGGGATGCTCTCCCATCCAGGAGAACAGTTCAAAGTCACTTCTGTACCGGCCCTGGATCTACCACATGGCAGGCATGGTCAACCGTGGCAGCTATACAATCTTGTCCAACCTTACTCAGTCTCCTCCTCTGTGTGGCGGACACATCCCAGAGACCCTGGAGAGGTGCTGAGAAGCATGCTTAGGGGAGTTTTCTGACTATAGCGGGCATAGACTAAGGATTCCTCTCTACATTTTACACTGATGCAGTTGTGCTCTGAAAGCTGCCATCCTTGAATACATTGCACTATTTACTGCCAGCTTAGTTTTTTCTCATTTTGTTATTATGCAAGATCGTCCTCTGCCATGCAGAACTAGTGTCCCCACAGCTGGGGAATAGGGTTTTATAGGGGAGTTTTAGCCACCATGCTGGTCTGTGTACTCTGAGTCTTGTGAAAATAAAGATTTCTGTTGGGCTTCTAGAAAAGATGGCTATTGTTTCTTGACTCTCTCCCCCCCCCCCCCAACTTCTGCAGAAACTTCTGGGCCTGATGGCTCTGGAAGAAGAAGCTGAGGAGCAGGGAACAGAGCTGGAGCCTCCCATAAAGCTCAGGATGAGATTTATGGGTCCATAGCTGCCGATTTTTACTCTAGCGGTACTGGGGCCAGCATGCAGGGCTTGGCGCTTTAGGAGGGGCATCCTTCTTCACCCCTTCACTGACTCTGAGCAGCACCAGGAACCCTTAGCCTCTTACTTCCTGAGACTCCTCTCTTTCTTCAGAAACCATGGCATAAGAGACAAAACACGAAGCAAAGAAGAGAGAGAAGGCTGGGCAGGGAGGAGAAAGGCAGACCACTGAGATCTATGCAGGTCCTCATCAGGGACTGGTGCCAGGTCCCTGCCATCCAGGCCAAGGGTGCCTGTGAGCCCTCCTGGTCCTGCAGATGTGTTTCCTCTCTGCACCTTTCAGGCACAGGCTTTGTAGCTACTTGGACTTAGCACAGACCAATCACGTCACTGTACCCACTGCAGGACTGGCCACATGGTCCGAGGATGTTTTTCAAGTGCTCTGATAAAACCCTTGCTTGGGAAGTACAGGTACATAGGGCTACCTAAGATGTGGGGACCTGGAGAGTGCTGGGGGTCTTCCTAGGGCTTTCTGCTAGGGCTTATGCAAGTCCGGAGAGTGCAAGGTTCTGTAGCAGTCACAGGGCCTGTCGAACTCCCCAGTTAGGGCTGGTTGGGACCCCAGCAGATATCCCAAGCCTCTCTCTGGAAAGATTCCTTCTCAGGCTTTTGGGATCTTCAACAGGTTACTTCAACAGGTAACTTCATCTCAGAATCCTACTGTGCCAAAGATGACATCCAAAGCAGCAAGGACCATCCTGTCTTGCTTCTTGAAGTCACAGAGGGAATTCTGCAGTTCACTAATTTGTGTCTGTGCTGAGGTAGAAATGCTGCAAGGTTTGGCAGATACACGAACTGCCTAAAACTTTAGGGGTGCCTAACCTAGCTCCTTCCAAAGCAGGTGATCCATGCTTATACACAGTTACATGCCCATGAAGAACCCGGGAGTGAGGAAAAGCCATTCTGCAGCAGAGTGGTACCTGCTATGTCTACCACAAGGCAGCTGGGGATGCTGAAAAAGAATGTGGCTGAGGTGTGTCCTCTGTTGGCTAACTATCCTTTTACTGTTGGGTATTGAGCATTTCATGCACTACCACTGAGTCACCACCCAGACCCATCTTAAATGCAATAGATCCCTGGAAGTGGGATGTGAAGCAGCAATGGCGTGCATTCAGAGAATGCCCTATGGGCATTGGGAACAGTGCAGAAAAACGAAAAATAGATCTCCAGAAGAAGGAGGAGGAGAAGGAGGAGGAGGAGGAGAAGTTGTTGAAGAGGGTAAAGAAATCAGAAATGGCATGCCACTAGTCATGATAGTAGATCACAACTCCAAAATGATTAAAAATGACTGAAATCTAAAATGACTGAAGGACTGTCCCTGGGAGTTCATATCACAGAAGTGGGTTTCCGTCTACTAAGGATGGTCTGTTTTTATACATTTTGTGGCCATTTCCTTTTGGAAGGGACCAGCCAGGTCCCTTTCCACAATATTTCCCTCCCCAGTTATCATCTTGGGAGGATGGAGGTAGAAAGAGCTGGAAGAACTGAGCTAGGGTCTGCCTGTAGCTGGGCACCAGCTTTTGCCCAGAAAAGAAAGGCGAGGCTGCAGGTGTGGGAATGGGCCCTTTCCACAAAGGCCAATGAGCAGCTCTGCCAATCTTCAGCTCTCCAGCGGGCAAAAAAGTGAATCTGAGGAGGGCCAGCTCGGCAGTAAGGATGCTAGTTCACAGAGGGGCAGAAAGAGAAGCTGCCCCTGCGGTTTTGTGTGCAAAGTGCAGCAGGGCCTGCTGAGGATTCAGAAGAAAAGTCATTTCTTTCAGCAAGCTAAGATGTGGATCGAAGTTGCCTGAGCCTGGCAGGAAGGGTGGCTGGAATAGTTACTGCCCTCCATGGTTAGGGGGGCAGTGACAGGTAGAAGAGACACACGGCCTGCACACTTGTCCCGGGAGGGACTGTGCAGCATACCTGGCTGGGAAGTCAGTCATGAACAGCTCTGGGACCAGCTCCTGCAGTGGCACAGGGACCTCGGGGTGTCTGGGGCAGGAGATGAAGTCCCGCTCAATGGCTGTCAGCACACAGTCTTCCATGTCAAAGTACTGCACGCCCTCTGACTTCTCACTCGGATCCGCATGCTGGGACCAAGATGTCTCGCAGACGGGGCAGGGTACGTACTGCTCCATAAGTGGTGCCCCATCACTTTCCGTGGCCGTCAGGGCTAAATGGGGACAGAGAGGGAGACAGTTCCTGTGAACTGGATGTGTGGGGTCCTCTGAGAAGTACCCTACAACCCTGGGCTTGGTTGGCTTTCCATCAGAAGCCTGCCTACTCCTGCCTGGGCCCCAGGGAACCAGAAATTTGGTACCACTCTGGAGTGCCTTATTCCTTTGGTTTTTGATTTTAAGGCGGGGTTTGGTTATATAGCCAAAGCTGGCCTCAAACTCACGATCCTCTGATCTCAGCTTTCCAAACGCTGGGGTTACAGCAGGCACCAAACCGCACTCACCACCTGGTGACTTGGCGCAGTAAAGCTGTTGATGCCAAAGGATTTGCCAGGGAGGAGCTATTCCGTGATTTAGACCCAGAGTCAAGTATCCCTCAGCCCTTGGAAGGCTGGTAGAGGCGGGCGAGACAAGAGTGGTAGAGACTTTACCTGCGAGGCTGGGGCTGAGTCTGAGCCATACTCCATTACCCTGACCATAGTTAGTACCGGCTGGAGACAGAAGACCTGGTGGGGTGCTCTGGGCAAGTTAAATGCAGGGGATAGCGACTATAGACGATCATAGAAACGCTGGACGTTTAGCGCAGGCTCACCTATCAGGAGGATACTGTTTCTGTGCCCTCTCATTTAGGAGGTGGTAAGAAACGCCCACAGAAGTACCCTGGGGCAGGGCAGGGACCTCCCTTGTATAAGACAGTGTAGATTCCTAGATGTTCTGGGCTTATCTGGCATTCACAGGTATCCACAGTGAGAGACCCTTGGCCACGGGCTCACAGCGCTGGCTCTGGGACATCTTGTTTCAAACGCTTGGCCACGTTTCTTCTGTCTCAGATTACTGTCTATTTGGTTCACCTGCCAAATCCCCAGCACCTACTGAGGCGGGGCATGGACTGGCAGGGAGCTAGGAAGTGGCCAGAGACTTGACGCAGGTCTTTGGGGGCCCCCTTGTACAAGAGTCCTCCAGGCACCTTGACTCACACGGGTTGATTTCCTCTGAGGACCTCTACCTAAGCCGTTTTCCATGTTGGTCACTCTTTGAAGCAACATGCTAAGAAGCCAGGTTCCATGTCTGGAATGTTTCCAGTAGCATTCTGCCACATCCTTGAGCACTGTCCTGTGGTCCTGGGATATAAGGCTCTGGGGCAGGTGGGTAGACGAGTTCATACAGGCATGTGTGACAGACAGGGTGTCCTGAGTCCACCCTCTACCCTTTGACCTCTGGCTAGGTTAAACGCAGGGGCTAGTGAGTATAAAAGACACTCCAGAGGCTGCAAGGGGGAGAAGCGCTCCCTCAGCTGGCTCTCCCTACAGCTGCCTTCCCGCTGCTGCCCCCACAGCCTTCTCCCTGCTGTCTGCTCTCTGTCCTCCCCAGTAGCAAAACAAACAGAGGACCCCAAGGGGTTCACTTCAAACAGTATTTTCTTTGGTCAAACTGTCGATGGGGAAATGGATTCAAAGAGTCTGAGAAGGGCTGTGTGGGTGGTTTGATCACCACCAGCATGAGTAGGGACACACAGGGAAGGAGGAAAGAGGCCCACAGCACTGTCCCTACAGTAGGGACAGACCTCCACTTTTGGGTCCTCCTGATGTCAAGTATACATACTTATACAGGCATATGTATGGTTCTTTGGGCCATGCATGGGACCCAGAGACCTTCTCCCTTTATACTGTAGGCAGCCAGGACACCTAGTTCTTTTCCATTTTTTGTGGGTCACACTGTTCCCAAAGCACTTCTTGCCTCTGCCCGGAGAAGGACTCCTGTGGAGCGTAGGGTTCTCGGGAAAAGGGCTGAACCCCGGTGGCAACTTTGCTTTTTCAGAGAGGCAGCCTTATTCTGATTTAAAATGCATATCTATAAGCATGGTCAAAGGCTTGGCTCCAGAATATTCTCTTACCAGGAAACCACTGATCAATCAGGGAGTTGACATGGTCTGTGATAAAAGCCATTGCTGAGAAGTCCCTCACTTCTGATTGGCAGATGATTTTAATTCCTCCACTTTTTTTCTTCTTCCAGTTCACGTCTGAGGACTCCACACTGTAACGCAGAAATGGAAAGGAGCCCATTGCAAACTATTGAGGAGCTGGAGGTGATTTCCCTGCTTCCAAGGATGGACTTAACTCTCAGGGACCCTGAGGGTCCATGCGCCAAGCAAGATATTGGGGTGACTCTTCTGTTTATATATTTGTTTATGACTCAACTTTTTCCTTGTCCCTACTCCCCCAAATGGAGTGAGCTTGAACTCTGGGCTGTGGCTACCCTCAGCCTAGCTAGAAGAAGTCGTGGAAGGAGGACAGGAAGATGGGGCCATCAGGGCAATCAGAGGGAGGGTCTTTATTTCTAGCAAGCTGTTCTAGGAGCAGAATGCTGACTCCAAACGGAAGAGGAAGAGCACTAGGTCGGGGCTGTCATGGGCCACTGCTTGGGAACCTTGCCAACTCTGCCCTCAGGCTCCCGGATGTTCCCACCTGAGGTAGCCCCCATCGAAAGTAACAAGCAGCCCTTCTTGCCAGTAGATGGTCTGGTTTCTTTTGACCCTGAATGTGCTGCAGCGATTTCTCTGGTTTCCTGTGAAACTGTAAATGGCGACTTTCCGGTTCCTGCTTTTTGTATTCTTCTTGTTTTCAAAAAGCTGAAAGACAGAGAGAAAGGGACCCTGTTTAAGAATTCTGAGCTCCTCACGGGCCTTGTGCAGAGCTCGAGGAGGCTGGCCTGGCCCCATCTTGATAAATTGCGGCAGCTTCCCACCCGTGCCTCCCACGCCCACTGCTCATTCCTGCTGCCAAGTCGAAGGCTGCACGATCTGGAAGGGTCTCCAGGGTACCCTGGGAACAGATTTTCTAAGCGATTACAAATAGGCTGTTCTTCTCCGAACACTTCCCTCCCCAACTTCACAAGCGGACATTTCATTTGGTAATGTGGACAGGACAGAAAAATAAAACAGAGAAAATAAACAACCAACAACTTAATACCCAGAAGGAAGAGCTTTAAGATTTGGGTAGGTACGAGTCCAGGAGTTTTCCCTACTATACATATGTGTAAAAAAACAGCGGTACAGAGTGTGTTTCTCATTCTGCATGCTCTTTGGCCGGGAGATACAGCTCAGTGATAGAGTGCTTACCCACCATGCCCCGGGCTCTAGCATGAACCACGAGCGTTGAAAAACAAGGTATCCTTTGAAAATGTCATGGCTGCCTCGCCATTAAAACTCACTGACAATTCATTTTCCTAAGGCTGGGGTAGTGATTTCTCTAGCCATTCCTTTCTATTAGGTTGGCTCTTCTGCTCCCTCCAAAATATAGCACGATGACTATGAAAAACACACGAAGATTTCTCTGGTTCAGTAGTGGGGTGCCCGATCCAGGGTCTGACAGTTTTAAGGCACTGGGTGCACAGTGAGGTCTGGAAAACAAGAGACCGTCATCACAGGCACTGCCTACCAGGGCCAGGCATCTCGCTGGGTTCTTTGTTGGTCTGGCAGATCTACAAATAGAGAGGCTCTGGCTGCGGGAATCTGCATGTCTTTGATGGATGCTGAGGCTGAACACTTCTCCCCTCTGCCCTCCATCTGAATTTTAACAGGACTTCTTTCAGCATCGATTTCTCAGACAGGCATGCTCCCGCCCAGCAGCCCCCCTCCTTGTGAGCCCAGCCTCCCACAATGTGGGGGGGGGGGGCGCGCAGCGACCTCCCACTTAGAATACAGCAGGACACAGTTCAAACGGAGGGCAGAGGGACAGATGGAACCCTAGGAGAGGCAGTGCCAGCACCCACTCTGTTAGCCAGAGCATCTTTTTGGCATCATAAAGAGATCACTCCCCTATCCGCAACACAGGCTGCAACACTTCTGATTGATTTTCGGCCTCTTGTGTTTATTTTTCTTCCCATAAAATGGGAAGATCAAAGAACATCTTTACCGAGCCAAGAAGTTGTAATTCAATAAGGGCGCTCTAATTAGAAGGTGGCAGAAGCAAAGTCAGGCAGAGATCAATGTCAAAAAGAGACTCAACAGTTCAACAGTGGGACTGTATGCCAGGGACTCCCAAACTGTAGAGTGTGCCCCGATCCCCTGGAGGTCTTGTCAATGACAAGTAGCTGGACTCCATCCCGAAGTTTCTGAGGGGGTAGATCTGGAGTTGGGGCTTAACAATGGGTATCTCCCACCAGATCTCAGGTGAGGTCAATTTCGCTGGTCTAGGAACCCCACTTTGAGAACTATTGCTCTAGGCAAATATTACTTCTGTATTATTTTTTTTTTTTTTTTTTTTCTGGTTTTTCGAGACAGTGTTTCCCTGTAGTTTCTAGAGCCTGTCCTGGAACTAGCTCTTGTAGACCAGGCTGGCCTCGAACTCAGAGATCCGCCTGCCTCTGCCTCCCCAGTGCTGGGATTAAAGGCGTGCGCCACCAACGCCCGGCTCTTACTTCTGTATTATTGTCTTGTATGAAATTGGTGTTGGCTGACAGCTGAGCTGCCTCTCCATAACTGTGGCTGGACCCATGGAACATCACCCATGGGTTGGCTCTTCATTGTGACCAAAGCAAGTAACTGTTTTCCAGCAGAGGTTCCACACTTGGCTGCGGAGTGGCGTCACTGGGGACCTTTTCAAGGTCTAGATGATGCAAGCTGGGCATGGGATGCATATCTAACTCCAGCCTTTAGGTTCATCAGTGAGATGGCTCAGTACAGGTGCTTGCCACTAAGCCTGACAACTGAGTTCAGGCCCTGGGGCCCACGTGATGGAAACAGAGAAGCGATTCCTATAGGTTGTCCTTACTATGATACTTAGGTATGGATGCTTACAACCAAGATTCTAAATTTGGGTGATCTGAGAAGTCATAGATCCCTCTCAGGTCAGTCAAGGGTACAGTCAGGACAGCAAGACCATGAAGTCAGGGCCCTGGGGAGTGACGGAAAATGCTAATTCTTGGCCCAGTTCATAGCTGCTGCACCAAAAGTATGGTGGCTTGTGGGGAGACCCTGCTTCTGCTAGCACAAGCTCCACAGTGGCTTGAAAATCGTTAACATTTGGGACCATAACTCCTGGAGGGAGGAGGCTAAGTCGTATGGGTACAAACTTGGTATTCCCAGCCTAGGCCAACGGCTTCACACTATGCCTGCCTCTCAACCCTGTATCAGTCCTATCACCGCAGGGGAGCAGCCTTCAGTTAGGTCCCACCAGCACAGTTGTTGTAGTCTCCCCCCAAGAGTATGCTTTTAGAAGCCCATCCATCCCGATGCCTTAGCCTCTCAGGAGCTACCTGCAGGTCCATCTCAGCCAAGCTGATCAGCATCCGTGCTATGAATCTCTGCCAGAAGCCAACAGGCACGAAGCTCATCTTAAACACCCGCTGGATGGTGTTAGCCATTGGGTGCCGCATGCTGTGGGTGTCCAGCCCAGGTTTGGATGGAAGGAGGTGTGGTAAGAGGTAGCTGAAACACAGAAGGGGAGAGATGATTAATCGTGGCCTGTGGTCCCCTGCAGGACCCTGGTCCCTGTGGGAAGGGCCTCCGCTGAGAAAGCTCAGGCTGCCACGCATCCTTCCTATAGAGTTCTAGAACCCAGAGTGACGTGGATGGGAAGATGGGAAGACATAAAAATGCCAGACGCGACAAATCGGAGTTGCTTCTCAGAAAACTGGGTTGTGGTTGTGAAATCACTTAACACCGACTTTGGTTAGCGGAGAGAAAACAAATACAGCTGTACTGTTCTGAGGACAACACAGATATTGGGGTCAGGGTGACTGTTTCCTTGGTTTTCGAAGCTGTTTATTGTTCTTGGCTAATGAAAACAACACACGACCTTAAAAGTTAGAACATGGCGCTTTTGCGCAGAACAAACGATGTTTTATGAGAACACAAGTGGACATGGTCATCGTTAAAATGGTGCGTCACTATGTGACCTAGGTGCTTTTTGTCTATTGTCATTTAAAAGAGCGGAGAGCCAGAAAGTCCCTCACCACAAATGCATCTGGAAAGTGAGATACACCATGTGCTATGAACTATGAGTTAAGGGGCAGGCACAGGGCAGATATGGATATCCTGGCAAAGCAGAGGCTGGATTCTTTCCTCTTTAAAAAATATTGTTATTATACATATGGATGTTTTGCCTACATGTATCTCTGTGTGCTGTGTGTGTAGTACCCATCGAGTCCAGAAGAGGGCGTCAGAACCCTTGGGACTGTAATTACAGATGGCTGTGAGCCTCCATGTAAGTGCTAGAAATGGAATCCAGGTCCTCTGGAAGAGCAGCCAGCGCTCTTAACTGCGGAGCTATATACACAGCTCCCGAAATCATTTCTTAATAAAGGCTTTGCCTTCAGCAATCCCAGTCCTGCCGACCATGCCCCCACAAGAGCCATAGACCACACGACAAAAACTCCAGCACCAGACGCGAGAAACCTCTGTCAAGCTGTTGGTCAATGGAATCCAAGAGATTCTCAAAACAGCATAGGCTATTGAGGTTGCCCTTCGCTGCCTCCCAAAGGTTTAAGGGAAGTCCCAATTGCTGCAGACTCACACTTCAGACGCAGGATCTAACCTGGAGGTCCTCTCCCTGAGGGCTAGCTTTCACAATACCAGAAGGGGCTATGCGAGCTGCTAAGGGAGGAAGCAAGCGACAGTCACCCAGCTCTGATCCCATGGCCCACAATCCTCAGCACAGCAAGGTAGCCCTGACTGTGCAATAGTGGGGTCAGATCTTGGCAGTAACCAATGGCTGTCTATTTAAGGCCTGGTCAACAGGAAGGAAATCATGGCTGGTGCTGGAAATGCCGCTAACTTCCTGGGGCTTGTGAGGTCATGGACCTATTACTCCACTTTACTAGACCAGAAACATTTCTAGCTGAATTCTAAATCTACATGCACAGATGACTCTAGCTCCCACCCCCCTTTGCTGCTGCCAGACAATTACAGAATACCATTAAATGGTCAGAATGCAGAGATCACCTGACTGTAGACTGCCCAGAGGAGAAGCATACCTTTGCAACACAGTCCTGCGCCTAAGACTCAGAGAACACTGGAGAAGAAGAGGAAGAAATAGTCTAAGAGCCCAAGGACCACGAAGTCTGCTGTGAGACTGTGTCTCCTAGAAATCACAAGGAAGCTCTACCCGTGATACCTTGACAAATATGATTACCCAAATAAGACCTGAACAACAACACCGAGAACCCCCAGAAAATGGAAGTGGAAAATGTCACAGGGCCCCAGCCTTAGACAAATGACTATAGACAACCAATGAGACTATTGGGAGAGCAAGAATTAGTCTCTACTGATCTGGGAGGTCCTTCTGTCTATGTGTTGCTTTTATTGACTGGCGAACAAAGCTGTTTTGGCCTAAGGCTTAGCAGAGTAGAGCTAGGCAGGAGGTACAGACAAAGATACAGAGAGAGAGAGTAGGCAGAGTGGAGGAGATGCCGTGTAGACGCCAAGGAGCAAGAGGGCCTAACATTACTACAAGCCTCAGGGTGAAATATAAATGAATAGAAATGAGTTAATTTATAGTTAGAGCTAGCCAGTAAGAAGACGAAGCCATTGGACAAACAATTGTAACTTAATTGTAATAAGCCTCAGAGTGGCTATTTCATAAGTGACTGTGGGAACCAGAGAGTGGGGACCTAGTGGGTGGAGAGAAACCTGTCTAGTGGGACTGGACAAGGTGGAGAAAAGTCCTCCATCTCCACCTTCCTGGGGAGGAGTCTTTTGGTTGGCCACAGGACCAAGTGTTAAGGTTGGAAGTCATATACATGCAAGGCTAAATAGACTCATCAGGTTCTATTTATATATTTACACACACACACACACACACACACACACAACAATAATGATTGAAGAAAAAGAAACAATGAATTTGAGAGAAAGTGAAAGGGGAGGAACAGGACCAAAGGGAGTCCAAAATACGTGGCCATGGAGGTCAACTCTTGAAGGGAAGAGTAGTCCCTGGGCAGAAAGGCTGTCTTAAGGGGTAGCTAAGACTGGACTGCAGAAGTGAATTATTCCTGTGTCTGATGAGTGTCAATGAGTTCATGAACCCTGGGCAGGGCGGTGTGCCCTTGGAGGATGGGGGCTAATGCATGTTGTACCATTGAGATGGCCGCAGATGTGGGCTGGGGCCTTCCAGAGATGGTCAGAGCTAAGGCATGTCTGCCAGCAGGAAATGAAAGTGCTGGAAAAGACAGGTCTTGGAAGCTCATCAATCCCAAGTTTCTGAAGGACTTGGCAGGGGTGGGAGTGGGGGTTCATGGACTACAGGTGGAAGACCCAGGTCCCAAAGGAGCATCTGTGTCTGTATGGATTCCAAGACCATAGCTGCATTGTTGACCCATGGAAGCTTATGGTGTAAGGAGCTGGAACTCACCTCTGGGACAAGGAAAATGATGTCTGTGCTAGGATGGAAAATGTTCTGCTACTCACAGCTTTGTGTGGATCCAGACACATGGGCCACAGGACGTAACATGACCAAACAGTAAGGGAGGCACTGCTGATCCCTACCGTCTCCGGAGCTCCTGGGTGTAAGAGACACTGTTCTATGTAGTATAATCTAATTTACTCCTGATAGCAAGGGCAATAGCAGTAGGTGACGGTATTGTTGTTTTTCTGCAGGGGAGAATAAAGGTAGCTGGGGCTCATTCTCTGGCAGTCTGGCTCTAAGCTGTCACCCCACGGTGCAGAAACTTCCTTGGACTTGGCAGTAATCTGGCTGATTTTTATTGTTCAACCATATAGGTAGAATGACACACACGCACACACACAAGGTCCTCTTACTGAATGCCAATGTATAATACATCTTTACTCCTCTAATCCACTGATAAATGATAAGACCAGAATATAATATTGTAGATCATGGCAGTGTAAACTGACAGGTGGCCCAACCTTGAGCTTTTATTGGCCAATGGCAATGATATGGAATAACAGACCTTGAATCTCTTTTTTGAGGTTTTTATCTTTAGGACTTTGCTCATGACTCCATACAAAAGAAGCAAGAAGGTCTTTAGCTCCGTTATGGTCAAGTGTAAAGGAGGGCTATTTCTGTGGATGGCTGGTTTACACCAACAGAATTTCTAGAATGGCTGCCCAGGGACCAAGCCAGCTCCCCACCGTATGGCATCACCGTAAGGCTCTGGAGTTGGGGCACAGAGTGATGATGTTTTCTAGGGAAGGTTCATTATACAGATTCATGGACTTGGGATACTCGGTGCCACCATCAAAGCCAGGAAGTGGTTGAACCAACCAAGGACATCACTGGAGACTGGGTAGCCACCAGAGTTTTGGTCCCCTCTCAGGGGTCCTACTTCAGAGTCTGGGGCATTGTCAGTTCTCATGTTCAGGAGGGTGAGTGTTGATATGGGGTAATGCAGGTGACCATGGGAAGAAAGCATCATCACACTACTAAGGATGCACATTCTAATACTTAGAGGAACCACTGAAGACCACACCGAGAATACAGAGAATGAATAAAGAGATCAAAATGTGACTAACTCAGAAGAAGGTGAACAAAATGAGCAAGGGAACCAACTGAATGGTACAAATAGGAAGCAAATGGCAAGCTACTTAAATCCAACTCTGGTGTAGGAGGGTCTTCTTTCTATGTGTTGCTTTCATTGGCTGAATAAAGAAAACTGCCTTGGCCTTTTGATAGGGCAGAACTTAGGCGGGAAAAGAGAACTGAATTCTGGGAAGAAGAATGCAGAGACAGAGAGCCGCCCGCCATGAAGCTGCCAGGTCAGTCATGCTGAATCTTTCCCTGTAAGCCATGAGCTCGTGGTGACATACAGATTATTAGAAATGGGTTGAATCAAGATGTGAGAGTCAGCCAATAAGAGGCTAGAACTAATGGGCCAGGCAGTGTTTAAATGAATACAATTTGTGTGTTGTTATTTTGGGGTATAAGCTAGCCAGGTGGCTGGTAGCTGGGCGGCGGGAAGTGGCCCACTGCTCCTTTTACTACACAACTCTGAAACTGATCACTTAATGTAGATGAACTAAGTATTCCTATTTAAGACAGGGAGCATCAGGTTAGCCGGTTCATTGGCAATAAGATTTTATTGTGATATACATACTCAGATCAATTTGTAATAAAGTAGACAGCTGTAGCTAAAAGCCAAAAGACCTCCAAAGCTGGTATGTGGTTATATTAAAATCAGACAAAATGAACTTCAAGAAAGAGACTATTACCTGAAGCAATGAGAGCCACTCTATAATGGAACAGCAGAGAACAATTAAAACAGCAAGTTGTCATAAATTTCCAGCATCACTACCTTTGTGCTTTGGGCCTTTCGTAAATACAATGGGGGATTAAACAGAAGCAGAGCCATGTCAGGATAGTTGAGTTCATAACCAAGGCGGCTACTTAGCAGGGGCAGAAGACATAGCATGGATACACTGGATAAGGACGAGTCATGTCCAGGTGGGTCAGAGTGGCACGGTGAGAGATTTCCCTATGCTGCGGGGAGTGTTGTAGCATTTAAAAGGAAGGAACTGTTTATGGCCTTTTCTGTTCTGTATTTCCTCACTGCAGCTTAAATCTGTAGAAAGTGAAGCCCTGGATGAGGGGAGATTATTATAGATGCCCTCAGCAGAAGCAGAAGATAGCACTTGGGAGGTGGGTAGAGTCCCACAGTGGAGGGGTGGACTGAAGCAGACATTAGGGGCGTGGAGAAGAATTTGGGGTGGTGCGGATGATGTGCCCAGCGAGATGAGGCAGTAGAGGAGAGACAGCAGAGGCCTTGGGCATGCTTCCAAACACCAGCCTTCCAGGAGGCAGCGTTGTGGAGGCCCAGGCCTGAGCCTGTCCAACCAATCACCCTTAGTGGACTTGCAAGTGCAATCTGAGGTCACATAACTGACACGTGTGTCCACGTCACGGAATGGTTTCACACATCACATCACCAAGGCAACGGCTGCCCCAAGGAGAACTGCCCTTGCCTGGTTTTCTAACCCCTTCAATAAGTGGATTCCTTCCAACTGCCTGGAAACAGTAGTCATGGCACAGATATGGGGTGGTCAAAGTGGCGCCAGCTGCTTCTACCCTCCTGCTGACCCAGGGTAAGCACCTGGCCATCCCACGGAGGTAGCTATCCTGGTGGTGGTAGCCCTGGGCATCTTGTTGAGGCCACCAGTGTCCTTGGACCCAATTCCTTCCTTCAGTGTATGCCAGGCTCTGGCCTCACCTGTCATTGGCAACAGGAAGGGCAATCTCAAACTTGGCCAGGAACTGGAAGTATTGCTCCTCTGTCTGCTGTGTGAAGCCCGTCCCCACCAGCAGCATCCTGAGGTCCTCTGCTCGGATCACCCCGTTCTTCGCCACCGACCGTGAGCCCTTGATGTTGAAGATCCTCTGCAGGCATTCAGACAGCCAGATGGGGTCCAGGAAGTAGAGGTTCCTCAGGCCGTGGCTTGTGTCTGGGAAGTGCAGCAGGGCTCCTGTTTCTATGAGGAAGCTGATCGCTGCAGGCAGGGAGGGAGGAAGCTGGGTCAGAATCACACAGGGACCAGAAGGGACTCAGTGATGACCCTGTTCCCAGGAGGAAACCAATACTGCTGGCATCCCAGGCTCATCAGACAGGGTGGGCAGCTGCAGCCTGGTGACCCATTGTGCTGCTTACCAGTGTCCTGAGTTGATTGATGTTCAAGCAACTACAGGTAACCCTTGTTATCAGATTGAGTATCTGTGACTTTCACCACTTGATAGAATTTACCTACGAAGGCTCCAAACAACACGTGAAGTGCTTTTATAGTTATGCGCAGACACATGCTGAGCTGTGTGGAAAAAACACGAGTTGTCCTCTGTGTTCCTACCTGAGCTCTCTCATGCAGTGAATGCCCATCCTATGATCTATCTGTTGCCATGTTTAAATTTTGTGCATCTGGAGCAACTTTACTTTCTAAAATGACCCTCAAGCACAGGGCTAAGGAAGTGCCTAGTGCGTCTAAGTACAAGACTGACTTATAGAGAGAAGGTGGCCTTAGATTAACAAACATTAGGCATGAACAGGCGGCCATTGCATGAGCTAACCAATCAGTGATACATGTTAAATAATTAATGAGGTATATGTGCTGGCTAGTTCTTATTGTTACCTTGAGGTGAGTCTCAGCTGAGGAAAGATCTAGATCATCCCTAGGCCTACGGGTGTGTCTGTGGGAGACTGTCTTGATTATTAATTGACCTAGTCCATTGTGGGCAGCACCATTCCCTAGACAGGGAGTCTTAACTAGTAAAAGAATGAAGAACGCTAGCAAGAAACTGAGCAGCTAAGGAGCAGGGGGTCCATTTGTTTCTCTCGTCCCTTGACTATGCATGCAATGTGACTAGCTGCCAGAGTTCCTGCTTTGACTTCTTCTCAGTGACGGACTATAACCTGGAATTGTAAGACAAGTAAACCCCTTCCTCCCCTAGGCTGCCTGGGGTCAAGGCATTTTAAACACAACAAAGGAAAGGAAGCCAGAATGGAAAAAAAAAAAAAAACAAAAAACAAACAAACAGAAGTGTATCCGAAACAATCAACCGTTATTGACTGCTTCATTGATGACAATGTGACTAGAGGCAGGCAGCAACCTGGTCCTGTTTACTTCTCCACAAGCAATGGTTTCCTATCTGCCAAGGCACTAGTTGTGGTGACCTTTTAGATGCTAAGTTGTTTCCCTGGACTGATGTCCTGGAGGATGGTGACACAGAGGCTGTCCCTGTATGCATCCTCTGCAGAGCAGCTGCCATGGTCCCTGTCCAAGGAAAGAAGGGGGAGGATGGGGGGAGGGAAGGGCGTGGCAGCAAGGAGAAGTGGAGGGAGGAAGGCAAGTGAACACAGAGCGCTGGCCTGCTGGGCTGAGGGTACAGGTGGAGCTGTGACATACACAAGTCTCATAGGTGCCTCACCCTACCCCACTCAAGGGCTTTGGACTTGTGCCTGACCTTCAGGTCCCCCATACCAATGGCCCTGGGTACACACTCCTGGCTTACCGGACTGCAGGTCCTCGTAGTCTTTGATATCATTGCCGGGCGTCTGCTCCACCAGCTGCTCCAGCTGCCTGTCCGTCAGATACTGAACTTCGTCTCCCAGACTGCGGCGCTGCTGCTCGGCCAGCACGGCCTCCTGTAGGCTGATGTAGCTCCTAGGGATCTGGGTGCAGGCAGGGCAAGGGTGAGGCCCTCAGGTCCAAGGGGTACTGCCTACATCGACACTCCCCACCACCCCACCCCACTGGTTCTAGGGCCAGAGGACACTTTTTTTTTTTGCAGCATGAGAACAGTAAAATGGAGTCAGAGCATGGTGACAACAGACTTAGTAATGCCAGGACGATTGTGGTAGGCCAATGACCCTGCCCCTACTTCCACCTGGAACTCCTGGCTTTAAATACAGACATATATATGCTTTACGGCAAATGACTGTAGTGGGAAATGGGAGCCTCTGGTCTAACTGAATGAGGGATACTTACCAGCCTGCCGGCGAGTTTCTGACAGCCAATAGTGCTGCCCACATCCTTCATGTTGCATGTGACGTGGAAAATCAGTTGCCGCAGCCCCTCCTGCCCTTCCAGGTTCTTGCAGGAGATCTCACTGTGTGTGCAAAGATATTGGGGCTTAGTCAGCATACCACTTCTTTGTTTGGGGCACTTAGCACCCCTGTTTCCCTGGAGGTTTGTCCCAAATGCCGACAAGTCATTAAAGAGAGAACAGGAAGGTTCTTGGGGATTTGCTCTGTGCATAGCCCTATGCGGGGGGGGGGGGGGGGGGGGGGGGTGGCGGGGGGTCCGGGGTCCTACAATATGTCACCTGGGTCTGTCTTTCCAATATGCTGGGTTCACAGAAGAAGAGTGAGGTACTGGGACTCCCAAGGGTGCTAGCTGGGAAAGAGCTTTGTCCCATGGGAGCTGTGTGCTCTTGGTACTGGCCTTGAGGGGAGGAGACCCCAGAAAGGACGCACAAGTCGGGTGTCTTGAGGCTCCATCTCTAGTCATCTAGGGGACCATGCCCTGCTCTGGGTACCACGCCCTGTCTAGAGGAGCCTGGCTCATCCCCAGGACAGACGCCAGGCGATTCGGGGACTTGGTGAACAGAGCACACGTGGCAGTGGCAGCGGCAAGCCAGAGGCAGGCGACACTCACTGCAAGTGTTTGAACGTGATGTCCGGGAAGCCTGTAGCTCTGGAGCCTGAGGGTGAGCGGCAGAGGGCCAGCACATAGGCACGCAGCGTTGCTATCCTCTCCACCCGGAATTTGGCTTCGATTAGGTCCAGGTGTGTCCCCACCACCAGCACAACAGCATTTGGGGCCTTGGCCTGTAACAGAGAATCCCACAGCTGAGTCCGGTGCTTCCCCCGAGATAAAGAGTGGGAAACAGTTTCCTCAGTGTGCAAACGTGCCAACCCTGGAAGTTAGTGGCCCACACTCAGCCTCCATCCTGCGGACTTGAATGTCATGGGCCGGTTATGAATTGAGATGCCCTATGGCCCACTCCATGCAGTTTAGCCCATGAAGAGGGATGTCTGCCCCTTCTAACCACCTGAGGGAGAGGCCTGAGACAGGCTAGTGGCATCTTTACCCTGGGAGGCAGTGCTGCCTGCCTTGCATGCATGGGGCTATAAGGTTTCAGGTAAATAAGAAAATAACAAGAGCACTGGGCCCTAAGGCCCAGGAGGCCTCTGAGTTTTCAGTGTGAAAATCAAGCAAGGCTGTGACTTGGGGCCCCTAATAGTGTTTCTCCCTTGCACCATTTCCTTGTTCTTAATCCACACCAGATCCCTGGGGTTCTGGGTTCTGAGCCCTAGAAGGCTAAGATGGGGGCTCCTCACCTCAATGTTGAGCAGCCAGAACTGGAGGTTGGCTACGGCTTCCTCCCCCAGTGCCAGGTTCCAGACCACCACATACAGGGCCTTGTCCGTGAAGAAGCATTGGTTGACGGTGGCCATGCTGGCAGGACCCCCAATGTCCCAGACGTTGAACTCCACGGACTCAACCTACTTGAGCAACAAGGCACAGAAGGGGGGGCATTTGAGTGACCCACGGGATGAGCAGACCACAAGAAAATTTACAATTTGGAATGCATCTGGAAAAGACATGGTTATGGAAAAGTTCCAGACTCCAGTGTGTCTAAATTAGCAATCCTGGCAAGGGAAAAGAAGCCAGTGGCCCAAAGGTATTTTCTGGGGGCTTCTCTTTGCTGCTAACAGAGTGGGCATCCAGGGAGATTATGGCCTGTTGTGTTGGTTCTCTTAGGCTCTCTACAGTTGGGAGACATCTGGTGGCAGGAGGGCCCCCACTTTGACATCATGGCTCCCACCCTCTCTGTGCAAGGGCCAAATGGAGGAGTCAACCCTGAACTTGTGTAGGTCAAAGGTTAGCGGCCACCAACAAGGCTAGGAAACCCCCCGGACGTGAGAATCCAACAACAGGAACCGGGCTTCCAGGAAGACCATGGAAGCAGTTTCTCTATTACTGTGTGAGCTCAGAGCTGGCCCAGAAGCTGAGGCTGCAGTCAGCCGTAGCCAGCAGTTATTTCCACGAGGCAGCATTTGGCCTCCAAGACATAGACAGCGTGCTGACCTGGTTTTGTATAAAGATGAAAGCAGACAGCTGTTCTCAGCCAGCTAAAGGTCAGCTGCACAGGGCGGGGTGGGCCTCGGTGCTCACAAGAGCAGCAGTGGCTTTCGAGTGAAGGTGGTTTCGTGCTCTCCACCCCTCGAGCCTGGGCACCCATGCGCTGAAGAACAGCTGGGAGCAAGAGTGACTGAGTCATCCTCAAAACAGCAAAGCCAAGGGGGACTGCAGAAAATTCGGGTTATTTTTTTTTCTTGAGAACCTTCAGACGTGAGTCAGAGTCCCTCCCTGTCTGTTCTGAGTGGGCCTGGTATTCATTATCTCACAGTTCTGAGCCCAACAGGCAGGACCCTGCTCTTACTTTTATTTACTTTTGGTGCTTGGGATTGAACTCACGGCCTCGCGATGCTCATCACAAGCTGCCCCGCCGAGGTGCACTTCTAGCCCCAAGGGTCCCGTTCTGGGAGCACCTTGACTCACCACAGCGAGGCAGAAACACAAACACAGCAGATGAGGAGGACATTGTCTGGCACTTAGGGAAAAACCACGTTACGTGCGTTCTATGGATGGGGTGCTCTTACGGTTTGAATTAGAAATGTCTGCTGAGGCTTATGCCTTGAACACTTGGTGCCCTGCTGGTGAAATCTTAGGACATCCTAGAGACCTAGGGAGGGGAGACTTAGATGGAGAAAAGTAGGTCACTGGAGGCAGGTCCTCGGGAGTGTATTATCCTGGCCACTTCTCGACACTCCCTGCTTCCTGTCCCCCATGAAGTGAACAGCTGTTCTCATCAAACACATCAACCGCCATGATGCTCGGCTCAACAGAAGGGGCCCAGCAACCTGTGGAAAGAGCCCTATGGGACCAAGAGCCAGAGCCGTGAGCTCTCCTCTAAGTCATCTCTGACAGTTACTTCGCATTGTGGTCACAGAACATAGACATAACTAACACCAGCACCACGCAGAGATCCCGCAGGTTCTTTTCTGCTTCAAAAGGTTCAAAGAAAAGTTGATTTCCACCCGCTTGGTCCTGGACGGAAGTGAGGATGATGAACGAGCTGGTGAAGAATTCATTTTAAACAGGGTATTTGATGGAACTTTCCCAGAGCTTAAATGGAAGCAGGAATCAGGGAGGACAGGGCATTGGCTCCAGGCGTACCTTGTCAGCCTCCTTTTAAGGGTGCTGGGAGATGCTGAGGTACACCTTACTGTCTGCCGTGGTACTTTGCTCTTAGCCCAAGGGGAGCCCCACCCTAGCCTGTTTGAATCTAAGTCGCCGAGGCCAGCTGAAGCCCGAGCATGTGCTCATGAAGAGCCCCGCAGGGGAATCCAGCAGACAGGCAGGGTCAAGAACCACTGGCCCGGAGCCTTGACTTCATTACGATAGAAAAACTACAAAGTCACGGAAAGAACTGATCTGTCGCTCTTGGCAAGAGCTGGCGCAGAGAAGCATAGAACGTCTTGGGTCTTGGACTCAGAGTGCCCAGGGTATGGGGGGAATGGAGAGCAGCCCACGGGGAGGTCCTTCCCACCCACTTCATGTCCACCATCCTTCACCTTGGCTTTGGAGCCTGCTGGTCTCTGGAGCTCCCACTTGGTGGTCCTGATGGTGGCCTCACTGTGTGCTACCTGAGGGGCCTTCCCCGTCTGTAAGATCTCCAGGAGGGTGGACTTGCCCTGGCGTGGGGGCCCCACGAGGATCATCTTCATCAGCTTACACTTCTCGGCTTTGCGCAGCTGGGCACGCAGGAAGGAGAGTGTGGCTTTGGGGCCTGTGAGAAATCAGAAGAGGGGACCTTAGATGTTATATAACAGGGATGAACTCACAGTTCTTAGGAGGCCCGATTCCATCCTAATTTCTATGTGGTCCAAGGGAAGGTGTGGAATCTGGGAGCAGGGAGGAATGATAATAACTATCCCCCAAATTAAGTGTGACAGTCAGGAGTGAGGGACAATGACTTTGCTGCCCTGGTTGGCTACTTTCCTACCTAGCCATTCCCAGTCTTATCACGGCTGGTGGCTACTGTGTTGGGGCCAGTTTCATAGCCTCTTCCCAAACTCTTGAGGCTGGAGTTGGGCCTCACTAGCTCCATCCTTCAAATCTACCAAGGGAACCTGAGTCATCTTTCTAAGGCAGTGATGGGAACAGGAAGAGGCCCTACCTTCTTTCCTGACCTCTGCAGGCACATTGCTGATGTTCAGATCTTCAATGTCCAGTTGCCAGAGGTTTCCCAGCTGGCCCAACTCAGGAGGGAGCTCTCGGAGGCCAGGATTACTGTAGCAAACAAGTCACCGTGGGAGAATAAGCACACGTGTGAACACACGGGCCTACAGCTTTCACAGCCCTGCATGGTCTGCAGGGGCCGCTGCCAAGTTCTATCCCAAGTGTGCCTTGGGCCTTATTCCTATATTCCATTTAGACACTAAGCCCGTTACTTCCCTGCATCAGCAGTAGTGGGAACATTAGTTCTGTCCCCTGTGAGTCTCCACAGCTTCAAACTGAGTCCCCGCCCACAACTACTCTCTCTTTTACTAAGGACACTACCATCAAGATGGCCGCTACTTCCTCTTGTAAAGGCTCTCCATTTTCAACCGTAATGCAACACTTTCTTGGGCGCTCAAGTTTTACCTGCGGCTTAATCCCCTGACGGGAGCTGGAGCTCAGTGCATAAAGGGGTCAGGGACACAGCTCTTCCCTTCACTGTCCCCCAGCCAAGCAACGAACTGTGGCCATTCATCCTTCCTGCCTCCACTTTCCACATCACACCCAACCGGAAAGCCAGGCTAGGCTTCTCAGTAAGCAGATGGTCCCCCTGCTGCCTGGTCCCTCGCGCTGTGAGCGAGGACTGCTTCACTGGGCTGCACCTGCCCTCGACATGCACTTACTTGCCCAAGTAGAGCTCTGATAAGTTCTTCAGCAGGCAGACCGACGGAGGGACTGCGTCCAGATGATTCTCATTCAGACAAAGGACCTCCAAAGATTCACTCAGGAAAGCGGGGAACTCCAGCACACACGCTGCCAATGAAAGTCAAAAGACGCCGTGCTTCTGAGCTGTCCCAGACAACGGCCATGTCCGCAGAGCATGCTGGGAAACTTACAGAGCTCGTCTTCCTGACCTACCGGTTCTAATTCTACAGCCATCCTTGCGTGCGTACGTGACAAAGACGTAAGGACAGGGACACTCAGTGACATGTTGCTTGCGATAGCATAGAGAAAGGAGAGTGGGCTGTCTTCCATTGTTAGTGTCTGCAGGGGATTTGCTAAACAATGGAATAATGCCCAATGATTACAAAGCATGGTGCAGGTTACATGTATGTAAAGTGATGGCTTCTGGAGACTTGGAAAAGCCAGGTGCAGAACTATGCCCCTAAAGGGGCTTATTACTGTGATAGAAAATATCTGCAGATATGCACACGCCTACTAACCCATCACGTGAGTGTTACAGCCATGCATGCGCACACTACACACATGCACAGACACACATATATGTGTGTATGCCACACCAACTCATAGTCAGGTCTAGAGAAGAAGTTACTAGAAAGCTAAACCCTCATTTTGTTTAAAAATATACAGCATTAGCTCTTCAATGAAAGAAAAAGCTAATCAACAAAGAAACACATTGCGAGGCAAGTTTTTTTGTTTTTTGTTTTTTTTGTAACTGTTGCTTAAGATGTTACTCTCTGGAAAACCAGTCAACTCTTTAGTATTCAAGTAAGTTCATTCATGAGGCTAATTATGAGATTACCATTAAGATCACGTCACATTTGCTGTTTCCACAGCACCCGAGGCTTTGTGCAAATAAAGAATGTCACTCAGAGCTTGGAAACACATTAATGAGATTCAGGGGTTTAGACTACAGCAGGATCTCTGAGGAACCTTTCTCCTCTCCCCCATCCCCTACCCCCACAAGCAGGGAGAACGGACAGGATATCCCACTGGGAAGCAGGGAATCCAAGATGTTCACGCTGTCTTAAAGCTCCCTGGTGGGATTGCCAGCCACGCAGATGTAGCAGATAGAGAAGGGGACATTCTTGTGTGAGGCTGAAATCGTGTTACCTAGATGCCACTACTTCCCTCAGCACGGGCATCTCTCCAAGCATGGAGAAGCAGATCTGATGACCACGAGGTAACCTGGCCTCAGAGAACATTCTGGGAGAGACGATGCCAGACTCTAAGACAAGTGTTAAGAAAACCCTGCCCAGCTCGCTGCACTGTGGGCAGAATTCACAGCAGCTGTGGAAATAATGTTACAACAAGCTTGCCAAGGCGACTTTGTTGTAGGCTTAGTCCTGTAGAAATATGTTCAAAAGCGCTTTCTTTCCCCTTTTGGTGAAATGGCTTCACATTTTCCTGGAGGGCATTTAGCAGGGGAAATGTGTGCTTTCTTGCCCATGGAGGGAACTTGCCAATGGAGGGAATTGGCTGGCTGTGGGCCGGCCAAGCCTGGTGTTTACGAAGGCTCCTTAAGTGATGGAGGAGGGGACTAAGGAGCCACAGCTTGGGACGGCAGCACCTGTCACACCCCCAGCCAAGTGCTAAAAACTGTAGAAACTAGGTTGGGAGAACACAGCTAGAGGTATTTATGAACTGCTATTTATTCATAAATAATTTATGACTCCGCTCGTCTGAATTTTACCGTAAAAAACGGTCATCCAAATTATTTTTGGACACGGCATCTGCACAAATATGACTGCATGAATGTACGGAAACCTCCCTGGAAGCTAACTGTCCACCGGCAAACAAGCCGTCTTTTATAGATACTTCTTCACCCTAGGTCAACCGCCCTGAGAGAAGAACCCTACTGGGGAACAGGGCTGGCAAGGGCATCTTGCTTACACTTCACTCACGGGTGGCCCTCAGAATTCCAGATGCAATTGAAAACCCAGGAGGCCTTTGTCATCTACCAGTGCCACGATGCCTCCTGCCAGCGGGTCTTTGAAGCTGTGGCCTTCTCATATAGCTACCATGTCACTCTGGTGACTTCTCACTGTGCAGCCTGACCTTCCTATGTAGCAGTTTCTATGGGCTGGGCCTAGCCCCACAAAGCAACTGGTCTACCTTCCAGTGCCATTGCCTTGGCCCCAAAAGGATCCCACATGCTTGAACAGAAGGCAGAGCACACAAGGGGCCTCCAGCAAGTCACTCAAGTGGCCAAGACTGTCCCCAGCCTATGGTTTTGTCCACTGTCCCACTTGGCACTAGGGAGTATATGCTATTTGTTTCTCTTTCTTTCCAAGTGAAACCCTTACATGTGTCCTCAATGTCCCGAGGCTGAGGGGGTCTTCATTTAAAAAGGGACCCAGCTGGACTGAGGGGATGGCTTAGTGGCAGGGTGCCTGCCCAGCATGCCCAAAGTCTTGGGTCCTATACTCACATGCAGAAGAACATAAAACAGAAAGGCCCAATTATGAAAATTCATAAACTGTATTTCCCCATTAGCATGGCAACAGGTCTCTGTATCGGTCTCCTGGCTGTCTGGATTTATTTTGAAAAAAAATATTATATTTTTGGCCATTTTTTCTATGGAGTTGCCATGTTCATATATATTCCTACATACATTCATGAATAGATATGAATACATTGTAAGTATTCTTTATATATTAGCGACTTATGTGCCTATCTGCGTCATAGTGATTTCCATGGGAAGTAGTCTCAGCAGTTTGTAGAAAGCCTTTGTCTATAATATCTTTCACCTCTCACACCTGTTCTGGTCACATCAAAGCCTTCAAGCTAGAGAAGAAAGCGACAGTCTGTTTAACATGCCCTACGAACTATGGAACAGCATCCGGATGGATAGTCTGTACGTGTGGTTGGTTTTAGAGTCTCAGATTTGATCAAAAGTTGATCTCACAGCAGGGGAGGCTAGAATGGCAGTTAGCAGAGAATGAGGGAGGTGCAGGGGTGAGGGAGGGAGAGAGGATGGATACTGGGTGTAGGGATGCCGCATGGCAGACAGGAAGAAGGACCTCTGGTGTCTCTACCATAGCAGGACAACTGCATTGGACAAAAACTGATTGTATATTTCAAAATTGTGAGCAGAGAGGATTTTCAATGTTTCTCACACAGTGAAGTAGGAAATGCCAGTCTGAGGTGAGGGAGACACCAGTGATCTCTGGTCTGATCACTGGTGCATTGTGTCCTAGAAATGCACACAGTTATTACTTGACAGCTGCAAGTCAAATAAAGGAGATGCCTCAGTCTGTAAAATGTCTGCTTTGCAAGGACCCGAGTTCAATTCCCAGAAGCCACTTCCCAGTCTCTGCAAAAACAAAACAAAACAAAACAAAACCCAAAACAAACAAACAAACAAACAAAACAAACCCACATGTGTGAGACATGCTTGTAATCCCAGAGCTGGAGAAGCAGAGGCAGGTGGATCCCTGGGACTTGAAGGCCAGCCAGCCTCACCTACTTGTTGAGTTCTAAGCTAGTGAGAGACCCTGTCAGCACCCACTGACACACAAACACACACACAAAAAGGAGAATGGCACCTGAGTGATGACATTTGAGGTTGTTGTCTGGGGTCCACATATTTACACAGACACAAGACACATATATATACACACACATATACAGACACATACACACAGGCACACACATATACAGACACAGATATATATACAAACATACAGACATACAGACACACACAGACACACATATATACAGACACATACACACAGACACACACATATACAGACACATACACACAGGCACACACATATACAGACACAGACATATATACAAACATATAGACATACAGACACACACAGACACACATATATACAGACACATACACACAGACACACACACATATACAGACACATAAAGAGACACAGACACACACATACACACAGATACAGACACACAGACACAGAGACACACATATACATAGATGCACACAGACACACACACACACACACACACACACACACACACACCTACCTCTATTATAGTCAAAGAATAAAAATAAGTTACCACTTCGAGGGTAAAGTGGAGGGCCAATTGTTTGCCACGGCGCAGGGTTTCCCTGAAGAACAAAAGTCTTTCCCGAGGAATTCCCCACACAGCACCGGCGATGTGAGGAACAATAACATAAATAAACTCCAGGGAAAGTTCTACTTATGAAGCCCAGGGAAGACCTTGCGCCCTCTGCCACACCTCAGTAGTGTGCCTGTGGCCTCCAAAGGATCTCAGAAGACGTCATAAGACAGAAAGGACTGTATAGTGTCGGTCCTGGCCCCAGAGGTGGACTCCCACGATCTGTGTGGAAGCCTGGCTCTGTCACAGGAGCCGGAACTAGTCCGGAAACACTAAGCATGCGCAGAAGCCGGGCCCCCTCAGTCTGGAGACGGGACCTTTGGGAAGAAGCAGTTAGGTTTAGGTAGGGTCACGCGGGTGGGCTCTTCGTGATGGAAGAATCCTGTTAGGGGAGACTGTCCACCACATGTGGGTGGAGTGGGAGTGAGAGGTGACTGCTGGCAAGGTAGAAAGCCTGATTTCCCTACCTGACCAAGGGTGCACCCTGAAATGGCTTCCAGCCCCTAGAACAGCGAGGAGGAAGAAGCATCTGTTGTATTAGCCACTGGTCTATGATGACTGACGTACATGGGAGCCTTGGTTTCCTCATGTGCAACACAGATGGCGTTGCCTACCTCCCATGAGGACTGAGACCCTTGTGCCTGTAGTTTAGGGCGGCTCTCTGTATGCGCTAGATAGCTGGCTATTAAACGGCTTGGGCTCCAAGTGGGGAGGCAGGGCCGCAGGCACGCACCCAAGTAACATGTTAACATCATTTACTTCCTGGCAGACCTCTGACATTCCAACTGGGAAACGGAAGGAAAATCCCAGCATCTGACAGGGATACAAGGCTACCCTGCCTTGCCTCAACTCTAGGATCCCAGCGGTCTCCCCAGCCCAGCACACACCTGACTCAGTTCCAGAACGCTGGCGCCCTCTGGTGGTGAACAGGGAGATCCGCTTTGTTTTAAGCCCATCTTCATTTCTGTAGAGGGGGAAAAAGAATCATCAGAAACTTGAGGTCAGCATGTCAACAACGTGGAGTCTATTAGTTCTGACTATATAACACAGAACCATGGTGACGTCAGCAGATTCTATCAGCAGGTGCGTGGCATTCTGGCAGGTTATATGAGGGAGTTGAGGGGTCTTCTAGAAGGAGCAATTAGAAAGGATCATCTAACTGCTACGACCATTAGTCTAGCATTCTCAGATTTTCCAGATTCAAGCAGGTGCAAGCACTTCTGTAGAGGGCATTCTGTTGGCTGCACACTGTCCACTGTCTACTGTTCCCAGGGAAGTTGCCTTTGGGTGTGCGCTCTGCTGAGATACTTCAGGGTAACCTCCAGCCAACGACCCCAAGGGCCTGCTCTCTCCAGGGTTCTCTTCAACCTTTCACCTTTTATTCCACTTATGAACACATCAATGGCTGGATTTATAGTTGGATTTATTAGTTGGTAAGGATTTATAGGCTTCTAGTTTAGGCTGAAGTGAGACATGTTCAGCAGTGTGTAAGAATCAAATGGAAGGCCCCACTCACGGGCTGCACGATGTCCCCTGGAGTCCCTATCTCAGGATTTTGGCATCTGGAATGTATATTGAGACTCTGCTGTGTATGTACCTACTTCCACCGAATGGGAACATTCCCTCCTGGAGGGAAGAAGAAACTTCTAAGACCCAGGAAGCTTGAGAAATTCATACCATTCACAAGCCCCAGCCCTGAAAGATTATATAGTGAGTCACAGCTGCCGTGGAAGAGGAGACTCTGGTGGAGCCGCCTGTAAGGTGGGCAGGATGCAGCTTTGGGAGGTGACACCTACGCTTGGGGTAAGACAGTGCTGCTGAGTCACCTAGGTCCCCAAAGTAGCCCCAACATGTTCATTGGTACTTGGGTAGGATTGCTTCTGTGGTCTGTTATCGGTGTCCCGATGTAGAGGAAAGATCATTTCTCACCAGAAAAGGTCACACAGTGATTCCTCCATCCAAAAGTTTAAATCCAGATGCCTCCCAAAGCCGTGTGAACACCAGTGTAGTGTATCAAAAGAAGAACATTCCAGACCTGATCTCAGAGCTATGTCACAGACAAAGCTCAGGTGTGCTAAAAATGTGACATGAAATTGCCCTTGGACTGTGTGAATGGGGCCGTATGACACACACATAAGCCCTGTGCTTAGTTTGGGCATATATATCCCAACCCAGGATATCTGGGATATATACAAATACTCAAAACTCCCAAAGACATCAAAAATCTGAAACCCTTCTGATCCCAAGCATTTCCGAAAAAAGGACACTCGACAGGTAGGGTCTTTAAAGAAGTGATGGTGTTGACAAGCTCATTAGGACGGACCCTCGTCTAATACGGCCAGTGCCCATGAGCTAACAGCAAAGAGGACAATGATGAAGATGTACAGGGATGGCCACTTTAACAAGTCAAGGGGCGTGGTCTCAGGAGGCAGCAGATACGATGATGTCCTGCTCATTAATGGTGAACAACTATTTTGTCCCAGAAGACCTTCATCCCTGCCTGAGTGGGATACAGCAGCCCGGGACTCAGCCATCTCCTGCTCAACTGCATGGGGACCCCTATCTGTGGTTCTATATACACTCGGGGTAAAGGAGCCCCCTGCTGGTAGACTGTGGGGCCACTGGCAGTGGGACCAGGATTTATCCCTACTGCTTGTACTGGCTTTTTGGAACCCATTCTCTTTGGAGGGATACCTTGCTCAGCCTAGATATAGTGAGAAGGGCCGTGGTCCTTTCTCAAGGCAATGTGCTAGACTTTGTTGACTCTCCATGGGAAGCCTTACCCTCTCTGAGAAGTGGATGGGGTGTAGGGTAGGGGAGGGAAAAGGAGGAGGGGAGGAAGTGGGAACTGGGATTGGTATGTAAAATGAGAAAAGATAATTTTTTTAATTAAAAATTAAAAAAGAAGTCCCCTGCTTACTTGCCAAGTTGGTTTCTGGAGAGGTCCAGGGTCTTGAGTTGTTGGCAGGTCCACTTCTCTTGAGGTGGCAGCGACAACAGCTGGTTTCCCTGTAACCTCAAGAACATGAGGGCCTGAAGGCGGGAGGAGAGAGGAAAGGATGGCGTCAGCCATGAAAGGGAGGAGGAGGAGTGAGAAGTCAGTCTGCTCTCCGTCAACATGCAGCCAGCCAAATGCAGCCTCTTTCTCTTTACAAAACTGCCCAAATAGTTTCAAGCAGAGAAGATGAGCAGCGCATTTAGACTTTCTCTCAAGGCCAATGAGAACTTCAGAATAGAAGGGGTCTAAGCACATCCTGAGGTCAAAGGTTAAGAGTCTTGGTTAGTGGGTACCTGCCTGCAGTACACAGGGTACCACTGGATGTTGCGTGATGCTGGCTACCTGCTACCTCTTGGTGACTTCCCCCTTGGGTGGTCCTCAGAGAGAGGCAACAAGACCATGGGTGGTCTGCCTTAGCCACCTCCTCATAGGTCCAGCATGGGCTCTTCGGGGTTTCCACAAAGGCAGTTCATCCCTGTGCCTTGCTGTATGCAGGCCCACTGGGGCCCATACTCACTTGGAGGATGCCTTTCTTTAGTGAGAGCTGCAGAGACATACCTTGGCTCTTCTCAATGACATTATCCTAGGTCCACTTACAACCATGTGGCCCAAGAGGGCCACCCCACTGCTGGACCACATTGGGTCCTCCACATGTTTTGTTTCCTCTTTGTTGAAGGGCTGATGCCACGGCCCACTCTTAGGGCCAGGATGGTTGTCAGCCTCTGCATTTCTAGGAAAGCCTCCCCCAAGTGACTAGCTCAGGGCTTGGGCTGAATTGTGAAAGCCTGCCCAATCCCCAATCTGGAGACAAGGGAAATAGTGCCAGAGGCAGATGGAGAACACAGGGTGAGATTCCACGAGGCTCTGTCCTTTCCTGCTAGCCGAGCTATACTGCAAGGTGTGGGCGTGAGGGATGGATTCAGAACCGGGAGGAGGTGGTGAGTGGTAAGAATCCCTTGTGGGGCCCCAGTGACACTGACAAGGGCTCTAGTCAGCTGCACTCTCATTTCCCTGGCTGTGAATACACGTGGGTCCCTTTCTATGTCCCATGTTTGCTTACGGGTCTAAAACTTGATAGCCCCTCTTTTCAGATGTATGCATGTTGAAGGGACCCTTGATGTCTTTCGGCATTCTGGATGATCTAGAAAGATTAGGGGCTGCACATGTGTGTTCAAACATAGTCACCTTTCCCAGGTAATGTGACCCGTGGCTCCACCATGAAGTCCTCCAGGGAGTTTGCCCTAATGCTTTTGGTGAACAGTTAGCAATCCCTTGTTCTGGGATTAGCCCAGGGCCTCCCAGCCTGTCTGAAGACCCTGTGTAAGCAGCAGGGGAGTACTGCAGATAGAGTCTCCTCCTGGAGTTTGTGGTGCTCACTGGAGTCTTTAGGAGTGGGGGAAACAGTGCCAGGGACAGATGGAGTCAAAGCTTCAATGTGAAGCCGGGGCTGTAGCTCAGTGGTACAGAGTGCTTTCGAGCTATGCACGAGGCCTCTCAGGACAACCAAAAGCCAGACAAAAGTTCCATAATAAAAGCAAGCCCTGGGGGTCGCTCTTTTGGATCTGGAACACTCCCTGAAGGTTCATGGGTTAAACAAACAAACAACAGCGGTGGACACTATGTCCCTCAGAGCTATTGGGAGGTGGTGGACCCTTTAGAGCCCAGTCCTGATGGGAGGTGTTCTGCTCATTGCTGGTGCATCCTTGAGGAGGATATTGGGGCTGCACCTCTTCGGTTTCCCCTTTAGTCCAAGTCCTGGATGTGAGGTGAAGAGCTTTGCTCTACCATAGTGCATTGCTTCACCACAGGCCCCCCAAAGCACCAGTTGCTTCCGTGGTGGTTGTGTCTATGGACCGACACCTCCCAAACCTTGAGCCAAGACAAGCCCTTTTCACGTTTAAGTTGGTTATCTTAAGGTGTTTGTTATAGTAACGGAAAGTGACGAGCACAGGGGAACAAGCCCTTCCCCAGCACAGCTGGCTCCATGGTGACCGTTCCCCTCGCGTCCCTCCCCTTTGCTCAAGACCGCGCATGTTTTTGATTGGCGAACTTATCCCTCACTTTTTTTTCCTTGTGTGTTTCACAAACTTGGAAACAGCACAGAGATTCCCTGAGGCCCAGAGTGATTTTTCTTACTGATGCTGACAATGAGGAATGAACCGTGATTGTACTCACGTCAAGCTGGAAAAGCCCCAGGGGCACCTCTTTCAGAGCGTTCTCGGAGAAATCCACATCCTTGAGGTGGTTTTTCCAAAAGACAGCCATTTTGTCTGGCAGTGATTCCAGGGCGTTTCTGGAAGCTTTGCAACATCTCTAGGTGAGTGAGGAGAGAGGGAGAATGGTAAATAGTTTTCCAAGTGTGGCGTTGCCTAGACGTCAGCTTGTCAATTTGATGTCAGAAATGAGGCTATCAGACAGGGCTCTGGGATCACGGTGCAGGGTGAGGGGAAGGCTTCCTGCAGGAGCAGGAATAGAGTTTCCTTGGGGGAGACAGAGGTAGATCACAGTTTTTTTCCCCCCTCATCACCATCCAGCCCATTGTCCTGGGAAATAACAGGCTGATTCAGAGCCTTGCTCTCGGGAGATACTGTTTTCTCCACACATATGGTCAGACTAGAAATGCTTATTCTTGTGCTGGAGGATTTCCTGGTTGGAAACCAACGGCAACAAAGCACAAATATTCCTTATGTTATTCATCTGCTTCGACTAAGCCAGCTTCCCAAGGAAAAAGACTAAAAGTCATTTAGTCTGCAGCACTGGGAATGCGACTCCTGCTTCTCATTTCTTAAAGCACCAAAGAACTGCACCCCTCTTTGACATTTGTGTTTGAACATATGACGTCTCAGGTTTGTGTGCGCATACACAGACATGTGGAGGTCAAAGGCTAATGCTGGTGTCTTCTCCAGTAGCGCTCCACTTTTCTTTCTTTCTTTTTAAAATTTTGAGACTGGGTCTCTTACTGAAGCTGGAGCTCATCAGTTGCCTAGACTGGCTGCCCAGCTAACTCCAGGGACCCTCATAACTCCACTTCTGGTTGCTGGGATTACAGGCACATGCTGCCTTGCCTGGATTTTTAGAAAACACATGTGACACGTGATCTGTATGTATGTGTGCTCACATGCATGAATGCATGCGTGTGTACACATGTGCACATGTGAAGACCAGGGGTTGATGGCAGGTGTCTTCCTAGACTGCTCTTCGTCTTATATACTGAGGCGGGATCTCTCACTTGAACTTATCAGAGTTCATAAATATGATTGGTCTAGTGGGTTGGCTTCCCCAGAGATCCTGTCTTAGTTTCTGGGTGCTGGGAACCTAAACTCAGCCCATTATGCCTGCAAACCAAGCACTTTCCCTACTGAGCCAACTCTCCAGACCCACATATGACTTTTTTTTTAATGTGAATTCTTGAGGATCCAACTCAAGTCCTCATGTTTGTGTGGCAGGGACTTTACCAAACGAGCCAGCTCCTCATCCCTTGCCTCACCCTGTATCAGGGTGCGAGCTGCTGCCGTACAGAACTCTGTAGTGGCTACTGTGTGCCCCGAAATCCAGACCCAGGAGGACTGGCTTACAGCTGTTACTACTGAGGACACAGCCTGACTGAGCGCTGTGGGCCTTGTGACACTCGTGACACACAGCACGGCCCCAAAGCGAGGGTGTGTGGAATCCCAAACAGACTCAACTGTGGCTTTCCTGATACAAACCAAAGGGCAGGACCAGGGATCGGGAAAGTTCTTCAGGTTGTTTCTGGAGACGTTCAGATAGCTGAGCGACTTGAAGGAGTGCATGAAGAGGGCGGGGAGCTCAGTCAGCCTGTTGTCAGCCAGGTCGAGTTCCTGCAGCTTCCGCAGGCCAATCCAGTTAGTAGCTGTGAGGGAAAGAGAGTAATTGTCGAACGTGTCCCAGTCAGCACAAAAGCGGCAAATGCTACCGGGCCATCAACGCAGGCACATACCATTTTCTTCTTCAAACAAGCGCTCCAAATAATTCCTGGATGCAATCAGCTTTTGAAGTTTTGAGAGGTGCAAGAATCCAGGAGGAAGGTGGGACAGTTTGTTGCTGGAGATGTCGATTTCCAGTAACCTGGGGCCAGGGAGAAGGGAGTTAGGGTACCACAAGAGATCTCTCTGTAGGCAAGGCGCATGCTCTCTGTCTGCACACACAGTTTAAAAAGCAAGAGGGAATCTTGGCTTTTTATGTATTTGGTGAACTGTTATGACAATAGAATCTGACTGGTGGGTCCTGGTTCTTCCAAACACTCAGGGATTAAAACCTTTGCCCACATGGAAGGGAACGATGCTCTGAGGATGCTCATCAGCCACGGAGCCACCTGCTGCGGCTTTCGGGTTCACCCACCTGACCCAGGTTAAGGAGACTGCTCAGGTAACACTTGCTCTTTACACTTTTGTAAAACTCATTTGTGAGTCTCGAGGACTAACCTCAAGCTCTTTCCAACATCCTTGTCTCTCACCACATCTAAACCCCCAACTTTTTTTAATTCCATGTATTTACTGTGTGTATGCATTTGCTCATGTGAACCAGTGAGCCATGACCTCCACCCAGGTGGAAGTCAGAGGACAACTTTGAGGAGTTAGTTGTCTCTGGCCAGTATGTAGCTTCTGGGACACCAGGCTTGACAGCAAGTGCCTTTACCCTTTGCTCCATCTTCCACCCCCAGCCTTAGCTTTTGTAGTCAGCTCAGTCCCTTCTGCAGTGAAGCCTTGTACACACACATCCTAGAGAACTTCAAGTACAGTCCTGTGATGGTTCATCATGATGGCCAAAACCTGACTAGAAACAACTTCTGGGCATGTCTGGGAGGGATTATCTAGATTAGGTGAGTTGAGGTGGAAGGGCCACCTTGAACGTGTGTGGCACCATGCCATGGGTGGGGTCCTAGGCTGAGTACCAATAGGTAGTGATTGCTCTCTGTTTCCTGGCTACAGGGCAGTGTGACCAGCCGCAGCTGTAGTGTGACTAGCTACTGATGCATTGTGACCAGCCACAGCTGCAGTGTGACCAGCCGCAGCTGCAGTGTGACCAGCCACAGCTGCAGTGTGACCAGCTGCAGCTGCTGTGTGACCAGCCACAGCTACAGTGTGACCAGCCGCAGCTGCAGTATGACCAGCCACAGCTGCAGTGTGACCAGCCACAGCTGCAGTGTGACCAGCCACAGCTGCAGTGTGACCAGCCACTGATGCAGTGTGACCAGCCACAGCTGCAGTGTGACCAGCCACAGCTGCAGTGTGACCAGCCAGCCACCTCTGACCCGGCAGCCGTGCCTTTCCCGCCACAATGGACTGTCTCCTTCAAACTGTGAGTCAGGATAACCCCTTCCTTCTTTAAGCTGTCAGGGTGCTTAGTCACAGCAATGAGAAAAGTATTCATAGGATGTCCTTCCCCTCCCATGCCACCTCAGGGCTCAGGACTCTAGGAAAGACAGGCAGTGACCCAGTGTTCATGTGCGGCCACATTTCCAGAGTTGACCCTTCCCTCAGATCAGTTCAGTTTTTTTCTGGGAGGTGGGACAAACCCCTCTACCAGCCCGGGAAGTGTCTAGACACTCCACTGTGTAGGGCACAGCTGGTTACTTTGAACAGATAGCCTTGCATGGCTGCAATGAGCTGACTGCTTAGCCCAGACCACCTGTTCAGACCGCTCTGGCTCATAAGGCACCAGAGGCCATGATGCCTTGCTCCTGTAAGCTTGTGTAAAAGAGAGCAGGCCTCTCACTACCGCCACAAGCTCGCTTCCCAAAACACTGAATTCAATCAAGGAACCTGCTCGGGAGGGTGGCTCCAACAGGGGGGTATGGAGGGCCCTGTCCACACTCCTGGGCCCACCTGGAGCAGATGATTTCGTCGGATGACTGCACGCAGGGCAGCTCCCCCAGGTGGTTGTCTGAGAGGTTCAGCTTCTTCAGGTTGATGAGTCCCCAAGGGATGATGGAGGGGAGCGAAGGCAGGCAATTGGCTGAGAGGTCGAGCTCTGTGATCTGGCAGGAGATGTCTAAGAGCCAGTCGAGGTCCACCCAGGGCAACCGAAGACGGGACCACTTCACACAAAGTGCCTGGGGTTGGACAGGAAGGAACGGCAGATGAGGATGGTGAGTCTGAGCCCAAGGTAAGTCTGGGATAAATGCTCACTTGAGGTCGTGTGCCCACTCCAGCTGGAGCCCTGTCCTGAGATGCTGGGACTATGTCCACTTTGTCTCCCAAGTTCCCCACCATGGTCATTGGCATAAGGGGGTGGCTGGCATGATCTGTACAAGTCACCTGATCATGGCTTCAAGTCACCCCCAGAGCAGGCCCTGAGATCTTCTCATAGGGGTGCAGCAAAGCAGCAATGGCTTGTGAGTACACATGAAGCCAACCAAGGCTTGAAGGGCCTCTTCTCAGACAGGGTCCTAACACGGTCTACAACCTCTTCTTCTGACTCACTTTGTGTGGTGGAGACAGCCACTGTCTGCACTGTGTCAGGGCACACTTTGGACTGGCGGCCTCCAGATTAAAGGTCACATGGAATGGAAATCTGGAACAATGGCCCACAGCCCAAAGCAAGAAACCAACTCCCTTAGCAAATAGCCCAGGAAGTCAAATCATCAGTGATAGCTACAGTAACAACTTAGTGAGCTCACCACTTTCTTCTGTAACAGTCAGACCAGGACTATATTAGCAACAGCCAGCTTCCCTAATTTTTGGCTCTGCTTTGAATTCAGCTCAACCAGAGAAAGTTAAACATGGCCCATCCCACAGATATACAGGATAAACATGGCCCTCCACAGATACACAGGATAAACACAGCCCCTGCACAGATACACAGGATAAACATGGCCCTCCATAGATACATGGGATAAACATGGCCCCTGCACAGATACACAGGATAAACATGGCCCCTGAACATATACACAGGATAAACATGGCCCTGCATAGATACACAGGACAAACATGGCCCTCCACAGATACACAGGATAAACATGGCCCTCCACAGATACACAGGATAAACATGGCCCTCCACAGATACACAGGATAAACATGGCCCCTGCACAGATACATAGGATAAACATGGCCCCTGCACAGATACACAGGAGTCCTACTCCCAGTGGTGTCTCGGGTTTCCCTGGACAATAGATCCAGTCAGGATATCGTAGAACATCCCTTTGGCTCTGTTTTCAGGCTTACCCTGTACCCCTGAGTTCCAAGCTTCTGCCACATGCAAACAACAGCCCCTTGCTGTGGCAAGCCCAAAACGTGTTCCTTATTTGGCTGGGTTTTTCTTTAAAGAGGAAGTCAGAAATCCCAGTGGTTTGCTACTGTTGGGCAGCAAATGGGTCCTGGCTAGATATGTAAGGATAAGGTTTTCCTCTGTCATCAGGTTGTTAAAGAATCTAGGATTCAATTGGGTTTCTGTGGGAGAAGAAATCTGTTTTTTTGGCTTGGTTATCCAAGGCAACTATAAATCAATAACAAAAATTACAGGGCCAGAAATATAAACAAAAGTTAGTGTTTCACAAATGTAAGAACCACAGTAACTGTGGGAAAGGTACCAATAAGGTGGGTTGGCCAATAAGTTGGCCTTTGCAATTGGCAGAGCTGAGAGGTGACCACAGCTGGCCACTAGGTGGTGCTGTGTACATTGTCTTAGCTCCCTTTAGCCAAATCCTGGAAAGGCTGGGTGCCTGTCCTTCCAACCTTCATCCCCCTCTTCAGTCGTTGAGATGAAGAAGGATGAACAGCAGAGAGAGGAGTGTTAGCATCAGCTAATTTTGTTAGCTAAGCCACTCGGTTTCTCTGGCTTGCCTTTTTATATTTTCTTCCTAGTGTCTTTTCCCACCTACTTTTGACTTTCAAGTCTGGAAGAATCTAAAATTTGCCAAAGATCTGAACTAGGATCCAAGGGACCCCCACAGCTGCCAAAGCAGCATCACGTTGGCTGTCTCCCAGTTCTTTCCAAACACAAACCCATACGCTCTTGGGGTTGGGGAGGTGGCTCTGTGGTTCAGAGTACTTGTTGCTCTTGTGGAAGGCCTGAGTTTGGTTCCTAGCACACTCACAGCTGCCTGCAATGCCAGCCTTGTGGGGATCCAATGCCTCTGGATCTTAGTATATATATATATATCCCCACTGTGCGCATGTGTGTGCGCGCATAAACGCACACACACTACACACACACACACACACACACACACACACACACACACACATATATTCAAAACCCCAAAACAAAGCTCTTCACTTTCTGCTGAACCATTTGTGAATGGCACAACATAGCACGTGTCCTAGTTCAGGTTTATTGGGCTTACACTTCTACATCATAGTCCATCATTGGAGGAAGTGATGACAGGAACTCAAACAGGGCCGGAACCTGGAGGCAGGAGCTGATGCAGAGGCCATGGAGGAGTGCTGCTTACTGGCTTGCTCCCCATGGCTTGCTCAACCTGCTTTCTTTTGTTGTTGTTGTTGTTTTTCGAAACAGGGTTTCTTTGTGTAACAGTCCTAGCTGTCTTGGAACTAGCTAGCTCTTGTAGACCAGGCTGGCCTCAAACTCATGGAGATCTGGCTGCCTCGATCTCCCGAGTACTGGGATTAAAGGTGTGCGCCACCGCCCACCCAGCCTGCTTTCTTATAGAACCAGGACCACCAGCCCAGGGACAGCACCACCCACCATGGGCTGGGTGCTCCCCCATCAGTCACTAAAGAAAAAAAAAAAGCCTTGCAGCCAGATCTTATGGAGGCATTTTCTCAGCTAAGGCTCGCTCTTCTTTGTTGACTGTAGCTTGTGTCAAGTTGGCATGAAACTAGCCAGGACCACATGCCATCCTAAACACGCCGGCGCACATCTCAGTAGAACGGGAATCTTTTTATACAGAACGTTTGTTCATCAAGCAGCATAACAGCAGCACATGGTTATCCAATGCGTGCCCCACGTTCAAGTATCCGCCATTGCCCCAGAAATGCATTTTTAAAACTAGTTTGTGTTCTGATCTAGGAGTTGTGTCCTTTCTTCAATCTGGAATCATCCTCATGCCTTTGGGGGGGTCGTCTGACTCTGTCACTGTAATTTTCCAAATAATTTCAACTGTCTTTATAGGATAATCTCCCATACTTGCCTGGCTAGAAGTTGTGTAAGTAAAGTAGGTGACAGTTGAGACTTAGGCTAAACATTTGAGCAAAGGCTGGATACACTGTGGTGCGCTTCCCACCAAATCCCACCAGGGGGCATCAGGTACCAGGTGATTCCACCACTGGGGCCCCATTTGATCTTCAGTCAAGGTAGCACCTGCCTGATCTTCAGCTGGTTAAGATCCATTTGACCCTCTATGCGCCTCACAAGCACTATGCAGAGTGAGTGAGTGTGTGTGTGTGTGTGTGTGTGTGTTCTCTGTTCCTACATAATTGCTTTGACTTTGAGTGAGTTCAACATTATCAGTCTTGGTCTGAATTAATTAATACAATGGTGGTTGTCACGTGGTGTTTCAGCAAACTTCCTTCCTATGGTCACTGTCTGTCACCTTGCCCCCAGGTGCCCACCTCATGAAAGTATCCCTTACGACCTTGGGAGAGGGTTGAAGGGGAAGGGAGAGGCAGGGAGGAGAGCAGAGAAAAATGTAGAGCTCAATAAAAATCAATAAAAAAAAAGAAGAAAGAAAGAAAGTGTCCCTTACATGAACTGTCAATTATTTAAAATGTTTAAATTCATTATCATCACACTTTTCGTTGAATGCCTAAGTGTCCCAGCGAGTCCAGGGGGAAGTCCCCTATGAGGGTGCCTGTACTCTTTTGACTTTTTCTGGTCACTGGGGTGATGATTCCCGGCAAAACCAGACGTCCCAGTTTCCTCTGATGTTGTCCCAGGCAAGTGCTGGCCTCAGCTCTGATTCTCATTCAAGGAAAATGCTGTTTAGAAACCAAGATGTGGACATTAGGTATGCTAATCACTGCTGGGGTAGTGCCGCTTCTCTGCCCATTGGCTGGACACCACTCTATGCTTACACCAGTCGTTCTGATACCCAGAGAGCTGCCCTGCCTTTACCTTAGCTGGGCACTGCTGGCTTTATCTAATATTTAAAAGATCAGTTCAGAAATTCTGTTACCTGCCTGAATTCTGTCACCCCTGTAAACCCCAGAGAGTGGCCTGCTTTCTGTGGCTAGAGAAACCATGCTGAGCGTAGGGGATTTCTAAGGAAAAGAACTCAGTGTGGTGCACGGTTCCGGGCAGCAAGGTATAGACTTGGCTCGGCCTGGGCAGACACACCCTGCCTACCTCCCAGGACAGCAGGTAGCCTCCCGGTGGAAAACAGGAGGGAGGGAGATAACAGGCGGTGAAGGAAAGCAGAGAGGAATTCATAGGCTTGGCTTGCTTTTCACACAACTCACTGTGTGGACCCAGCAATGACTCCTTCTGAGGGCAAGGTTCCAACGACCTGAACGCTTTCCACCAATCCCACCTTTCAAAAGTCCTACCATCTCTGGAAACTTCCATGCTAGCGACCAGCTCTCCAGTACAGAAACCCTTGGAGGACAAAGCAATCCACCACAGTACCCCCTTTCTTGATCTCCCAGACAGAGTACCTTATTTCTTTATCTCCCATATGGAGCACCCCATTTCTTTACCTCTCAGATGGAGCACCCCATTTCTTTATCTCCCATATGGAGCATGTGTTCCCGTTACAGAAGAAGGCCAGCATCTTTTTTTTTTTTTTTTTTGTAGACCAGGCTGGCCTCAAACTCAGAGATCCGCCTGCCTCTGCCTCCCGAGTGCTGGGATTAAAGGCGTGCGCCACCGCCGCCCGGCTGAAGGCCAGCATCTTACTTGATGCTGTTATACAGCACTTTTCTTGTGTAGTGCTGAGTGTGTCCACTGTTATGTCAGACAATCAGGAAGTTCTGGGTTCATAGGTGAGCATGTGTGTGTGTGTGTGTGCATGCGCGCATGTATGTGTACATGCACACATGTGTGGGTTTGCAAGCCTCTGACTGCCTTAGCTCATGTTTTTTGATCTTCACAGACTCAAGAGTGAATGATGAACACACCCAACAGAGATCTCTCACAGAGATCATTCTGTTAGAAGAGAACCACCCACATAGAGAAGGGCAGTGTGTACCACTGACTTCATTAGACCCAAGGTAAGAGGAAGCAATTACTGCCACCAGTTCTTTGAGCTCTTTCTAGGTCCCACCACGAGTTTCTTCACAACAGACATCTGATAAACTCTCACTTAGAGAGAAGCCTTGTGAAAGAAGCCCGAAGCTAGGACAACATTGTTGCAGAATATTACTTTAACTGTGCAAAGGCATGTTACTTTTTAAAGCTGCATTTGTTTAATTATATAAAGATGCGTTGCTGTTTCACCTTGCCTGTCTAAGGCACCTGATTGGTCTAATAAAAAGCTGAACGGCTAATAGCTAGGCAGTAGAGGGTTAGGCAGGGCTGGTGGGCAGAAAGAATAAGTGAGGAGAAATCTAGGCTCAGGGGAAGAGAAGAGAGAAAGAGGGAGAGAGGGGCCCTGGGGTCAGTTAGCCAGGCAGCCACCAGCCGGCCAGACATGGAGTAGCACATACAGAATGAAAGAAAGGTAAAAGCCTTGGGGCAAAATGTAGATGAAGAGAAACAGGTAAATTTAAGTTATAAGAGCTAGTGGGACAAGCATAAGACAAGGTTGAGCATTCATAACTAATAATCAGTTTTCCATATCATGATTTGGGAGCTGGTTGGCAGCCCAAATGGAAAGCCCATTACATGACATACTTGAAAGACAGACAGGCTTGTAGACTGATGCATACTGAGTTAGACGGGCATGTTGTAGACAAACACGGAAGCCTTCCACCTAGTCTTGGGTTACACTGAAAATTTGGATTGACACGTTTTATTATCATTTCTGCTTCCCAGGTACCCAGGATACCTAAGTATTCATATTGCCCGAGAGAGGACAACGATCACAAAATGACAACTGTGTCCACGCACTTGACAGAGTTCAGCAAGCCCACAGTGCTTATTGCTGGTTCGTGTCAGTCTGGGCTGAATTACCACAAACCAGGCACTGGGGGAGCACAGCCAGCCATTGCATAACCCTGTCCCGAGTGCAGAACCAAAAAGCAGATCAAAAGCAGCTGGCACGGAGCGGCTTAACAGCCCAGTGGTCAAGCCACACGCACCAGGGAACACAGATGGAAAGCGTCCTGGGGCTTTCTCCAAGCCTTTCAAATCCTGGCCAAATGAAGGGGAGCCCAGAGGAAGCACTGCCTCCCCACGGAGGTACTGCGTGATGGCTTGGGAAGCTGTTTATCCAGGGTGGTGGTGGGGACTCAGGCTGCTAAGGGGTCGGCTGGGAGGTTGGTGAGATGCTCAGTGGATGAGAGGGCCGGCCGTGCAAATCAGGAGAGCTGAGTCTGATCCCAGGAACCCAAGTAAAGATGGAAGGAGAGAAATGCTAAGTCTCTCAGCAGGAAGTCTTCTGGTCACGGGGATATGTTCTGGAGGACGATATTGGGATGCAAGCCGTAGTCCCCCATTTTCAATTCCCAGTCATGCATCAAACGGTTACTTAGACTGATTCCCTAGAGCTGTCCTCGTAATACCACATGTTTGTTACGCAAACACACTGTACACATGCTTGTAGTGACATTTCATTTGTATTTTTAATAAATAAAGCTTGCCTGAAGATCAGAGAGTAAAGCAGCCGCCCGGGTCAGCCTTACAGACTACGCAGTGGGGACACACTCCTTTAATCTCAATAGTCACACTAGTTGCCATAGAAACTGGGCAGTGTATGCCTTATATCCCAGTGGTGCACACCTTTAATCCCTGGAATATAAGGCGGGAGGAGACAGCTCTCAGACACAGTCTCATTCTGAGGATTCCTGGAGACAGGATTGCCATTTCAGACTGAGGTCGCGGTAAGAGCCATTGGCTGGTTGTTTTTCTTTTCCGACCTTCAGGTTGAACCCCAAATCAATCTGTGGGTTTTTACTAATAGTGCTACCCATACCATTGCACACACCATTGTACACACACACACACACACACACACACACACACTAATAATAATATATGAAGTAAAAGTTTTTAAAGGGCTGTGTCTTTTGGGCCGTGGGAAGAGTGCTGTAGAGAAAGTACCCTGCTCTGGAGATGGATGCTGTAGCCCAGAGACGTTATCTGACTTGACACATTCTAGAAGCCACTGGCCACAAAGGTATAATTTTCCTCCAAAATATTTTATTATATTTTTTTCATTTTGTGTTTTTACACACATGTGTGAGCATGCGCACACATGTGGAGGTCCGAGGACAACTTGAAGGGACTGGCTCTCTCCTTCCACCACGCGGGTCCTGACGACGGCTTAGCGGCAAGCACCTTGACCCACTGCGCCGTCTAGCCGGCCCTTACTTTGATTTTTTTTTGTCACTGCAACTCTCTAGGCTAAAGAGAAAACCAGTCAAAGAAGGACCGGAGGCTCTGATGGTTTCAGCTTAACATTGAAGCTCCAGCAACAGAGGCTGGAGAACAGGACACATGGAAAAGGACTTAGCTTGACTTTTAGCTTAGACTGGCTTGGTCAGGTGGCAAGCCTGGTAGAGGGGCCCTTGATGCTTGTTCCTTATCGGGACTCTGCTGCCCCTCAGGGCAGAATTCATAACTCTCTCCCCCTGTTCCCACTGTTCATGTCGATCATCTCTGCTGGACTCACAACTGAGTCCGAACCGTAACCCCTAGAGACTATAAACCCCTCGACAGGACGGACCACTGCTCAGTGCAGTGCACATAGCACACCAAGAGAGGCGATCAACAGAGGTTTGGTCACTTATGACACACACGTTAAAATGGGGGAACACACAGAATGCTCTAGGATTGCGTGTTGGTCCTTGGCCCACGGCAATCCCCGGACTTCCTGTGTTCAGCAGAGGCTCTCAAATGACGTCTGAATACAGCGTCTCCTTAGTTTGGGACTTTGGGGCTTCAGAGGGGTGAGAAGAACCATGTGTCCATTTCAGTCTATGCTTTGGTGACTTGGTGGAAAACCCTAGGAAAATGGCAACTGATAACCAGTCAGGCAAAGCCAGATGGGACTGTGGTTCCGATTCGAAATAGCCTTGAAGTCTAGTGACAAAGGTCTTATCTCCAGCGTGCTATTGGGAAGAGGAAGGAAACCAGGAAGTGGGATTTGGTGGGAAGTCCTCTGGTCATGGAGGCATGCCATTGAGGAGGATATCTGGACCCAGTCCTGCCTCTCCTGGTCTCTTTCTTTCAATTTCCAGTTAAGAATCAAACGGCTCCTCCTGCTGCATATTCTCACTATCCGGCCTGAAACCTCTAAACCTTGAGCCAGAGCAGACCTTCCTTCCATATCAGCTGATTTCTCTTGGATATCCTGCTACAGTAAAGGAAAGCTAACTAGTGATAGGCAATGAAAACTAAGAATCCAGATCATTCCATTAACAGACACCAGTGGTTAAGTTCCATTTCCGTGACACACACGGCAGGAGGAGAGAGCCGATTCCCACAAGCTGTGCTTTAAGGTCCATGTGTACTGTCACACACACACACACACACACACACACACACACACACACACACACACACGCATGCACCCTAAATTGTAATAAAATATTTTAGAAAAGGCCGTAAGTGACACCTTCGTGGGAAGTAAAAGGAAGAAACTTCTGAGAAGCCAAAGAACACCCGTTGAAATAGGAGATGAGAAAGCAAGTTTACCAGGCAAAGAGAGTGATGTAAATCTGGGTCCCCAGTCTGGGGAGACTCTGTGAGAACCTGTGTTGTACAATGAGAGTCCAAAAAAGGATGTTTGCTTCAGAAAGCAGGGAAGGGAGACATCGAGAGAGGGGTGGAGGGGTCCATCCTAATCTCGAAAGGGGCTTCTTGGTTAACTGGACGACTGAAGGAGAAAAATAACTAAATCAGTTCCCATGAAAGCACATCCACTACACTATATTGTAGGTGTCAGACTTAATAGTACTCAGCTGCCAATATCATATAAAGTAGAGGAAACATCACCATAGAAACCAGATAATTGAAAAATGTTAAATACAAAAATAGCGTGCAAGCCCACGGTTAATGGTATATTTTAAAATCCTGCTCCAGCTGTCTGTTCTTGTAAGGCACCATGACTGTTAACCTCAGGCTTGGACTTGATGAAGGGATCCATAGAAACTGGCAGAACATGCCTGCTTGTGTCTGTGAGGGTCCAAGGGAATCAGTGGGTGCAGAGCATCTGCCCTCAGTGTGGGCAGGTGTCATCCCATCAGCCAGGGACTGAGACAGAACTGAACAGCGGAAGTCACTGACACATTCCCCTTATCCTCACCGACAGCAGAAATCCTACCTTGGGGGCCTCTAGGACTCTACACCAGTGGTCCCATGGGTTCTCAGTTCTTCCCTTTAGACTCAGCTATGCTATCAGCATCCATGGCCTCCAGCTTGAAGAGATGATCAGGGGCTATTCAGTCTCCATGATTACATGAGCCAAGTCCCCTAGTGAGCCCCCTCTCATCTATCTATCTATCTATCTATCTATCTATCTATCTATCTATCTATCTATCTATCTATCCATCTCTCCATCTCTCGCTCGCTCTATCTATCTATCTATCTATCTATCTATCTATCTATCTATCTATTTATCATTTGTCTCCCTGTCTACATATTTATACATGCATGCATTCATTCATCTATCTATATATCAATTATCTATCTATCTATCATTTGTCTGTCTACCTATGTATTTATGTATGTATGCATGCATTCACCTGTCTGTCTGTCTTTCTATCTATCTCTCTATCTTCTGCTTATCTATCCATCCATCCATCCATCCACCATCTATCATTATTATTTATAGATCACCCATATCCATCTATCCATTCTTTTTCATCTATAATCCACCCATCCATCCTACTGGCTCTGCTATCTAAGGAGCCCTGACTAACACAAGCCCAATGGAGACGTGATGAATAATCTGACTGTCAGATGACAGCTTTGCTCACCAGCTCCTTGCAGTGCCCACAGAGCACTTTCGCCTGGCCATTTACAGTAGCCCTGCCAGGCTGGTGCAATCTGCACAGAAAGAACTCCAGTCCCGGGACTGCAACTTCTATGCCCAGTGTTTGATACCGCTTCCTCTCTACCACACCTGTGTGCTTACAGGGCTATGGAAGAGCTGACAGCCATCCAAAGGCACCAAGGACACCAGAGGGACAGGTGGTGATAAATGACAAATGATCACAGCCCCCAAATACAATGATGCTAGATCTTTATGGCCTGACACAGGACACGAGAGATAACAGAGCAAATGAAAGTGCAGGAAAAAGTGACCATGAGAGACCAAACATGCAGCGAATCAACGGGGAATTACAAAGCTGTCCGTCGTGTAACAGAGGGAGACCACTGAAGAGCAGAGGCCAGAGAATGGGTTCTGTTCTCACACAGGAACCTTCTCATCAGAGTTGGTTAAACTCTGGGACACAAGGGGAAGAAAAGTTGAAAAGACAGACTTGTAACACAGCTTGTCTCTTTCCCTACTCCATGGCTCACATCTAGACAAAGGCAAAGAAAAACAATGACAAGCCAGGAGAGGAGGGTTAAACAGCGCCCAACTCTTTGGATACTGCAATATCCCCCCTTTAAGTAATGTGTGGCAAGGGGAGGAAAAACCCACACATGACAACAGTATAGGAGTTTAAGACAATGAAAGCCTCTCAATGAGTGGAGAACACACAGAGAAACACCACAACGTTCTGTGCTCACTCAGCACAGGAGATGGAAGAACGCAGAGAAGCAAAGACAGCCAGGCTCAAAGGGAAAACAAAGACAAAGAAGAAACAAGAGCTCGGCCAGGAAAACCAAGGTGAGGATCTCTCAAAAACCAATGAAGTTGATGGCCGTTGACAAGCTTAGAAATAAGCACACTCACTTCTTGATGTGGGATCTGAGGCTGGCTCCATGGGGGAGACAGGTAAAGTAGACAAACCTGGGCAAAAGCGTGTGGCTTGGGAGGCCAGAGGCCCAGGGGAAACCTCTATCACTGGTTTGCTCACTGGCCACGTGGAACTGCCTTCTAAGCATTCAGGGTTACACCCCTAGGTTGGTGTTGTTCTCAACCTTAGTCAGTGATGCTTCTGCAGTGAGCAACTGGTCAAAGCTCTGAGAATAAGTGGGTGTCGAGTGCTTAGCTCTAAATGGGAATCTACTCCGTTCCTCCTGCAAGTTTAGGGAATTTAGTGATGGGGGCAGAAATAAACATAAAGCAGGGGATGCAGAGAAGTGCTGTAAAATGCCATCTCTTGGGTACGACATGGCAATTGCATCCTGACTTCACTAGAGTTATGGCTACTTGCGCAAGATGCAACCAAAAAGACCAGGGGCTCAGTGGGTTACTGTTTGTGGGAGTTGGGGGAGGGTGTTCAAGGGAAGTGGGAGGTGGGAGGAGTTGGGGTGCATCTAGCCAAGATACATCATATACATGCACGCAATTGGTAAAAACAAAAAAAGAGGGCATTTTAAAAACAGAAAATAAATATTTAATAACTTAAGAGTAAAAATGGCAGTATGTAAACGGGTGTAAAATCATTGTTTACAATACGGGAGATTCTGTTGTTGGACAGGGATAATAAGCCCCTGCCTACATTGAAAACAAGACTTACAAAACTGAACCCCCCAAAGTGACAATGAAAGTAAACATGGGTTGATTAGCCCAAGGGGGTTAACTAGAGAATCCCGAAGGTCCTGATTCAAGTAAAAATTTAAAGAACAAACAGTCCCCTTGTTGGGTAAATGGTTCCTTAACACAGCTGCTCACTTCATTTTACGAGTCAAAACCAGCCATTCTGTAAGAGCCATCAGAATTCCAGGCCAATTGCATGTGTGCGCACGGATGTAAAAACTGCCTTAACATCTTTTAGAACAGAATACAATTTAAACCAAATCCAACTATGTCAATCCCGAGGCCAATTCATGTCTCTCTAGAGACCCAGCAGGGTGGTAACCGAGACCCGGACAACCGCAATTCATTTTCTGAAGGAAAGGGATGGCGTGTTCCTTCTGCCAGCTGTGTGCTAGATGTTTCCGAGGGAAGCCTGGCTCTGTCTGCATTAGTTCTCTTCTTTTCCACCCTGGTGATAGAATTCAGAGGCCCTTGCATGCCCAACAAACACTTCACACTGAGCCCCTAAAGCTCTTGAAAAGTTAGAGGGTCCCCCAATCAATGTTGCTCCTTTATAAACCAGGCAGTGATGGCACACACCTTTAATCCCAGCACTTGAGAGGCAGAGGCAGGCAAATCTCTGTGAGTTTGAGGACAGCCTGGTCTACAGAGTGAGTTCCAGGATAGTCAGGGTTATACAGAGAAACCCTGTCTTGAAAAACAAAACAAAATAAACAAACAAACACAAAAAAAGCACCCTTTTTCCTTACACAATTTTGGTTATTCTTTTAAAATATAGGCAATTTATAAGAAATCTCCTGCTACTTTGCTAGCAGTTAGTTGAGAAAGAAAAAGCAAGAAATGAACATTCTTATGTAGTTAACAAAAATACTTAACTTATTGCTGAGAGCTCTTCTCAGGTTCCTCCATTTTTAAGTAAACACAAGATTTCTACCTCACAATTATGCGAGAGATTAAAGCCTAATATTTAGCAGAGTACATTTAAACTATGAGATCATTTATATATCGAAGGAATATTATTTAAAATTTAAAAATTCAACAACCTATTTATACAGCCAATTATCCATCCATCCATCCATCCAATCATCCATCCATCTGCCCATCAGTCCTTCCATCCATCAGCCACCCACCTATCCATTTATCCAACCATATACTCATTCATGCATGCATCCAATGATCTACCCATCACCCACCCACCTTTCCATCCAACCATCTGCTCATTCATGCATGCATCCAATGATCCATCCATTAACCACCTACCCACTCATTCATCCAATTGCCTATTCATTCATGCATACATCCAATGATCCATCAACACATACATACAACCATCTACCAAGCATGTTCAGGATCTACACTGAATGGCTAACATGGAGTGAGCAAAGGCAGCCAGAGACGGTGCTTTCAGGAAGCTTCTGGTCCGGTAATGCAGTTGGTTGGTGTTAAATAGGAAACAAATAGTCAGCTCTAGATGTTGCTAAGAATTTCGAGCAGACAAGAAGCCCTGAGAGGTAAGAGTGGGTATGTGTTCATACTTTGCATTGAGGAAGACCTTCCCAAAGATGTTGTGTGGGGCTAAAGTTTGCAGGGTGTCTTGGGGACGAAATGCAGTGTGCTGAGTGTTGAGAAGACAGGGCTATTTTTCCTGGCTGGGGTATTCACTGGATGGTACGGCATGGTCAACATAGTTTCTTCCTGCTATTGGACATTTGGGGTTTACCCTCACTTTTCCTTCTCTTATCTAGCAGGGTTTGGCTGTTTGTGGCAATCACTATACATGTCTTTGATGATGTCCTAAAGATAGATTTGAGAGATGAAATTCCAAATTCAGATGAGTTTATTGGAAGAAAAAAAAAAGTTTAACAATCTTTGTCACGTGATGCCAATTACTTTGGCCCGTACGGAGCCAACTGCAATGCCAGGAGCATGACACTGGCGTGCCTGCTGCTCCGGCCCTGCCAGATGTCTTACTGAGCATTTCTGTGTCTTTGTGATGGTTTCATAGGTGGGCGACAGTGCTTTAGTTTGGTCTCCATGATCGCTAATACGCTTGTGTATGTTTTCCTGGGGTGGTTTGCTACCTGAGTCTTCTCACAAGTGAAGTCACTGCTTATTTCTTCTGTCTGTCTCTAGCGGGACCTGTAACCTGCATCCAGCCTGTAGAGGTGTGGATGTGAACAGGCTGCTGTGGAGTCCCAAGCGCGGCAGAGGACTCACAGACCCTGGCTGAATTACGTTATACATTAATCCCAAATGATGAGATGGTATCAATCACATCGAGTAATGATCTATTTTGGGTGTTTTTTGTCAGTTTGCGTTCTATTCCTCTGTTTTGTTGAGCTGGTGTCTCCCTATGTGGCCTAGGCTGTTCTGGAACTCCTGGGCTCAATTCTCCTTCCCTAGCCTCTCAATTAGGTGAGACTTCAGATATGACCTTCACCGGTTTTACTACCCCTTTAAAAAAAGAAGCTTATTTTAAAAATACCTCTTAGTATAAATAATTTTACTCCTTAAAGGCATCCATATTATTGCCTTTATATTTGGAAGTAGGCTTTTATATTTATATTTGGAAGCATGCTTTTAACATTTGGAAATGCCAACCATCTCTTTTTTAAAAAATATAATTGATGTGTGCTTTACAATATTTATGATATAGATAAAAGTTGGATAGTTCTGATGAGTTTCCCAAGCTCAGTTCTAGCCTGTCTGCAGTCTTGCCTGCAGTGTGATTAATTGAAACCTCTGAGCTATACCCGACAGTCCTGACATTTAGAATGCTTCCTCCTCTCTTATTCTTCGTCTTTGTGTTTTCCAGTTTGTCCTGTAAGATCAAGCAATGGTTTTCTGCATGTCCAGGTTATCAGTCGTTTTCTCTGCTCTTAGCGAAGCACAAGTAATTTATATAACTATTACCTTATATCCAAGCTTCCTAAACTGTAACTTGTGACCCCATATGGGGCTATGAAACTGAACATGGGGTGGTGGTGTGGAGGAGTCACAAACCTTTGGCAACAGTAGAAGGCTTCTAACAGAACTTGTCTTAAACCTGAGCTGTTTCCAGCAGAGCAGCCAGGGCGCACCCGTGTGGCGTCACCATGTGGTGCTACTGTGTGATGTCACCTGTGTGGTGTCACTGTGTGGTATAACCATATGGTGTCACTATGTGATGTCACCCGTGTGGCGTCACCATGTGGTGCTACTGTGTGATGTCACCTGTGTGGTGTCACCGTGTGGTATAACCATATGGTGTCACCATGTGATGTCACCCGTGTGGTGTCACCTGTCTGTCACCTGTGTGGTGTCATCTGTTACCCGTGTGGTGTCACTGTGTGGCGTCACCATGTGGTGCTACTGTGTGATGTCACCTGTGTGGTGTCACCGTGTGGTATAACCATATGGTGTCACCATGTGATGTCACCCGTGTGGTGTCACCCGTCTGTCACCTGTGTGGTGTCATCTGTTACCCGTGTGGTGTCACCGTGTGGCGTCACCCATGTGGTGCTACTGTGTGATGTCACCTGTTTGGCGTCACCTGTATGGTGTTGCCCGTGTGGTGTGGTGTGACTTCAGTAGAGTCACAGGTGGAAGCACACAGCACAGGCACTTGGCACGGAGCACTGTCCTGTCCCAGCACGCCAACAAAGGCTCCTGAAACCCCTTGGTCTGGAGGCTGGGCTAAGGTATGAAATGCAAGGCTTTTTCACTACATATAAAATTTTACAGAGACATAACAGTTTAAGGAAAACAAAAATCTCCAAGAGTTCCCAACTGCCACGTCTCATGTAAGTATGATAAGTATACCTATAGATTGTATTGTGCTAGACTGTGGGATTTTAGAAACTGTAGTTTGATTTGCGGACGAGTTTCATTAAAAAAAAAAAAACAACCACTCAATGAGCTCCTTCTGGGGATTATAACAGAATTTCTAGAGCTTTCTGAGATGGCCCTAATCATACCTTATACTACATATTTATGTGACATGGTCTTTGTGACATAGAAAATCAAATTATCAGCTGCTTCTGAACCATACTGACGAAGCTCTAAGTCCCGCAGCATCAAATACTCAACTGAGATTTAATCCTTTATGTAAAAATGAGCAAGTACATCCACCTCATTAGTACACAAATTTGCTTTAATCTCTAGTGATCTGTAAATTATAGGTAACAAAGAATTGTTTTGAAATAGAACTATTTATGATTTATTACAAGTAAATGTTTGATTTGTATATCTATCTTATACAGCTATATACCGGTAACAATTTGTTGGGCTAAAAGAGGCTGTGATTGGGGGAACTCTTTAAGAGGCCTTGCTGTACGGGACAGCTCCATTTGTATTATGTCCCACAGGACAGGATGAACATCTACTGGAAAGTTAATCTGTGAAGATCAGAGAAAAATAATGCCTGTGTAGAACATAGCAATCCTGTCTTATCCATGGGGAGACATCCTGAGAGCTCTGGGGATGCTTGAACTGTGGCTAATACCAAGCCCTAAATGTACTATGCTCATATATATGTATACATATATATTTATATTTATATATATCACATACACATGTATGTATATATATTTGTGTATGTGTATATATTTATGCCAGTTATATGAGTTAAATTTGAACATCACACATAGTAAAATAACAACAACAAAACTAACAAAAGAATAATAATAAAAAGTTATAATAGAAGTCAAGTAAATTTTGCCCTTCTCTCAAAATGTATATCTGAACTGCCAGCATTTCCTCTTGTGTGTTTGGGCCACTATTAGTAGAATAAGGATTAGTTAAGATGAGCCCTGGAATACTCTGAGAATCTATCTAGGAGCTGAGTGACTATTAATTAATCAGGTATAAACTCCAGCATGGAGACACTGGACAGGGGGGTGCGTCACACCGGGAAGGGACGGGTCGGAAGAGTGTGAGAGCTCACCATGATACTTGGAATGGCAAACCATTTAAGACTTAAGCATGGTTTTATCTAGGATAACTGACACCATGGGAAGAATAGAGCCATAGGTAATGGCTATGACCACTTTAGCAAGACCAGGAATAGCAAAATCAACAGGAAGATGTCTGAGTTTGCTTTCTGATCCTCCGCGGGTAGCAAATGGCTTTCTCTTCCTCTCACATAAGTAGGGGGTGAATAGGCCAGGCTGAGAGAACTCGGGATCTTGACATCACTGCCTTTACTTCTTTGGAGTCTCACTAATCTTGAGACAAATTTGGGAATGCTAATTTCTGCCTCTGCCACTGGAAATAGAACCTTCAGTCACTTGGGGGTTCAAGGAATTAGGATGATGGCAACGCGCACATAAATGTTCTTGAAGAAAATCCCTTGCACCAAGTGTGAGACCTTACCTAGGAGGAAAGTGCTCCCCAAAGGTCTTAGAGTTTCTGGTCCACAACCACAGGTTTAACCAGCATGCAGCCCCTACTCAGTCGGAGCAGTTGGCAGCTCCCTCAGGCCCAACAGAGGCAGGAGCCTCCCTGGATGCCCCTGGCCCTCCCTGTGCAGTGTGTAGATAAAAGACCCACCAAGGGCACACAAAGACCTGCTTCAGCACTGACAACCTGATGTTCAGCTTCAATGCAGAGACCGGCCGGGGGACCACCAGTGGTTAAATTATGTAAGTCAGAGACAATCTAAAGATGAATACGAATGGCAAACTCTCAGTGGCAAGATCTAATTTATCTTTACTCAGCTGAGAGATGTAAAAGAGAAAATCATTTCCACACCAAGCTGTTTCGAAATTAATTTCAGTCCTTGTTTATTTCCAACCCTTTCAACTGCCCAGCAAGCCCTTTGCCTGCCGCTGGCAGCTGCACCAGGATGACGGCTAAGGCTCCAGAACCCGGCTAAGCTTTTCCAGGTGTTTTTAGGTTCTCTTTTCTAGGTGTCAAAGCAACAGGCTATTTTCCTGCTGCATTACAGTGCAACAGTGCTCAGCTGTCCATCATGAGCCATGAGCGAGGCTCTCAGTAGGCAAGAATCTGGCCGTTTAAGATGGACACCAAGGATCAAATGGCTTTGCCAGGTCTCACTTGGCTTCACTTCTACTGTTTAAATAGTGTTTCTGAGGGGGTCTGGAGAGATGGCTCAGTGGTTAAGAGCACTGACTGCTCTTCCAGAGGACCCGGGTTCAATTCCCAGCACCCACATGGCAGCTCACAACTGTCTGAAGATCCAGTTCCAGGGGATCTGACACCTTCATACCAATGCACATAAAATAAAGTTTTTTAAAAAAGTGTTTCTAAGCAGATCTGATCACATCGTGGCTTCTGGAACCTTCCTTACCCAAACAGCAACAGAATCCAAGGAGCCTTATGCCATGGAATATAATCAAGGGCTTCTCTGCAGTTCCCACTCAGTCAGCAGAGGTGTTCCACCCAGAGACACAGTGAAGGCTGCGACCCCTGTGTTAGCTGCGGCTTACAGAGAGGCGGGAAGGACATTAAAACAGTACCCACTAACGATGGGCATGGCAGGGAATGCTTGCCATCCAGCGCTTACGAGGCAGAGGCAGGATGAGCAGGAGTTCAAGGCCGTCCTCCACACACAGCAAGTTCATGGCCAGTCTGGGTTATATGAGCGCCTGCCCAAATATACCGGAAAAAAATCCTCTAAGGTGCACTTGGGCCCTCAGGACTCAGGACACTGAGGTAGAAGAGTTGCCAGTTCAAGGCCAGCTTGGGCTACACAGTGAAACTGTGTTCCCCAAACAAACCCCATAAACCAGTGAGGGAAGCAGGCTCCACACACAAAACAAGATGGCACACCCTAGAAATGTCCCTGGAGGTAACCTCCATCACCAGTGTTCTTCCGGGCGATGGGCCACTTTACAGAATTTACTGTTGTGAATGGCAACACAGCCAAGGGCGTTTCCAGGCAGTGTATCAAATAGGCAAAGTGCTCTTTAAACGGCCAGCATTTGGAGCTCAGTATTTGGAAGGACACCGACAATAACACCAGCTCAGGTCAGTCCCACAGGATACCCAGAAAGGTGCTGAGCTCACCTGGACCTCTTTGGCCCTCACTCTTCTCTGCCCTTTGGTGGCATCACTGTGAAGGCCAATGCACCCACTCCAGGACACTTGTCTTTGAGATCCACTTGAATCACAAAAATAATACCTGCTCCGGGAAGCCCGGGAACTCAAATGAGTCAGGCTGTGTGCGCTACGATTTCATTTCCTCTTCTGATGTGAGCAGAGAAGCCCAGGAGAGGGAAGAGCAGTGTGGTCATTACTTTGTCTTCTCATTGGCAAGATGCACTCATCACTTCCAAGCCTGTGGCTAGCCTTGGCACGTGAGGTGGGAGACATCTTGCAGAAGGGATCAGAGATCTCTGACTTTCTCTGCTTCAGCATTATACCAAGAAAACCAAAGTCACTGGCTGTCAACATCTGGGGCACACTGAAACCACCTGGGATATTTTAAAAAACTCCTGAGGCCAGGTCCCACCCCTGAAGCGTGAGTTGGTCAGTGTGGAGGTACAGTTTGAATGTGGAGAGTTTGAAACCCCTGGACATTCCAGCTCAGGAAAGCAAGACACTCACTTATCATGAGACCTGCATGACTTGCTTCAGAAACTGAGAGATCTGGGGAGAGCTACGCCTGAAGGAGATGTGGGTGTTTGGGCAGCTCCACTGTCTTAGTTGCCGGGCAGCAAGAGGGCTGATAGCAATGTCTTTGTACTTTAATATTTCCACTTGGAAGACACACTGCACTCCCTGCAATACAGTCTCACGTTGTGCAACATGAACTAATACGATAAGAAAGAGCAGGAAAACAACCAGTCACTACACGAATTCAGGATTAGAGGAGCCCATTTCCTTTTGCAGCATGAAGATAACAACAACAATTAACCCTTTGAGTGTGTACGGCAGGCCAAGTTCTGTGATAAGCCCGTGACTGCCTCTATGCTGGTACTACACATCTCCCTGTTTTATAGGGGATAATGCGAACAAGGCTTATAGAAAGGTAATACGGTATGAAAGCTGGGATATCAATCTTCTTTAGGAACAAGAAAACCAGTAAGAATAAGAGAACAGTGAAATAAAGTAGCAATAAATGTAGTAGAAAAGATGGAAAAATGCCCCACTAGGGAGGTCCCATGCAAATGGGAAGTATGGACACACACACACACACACACACACACACACACACATGCATGCATGCATTCAGATGAGCTTAACACTGTATGCTATTGCCAGAAGACCAGAAAATAAAGTCTCAAGGACTGGGGCTGGAGAGACGGCTCTCACAGAGACCTGAGCTTAGCTGCAAGCGCCCACACTGGATAGCACACAGCTACCTGTAACTTTAGCTTCAAGAGAATCCAATGTCTCTGTTCTGTATGGGCAGATACACTTTGTGTGTGTGTGTGTGTGTGTATGTGTGTGTGTGTATGTGCATGCACACACACGCACACATACACACACACACATCCATGAGACGCACTCACATACACACAGAGACACATTACATGCAGAGAGACAATCCCACACATACATAGACAGACAGCTCACACACACACACACACACACACACACACACACACACACACACGCCCATACACACAGTTAAATATAAATCTAAAAGGTTGATGAAAATGAGAGTGTGATGTGGCATGTGAGGAGGCTTCAGACTCCATTTCTAGGACTGAGATAGCCGGAGGGCTAAGGACCTGTCTTAGTCAGGGTCACTATTGCTGCGATAAAACGCCACGGCCAAAACCAAGTTGGGGAGGAAAGGGTTTATTTGGCTTACACCTTCCGTATCATAGTCCATCATTGAAGGAAGTCAGGGCAGGAACACTGAGGCAGGAGCTGATGCAAAGTTCATGGAGGGATGCTGCTTACTGGCTTGCTCATCACGGCTTGCTCAGCTGCTTTCCGAAAGAACCCAGGACCACCATCCCAGGGATGGCTTCAACCACAATGTGTGGGACAGTCCCCCATCAATCACTAATTAAGAAAATGCCCTACAGACTTGTCTGCTTACAGCCCAGGGTTATGAAAGCATTTTCTCACTTGCGGTTCTCTCCTCTCAGATGACTACAAGTTGGGTCAAACATACAAAAAAACTGGCCAGTACAATAGACACCGTGTCAACTTGACACAAACATTTCGCTGTCAAGCTTTTCTTTATGTTCACCCCCAAATCACACATTAATAATATCTATTACGTTATAAGCCCTTTCAAAGTTTAAAAGTTCCATACTCTTTAAAAATTAAAACACTTAATAATTAAGTCTCTATAAACAAAATCCAAAGTCTCTTTTAGAATCCAAAGTCTACAACATGGTCATGTCTACCATAATACCCCACTGCTGGTACTAATTTCAGTCATAGCTAGAGTTACTATTACTGTGCCAACACACCATGACCAAAGTGGAATCCTATAAAATTAAAAAAAAAATAAGTTAAATACTTTCTTATTTCAAGAGAAAAGAACCAGGGCATAGTCATAATCCGAACCAAGTAAAACCAAACTCCAGCCATGTGAATAAATCTGTCTGATGTCTGGGATCTACTCACAATCTCCAGGACTCCTCCAAAGGGCCTAAGTCACTTCTCTGGCTCTACCCTCTGAGCACACACAGATTATCTCCCCAACTCAGGCTGTCTCCACTCCACCATTGCTGCTGTTCTTGGCAGTTAAGCCATGGTACTGGCACCTCCAGAATGCTCCATACCTCCAGAATGCTAACATCTCTTGCTGTAACTGGACTGCACGTTCATCAGTAACCTCTCCTGGGGTCTCTTCAGGGACCCCAGCTCTGTCACACATTGCCAAGCCTCAACTTCTCTCCATGACCCCTTCTTGACTTCAAAACAAGTACCACCTTGGTGACTCTTACACATGACCAAGGCTAGCTGGCAGTACGAGGTACAAGCTTGGCTACCTCTGGAACACAGCTTCTGTGTGCTGACTCGGAGGAAACACTTCCAAGATTTCACCTCAGTGATGCTAGTCTTTTCTCAATCACCACTAATTTTTCAGCTGAACCAACATCAATCGTCCTCGCAAAGCAAAGATTTTACTTCAGTAGTGTTGGTTTCTGGTTCATTACAGATGATTCTTCAGTCCTAGCTGACCAGAATCACAGTATGCAAAGTATTTCAAAGTATGCAATGGTCCCAGTGGAGTCTTTAAGTGACTCTCAGACTTCCCTTCAGAACGTCACAAGTCGGGCCTCCATCCTCTGCATTTCTCTCAACATTCTTATCATCCAGGCATTAAGCTTTGAGTATTCAATGGCTTTTCTTCCCAAAGTTCCACAGTCCTTCCACAATCCTTCCCAAAGCATCATGGTCAGGTCTGTCACAACCATTCCCCACTTCTGGTACCAATTTCTGTCCTAGTTAGGGTTACTTGTGCTGTGACAGGTACACCAAAACCAAAGCAAGTTGGGGAGGAGAGCTGGTTTTTACTTTCACATCATAGTTCGTTATTGAAAGAAGTCAGGACAGGAACTCAAACAGGGCTGGAACCTGGAGGCAGGAACTGATGCAGAGACTATGGATGGGTGTTGCTTACTGGCTTGCTCATCATGACTTGCTTAGCAGCTTTCTTACAGAGCCCAGGACCCATCAATTACTAATTAAGAAAATGCTCTACAGGCTTGCCTGCTTACAGGTCAAGCTTCTGGAGGCGTCTTCTCAATTGAGGTTCCCTCCTCTCAGGTGACTCAAACCATATATGTGAGGCAACCTTGTAGAACTCAGCAGCAGTAGGAGACACACATGTACACACAGTCACATGCATTTTCATGTTGGCACAGAAGGGCATGTCTCTATATCCACAGTTCAGATCTGGTAAAGGACAAATAGTGTACAAGTGGCTTGATCAGCAAGCAATGTGATCAGCAAGGTAAGCAGAAAAATAAATATTCAACTCAAGATATCTGAAAAAGAATTGCAGGCAGCCCCTCTCTGCATGGCCTCTGCACGTGGATTCACCTAATTCCACATCAAAATTAATTTTAAAAAAGTCATATGTGTAATGAACAGACTTTATTTCTTGTCACTTCTGCCTAAATTCTACATGGTAAGGACCAATGACTTTCCCTTCGCATTGTATTTGGCATTCTAAACCATATAGACATGATTTAACTATACAGGAAGGAGTGTATCGATGACACAGAAATACTAGGACATTTCACATGACCGACTTGAGCATCTGTGGATTTTGGGACCATCTCCTGGGGTCCTGAAACCCACCCTCAGGGATACAGAAGGCTGACTGCAGCACAACTAACAGGCAATGTCTATTATAACGCCACTCGCCATGGGCTGAGTCTTGCTATTAAAATGTTGCAAATGTAGCCGTAGCCGGGCGGCGGTGGCGCACGCCTTTAATCCCAGCACTCAGGAGGCAGAGGCAGGCGGATCTCTGAGTTCGAGGCCAGCCTGGTCTACAAGAGCTAGTTCCAGGACAGGCTCTAGAAACTACAGGGAAACCCTGTCTCGAAACCCCCCCTCCCCCCCAAAAAAATGTTGCAAATGTTAACCATGTTTTCCTGCCAAGCATGCCTATGAGACAAGCATTTATTGGTCTTTCTCTTTTGGGTACAGACAATACGCTGAAAGAAGCTGCAATGGTGAATGAACCCTGGAACTCAAAATAGGTCTGAGTTTTGTTGAATCCTCCTCATCAACCACAGAATACTTAAGAAGAAGGACGTGTGAAGACTGGTTTAGGGTTGAATAAAATTTAGTTCCTTGACAGGACACTGAAATACCATTACTAGGTGTCTTGCTAAAGTCTGAAAGAGAAAACATTGACCTGCTTAACATCGTAAAGGGAAAGAAATACAGATATAGAAGTGCGCTTGAAAAGGCATTGGTGAGCACTAAATGGCACATCCAAAATCTGAAGGGAATGCGCGTTGATCTGCCAAAATGTGATCTCCTCAACTGAATACAAAGGAAATGACTGAAGGCTTCAAAGGAAGCAAAAATAAAGACTCATGAAACATCCATCGGGAAACAATGAAAAATTCCTAAAACCGTTGTGAGAAGCAGGGATGGCTACATGAAAACCTCAACAAAACAACAGAAGCAAACCTGAAGAGCAATTTGTTTACAAACAAAGATGTAAAACTTGTAAATAGAATGTCAGTGGTTCGAATCTAGCCATAGAAAACAAACCAGGAAGTATTTCCTGCAAGAATTCATGGGTCAGCAATTATCACCATCATTTATTCAATCAATGAGTTAATGTAGAAAAGCCATAGCTTCAAATGTGATTTGGCCTAACTCAGCAGCCTTTTTAATTCAGCACTAAGCAAAAACCAAACCTACCTAAATATAACAAGGGTCTACTGTCAAGAAGCCCAAAGCCAGGGCTCAAAATTCACTGACACTAAGACCTTACAGCCAAGGGCATAGGAGAGGTACCTGCTTGCAATATGACTGCCCTGCTTTTATTGTTCCTCGTGATGTACAGACATGGATTAAACAGGTTACACACACACTGGAAAGGGAGATTTGTCTTCTTTTGAATCTGCTGATGAATTACCCAGTCTGAAGGAGCTCAGACTTATAATTAGTAAGGGAAGCAGGTAAGCAGGTTGTCCAAAGACAAAAGAAAAAAAACCTCTTCCCCTTCCAGAGTCATCAGGCTGGAAAAGGAGACGGCAACCACACAGACGCACATCCCTTTCAAATAGTGCTGAAGCAATAAAAAGATCACACATCAACAAGAGCAATTCAAGACCATTAGGGAGAAGCTAGAAAATGTACATCTAGATACATAAATAGGGTGATCTGAGAACCCCAAGTGGAAGTCTCAGGAAACCCATCCCTGACTGACGTGAAGAGGATGCAATCAATGCGGCCGCTGAAGGAGGCAACAGGCTCCGTTGCTAAGACAGATGCGTGAGCACAACTAAAGCGTTTATTTGATATGATGGAAATGGTGCCTGTGGGAACTGTGCAGGGTGGAATGTGTACAGTTAACTTCAGAAAAAACAAAGGAGTGGGAAGCTTGTATTGTTAGACTGTAAGGATTAAACGACGCACCTGTATTCAAACAGCAAGGCTGTACCAGGAAGGGCTGGTCCCTGTGTACCAGTCAGTACTCAGAAGCCCCAAACACATGCCAATGTCTATCTGGAAATGCCAGCCGTAACATCTGAACCCAGAGGAGAAAGGAAGCTCCATTTTCACTAGTGTGGTGTAGATTATATTTGAGCCAGGGTCTTGCTGCATAGCCCAGACTAGCCCCAAACTGAAGATGTTCCCACTCAAGTGGGGATTGCAGACAAGTTCACCACCACACTCAACAGCCCTTCTCCTGGAACCCGTGCTGGATTAACTGGCTGTCCAGCCAGAGATATGAGAGTTAGCCCCCTCCCATCACATAGCACACAGAGATGAAGAGCAGAAAAACCAAACCTTAAAACTTAAAAACTAAATGGATAAAAATATCGTAATAGTCTCTAGCAGAATATTTACATAAAACCTGACTGGAAATCCCCCCTTTACACACCCCAGACCCCAGAGAACCAGTAAAGGAAGGACATAAACTTATGTGGCTGTTGTTCTCACATCTGTGTCAGCGCAAGCAAAACAGGCAAAAAGCAAACAAAGGATTGGGGGAAAGACTGGCAACACACAGGACCCACAAAGGCTTCAAATCTCTAACATGTGATTTCCAATGAGAAAATGAAAAGCTAATGCTTCAGGAAAACAATCAATAAGCATCAGCAGGCAGCTCACATTACAAGGATATGAATAGTTTATGAACATGTGAGAAAATTTAATAGTATTATTAATAAAACATGGAAATGAAAACACTTGATAGCTGTGTTCCCCGGATAGGAAAATGAGAAGGTTCAGGGTGGGGTATCTAGAGCTGGCCGAGGTGTGGGACAGAGAAGCTCAGACGCTGTGGGCGGTTGGCTCCAAAGCAACCCGCTTCGGGAGCTCGGCCTATGTCAGCAGACATCCCTCAGCAAATGGGGCTGTGTAAGAAGGGGCAGAGCCCAGAACCCAGAGAGAACCCAAGTGCACGTCCACAAGAGAAGGACCGAGACCACCATGCCTTCAAGTGTACATTTTAAAGACTGAGTTGAGGAGATGTTGACTGATGTTTTAAAAAGCCAACTTGCCGCTAATGTAAATGGTGTTATTTTTTTCTTGTTTGTTTGCTTGCTGTTAGTAAGGGTCCCATGGACCCCAGGCTGACCTTGGGCTCTCTATATAATGAAAGATGACTTTAGACTCCTGATCTTCCTGTCCGACTCCCCAGTCATTGGGGCCACGTGCCTGTGCCACCATGCCCAGCTCCCTACTCCACCTTACCAGCTCCCTGTGACACCATACCCAGCTCCCTGTGCCACCATACCCAGCTCCCTGTGCCACCATGCCCAGCTCCCTGTGCCACCATGCCCAGCTCTCTGTGCCACCATACCTAGCTCCCTGTCCTCCATGCCCAGCTTCCTGTGCCACCACACTCCCTGTCCTCCATGCCCAGCTCCCTGTGCCACCATACCTAGCTCCCTGTCCTCCATGCCCAGCTCCCTGTCCTCCATGCCCAGCTCCCTGTGACACCATGCCCAGCTCCCTGTGACACCATGCCCAGCTCCCTGTGACACTATACCTAGCTCCCTGTCCTCCATGCCCAGCTCCCTGTGACACCATACTCAGCTCCCTGCATCACCATACCCAGCTCCCTGTGACACCATACTCAGCTCCCTGCATCACCATACCCAGCTCCCTGTGACACCATGCCCAGCTCCCTGTGACACCATGCCCAGCTCCCTGTCCTCCATGCCCAGCTCCCTGTCCTCCATGCCCAGCTCTCTGTGCCACCATACCTAGCTCCCTGTCCTCCATGCCCAGCTTCCTGTGCCACCACACTCCCTGTCCTCCATGCCCAGCTCCCTGTGCCACCATACCTAGCTCCCTGTCCTCCATGCCCAGCTCCCTGTGCCACGATGCCCAGCTCCCTGTGCCACCATACCTAGCTCCCTGTCCTCCATGCCCAGCTCCCTGTGACACCATGCCCAGCTCCCTGTGACACCATGCCCAGCTCCCTGTGACACTATACCTAGCTCCCTGTCCTCCATGCCCAGCTCCCTGTGACACCATACTCAGCTCCCTGCATCACCATACCCAGCTCCCTGTGACACCATACTCAGCTCCCTGCATCACCATACCCAGCTCCCTGTGACACCATGCCCAGCTCCCTGTGACACCATGCCCAGCTCCCTGTCCTCCATGCCCAGCTCCCTGTGACACCATACCCAGCTCCCTGCATCACCATACTCAGCTCCCTGTGACACCATGCCCAGCTCCCTGTGACACCATGCCCAGCTCCCTGTGACACTATACCTAGCTCCCTGTCCTCCATGCCCAGCTCCCTGTGACACCATACCCAGCTCCCTGTGACACCAGGCCCAGCACCCTGTCCTCCATACCCAGTTCCCTGTGCCACCATGCCCAGCTCCCTGTCCTCCATGCCCAACTCCCTGTGCCACGATGCCCAGCTCCCTGTGCCACCATACCTAGCTCCCTGTCCTCCATGCCCAACTCCCTGTGCCACGATGCCCAGCTCCCTGTGCCACCATACCTAGCTCCATGTCCACCATGCCCAGCTCCCTGTGACACCATACCCAGCTCCCTGTGACACCATGCCCAGCTCCCTGTGACACCATGCCCAGCTCCCTGTGACACTATACCTAGCTCCCTGTCCTCCATGCCCAGCTCCCTGTGACACCATACCCAGCTCCCTGCATCACCATACCCAGCTCCCTGTGCCACCATGCCCAGCTCCCTGTGACACCATGCCCAGCTCCCTGTGACACTATACCTAGCTCCCTGTCCTCCATGCCCAGCTCCCTGTGCCACCATACCCAGATCCCTATGCCACCATGCCCAGTTCCCTGTATCACCATGCCCAGTTCCCTGTATCACCATGCCCAGTTCCCTGTATCACCATGCCCAGTTCCCTGTATCACCATGCCCAGTTCCCTGTGCCACCATGACCGGTTGCCTATATCACCATACCCAGCTCCCTGTGCCACCCATGCCCAGTTCCCTGTGCCACCACGACCGGTTGCCTGTATCACCATGCCCAGCTCCTGGTCTTGGCTCACAATGCTCTCATAGCTTTCCTTATGGAAGTACATGAAAGGATCCTTCATAGGTTGACAGTTTAGAAACATGGAAAAAAAAGCCCTGTCCAAAAGCTGTGTCCCAGACCCTGCCCACAGGCCATGCCACTCACTGTTTTCCCGGGGTAGCTGCTGGGCAGGGCACTGGCTTCAATGAAATACTTCCTGAGTAGGCGCTTGCTTGGGTCAGGACTGTCCAGAAGGATGTAGGAGCAAAAATAGGCTCCGTGGCGAAGCAGGAATATGGCAATGTCTTCGTTCCCTGATGGACAAAGCATAGAGAAGCTCAGGGAGTTCAGATGCCCCAGAAGTCTTCTTTTCTTGATGAGGCCTTGGTGCTAGGAGAGCAGGCTTTGGGTTACCCCCCAGATGTGCCAATTCCTGGCAGCAAGAGCTTATGGGACTTTGCTCTTTGAGTGCTGCCCACGAGGTCCCACTTGCCATAGTGGGTCCCTGCCACCTACTGGGGAAACTAGAAGGGACGAATGGCTATTTTGAAAAAGAAACTGAGAAGGGGGCCAGGAGATGGCTAAGTCAGTGAAGTGCTTGCTGAGGGTCCAAATTTCATCTCCAGAACCCACATGAAAAAGATTCTGAGCATGATAGAGTAAGATTGTAATCCCAGAAAAGTAAGGAGAGGAGGATCCGTGGGGTTGGATAGCCGGCTAACTGAAATGAACAGGGAAGCTCTAGGCAAAAGTGTGATTCCCCTCTCTGTCCCAAAGCACGACAGCTGGGGTTGTCTTCTGGCCTTCCACACACAAGTGTGCACATATGTACCACACACACACACTCACACACACACTCACCTCATACACACTCTCACACACACACTCACACACACTCACACACACTCACACCCACTCACACCCACACACCCACTCATTCTCACACACACTCACACACACTCACACTCACACACACAGAAACGAAGGAGTCATAGAAGTCCTTCCACAGGCCACTGGGGTTAGGAGTTGGGGTGGAGCCAGAGTGCCACACTGGAAAGTGGGACACTTCGCAAGGCAGGGTTGAGCGTGGGGGACCCACCTGACTTGATGGCTGCGTAGAGGGGCAAACGCACAATGACTGGGAACTCATTCTTCCTGACAGCGTAGTTCTCGGGGTCAGCCCCATGCGTCAGCACCAGCAACTTCACAACCTCCAAGTGCCCGCGCTGGCAAGCCAGGGCCAGCATCCAGTTCAGCAGCCTCTGGGGGCTACAGGGACCTGGAGGGGTGAGAAGGCAGAGGGCAGTGTGGCTAGATGGAACCTGTTGCTCCCTGCACTCATCTCATCTTCCCGTTGGCCAGGAAGAAAATACAGCTATTCTAGCTCTGATTGACAGCTATGCTTCCCACAAGGGGAGAGTGTTCTTACCTTGAATTCGCATCCAGCACGTCTCTACATTATCATAGGTGGCCTGAGTACCAAGGGTATGTGCCCTGTGATTCTGACGGATTAAGGATGCCTACATGGTGAATAAGGCCAGAAAGAACTCCCCATGGTTGCTGTAGTTTTTCTAGATTCTTTTCCCTTTCCTCTGACATTAGCCCTAGGGTCACATCACACACAAGAGTAGGACAGGAAACTCCAGGAGCAGTAGAGCATGCAAGAGGCTCAGCCTTTGGCCACCCAGGCTACCCGGGCCACTCAGATCTCGCATTATTTACTAAGCTCTCTCCACATCCTTCTAGACCTCTGTGTCTCAGCGCAATTACAGGGCACAGAGTCGTTCCTTTTCACCACAGTTTCCCCCATCTGCCCAGGAGCTGCCATTAAAGGGTGGAGGGCGCCTTTCAAAAACTTGTGCACATCTCTCAGGTTCTGAAGGTGCTCAGTACTTGGCAAATGTCTAAGAGATGTAAGCTGGCCAGGCGGGTGCTGTGGTGGTGGGAATGAGAACGGCTCCTGTAGGCTCCTGTGTTTGAATGCTTAGGCCCCAGGCGGTGGAACTGTTTAGGAAGGATTAGGAGGTGTGGTCTTGTTGGAGGAGGTGTGCACTGGGGTGGGCTTTGAGGTCCCCCAAAAAAGCCCAAGCTATTCCTAGTGTGCTCTCTGCTTCCTCCTTGTGAACCAAGATATTCCTGCAGCCTGTCTCTGTGCCCCTGTTCTGCCGTCATAGACTCTAGCCCTCTGGAGCTACAAGTCCAATCAAAGTCTGTCTTTTATAAGTTGCCTTGGTAACGGTGTCTTATCACAATAGAAAAGTAAACGAAGGCAGGGGCTGAGTCAGCTAGCTACAGATCCTTTTGGACTTACACAGAGCTAATCATGGGAGCCCTGAAAAGAGTGCTCCTTTAGCTCCTTCTTGCCTTCTTATGTCTCGTCTCATCCAGTCTGCTTCTTAAGTTCCTTAAAGCTCTACTGATTCCTATCCATAAAGTCCCCCCCTCCCCGCCGCCCAGGCACACATGGGAACACTGGCTGGGAGGAAGCACTGAAAGTAGCTCTATCTCAATGTACATAGATACACCCACACCAGGCCACTACGTGATTGGGACACTGGTACGAAACAGAAACAATAGGGCCTTTGGCTTTAAAATTATGAAAATATTCAAGGTATCAATTACAGAATATCAAACCATGCAAGGGTTCTTCTATAGCACCTAGCCTTGACATCAAAGGCCCGACACCTGAAGATCATTTCCAGGGCCTGTCTCAACCCGTTGTTTGTTGCAATGTTTTTGGCGCTTGTCCCTCATTGCTGAGCCAAAACTACAGGGGAGACATAGGAGACTAGAACACCGTGAGTTCACCAGAAACAAATTACAAATGCATCATACCATAGTATAGCCTTCCAACGGAGTATTGGTTTTTTTAAAAAATTTATTTATTTATTTAAAAAATTTATTTATTATGTATACAATGTTCTGTCTGCATGTATGCCTGCCCACCAGAAGAGGGCATCAGATCTCATAGATGGTTGTGAGCCACCATGTGGTTGCTGGGAATTGAACTCAGGTCCTCTGGAAGAGCAGCCAGTGCTCTTAACCTCTGAGCCATCTCTCCAGCCCCCCATCGGAGGAGTATTGTTTAGCCATCAAAAGGGTTAGATACTGGGTGATGAAAAGACAGTGTGTAACTTTCAATGCATATTGCTAGGTGAGAGAAACTGATCTGAAAAGATTGCCTAAGGATGTGCTTCCAATTGTGTTCCAGAAAACGCAAAGCTAGAAAAGGCGGTGGTAACTGAGCTCACACACAGCACTTTACCTGATAGGGACTCCAGCAATTCATGGACTACTTCAGTGTGTCCAAAATGCGCCGCCACCACAGCCGGGTTATCATCAGTGGGCTCCACCGGCAGCTCCACGCGCTTCTCCGTGAGCAGGAACCGGACGGTCTCTAGATCTCCGTGGGCTGCTGAGATGCTCAGCAACTGACCCTGGTCAAAACAGGACAGGGTTTAGTGAGGCCAGCTCTGTCACTTCAAACAGTTCTCTGAGTCTCCGGCAAGACTGCGGCTCAGGCGCCCAGGATGACAACACCCTCCCTGTGCTGATGCACCACGCTTAGACCAAGGCTGTAGGAGAGTGGACACCCACACTCAACTTCACAAGCTTAGAACACAAACAGAAACCAGCTCATCAAGAGTTCTGTATTATTACATTTGGAAACAATAATTTTAATACACATAGGAAAACTTTCCAACTTATACTTGGGCATAAACCCGTAGGTTGAAAATACCATGTGCAATGCATGGAGTTGACCCATTGCAGGATGCCACAGCTTAGCAACACTGCACCTGGAGTTATGGTTGGCATGGTTGCTCTGTGTCACAGACAGAATTGCACATACCCCAGGGAAAATCCAAAGTTCGGTGTGACTGTTCCTGAATGTATGTTATTTCCCCACCGTTAGAAAGTCCAAAAATGAAGCCAGACCACTGTAAGTTGGAGAACATTCATTCAGCTTCAATAAAACTTTATTGACAATTCCTGTTTCTGTTTACTTTCCTAATGCAGTTTAGATACCTGGGACTTGAAAGGAGGCTCAGCAGTGAAAAATCCAACTTTCTGGACCTGGAGAGATGGCTCAGCAGTTAAGAGCACTGGCTGCTCTTCCAAAGGACCCATGTTCAATCCCTAGTACCTACATGGCAGCTCACAACTGTCTGTAAATCCAGTTCCAGAGGATCTGACACCCGCATACAGACATACATGCAGGCAAAACACCAATGCACATAAAAAATAACATAATGAGTGTCATGAAAAAAGAAGAAGAAAATGTCCAAAAAAAGAAAAAAAATCCAATTTTCAAAGTGCTGAGAACAAATCACTGTGGAGTGCTCAGCCCTAAGTGAGACACACACCCCACCTTCTCCGAGGCTCTGGAGATACCATGGAGGGAAGGTAGAAAGACTGTAAGACCCAGAGACAAGGAGGGAGCACTGCAACACACTTCTGCACACGACACGACCATGAACTCAGGGACCAACAGAGCCGTGGGTACCTGCACACGACCTGCAGGAGAGGCGGCCACCAATATTCCATTGTGGATGGGGCAGGGGCTCATGATGCCCCCACACTTCCTGGGAGCTATTGGTAGTTAAAGGTTGCTGGGGGAGGAGGGGGCAATCTTTCTACTTCGATACAGTCACTGGTAAGGTGCCCTGGAGCCAGAACACAACCAAACACTCATGCTCCGGTAAGCGATTAAACCCAGTGGGTGCTGGAAAAGACAAAACTAGGGGCCTGAAGGAGAAGAGGTTCAGTGGGAGGAGGAGGGGGATAGGAAGGGTAATTGGGGGGGTAAAAAGGGCCTTAACGTGTTATATAGGTATGAAATTGTCAAGCAATATTTTCTTTACAGAAGAAAACCTATACCTGCCTATGTGAGTTCCTCTCTCACAGCACTGTTATCAACGGCTTGCTCACGAAGATGGACACTGTGAGCCGAGAGCCGGCGCTCAACTGCCATCTGACAATTTGTGAACCTTAGAGACAGGGGAGGCACCAAGCTCCCCGAGGACCGCCTGACTGAGAATGGCCCTCATGGGCTCACAGATTTGAACGCTCCGTTATTTGGGAGTGGCACTACCTGACAGGGATTAGGAGGGATTGTTGGAGTAGATGTGGCCTTGTTGGAGGACGGGTGTCACGGGGTTTCCAAAGCCCAAATCAGTTCTGGTCATTGTCTTACTCTTTCCCTGCTGCCTGCAGATCTGGATGTAGAATTCCCAGTTACTTCTCCAGCACCATGCTCCCTGCCAGGATGAGAATAAGCTAAACCCCTGAAACTGTAAGTCAGCCCCAATTAGAGGCTTTCTCTTATAAGGGTTTCCATGGTGATGGTGTTACATCAATAGAAACCCTGACTAAGACACCATCCCACAGGTTACTGATAGATGAATGTAACTAATGATGGGGCTTCACACACCAGAACCCAGGGCCGACGAAACAGCAGCAAGATTCTTGATTTGAGTTCAAAGGAAGAAAAGGATAGGGCGGACACTGGTCCCTGCCTGAGTCCCAACTTCATTCCAGCTACCCTGGCATCTAAAGCTGTGAGGTAGGCAGAATAGGAACTCACAGACCAGCGCCCACACAAAGGGGACACGAGTGTGGGAGCACATTACTGAAATCCTGGGCCTTCCTACATGACGGCTTCCCATGATCTTGATTTAGCATGTTGGAGGAGGCACAAGGAAAGCCCAGGTAGGAAGGAGTCAGTCCATGCTTCTGTGCACGTTTATGGAAGCCCTGTATGTGTAAGGGGCAGAGCTGACCACAGGATGCTGGGGGGCACTGCAGGATTCATGGATTGACAGGGAAGTTCCCGGCAGGGATGTGTGTAAAACAACCCACAGTGCAGTTAAGAAACCAAACGTCTCCAGAAAGTATGGCAGAGCCAGGTAGGCAGGAAGGGATGGGTAGGTGGGGCGCTGGAGACGCTCACCAAGCTCTCGGAGAGTGGGTGCTGCACTGACTGCAATGACCGCTTCATTTGCAATGACATGCAGTCCTCAGTACAGCTATGCAAGGGGGTCTGTCTCTATTTCCATGGCGGGAGTGGGAACATATGACCCTTAGGTAGGATTTGCATGACCAACAGAGCCACCGGGGATCTGAACTGCACGCTGTATGGCTCTGAAACACACGTTCTCTTCATTCAAGACCTCCTGGGCAGTGAGGAATCCTTGGAGGAGTGGTTGGGTTCTGGAAGTGGTGTGAACAGACTAGAGATGGCATGTCTGACAAGCAAGCGAGGGGGGCTGGACTTACTTAAATACAACTGGAAAACAAGAATTTACCACTCCTCTGGCCACGTGGGGCCCCGCAGTGCCCCGCAGCCCAGCCATTCCTGGAAAGCACTTGGCATTACAGAGAAAAGCCACAAGTGATTGATTAACTGACCAGCGGGACTAAGAGCTGTCTAGACGCCTGTCCATCACAGGCTTAAAAGCCCTGTTCTCACGAGGTGATGGGTGATGTCACAACCGGCCACAGACAAGAGGCACCCAAAAGGCAGGGAAGAAAGAAGCTGCCTCTCTGGCTGGAGAAAGCCTGGTGGCTCTGAAGTCTTTAATTCGATATAAAATAAAAGGCCAGCTTTCTTCTGCACCCTCATCTCCTTGTATAAAGGGAGGCTTCCACATGGTTTTCCTAGGGCATGTTTATGCACACACGCTCATAGGGAAGCCACACAAAACCAAGTGTGCTATCCAACTAATTATTTGTGAGCGGGCAAACAAGTGTGTTTGGAGGGTCTTGCTGGTGCGTGTTCAGGTGGAGGCTGGAGACTGGTTTATATCTTCCTCTACTGCTCCCCCACTTACCTTCTGAGACAAGGTCTCTTACTGAACATAGAACCCCCATTTCTGTCAGGCTGGCTGGCCAGTAAGTCCCAGGATCCACCTCCCTCCATCCCCTCCCTTGGCACTATGGTTTCAGACCCCTATCCCCTATGTCCCCACACCTCACACTGCAAGGGCTTTACTGACCGAGCCTTCTCTCTAGTCTTCATCTGATTCTTTAGTACTTTTTACCAGGTGTGATATGCTACATCTACAGGGAAAGAATCATTCTGTTTCATGAACTGCCACCAACTCCCATGTGAATGGGACCCCAGGCAGGGGAACAGAACATAGCACAGAAGCCCCTTGTTATGGTTTGTCTAGAGAATGTCCCCAAGGGTCCTGTGCTGAGGGAAGGTTCAGCTGGTGGGGGTGGCTAGATCCCGAGAACTCTGACCTCATCATCAGGTTAATATCCTGTTCATTTCATAGCGGAATTGACTGGTCCCTGAATAGCTGTTCCCACTTGGAGAAGAGAGGTCCCCAGAAGACACGCCCTTGATCCATGTCTCTTGTCACTGCTCCACTGTGCCCTTCCCCACTCCTTCCTTCCTCCTCTTCTGGGCTGCCTCAGGGTAAGCAGCATTGTGTCCCCCTGTGCCTTCTCTGCCATGGTGCTCTGCCTGTCATGCCTACAGGCAACAGAGCAGGCTGGCAATGGGCTGAAACCCACAAAAACACAACCACAAAATAAGCAGACAAAAACCCTTTTCCCTTCTGAAGTTGTTCTGTTAGGGCATTTTTGCCATCACAACCAAGAGTTAAGATGCTCCCACTGTGCTGTCCCCACCCCCACCCCTAGTCACTGCCTTGCCAGGAAGACTCAACACCCTGACTGCAGACACCATGAATTGATTCGTTTTTGTCAGTTTGCAAATACTACAGAGTGGCATCATATTGTTCTCATTTTAAAACCCTTTTTGTTTTGCTGTGAAATAATTCGAGATTACAGAAGTCGCAGTATAGAGCAGAGAGGACTCAACTACCCTTCACCCCGTTTATGCTGGCGGAGATGTCTTTCATAACTGTCCATGATTTCAATACCAGTTATGCAACATCAGACACCATGCATGAATGGTGTAGACTCATGCTACCCAGGACTTTCCTTTGCCAAGAAATCTGCCCCGTGCTACCTCCTGGAGGCTCAGCCACTCTGCCACCCCAACCCTGCCAGCCACTAATCTCGTACACTTCTGTCAGGCTGTGGATCAATACCCACCAGTCCATACTGGAATGGACTGTTAGTAGGTAGTACCAGTGGGAAGAAAGAGGTCACTGGGGGGCATGCCCTTGACTGGAGTGTCCTGTCCCTGCTCCATTCTGCTCCTCCCCTTCTCTTTTTTCCTCTCTTCTTCCTGACTGCCTTGAGGTAGCTAGCTCTGCTTCTCCATGTCTTCTTTGCCAGGATTCTCTACCTCATCATAACAAGAAGCAAGGAGGGGGAAAGCCAGCTTGTCGTGTGTGTGTGTGTGTGTGTGTTGCCTGAGTGTGGAGTGTTTGTTTTCTAATGTCTATTCTTCCGGGTTCTGTCTTCCAGAATGGATCCCATGTTAGAGATGCAGTTAGCAAATACTTCCCCAGAGGTTGTGTGTTTTCTTTCTTGCCTCTAAACATAGTGTTTCTTGGTGCTAAAATTTTGAATTTTGGCAATATACAGCTTATCTATTTTCCTTTTATAGACTTTTTTATGAAGTCTGTATCATCTGCAAATAGAGGATAGTTTTATTTTCCCTTCATATCTGTACGAGTTCTATTTAACTTCTTCACCTTATTTCCCTGGCTTAAACATCGAGGGTCTATTGAATAATACCGTATTGATTATGATTCTAATTGCTCTTTCCCATTTCAGAGGAGCGCAGGAGCACAGTCTCTACTACCACAGGTTATATACTCAAATTTTCCACATCTTGAGAAATTGCAGGGGACAGAGCATCTGGAGTAGGGGTTCTCAACCTGTGGGTCACGACTCATTGGGCAAACCTCTGTCTCCAAAAATATCTACATTATGACTCATAACAATAGAAAATTACAACTATGAAGTAGCAACAAAATAATTTTATGGTTGGGGGTCACTACAACATGAGGAACTGTAATAAAGAGTCACTGAATTAGGAAGGTTCAGAACCACTGTGCTAGAGTCTACAAGATAAAGACTCACCCTGGGGAACCACTTTTGTGATTATGGCATCTCTCTTGCCAGATTAGTATCAATTAAAATTATTCTTAAATAGAACTTCCAGAATTATATTGAGAGTAATATCCTCGCCTTGTTCCTGATCTTGCAGGAAATTGGGTGTGCATAAGTGTGTCTGTGTGTCAATATGTGGACATGGGAGTGTAGGTACCTGTGAAACCCACAAAAGAGTGCTATATCCCCTGGAGCACAGGAAGTTGTGGGCTGCCTGATGTGGGTGCTGGGAACCAAACTTTGGTCTTCTCCAAGAGTAACAGAAGCTCTTACCCCCTGAGCCATCTCTCTAGACCCAATTCAGAGTGTTTTAGATGTGTAAAGATTCCCATCTTTAACCCAGGGATTATTTAGAAGTATGTTGTTAATGTCTAAGTATTTGGAGATTTTCTCATTACTGCTTGCTCTTGACTTCTATTTTAATCCTACTGAAGTTAGAGAACATGATGGGGGAGCTGACCAATCCCTTTGTCTGAGGGGCGTGACCCCTCCAGGGCTCCAAATACCTTTAAAAGATCCGTGTTTGTTTGTTTTGACCCTCTTTGTTTCCCTGCACTCCCCGCTGGAACCTTGGCTTTTGCAAGTTCCCTTTTCTTTCCTTTATTAAAGCTGAATATTATATATTAAAGCTAGTCTGGTTAATCATAATTGCAGATCGACCATGCCCCTTCATTTGGCGACCCACATTGGGCGCCAATCTGTAGATGGAGCGGCTGGGCTGCGTCCCGCCATCGGCTAGCTTTACACCCGAAATAATTACACGGAAATTGTATTCTTTATACACTGCCTGGCCCATTAGTTTTAGCCTCTTATTGGTTGATTTTCACATCTTGTTTTAAACCATATTTAGTAATCTGTATAGCACCATGAGGTGGTCGCTTACCAGGAGAGATCTTAACCTGTGTCTGTCTTGGAGAGGAGAAGCATGGTGACTGCCTCTGGCAACTGCCTGAAGCGTCTGCCTTCTTTCTCCCAGAATTCTTTTCTGTCTACTCCACCTACCTAATTTTCTGTTCTATAAAAGGGCCAGAGGAGTTTCTATTAACCAATGAAAGTAACACATAGACACTCCTCCATCAAGAACATATGATGTATCATTCCAATTACTTTGAAGTGTGCTGAGGTTTATCTCATGGTCCGTGGAACAGTCTATCTTGGCTTATGCTCTGTGGACATTGAAGCGTGTGCATTCTGTGTTGTGGGATGCAGTGCTTTAGAACCTGTTAGTGATGGTCGCACTGAGTTTTCCTACAACCTTGACTGTTTTCGGTTTGATTGTTCTATCATTTGTTGAGACAATACCTAAACTCCTGCAACCATGTGGATATAGCTCGTTCTTTCAGCTAGACCATAGCTTTTGTTGCACAAACGTCATGCCTCTGCAATCCAGTGCATAAACACTGCAGATTGTGATCTTGGGGATCCAAAACCTTGTTATTAGTTGCTAACCCTCCCCACCCATGGTAATTCTCTCTGCTCTGTAGTTTGCTTTATCTGATATTAACATGGCCACTCCTGCTTTCTTTTGCTTAAGGTTTGCATGGTCTATGTTTTCCCATCTAATTACTTTCAGAACACACATACACACATATACACATGCAAACACACACACATACACATCATTATATTTAAAGTGAGTCTCTCATAGACAATATCTATTTTCTGATTCTTTTTAAAAATCCTAACTGGAACTAAACTCGTGGACTTAAATCATTTATATTTAATATAATTATGTAGATATTAAAGTGTAAGTTTGCCATGTAATTGTGTTTGTTTTTTGTTTACTCTATCTTCATAATTTTTTTTCTGTGAGCAGCTTGATTTTTAATTTCATTTTAATAGGCTATAGTGTTTTTTAAATACAGATTTTTGTATAGCTTTGATATTTATGTTGAAATTGTTCTCACTATGTAGCCCTGGCTGGCCTGGAACTCTCTATGTAGGTAACTCTGTAGATCTGCCTGCCTCTTCCTCCCAAGTGCTGAGATTAAAGGCATGCAGCTCCATATCCAGCTATAGTCAGCAAATGTTTGCTTCAGCTATTGCATTCTAGATATGTAACTTACCAGAAGATACTGTTTTCAGTGTTCTATCAGTTCTAGTGATGTATTAAAATCTTACATTTATTAGAAAATTGCTTTGCTTTTTAAAAAAAAACCCTCTCTGTATTAAGAGCTCTTTTAAGGGGTGTTACCTTTTGCTTCCTTTGTCAAATAGAACTTAAAGACAAACTAAGGACAAAGTAGCAATCTGTTTTATGTATCCACAGATGCTTTGTTCTCACCCCGTTCCTTTTCCTGTTTATTCCAACCTCCCTCATTCTGCTATTTGCTGTTTTGAGCTGTTCCATTAGGGAAGCCTTCCAGACATTGGTTCTCTTTTGTTTTCCACCATTCCAGATGTATTTATTTTCTCTTCTTTCTTGAAAGCCATTTTCCAGGTTATGGGATTGTAGGTCCACACTTTTTCTTCTTCTCTTTAGTACTTGGTGCCACTTCCTCTGGGTTCCCATGGTGTCAGATGACGTCATTCGTATTGTTTCTCCTCTTAAGGCAACAGCTTTTGTTGGCTGCTTCCAATACTTTTTTATTTTCAAAATAGTTGTTTGAGCATGACGTGTGTGGACCACAGGTTGCTGAGTTATGTTGGGGACCCTCTAGCTTCTCCACTTTGCTTGCTGGTGGCTTCTCCACTTTGGGGGAGTTTTAAGTTCCCTTAGCTACACTTCAGTGTGTTTTCTTCTCGACTTTGATGGCATGAGTTGAGCTAAAATCTCACGAGCCCCTGAGGGTTTGTTTATTTTCCATCTTTCTCTCTGTCTTCTGCCTCAGACTATCAGGGTAGGGATTCTTTCCTTTGTCTCCTCTATTCTAGAGTTGAATTTGCCTGCAAAAGAAAACTTCAGCTCTTGTATTTTAGAGGCTCTAAAATTTCTATTTGATTTGCCTTTCATTTCTCTGCTGATACTTTTCGCCTGGAGACGCTTAGTGTTTACTTTTGCTTTAAGCATGCTTGTGTTTGCTCACTGGAGAGTTCTGTCTGTTTTAGATTCTTGTCAGAGCTTTCAAACATCTGACTCATCCCGTTGCTGGCATCTGCTGTTGCCTTTTTCCCACCAGTTTGCTGTTTTTCTACTTCCCCAGCAGAGACTGTTTATTAGGTTCTGGAGATGAGTGGGAATGTATTTTAGGACTGGGATCTTATTTGAGTCTTGGCCTTGGACTCTTGTTAGCTCTGGTAGGTAATTAGTGGAATGGAGTCATCACTTCCTGATGGGGTTGAAAACCAGAAACTACTCAGAGTTAGATGGCACCAGTGGCATGGGACTCCTGGTTCCTGTTGGGCAGGAAGTTCTCCTGTGCTCCCTAGGTTTCCAGTGGTCACAGTTGGGGGTTTATTACATAACCACCTAGTGCCAATTAGCACCCCAGGTCTCCTTGGATGACTGGGGCAGCTTTTTACCCTCTGGCAGGGTTAGAGCCTTTCCACCAGGCCTTGGCTGAACAGTGGTGGATGCGGGGCTGTGGCGTGGTTGGGTGCTGCCTCTAGACGTCTTGTCTTCTCATGCAGCCTTTGCCTGGTCCACTGACAGCTGCAACAACAGAGGCTTTTCTTGAAGTCTCTGTGCTGGTTTGGCTCTGGGTTAGCCTGGGATGTAAAAAAGGCAAAAAGGACCTCTACAAATGCAACAGCAAGTTTTTCTCAAGCTCTGAACTCAGTAGCAGATCTCTTCTCTCCAGTGTCAAAATGTTCCTTGCTGTCCATGGGATGTCCAGAGTTCTCAGTTGTATACACTGGTGGGGAGGGGGAATGTTGAAAAGCATACCTGTTTGATCTTCCCTTTGTTTTTAAAAAATGCTTTATTTTTATTTTTTATATGTACTAGCATTTTTTCCTGCACGTGTATACCACATACCTGCATCTCTCCCCCTCTTTTTTTAGACAGGGTTTCTCTGTGTAACAGCCCTGGCTGTCCTGGAACTCATGTACTCACATATCACTCTAGAGGCTAGGCTGGTCTTGAACTCACAGAGATTCGCCTACCCCTGCCTCCCGAGTGCTGGGGTTAAAGGCATGCGCCACCACCGCCCAGGTTCATTCCCTCTTCTTAATAGAAGGGGGCATTATTTGCTTGTTTACTGAAATTTTAGACTGGAGAGCTTTCTAGATCGCGTTGAGACATCTTCTGATGCTTTGGATATTCTGCACAGCATCCGATGGGCCAGGAGCACTGAGGATCACATAGCTTTGTCATCCTGTGGACTGAACAGTTAGGCTATCTCCCACATCCAGGTGTGGTCCTTTGTAATTTACATCGTGAATTCAAATGTCATCTCAGTGGTGCTCATTGCCCCCCAGTCTCTTACTTTTCTGAGCGCAGGCTAGAATCATTTCTAAGTTTTAATTAAATGAATTAAGCCTTTGCTAACCAAGGTAATGCAAACAAAGTATTGATGAAGTATTTCCGTGGCAATATCTGACTCTTATCCCCTTTGAGATACTGGTGTTGGGGGCTGGGTATTTTGGACTTGCTTTTTAGCACACAGTTTGGCATATGTTCTAAAACTTCAAATAACATGCATGAAAATGTCAAAATGAAACTCATTATTTTACAGTAATGTGCTAACAAAAAAAATGTTCATACCAATACTTTCCATTTGGCATAGCCGTGTGTGCTAAGAAAAGAGCCTTACAAAAAGAAAATGACTAGGTGAAAATTCCCATATAGCATTATTGGTTAGCACTTTGAAATAACCCAAATATCTAGTCAAGAGGAATGGATTAAGTTAAATTCTGTTCTCCCTACCACATGGAGTATTATGTGGCCACTGATGGTGATGTTTACAATGAATTTACAACCCCACAGAAAATTCTCGATATAATAGAAGCAAACAAGAAGTATATGCAAACTATTATCTGTATTTACATCACATACACAATACATTATATAGTATCAGAAATGGTAACCCTCCTCCCCGACTAGTGGGCTGGAAGGTAACGCACTGAGACAGTGAGGAGGAGTGCTTGTGTGTATTAGGGATATGCTGAGTTTTTCTTCCTTTTGGTTTTCTTTGCTTTTATAGTTTTTTTTTTTCGTAAAAAAAATGTTGAGTTCAAGCTGTTTTTATGTAGGAAGAAAGGTTAGAATCGGTAGAATAACCTCGCGGAAGGCATTTGCTTCTTTAACTGAACCCATTCACATCCCTCCAGGGTCTGACATGGAAGGTGACTGTGTGATGCTGATGAACGGAATGGGAGGGAATGATGTCCACTGCGCATGTGCAAACCGTGTGCTGCTGATGAAGGGACGGGAAGGGAATGACATCTACTGCGCATGTGCACACCAAGACATTCCCGAACACTGGAGCCCCATGAAGTCTCAGTAATGAGAAGACAACCCACAGGCTGGGGATGCAGCTCATTCGGCCGAGCACTGGTTTAGAATGCACCAAGCATCTAACCCATCCTCAGCATCTTAAACCTCTATGGAAGTGCATGCCTGTAGCCCGGAGGTGGAGGCAGGAGAATCAGAAGTTTGGGGTCAGCCTTGGCTACATAGTTAGAAGCCAGCCTGGGATACATGAGGCTCTGTTTAAAAACAAAAGTGTGTGGTGGGGTGGTTCAGTGACTCAGTGGGTAAAGGTTTGGATGCCCAGTACCCATAGAAAGCCCAGAAGCATTGGTGCATGATTATAACCTCAGTTGTTCTGGAGCTTTGCTGGGCAGCCTACTCTGGCTGAGATGACAAGCTCTAGGTTTAGTGAGAGACCCAGTACCAAAAAATATGGTGGTGGGATGGAGAGATGACTCAGGGGTTAAGAGGACTTGCTGCTATAGCAGAGGATCCAGCTTCAGTTGGTTCTCAACACCCACATCACGGCTCACAGCTGTCTGTAATTCCAGTTCCAGGGCATCCAATGCCCTCGTCTAGCTTCCTTGGGCACTGCATGCACAGGGTATTTCTTATATACATTGCAGGCAAAATACATAAAGTAAAAGTGAATACATCCTAAAAAAAATTGGGTGGAGAACGATACAGAAGACACCGTGTCGGCCTCAGGCTTCCATGTGCACATGCAGGCAAGTGTATTCCCTCGCTACACATGGGCTTCCATGTGCACACACAGGCAAGTGTGTTCCCCCACCGCACACAGGCTTCCATGTGCACACGCAGGAAAGTGTATTCCCCACCACATTGCACACGTAACAAGTGTATTCACCACCATACACATGCTTCCTTGTGCACATGCAGCAAGTGTATTCCCCATCACACACATGCTTCCTTGTGCACACGCAGCAAGTATATTCCCCACCACACACATGCTTCCTTGTGCACACGCAGCAAGTATATTCCCCACCACACACATGCTTCCTTGTGCACACACAGGCAAGTATATTCTCCCATCACACACAGGCTTCCATGTGCACATGCAGGCAAGTGTATTCCCCCACTAAACAAGGCTTCCATGTGCACACGTAACAAGTGTATTCACCACCACACACATGCTTCCATGTGTACACGCACAAATGTATTCCCCACCACATACATGCTTCCTTGTGCACACGCAGCAAGTGTATTCCCCACCACACACAGGCCTCATGTGCACACGCAGGCAAGTATATTCTCCCATCACACACAGGCTTCCATGTGCACACGTAACAAGTGTATTCACCACCCCACACATGCTTCCATGTGTACACGCAGCAAGTGTATTCCCCACCACACACATGCTTCCTTGTGCACACACAGCAAGTGTATTCCCCATCACACATAGGCCTCCATGTGCACACACAGCAAGTGTACTCCTTCACTGCACACAGGCCTCCATGTGCACACGCAGGCAAGTGTATTCCCCACCACACAGTCTCCCTTATAATTAGAATAGCTCCCCCGGTGCAGGCACGCACCCTACCTTCTCCTGCGGGGATTCACTCTCCTCACAAGCCTCTCTGAGCAGGTCACGAGCCCGGGAGAGGTTTCTCTGCTTGTATGCAGTATGGATTTCTTCCATGCTGGGGGACCGCACTGAGGAGCTGCCACCAGGTGCAGACAGTTTGCTGCCCATGTCTTCGGCACCTGCATAGGAAGACACATACACAGGGTGTCACTGTGCTGGTGACCTCTGGGTTGTCACTGGAGGTGACAGTGGAGGAATGCGCTCCCTGTGACATGGCTGTGCGGGGTGTAGGAAGACAAAGGAGAGTCCTGAAATGCTGCTGTCAGCAAGTTCCTATTTCTCTGTGGGACATGTAGTCATTTTGGAAGACATTCACTGGGACAGTGGGAAGCTCAGTACAGCTCAGTGATGACTGCAGGGGACTGCCAGCTGGAGCTGCTCCAGTGCCCTGGGCAACGGGAGGCAGGCGGTACTCTGGTGAGAGAGCTGATGGCCCCAGCCAAAATGCTGCACTGCTGTGTCCCTCCAAGGGGAAAGCGCAGCTAAGACTCGGGGCGTGGGAATCACACAGTTCCCAATCCCTTCTCTACCAAGAAAACTCTCAAAAGGTCAAGTGTTTTAGGACTGGCAACCCTTGCCTCTGCACTAATATGCCACCCTAGTATCTCCATCAAGCCTTTGACACTCCGGGCCTCTAGATATTCTTGGACCACGTGTGTGACTGACCCACCCTGGCCCTAAGATCCTACTATTCTGGTTATCTGAATTGTGGCTTCCTGTAGACACATCCCTGTTCTCCATAAGTGGGTGCTAACCTGTCATGGGCAGAGGAGGGGATGTGGGATGTTCTGGCCTGCTGAGCATCAGGTGCTGCTCGGGAGGAGAGGCCAGACTTGCATAGGGCTGCAGCATTGTTGAGGACTCAGTGCATGGGTCCTTATGGGGCTGCTGGACACAGCCGAGCGCTGCATTGGGTGGAAAGACATGGGCGAAGGAGATCACTGTCCTCCGTCAGTGTCCCGCTCCAGAACAAGGGTTATATAGAGGTCTGCAGGTCCCAAAGGCTGACAAGCAGTTTTTGGAAGGCCCCTGAACATTTTAAAGCTCTGCACAAAGCTCTTGCTCTGTGTGTGGACATGTCTCTGGAAAGAAAATTCAAGGCTTCTGTGACATTTCCTAAGGAGGTAGGAAACAAAAGCGAAAGGTTTCTCTCTACAGATGTTAGAGAAAGGGCTGTTGCCAATGAGAAGTTAAGTTCTGAACTGTGCTGACTGACAGACGAAACAAGGTGAGAATTCTATGATTCATCACTAAGTCTACGTAGTGGGGGGACCTTGTGACTCTCTCTGCTCCCTCTCAATCCATGAGTTGAACATTTTGGTTCAGGTTGTGTTACAATATCACAGTCTGAAAGCAGTGGGACCAATCTGTTATGGACCTGAACTATGAGCTAAAATGGCCCCTTTCTCTTTTAAGTTGATTATCTCAGGCATTTTGTTACGGTGAGGGACAACTAGTTATCTAACAAATTGCAAAAATTACATGCTTAGAAATAAATTTCACAAAAGGTAAGTAAAATCTGATCTCTGTAAAAAAAATAAACACTGCCAAGAAAAATTAAGATTTGTATAGCCAGGAAGATCTCCCATGCTCATGGATCAGAGAACAAACCCTAGGCAGGCGCCACTTCCCCCTGAGTTTAGGCATAGCCTCAATTTCGGTTTAACTATAGTCCCAGTTGGACTTCCTTCCCCCTCATAAAATTATATCAGATTCTCGAGTTCACATGGAAAACTTGAAGAACCTAGAATAGTCAAAGCAATCTTGAAAGAGAGAGTGGAGGATTTACATTACATGATTTCAAAACTTAACCATTAGGCTCCCATAGCAGGCAATATGATACCAGTACAGACAGCACCGTAGGACAGAACTGGGTTAGAAAATAGACTCATGGGGCTGGGGAGATGGCTCAGATTTCCATGCAAGCGTGAGAACCCAAGTTCAGACCCCCAGCACCCAAGTAAAACCCCGGAGCAGTGGGCACAGTCTGCTCCAGAGTGCTGGAGGAATGGGGAGACAGCTCACTGAAGCCAGCTTGGCTGAATCCATAAGATCTGAGTCCAGTTGGAAAGACCCATCTCAAAAACAATGTAGACGGGCTAGGGACATGGCCCAGAGGTTAGCGCTTGCTGGGCTCCTCATCGTTATGAGGATCAGAGTTTGGATCCCCAAACCCCACACAGATATTAGGAGGGTGTGGCAGCCCTCTTGTGATGTCAGGCTTAGAAGGCAGAGATGGGATCCATGGAGCAAGCTGGCTAGTGAGACCAGCCTGGTCAGTCAGCCCTGGGTTTGACAGAGACTCCGCTGCAATGATTAATGTGGAAAAACAATCAAGGAAGATTCCTATCATCAGCCTCTGTCTCCACAGGTGAACATCACACGCATGTGAACATCACACACATGTGAACATCACACGTATGTGAACATCACACGCATGTGAACATCACACACATGTGAACATCACACACAAAAGTGGAAAAGGGTGGAGAGTGATCAAGGAAGTTATCTGATGTTGAGCTCAAGCCACCACACACACACACACACACACACACACACACACACCCTACACACTGCATACCACACACACACACAGCAAACACATACCAAACATACCACACACACATACACCACAGAAACCACACCACACACATATACATATAACAAACACACAAAGACTCATAATTTGGACATCTAATTAACTTTTTGCAAGGGTTCCAAAACAATCTAATGGGGAAAAGGGTTTTCAACAGATGGTACCAGCACATCTGGTACCAACACCTCATCACTTGGGCTGCAGAGATTGCTCAGCAGTTAAGAGCATTTGCTGCCCTTCCAGAGGACCTGGCTTCAGTTCCAAGTACCCATATGTCAGTGTTCACCTGTCTATAACTACAGTTCCAGGGAATCTGACCTCTTCGGGACTCTGTAGACACTACACACCCATTTTGCATACATACGTGCAGGCAAAACCACTTACATATACAAAACAAAATGTAAAAGATGCTTGTCTTTTATATACACAAAAGTTAACCTGAGGTGGATTAGGGATCTAAAATGTAAAAGCAAATGATAAAGGCTGTAGAAAAATTTGTAGACTCCCTTCAAGACTTCACAGGATGCAAAATCCCTTACTGGTGCATGTGACGTGGTTTGAGACTCTCTCAGGTCCGACAGAAATTTAAGCAATGGTAGCAGGCATTCATGGCTGCAAGATGGGAAAACTTGAAAGGGCGGAGCCTCTTCGGAGGTCTAAGTCATGAAGGTTGGGATAGCTCTCGTTGTTTGAGATGTGAATACCTGCCTACTCCTGCACACAAAGGACTGCCTGGTTCACCAGAAGGTCCCCACCTCTGCAAAGTCAGTGTGGGCTCACTCAGGGCCTTGAATCTCCAGAACTGTGACCTGCATAAACGCACTTCTTTGTCAAGTAACAAGTGTCACATGCTTTGCTATAGTGGGGAAAAGAGGACTAATTAATACAGTGGGTCCCGGGAAACAGTAACAGAAGGAAAACTGCTAAGTTGTATTTGGCTTAGAAGTGAGGAAGAATGGCTAAATTAGACTTTGTTCAAAGTTTAACATTATGCTCATCAAAGGCACTTTTTAAATAAGCAGGCAAATTCTAGTCTGGAATACAATATTGGAAGACATATCTGAAGATAAATGGTGAATAAATTACCACAGAGAATATTAAAAAACCCATAACATAATAACAAAAAATATACAGCACAATTACAAATAGTCAAAGATTTGAACACTGAAGACAGTAAAAAAAAACTTCATACCATTGTTCATCATGGAAAAGCACAAGCTACAGCAATGCCATTGCACTCCAAGCAGAGCGTGATACCTTTAAAAAGATGTGATCAACCGGGATGCTCGGGCCTGATGGGTTAGAATGTAAACTGTGTAGATTATATTACAGACAGCTCTGGCGTCTTTGAAAACCAAACACACACTGTCCTATGATCTACCAATTCCATTCTTAGATTTTTACTCAGAGGGAGAATATCCAAAAAAAAGGTATCCAAGAATGCTCATAAAGGTGATGGTCATAATATTTCTCCAAGCTTCAAGTAGTCCAGTTTGTTTATTTATTGAACAAACTGTGTGGCCATAACTACTCAATAATAAAAAGGAAGGGACTATCAATCATCCTGATGGCTGAAACGAATCTCAAGAATAAAATGCTGAGAAAATAAAACCCTGCAAAGTGATGCTATTTCTATGATGCACTAATCTTGGTTGATTTGGGGGAGGGCATGAGGACATCGCTTGTGCTGATGGCTCCAGATCTTGATGGAGTTTGCATTACATGGGTGCTGCATTGGCTAAAATGAATCAGTTTATTTAAAATATGGGCATTATGCGTTGTGAACATTTTATCTAAAAGGTATATGTTAGTAGTTAAGGGTGAGTTGTATAGATGTTGGTAACTTACTTTAAAATCATTAGAAGTGAGAGCCGGGCGGTGGTGGCACACGCCTTTAATCCCAGCACTTGGGAGGCAGAGGCAGGCGGATCTCTGTGAGTTCGAGACCAGCCTGGTCTACAAGAGCTAGCTCCAGGACAGGCTCCAAAGCCACAGAGAAACCCTGTCTCGAAAAACCAAAAAAAAAAAAAAAAATCATTAGAAGTGAGATGGGCCCGTGTCAGACTCTAGGTGGTAGGTGCATAGGTGTACATTGGCTCAATTCTTTTAGTATTCTTGTATGTTGGGAATTTTTCACAACAGTATGTTGGGGAAAAGGAGGCTCATAGTGTCAAACTCTACATGCAGGGGCCACCATATACAGCATGAACTTCTTCACCAACACAGAAAGAAACCAAACCTGCTCCGTAGAAGCCAGGGCGAGCTGCCTACAAAGCCACAGCCCTTAACATCATCCAGGGTCTTTACAACACACCCCAAGCTGGGATCTGACCATTTCCAAGGCAACTGCTCTGAAAATCCACGAGAAGTCTGTCATTGTACATGACTGACGGCTCCCTGACACATGTGGGCTGTTGAGTCGAAGGGGAGCCCTCGAGGTTGTTTTTGGAAAGGCAAGACAGCTTTGCATGTCCGTGGCTACATGATGTGAATACAGCAGCCTCTCTCTCCAATATACAGGACAGTCCCCATCAATAATTCAGACCGTGACCCTAGACTGCCTAGAGTGCTGGGAGGGGGAGGGGCCATTAGCAGGGGTGAGGAGGGAGTGGAGTCAGCTCCGGTGCCTCCATCAGAGACTCCTTCATCATTTCATGACTCATCTTTCAGAATTAAACAAGCAGTTGCGACCTCATAAACTGCCAGCATGTTTTTGCTTCTGTTCTCGTTAGGAACATAAAGGCAGTCAGAGGAGTAGAGGAGACCGTGAAGGTCCTGTATCTATACAGGTCTATAGCTCACAGGAAATTACAAGAGTGCTTTGATTTTAATATCATCTGTAATAATGCTGGTGCGCCTGAGGTAACAGATGTCATGGGAGTCTAGATCTTCCCTGTTCTCTTCAGATCCCTCAGTACTGGGTTTTCAGCTTGGTTCCCCCCCCCATTTCTTAAGTGGCATGAACATCCCACACACACTCTCATGGCCCTTGTGAGCTGGGGCTCTAGCCTGATCAGACTGCTGGAAGAGACAATGCATACACACACCCAAATTATTGCCAAGCCCGTACAGTTTCCAGAAATAACAAACGCAGTGGCTAACACTAATTTATACTGAAAGAAAAAAAAATGAGACTCCAACAATAAACATTAAGGTTGATTGTGAGAGAGGAACAAGGGAACGAGAGAAGGTTTTCTGAATTTTTTTTCCAGGCTTCTTGTATTGGAATAGTATGGCTCATTTATTTTAAGTATCAGAGAAATTACACATATTCCTTGGAAAGAAAACCGGTGGGGAAAAATGATAACACATAAACACCTCATGTTAAGGACAGAAGTCTTGTCTTACCATGAGCAGACACTTTGTTTATAGGTAAAGATTTTCATGGAATTTCTATTGTTTAAATCCCAGAGAGTACAGTTCTATATCAGTGAATTGGTTACTTTGATACAAAGTTTAAAAATAGTTGAGATAGTTTAGATATTTTACCCATTTATTCAGATACTTATATTTATCACCTTGCTTAAAATAAGGTTGTTCTTTTACACAGTAAAACACCACACTGAAAATGTATTCTTCATATATACTTGAAAGTCATAAGAAAACACAGAGATTTTCTGAATTGATTCTATTTCAATAAAACGTGAATGTCTCAAGCAGCAAGAGCTAGTAGGAAAATAGAATATTGAATAGTTTGGTTTCATATATTAAAAATCCTTCTCAGTCTCTTTATTATGACCTTATTTTCCTAATTATCAACAACCTTTTCTGACATACACAACTACAGACAGGCGTGCCATTTGCTTTTAGTGCAAATTAATAGCCTACCCAGGTCCGAAAGGAAGAGAAGGACAAAGTGACAGCCTCTTCTAAGAAGCATTCAGCTGGTGCGTCCTGTCAAGTTTGGAGAGTCGATTAGAAGAAGGAATGAGTGAGGGAAGGACAGAGATGTGTGCCTGGCTAACTTAGAGACACAACACACGTGGAAATATCTGGGAGCATGAAAGAAACACTTAAAGTAAGTGCTGAGCTTGTAAGTCCGTGTTCCTACCAGCCATATCCCAGATGCGCCAGACACAGGTGGGAAACAAGTTCACTGTGTGAAGAAATATTGGCTAAAAGAAGTAAGACATTTAAAAACCCACAGAGAGAAAACACCATTTGTCTTTTGATACTTGCTTTCAACTCAACATTCTATTTCTTCTTCCAGGCTTACACAATATTTCACATCCTCATCATCCCTGTCTAACTGAAATATTTGCTGCCAATAACTCAACCCCTAGGACTTGCATAATTCTTATTTTAGAAAAACAAATTATTCTGACTACAGACAAACTAGCGGCAAGGATTCTTGCCTGTCCGTGATTTGTAGAAAGAGAATTCCATGGATGTCACAGAGCAGGGTGTTGTGACCCCGTGACTTATTCTCAGGGCTCCCTGTGACGCCAGGCACAACGTAAGACAGTCTCCTTTTTCTCGGTCCCTGAGGATGATCTGTCCCCATGCCATTCTTCACTTTTCTTCTAGAATAGAATTTGTCTTTTCTCCTGACACAGTAATGCAAAACAAATTTTCTACTGTTTTATCCTACAAATCTAGGGCAATGGAGAAGTTCTATAAAAATGGATTTAATTCTGTGAGATCTAATTCTGACTGCATGTGCATAGTATATGTGTGAGCATGTGTATGCACACATGTATGCATGTGTGTGTGATATTTCTCTCATTAGCATTAAATTGAATGTCTGTGGTGGGAGGCAAAGACTATTTGTCCATTTAAAATCATAGTTGAGAGACACATTTGCAACGTTCAGAAAAGGCCCTGCCATTTTATTGGCATATCCATGATATTGTTGATTGCATTCACCTCCATCAATATAACAGCAGAAAGTTCAAGTGACCGCCCCGCCCCAACCCTCAGCTCCCTGCAGAACAAAGGCAAGCGCACTCTAGAATGCTACCGACCTGGTCAGAGTTGTTTAATGACCTTCCTCCAACGAGTCCCCATGTGGCCACAGCACCAGGAGAGAAGGCTGGGCATCCTCAGAGGTGACACCCTCTCTGTGCTCCAGGGCCCACCTTGGTGACCCTGGCTTTAGTGCCTTCAGAGAGCAGGACGCGTCTCTCTGCAGACACCAGTGGAAGGTTTTGCTTCAGCAGCGATTTCATCTCTGGGTCGCATTACGGCGAAACCCAAGCCTGTATTTCTTTAGGGGAAGAGGCAGAGGATACAGGGAGCCAGGGGACGGAGGTGACCCTCTGAGGCGAGTCCTCCTGGCTCCAGATGGCTAATACTCAGCTCCGTCCTGCTAGCTACTGCATCAGCATCAGCAAGGGGAGACAGCAAAGCAGGAACTGAGCTGGGAGCTTGGGGACTCGCTGGAATCCTGAGGTGAGCGAGTCTCATTCCAGCAAAGCTCTCAGATACAGACTTAGAACTCAGTGCTAATCTCATCCAGTAAAGGGCCTATTTTTCTAATAATAATAGTAAAACCATAATTGGTAAGTTGGGAAGATAATGTAAGTAAAAGGCACTCACTATGTAAGCCTGATGACCTGAATTCAAATCCACAGAAGCCGCCTAAAAGCCAGAGGCAGAAACACAGGCACTTGTAATCAATCCCAGCGCGCCCTCGCTAGAGATGGCAGGTGGAGACAGGCCAGCTGGCCCGGCTAACCACTGTGAAGAGACTGTCTCAAAGGAGGTAGAAGGATAAGTTGTGAAATCAGAGGATGTCCTCTGATCTCCACACATGCACCACGGCAGGCACAAGTCGTGTGTGTGTGTGTGTGTGTGTGTGTGTGTGTAAGAGCAAACAATCCTATAATGCCATGATATATCCACACGACACAGTGAAAAGGAAAAAGTTTATAAAATTCACTGCTTCCTTAGGCAGTATGATGAAGTTGGTACATCTTCTGGTACATTCACCATCACTGGAGCTATATGAAGCTAGCCTATAGACCATGGTGCCCAGCACATTCTGTTAAGTGTAAGGGTGGTTAATTTGAATATTCTCTTACATTTATTTTTCTCTGTGTGGACATGTATATGCATATACATGCCTTTGTGTTTGGGAGATCAGAACACAACTTTTGGAGCTGGCTCCCTCCTTCCGTCATGTGAATCCCAGGGATCGGACTCATTTTGCCAGGCTGGATGGTACTAAGTATGTGTACCTAGCCCTTGCCCCCCATCCTGGGATGGTAACTCTTGAAGGACTGAAAAGCGCCTGAGGAGTAGGCAGAATAGCATGTTCTTGGGGTGCCTGTGAAGGGCTTCTGCAGAGGAGTAACTAAAGAAGGAGATCCCTCTGAGGCTGGAGAAAGACCAAAGTACAGGCATTTTCTCCCACTGCACCCATCAGCCAAGGTGTGCACTGATCTGACCCCACGGCTCTCCCGATGTGATGGACCAAGTCCTTTGAAACCCCGAGGCCAGTAAAGCCTTCCTCTTTAGGTTGTTTGTGGCACTGCAATGAGAAGCTAATTAAGGAAGCATCACCCTGCCTTCTTTCTCCTTCTTCCTCTTGCTCTCCCATTTAGAAATATGAACTAATGTGAATGGTGGCTGCCTTCAGCGGGCAAAGTGACGGCGTTTTTTAATCTCGTTATTTTGTTCGGTCTTGCTAGGTACTCTGGGAGACGTCCCACTCACACACGATTTCCCCTCAACACGCATGCAAGGCCACGCGTCTCATCGCTACCTACCATGGGGTGACCAGGGCTGGGGTGGTTTGGAGGCTGGCTGCATATAGATCTCACCGCAGAGCTAATATCTGGACCTTGGCCATCAAAACACAACCTTCTGCACTCCAGGCTAGGCACTGCTAACCAAACACTGGATGTTTACTCAACATAAGCTATGCCGCGGCATGCATGGCGAGAAAGTAGTAACTCAGAGGTGAGTGGTCCTGCCTCACTGGATGTGATGTGGGTGGAAGTGGAAGCAGCCTGTCCTTTACTCCTGCAGTGGCAAGAGAGAGACATGATACAGCGTGCAGTGATGACTCCAGTCCTAAATTTAGCTCCTTCTCCAAACATTCCCTTACCCACTGCGCCTTTGATCTCTGGACATCTAATTCCTCCTATGTGCTGATCCTGGGCTCAGCGCCTACTGAGACAGTTTGAGTCCATGCTATGTCTTCCCAGGAGTTTACTTTTGAACCCCGGCAGCAGAAACCATGCCCCTTATCCAGCTAGGGATGTAGGAAGGTTGGGATGGCCAGCAAACAGGAGTGGATTTGGAAAAGAAGGAACCCTTGGTCTGAGAGAGTGACAGCCCAGAAAAGACAGCTCCTTTATTCAATACTTATAGCACAATATAAAATGTTCTAATCTGAAGATAGAAAAAGTTAAAAAATAACTCCTAGTCTGATCTTTGAGGTGACTGTGCTTACAAATGCCAGGAGATTAGAACATTCGTTGACACAGCAGCCCTGTTTTCTTGGAACTGAATCCAAGGGAATAATCCCATATATTAAAAAACCCCATGCAAGACTGGGGCTGCAGTTCAGTGTGTGGGGGATGTGCTTAGCATAGGTGAGGCCATGGGTTTGATTCCTAGCCCTGGAAAAGGAAGGAAATGAGAATGAGCTGGAGAGATGGCTCAGTGGGTAAGAGTATGTGCTATTCCAACATGAGGCCCTGAGTTCAAGTTGTCAGCACCCACTTAAACACTCCAGGCATGGGGCTGGAGAGATGGCTCAGTGGTTAAGAGCACTGACTGCTCTTCCAGAGGACCTGAGTTCAATTCCCAGCACCCACTTGGAAGCTCAAAACAGCTTTCACTCAGTTCTGGGGAACCAGACACCGTCCTCTGTCCTCTGTGGACACCAGGCATGCTATGGCACACAAATCGCATGCAGGAAAAACACACATGCACAATAAAATAAAATACCCAGCCATAGCTGTGAGCACCTATAATCCCAGCACTGAGGGGCAGAGACAGGGAGAGCCTGAAAGCTCAGTGCCAGTTAGCCTAGTTGAGACGGGGAGCTTCTGGCTTAGAGATCACCTGTCTCAGGGTGGTAAAGTGAGGGATAAGATTAAGGTAAGCCAGAACACTCCTGCCCATGTTCACACACACACACACACACTCGCACACATACTTGCATACACACACTCACACAATGCACACTCACACACCACACACACACGCACACTCACACGCACACAAGCATACTCACACACATACACACTCACACACATGCACACTTTCACACACATACACACACATGCACACTCTCACACACACACTCACACATGCACACTCACACACATGCACACTCACACAATGCACACTCACACACATGCACACTCACACGCACATTCACACACATGCATGCACACATACACAAAGCTCACTACTGTGTGGTCTGACGCTTGTGATGAACAACCCTCCACACAGCACACAGGAGGCAGACAAGGTGACCATTTCTCAAAAGGGTCATTCTTTTGTAGAAGAACCTCAGGTCATCTTCGCAGAGCTCTTTTCTCTATTGCCCAGTTATTTCCCTGTGACTATTGAAATGACAAGGCTTCCCAAAGTATGCTTTGCTATGTCACAGCATCGGGTTTCTAACAGACGCCGGCTTCCTCACAGCAGCGATAGGCCCAAAGGAAGAAAACAAACTTAAACGGAAAGAAACATTTAAGTCAAGACACCAAGGCATGTCTGGTGGCAACTTCTAGGAAGTGTGCTAAGTAAAACATTGGGCAACAGAAATAGAACTGTGACTAATTTGTCAGAATGGGGTTCAAGCCCTAAGCTTGCCTCTCACAGCTTCCCAGGGTTTGGCAAGCATTTAGGATATTTGAATCTCAACTTTTTTAACAGAATGAAACCTATGAACGATTGCACTGAGCATACCACCTATGAACGATTGCACTGAGCATACCACACGTATCAATAAAAAGAACAGACACACACAAAGAGGGCCAGGCCCTTTCTTTTCATTTTCAGTCTGTAGGGGGCAGTTGAGTGGGTTTGCGGTTCCTTGATGGACCCCGCTTTCCTTGCCCTGGAAGAGTCTCCACACCCTCCCCTCTGGCCAACAGTAGCCTCTGCCCAGAGTCCACCCCAGATGGGAGTCCCCATAAGAAGGCTGTGGACTTTCCGTCTGGGCTTCCTTCTTCTTCCTCTGTCCACTGTGGGCTGACCCAGATCTTGCCCCTTGGGAGGGGTCTACGCAACGCTTCCCTCAAGCCAGGCCCTACTCACTCACTGCTGTGGGTGTACAACAACATGCCCTTCGCACAACAGGCACCCACCCAAACCCTCCGCAGTGCTCCCTGCACGCCAGGACGGTTCAGCTACAGTCTTGCCATCTATATTTCATTCGACATGCGACATGGCCCAGGGGCACAGGAGTCTCCTGGCGAGGGACATCACAATATACTCAGGCCCTTTCTGAAATTTTCTTCCTAAGAATCACTTCATGACATCCCCCCACCCCACTTCCCCTCTGTTCCCCAAGTCAGGCTGCTTCAGAATAACATTTACAGGACTCACGTCAGGTCAAAATTTACACAATTTCAAGGTAATATTCTGGGGCTTTCCAGTCGGCACAAGGATCTGAAACTTAACCATGTGCTTGGGAATATACCGCGGTAGAAGTATAACGCATTCCTGAGGAAGGAGACCCCAAGCTCAGAGAGCTGCAGACAGGAACAGAGGAATGGGACCACTAAGCTACAACACACCCATCACTCCCATTCCTTCCCATGTCATTGGCACCTTCTCGGGGTCCCTGGTGTGCTTCGATTGCCTCTCTTCTGCTGCCACAAAACTAGAGGGACCAGTGGGACCTAGTTATCTCAAGAGAGCGAAGGTGTGAGCTGTGCTGCACGGAACACTGCCCGACCCTCTCTGGGGTCTGGAGAAATGCCACGCCATTGCCACTACCTAAAATTAAGTTAGAAATTTTTCCCCTCCGTAGGCACTATGAAGTTTGAAGTTCATATCTTATTCCTCAACCCTCTGAGATCAGGCAATGTGAATTACACAGATAAGTGGGTGGCTTTTGGTTACTCCGCTTGCAGTCAGAGGTGACTTAAGCCAAAAACCTCAGCAAACAGGTCACACGTAGCACAAGACAGTGCTGGGGAGCAGAGGGAAGGATGGATTAAGCTGCCTAGGCGTTCACTCCGGGCAGAGCAGCGTGAGACACAGCACAGTCAGACAGGCACTGACAGGCAAGCAGCTGAAACTTGCTAAACATCCAAGGGAAGCCGGGTGTGGCGGCACATGCCTGTGGTCCCAGCACTCAGCGCGCTGAGATATGAAGATTGTGACTTCAGCTTCACACAGGGATGCAGAGTAAAAATGCTGTCCTGCCCCCACCCAAGGGAAAACAAAACCACTTCCCCAAACACACTTAATGTAGAAGCAGAACTCCCTGATTGTTTATGTCGACAATACCCTTACCTTAAAATGCTGCTTATTGTAACTGTAAAAAAAAAAGCCCCATGAAGAAAAAGAAAGAAACTACAGAACAGTGGGAAAATGTAACAAATGGCACAATGAAAGTTTTTTTAATAATGTACTTTATTTAATGCCTGCATATAGATATGGATATATGCACATGTGTATGTGAAGCCAGAGGGAGCAACTGATCCTCAGAAGCAGGGGTTACAGGTGGATGTGAGTCTCTGATGGGTGCTGGGAACAGAACCCAGGGCCTTTGGAAGAGGTGCAAGTGCCCTCAATTACTCAGCCATTTCTCCAGCCCAAGAGTAAATCTTTAACATCCATAATTACCTTCAATTTGAGTAGGTTAAAATTTCGAATCAAAAGCTTTAGTAGGTAAGACTAGGAAACGCGTTGCTGCCCACAAGAGACATGCACAGACTAAAAGCGAAGGAACAAAGGTATTCCTTGTGAATGGGACTAGAAGAGACTTTCACCATCAGAGAGAAAGAAGAAAGAGCGTAAGAACCAGAAGGGAGCTGGGCAGTGATGGCACACGCCTTTAATCCCAGCACTCGGGAGGCAGAGGCAGGCGGATCTCTGAGTTCGAGGCCAGCCTGGTCTACAAGAGCTAGTTCCAGGACAGGCTCTAGAAACTACAGGGAAACCTTGTCTTGAAAAAAAAAAAAAAACAAAAAAAAAAGAACCAGAAGGGATGAATGACACCAGAGGTACAGGCCCTTTCTAAATCAGCCGAGCAAAGCTCACATGAACTCGCTGAGACTGGAGCAGCAAGGACGGGGCTGACATGGGCCTGCACCAGGTCCTCTCTGTATGTGTTAGTGTTTTTATGAGACTCCTGAGTGTGGAAATGAGTGGGCCTCTGATTCTTGTGCCTCCTCTTGGCTCTTTTACTGGCTTGTTTTCTCCAACTTCAACGTGACAGTCGTTTTATCTTATATTTTACTTTGTCATGCTTGGTTGTTATCTCTTAGAAGCCCGTTCTTTTTTTATGAGAGACAGGAAGAAAGTGGATCCAGAGAGGAGGGGAGGTGGGGGGGACTGGGAGCAGTAGAGGGAGGGAAACTGAAATCTGGATATATTCTGGGAGAAAAGAACCTAGTGACGATAAAGGGGGAAAATAAAGAGATCTACTTATATTGGCACAACAGAATGTTAGTAAAATCTGTCCCCAGAAATGAAGAAGGTCATTATACAATTGTCTTAGTTAAGGTTCTTATGGCTGTGAAGAGACACCATGACTACAGCAACTCTTACAAAGGAAACATTTAATCGGGGTGGCTCGCTTACAGTTTCAGAGCTTCAGGCCACTCTCATGGCGGGGAGCATGTCAGCATGCAGGCAGACATGGTGCTGAAGGAAGACCTGGGAGTCCCACATCATGCAGGCAACAGGAAGTCGACTGACTCACTGCGCGGTATTCTGAACACAGGAAACCTCAAAGCCCACCTCCACAGTGACACACTTCCTCCAACAAGGCCACACCCACTCCAACAAAGCCATGCCTCCTAATAGTGTCACTCTCTATGAGATTCTGGGTGTCAATTACATTCAAACTACCACAACAATAATCAAATGGTCTGTTTTATCAAGGGGACTTAATAGCTATATATGCACTCACAATCAATGTGTGTGTACATATATGTACATATATGCATGTGAGACATCACATGTATTAACTGAAGAGAAAAAAAAAACTAACAATATAACAATAGTCAGTGCCTTTACTACCCTAATTTCTACTATGAATGGTCCAGAAAATCAAGTAGGAAACTATGGACTGGAACAACATCAGGCCAAATGGAACAGACACACCCAGAACTGTCCATCCAATAAGAGAATGCACCTTCTTCTCAGTGCAGACAGATCATTATCCAGAGCAAAGCATACACTGGGCTGCAAACACGGCTTAACACATCCAGGAAGACTGGAATTCTGTCAAGGACTGCTTCTGTCCATGGGGGAATGAAACTAGAAATTGATCACAAGAATAAGGCAATCGGGAAGTATCTTGAAGCAAGCAAAAACTGACACTCAACATTCTAAAACACAGAGAACGTAACCAAGTCAGCGCCAAGAGGAAAGCTCACAGTAGTGAGCACCTCACTAGGGGAAAAGGAGCCTTTATATGAGAATCTAACCCTCAAGGACAAGGGAAAGATGTGAATGAAACAAAGACTAGAACAGAAAAAGATAAGCAGAGTTAGTGAAGGTGGGTTTTTAAGTAAAATTGAGAAACTTTTAGCTGTATCAATGAAAAACGAGATGATTCATATTAATAAACTTATAGGTGAAAGAGCAAATGTTATATCTGACAGTAAAGAAACACAAAACACAAAGGATCCTAAGAGATTCAACACACTAAACTGTATAACAGAAAAAAGTAGATAAATCCCTAGACATTACAACCTACCAAGAATGAGTCATTATGGGCTGGAGAGATGGCCCAGTGGCAAGAGCACAAACCACTCTTGAAGGGGACTTGGGTTTGGTTTCCGGTTCCTGTGTTGGGTGGCCCACAACTGCTGGCCTCCACAGGTACCTGCATCCATGTGCACATAGGCATGTACACACTCACGTACATAATTAACACTAATAAAAATCAATCTTAAAAATAAAAATAAAGAGCCGGGCGGTGGTGGCGCACGCCTTTAATCCCAGCACTCGGGAGGCAGAGGCAGGCGGATCTCTGTGAGTTCGAGACCAGCCTGGTCTACAAGAGTTAGTTCCAGGACAGGCTCAAAAAAAGCCACAGAGAAACCCTGTCTCGGATAAAAAGGTGGTGACAATCCTTCCAAAACTATCTCAAATATTGAAGAGGATGGTCAAGTTCCAAACTCATTTTATGAGACTGGCATACCAAGATTCTATAAGGACACTATAAGAAAATAAAATATAGGAGCTCAATGTCCAGCGGCCTGGGGAGTAGTGCTGCCCTCAGCCTCCATCAAAGAGGCGTCTTCGTACTGTCCAGTGGTTGATGCTGAGACTCATGGCCGGCCAGAGCTCTGAGGGTGGAGTAGTTGTGGAGAGTGTGCAGCCTGAGACGAGACACTTAGATCACCCCTCCAAGGCTCAGGGAACGTGAGGAAGGGGTTAGAAGAATTAAGAACTGGATGATGGGGAGGCCGGCTGTGAAATGTCACCCTGCAGGCATGACATGGCTGTGGCACTCCAAACCCAAGCAACTGTGATTACATCCATAGGGTCTGCAGAAGACCTTAACATTTGGTCATAGATGGGGAGAAGCTCACGGGCCACCTTCCCCAGGGGCGCATAATGCCAGCAGAGGGCTGTTAGAAAAGAGGTAGTCATTGCTTTTAGTGATGCTGTCACAGGTGGGTTCCTCAAATTTCAGTGACTAGCGTCACAATTATAGCGGTGGCCCTGGTTAAATCCAGTGGTTCACGTAGCAACACATAGACAAGGCATGAATGCGGGACTGGAATCTAGTGGCCAGGTGGGAGGAGGATAGAGAGAATAATGGGTGACCAGAATATCATATACATATAGGAAATCATCAATGGAGAAATTAGTAAAAGGGAGAAATTACAGATCAATAAACATGATAAATATAGGTGCAAACACTCTCAACCAAATGCCTGTGAACTGAATTCAACAACACAAAAAAGAGCATACACTATGATCAACTTGAGCATGAGATCTATCCTTGGGTGCAAGGAAGATTCAGCAGATGCTAAACAAAGACAGTGACACTCAGTAACAGGTCATCTCGGCGGACACATCAAAACCACAGACAATATGCGATACAGTCTCAGGACAGAAACTGTCGTCAACAAGCTGGGTACAGAGCAAAGGACCTCGACACAATAGAGGCCACAGACAACAAGGCCCCGGTTTTCATCACATCCAAAGCTCTGACACCAGGAGCGACACATGGAGTCTCACTCACCATTTCTGTTCACAGAGTGTTAGCGGTCCTAACTGGATCAGTTAGGGGAGGGTAAGGAGTAAATGGCACCCAGATCAAGAAGGATTTAAATGATATCTGTAGACGACAAACCACTAGAGCTAACAAAAGATTCAGCATACTTAAAGGACACACGATCAACATACAATGATCCTCTGCATTTCTACACAGTAACATGGACTATTAGAAAATGAATCCAAGAAATACTCTCGTGTACAAAAGCTACCGAACTACTTAGGAGTAAATTTAACCAAGACTTTGTGTGGCGAAATTTTTCCTGGGGAGATACAACACACAAATTTACTCACCCCAGATAGGGATCCCATGACAGGCTGAAGTATGGATACCACAAAAGTCCAACTTGGTGAACCAATGAGTTGGGTTTTTTTTTCAGGGTTACTTACAGGAATATGGGTGAAGGGTTACTTACAGGAGGAGAAATGACTCAAAGACAGCTGTATCACCAAAGCCCACCCCAACATGAGTGACATCTCACAAAAGCTGGGAACCTGGCATATACTACACAGCCTGCAAACAGCTCAGCAGGTTGCAGAGTGTCCTTTTCAGGTGCCTTAGTTGGTATGAACCTCTTCCAGGCATCCTGGCTGGTTTCTGCTCCTTCCAGTCAGCTGGTCTGGCCTGGGGTCTTTGAGACTCAGCTTCCTTGTGTCTGAAGGAGACTCCCGGTCTTTGATTGTTTACGCTGGCAGAGTGGGGTTTAGTGAACCCATTCAGTTTCAGGGACTTCCTAAAGGTATTTTGAGTTGTGTACCTTCATGCTTAAGGCCGTTTCTCAAAGGATTTTTCAATCTCCAAGGAAACTGTCACAAAACACCAGAAATTAAAAGACCTATTGCAAAGTACTTGAAAGAAATAAGACACAAATACACAGAATGGCATATTATATTCTTGTGCTGGAAGAATTAATACTGTAAAAACATCTAGACTATTCAAAGTGACCTTCAGATTCAATATAGCTTCTATCAAAATCTAACAGCATTTCATACAGGAACAGAAAACAAAACAAAACAAACAACAAAAAAAAAAAAACCTCCTAAAACTAATTGAAGCCACAAACCCCAAATAGCTAAAATAGTCTTGTTAAAGAACAAAGCTGAAAGCATTACACTTACTGGTCACAAACTATACCACAAAGCTGCAGTAATTCAAACAATATGTTTCTGTCATTCATAGACACAGACAACTGAAGCTGAATGGACAGCCCAGAATAAAACCCACACAGTCAAGTTTTGACAAGGTACCTAGAGTACACAAAGACAGAACGATGGTCCCTTTATCCAAGTGTATTGGGAAAACTGAATATCTAATTTTTAAAAAGAGTGAAATTGGACCCTTATGATACACAGCATCCCCAACTCAACTTTAAATAGATTAAAGACTTAAATATCTAGAAGTTTCAGAACTTCTAGAAGAAGCATAGGGAAAAGTTCCTTGACAATTATATTGTCAGTGATAATGTAGAAGAGACAAAAGCACAAACAATATGGAACCACAACAATCGATGAGCTTCAGCACAGCCAATATTTGTGCTTTTGTCTCATCTGATCTCGATGGAGGAAGTGTGTCACTGGGGGTGGACTCTGAGGTTTCAAAAACCCATGCTAGACCCAGTTCACTCCCTCTGCTTGTGGACCAGGATGCAACTCCCAGCTACTTCTCCAACACCATGGCATATTCCTGCTGCCGTGCTACCTGCCACCATGTTACCTGCTATGATAATACAGTTTCAGGACTAAGCCTATGTTACTATTCTATAGCCGTGCACTGTAGCACATTCCCAGCTCCACGGCCCCTACAAACACTGCTCCATTACCTACTGCTCTATTCTGTATGCCATGTACTGTAGCACACTCCCAGCTCCATGGACCCTGCAAACACTGCTCCATTACCTACTGCACTATTCTATAGCCATGCACTGAAGCACACTCCCAGCTCCATGGACCCTGCAAACACTGCTCCATTACCTACTGCTCTATTCTATAGCCGTGCACTGTAGCACACTCCCCGTTACACAAACCCTGCAAACACTGCTGCACTATTCTGTACGCCATGCACTGTAGTACACCCCCTGCTACACGAACCCCTGCAAACAATTTGTTTTATCACCACACCAACAGCTTGTAGATCTCATGCTTACTGCATCTCTTGGTTATACCATTTTCTTTCTTCATTATTCTTATGTTATTTTATTTAGCGTGGCCCTAGGAGCAACAAGGTACACCATAAATGTGTGCTTATGTATGTGATTTTATATATATATATATATATATATTACATATACATTTACATTTATTTAGACAAAATGTGACTTTGTGTGTGTGTGTGTGTGTGTGTGCATAGAGAGAGCTGAGCAATAATTTAGGAGTGCATTCAGCTATACCGTGTGTAAGTCTACATAATCTATAATGTTCACAGGAGAACAAAATTGCCTAACACACATTTCTCAGATGTGTGGCATTTGTGAGTGAATCCTGGCCATATTGTCAGGGAAAAGACATGAGATCATTTACTCCTCCTTCTCTCCGTGTCTTCAGAAGTTCACAGGCTCAAGTTCAAATAAACAAGCAAACAAAAAACCTGAGTCTGGCTTACTTTCAGTAACGTGGGATTGGTCATCCACCTTCCTAAGCCAAAAGCAAGGATGCCACACAGACCAAGATCCCGGGCTTCTGCAGCAGTGACAATCAAAATTGGTGGATTTCACTCATGGGTTTGAGATGGCTCTGATGGGTGATTTCAGCATGGCTGGGAGGTTACACTGAGAGTCCCGACCTGTCCTCATGGAGACAGCACTCCATAGAGCTAACACCTGTGTTTCCAGGTACAAACTGAGGAGCCAGCAGCCTGCAGCCACAGCTCCTTGGGAGTTCACCCCACACTGCTGCCTGAGATGGACCAGGCCTGGCCTGTGGTTGTCACAAGTTTCCCAGTACAGACTTACTTCCTTAGAGCAAAACTCTGACTGGCTGGCAGTAACATGCGTTCTCTCTCTCTCTTACTCTTTCTTTCTTTCTTTCTTTCTTTCTTTCTTTCTTTCTTTCTTTCTTTCTTTCCTTCCTTCCTTCCTTCCTTCCTTCCTTTCTTCTTTCCTTTCTTTTTTCCTTCTCTCTCTCTCTCTCTCTCTCTCTCTCTCTCTCTCTCTCTCTCTCTCTTCCTTCCTTTCTATGTGCCTCTGTCTGTCTCTGTCTATCTATCTCAGTGTATGTCTGGCTACCTGCATGTCTCTATCTCTCTGTGTGTGTCTGTTTCTCTCTGTCTCTGTTTCTCTGTATCTGTCTATCTGTGTGTATGTGTGTGTGTCTCTGTCTGTCTGTCTGTCTGTTTGTCTGTCTGTGTATCTATCTCTCTTTGTGTCTGTCTCTATCTCTGGTTATTTAACTGAAGCACACTCCAAGATTCCTTGGTAACCACAGATATCCAGAGAATGCCTGGCTCTGCTCTTAAGGCCTGAAGCCCGTCAACCCTGACTCACAGCCTCCCTTCTCGATCTCTCTGTGACTTGTGTCCAGGATGAGCGTCCCGAGGCTGCACATTTTAGACAATATCCCTTGCAAATAAATGAGGACAGAAAAGGCCCAGGGAGAAGAGCTCTACTTCATTCTAGCTAAGAAATTTTCTAAGGAATAAAATAGTGAGTACAAGAAAGGGGTGTTGTCTTAGGTCCAGTTTAGAGAAGGCGTTTCAGATAGCTTGTCTTGGTTTTCTTAAGGCCGCCATGTATTTCTTTAAATTTGTAGGTGATATTATTATGGCAGATAGCAACAAAGATAGGAAGTCTTAGATTTTTAGAGATTTTAGGGGATGAGAGAATATAAGCATGATTTTGTGAAGGTGGCGAGCTTCAAATGAACAAGATCAGTCATTAATCTCCTTTAGAATCTGTCATCTTAACTGGCTATGATGCCACACGCCTTCAATTCCAGCATTTTGAAGGGAAGAGAAAGGCAGATCTCTGTGAGTTCAGGGCCAGCCTGATCTACAGAATTAGTTCCAGGAAAACCAGGGCTACATAGAGAGACACTGTCCCCAAACAAAATAAAATACAAAAGAATCAATGTTATCCTAAGAACCTGAGTTCAATCCTCGGGACCAATAGTAGAAATTGAGAACTAACTCTGGAGAATTGTCTTCTGGCCTCTAAATCCATACTATGGGGCATTCTGAGGCTGCCCAGGCTATTTACAGAGCGGGAGGAACTGAGGGTTGCTGGTGGGGACGTAGGGAGGGGACCCTAGTGAACAAGCTCCTGTGGTCTAGTCCAGCCCATGCCAGGCAGCAGGGACAAAGAGAGCTGTCCCATTTGCACTAGAGACAGAGGGTGGAAGGCAAGACCTAGACACCTGACAGATGCCCCTCTTCAGGAGACATGCTCTGGGTGCACCCACAGGGAGTCAGCTGTACTCTCCTTGCTTCCTTCTTTACAGAAATCTATGGGGAATCACATGACAGGCAACTAGATCGCCATGACACTGAGGAAGGTCAGAGATGAACCAAACTGCTAGAGAAGTCAGTATGCAGGCCAGAATACGTGCTCGTTGGAAGTCAGGCAGATGTGACACATGCCACAGGTATAGATAGTCATTGAGCGTCAGAGTTCACAGGGAAACACAAGTAGTTAATGGTGACAGTCTGTCCAAGGCAGGGTCTGACTCGAACTAAGGGTAGAAATGTCTTGGTATATCCTGCCATTACTACCCCAGAGTGGGTGGGGACATCTACACAAATAAGCTAGTCGTTGAAATGAGTGAGATCCGGGCTCTCACGATAAAACTTGTTAGCAAATGTCACCCTCATCCTGAGGGAACAGAGTGAGTCAGTGCTTGAACTTCCCCATGCATTGTCTCAGGCCCCAGCTCTCCAGCATCTCAGAGGCCCGTCTCCACCCACAACCACTGTTAGAGAAACACACAACCCTGAGACGTGAAGAGCAGACGGGTGGGACAGCAGGGACGGTACAGATCGGAGTGGCAGGACTGAAGGGGAACTCTGTGATCGGGGAGGTCAAGCAGAGGCTGCAGCGGTGAAGACGGTGGGGTCGGAAGCAGAGACAGGAAAGTAAGAGACAGACATGGAGGATACAGCTGCTCGTCCCCTGATGTGCTCAAGGTGAATCCGGGATTGCCCTTCAACACCAATATCTGCAGGTGCTCAACCTGTTATATATGTACATGGCCCAAAGTACAGCTATCCATAGATTACATATGGCACTAATACTATGCCCTGCATGCTGTTCTATGGGAAGACGGATGAGAATGAAGTCTGAAAATGTTCTACACAGAGGTCAGCTTTTTCCCCCCACAAAGTTTTGACCTTCCATTAGTGGAATGCACAGATAGAGGCTGTGGATAGGGAAGGAGCTCATGTAGGCTTCTTCTTTTTTTTTTTTTATCAAAATAAGCCTATGATAAAAATGTAAGAAGGGGAAGTGGAGGAATGACTCAGTGGTTAAGAGCATCGGCTACTCTTACAGAGGACCTGTGTTCAGTTCCCAGCTCTCATATGACAGAGGGCAAGCGTCTGTCACTCCAGTTCCAGGGGATCCGATGCTCTTTTCTAGCTTCCCAGGCCACCAGGCTTGCATGTGGTGTGGAGATATATATTCAGACAAAACATTTAGATGTAAAATAACAAACAAACCATCAAAAAACAAATAAAAAATAAGTGAACGTAAGAAGTATCTAATCAACTTCAATCTAATCTAAGACTCTAATCTAATCAGTGAGAATAAGTCCCAAATTGAATAAGACAAGTTCTCAGAAGTGATGGGATGCTAGGCAAGAAATTGGAAAGGGAAGAGGGAAATGTAGAAAGAGAGAAAGAAGAATGTAGAGCAAAGAGGAAAAAAAAGCCAAAGGTAGTTTTTTTTTTTTTTTTTTTTTTTAACAGGAGTCTCAAGGAAATAAATAGTATCAAGGAAAGACAGATTAACAAAAATTAAAACACAGAGGCCAAGGCGTAGGATAGAGTGAGGTGGGGAGAAAGGGGTGCAAACATCTCAAGCAGCCACTGGAACAGGACAAAGTCTGCACTAAAGAATTGAAAATCATGAGTTGAGCTAAGAAAATGGGGCTCCTTGGAGAGGCAGTGTTTTGCAGGTCCAGGATGGAGAAAGGGACAACCCCAACCGTGGAGGCCTTGTCAGGTAAGAAAGCAAGGAGAGGAACCAGTCCATGGGGCCTCCTGGCTGAAGAGGAACAATCAAGCATCAAGAAGTTCAGAACCGCACGCTCATAGTGATACCGAGAGGGTGAAGCCCTCACTGGTCACCTGGGAAAGGTACTCAGGAACTGACTCTCTCTAGAAGAATGAACAGGGAAGGAGCTGAGCACCTGCCCTGACATTCCTCTACAGCTGTGACCAAAGGAACCACAGAGTCACGACGGACAGAGAGAAGATGCTTCTCTGGAGATGACTTTCTGCTTACACCTAAAGAAGGGATGGCTTTGAGCACCCTCTCCTCTGTTGAGACAAATCTCATGTAGCCCAGGCTGATCTCAACTCACTGTCTAGCCAATGATGCCCTTGAACTTCTAATCTTCTTGCCTCTGATTCCCGAGTGCTGGGATTATGGCTTTTTTTTTTTTTTTTTTTTTTTTGGTTTTTCGAGACAGGGTTTCTCTGTGGCTTTGGAGCCTGTCCTGGAACTAGCTCTGTAGACCAGGCTGGTCTCGAACTCACAGAGATCCATCTGCCTCTGCCTCCCGAGTGCTGGGAGGATTATGGCTTTTTTATCACCACACCTGATTTCATGTAGAACTGGGGATCAAATCCAGGACATCACACATGGTAGTGAAGGATTTTACCAGGTGAGCTACATCAGGAAAAGGGCTCATTCTTTTGTAAACCTGAATGTAATAAATAATCCAAGCAACAATGAAGGGCTGGTAAAACCATTGGGTAAAAACATGAAAACTCATCAGGACCTTCATAATGAATATAAAGTTGATACCAGTTAAAATAATCTCTGGGAAAATCTAAATATCAAAGGGATATTTAGACACCAGACATTCATTGACTCCTGAGGCAAAGTAGCAAGGATATGTACAGACAATCAGGTGCTCTTGCCAACAAATCTCCCTGAATCTAACCAGCCCGCCAGGTCCAAAGAAACCACAGGGAAGAGTGGAACATGCCAGGCCAAAAGAATGCAAAGCCCAAATCCAGACAGTGAGAACTGCCAACGATCATGTGACTTTATCCGCAATGAAACTGCACAGAAAAAGGAAATGAGGGAGAAAATGGAAGTTAAGTGTCTTGGAACAGGGTTGATCTGCAGAACATAGAGACAATGATCCAACCAATGGACAGGAGAGAAACAACAATAAAAACAAATTAATGGATAACAAGGCACACGTGACTACTGACTAGACAGTAATAATCATTTTTTTTTATTTTTAAAGTGTGCATGTGATGTGCTGTGAATGTTTTAGACTTCTGAAGCTGTAAGTCTGTGTATAGGTCCCAATCATCTGGAGGGAGGGAAAAGAACATCCATAGATCAAGACTGGCCATGGTAAATTAGCTGAAGATGTGTGACGGGCACAAGGGGGTTCCTTGTATTAGTCTCTTTCATTTTGTGATGTGCTCAAAACTTCCACAATACAAAATAAAAATTAGATGGAGATAAAACATAAAATTTTGCACAGGCTAAATGCTTGTGCAAAAGAAAAAAACACCATCATGAATGTAAGCCTAAGAAAGTGTGGTTCTTCCCATCCAAATACTAACCAGGTTTGACCCTGCTTAACTTCTGAAATCAGATGAGAACAGACAGCCTTGGGGGGCATGCCAGAGACAGAACCTGTGGTTTCTGAGGCTAAAAAGTAACAAGGGGAACTGAGCATCTGTCAGTTCTTTGGAAGAAAAGGAAACTAGAAGACAGGGAGGGGGTGGGAGGGTGGAGAGGCAGCACAGACAATGAGAGAAACAATTAATAAATGGGACCTCCTGAAACTGAAAAGCTTCTGTAAAGCAAAGGACACAGTCAACAAGACAAAACGACAGCCTACAGAATGGGAAAAGATCTTCACTAACCCCACATCAAACAGAGTTCTGATCTCCAAAATATACAAAGAACTCAAGAAATTGGTCATCAAAAGAACAAATAATTCAATAAAAAAAATTGAGTACAAACCTAAACAGAGAACTCTCAACAGAGGAATCTAAAATGGCTGAAAGCACTTAAGAAAATGCTTAACCTCCTTAGTCATCAGAGAAATGCAAATCAAAACAACTCTGAGATTCCATCTTATACCTAAGAAAGGCCAAGATCAAAATCAGTGATGACAGCTTATTCTGGAGAGGTTGTGGGAAAAGGGAACACTCCTGCATTGTTGGTGGGAATGCAAGCTGGTACAGCCCCTTTGGATATTAGTACAGTGATTTCTCAGAAGATTATGAACCAACCTTCCTAAAGACCCAGTAATACCACTTTTGGGTATATATCCAAAGGATGCTCAATTGTGCCACAAGGACATGTGCTCAACTATGTTCATAGCAGCATTGTCATAGCCAGAACCTGGAAACAACCTAATGCCTCTCAACCAAAGAATGGATAAAGAAAATATGATACATTTACATAATGGAGTACTACACAGCAGGAAAAAAATGACATCTTGAAATTTGCAGGCAAATGGATGGTTCTAGAAATCATCATATTGAGTGAGGTAACCCAGACCCAGGAAGACAATTATCGTATGTACTCACTCATAAGTGGTTTTTAGACATAAAGCAAAAAAAAAAAAAAAAAAAAAAACCAGCCTACAAGTCACAATCCCAGAGAACCTAGAGAACAATGAGGACCCTAAGAGAGACATACATGGATCTAACCTACATGGGAAATAGAAAAAGACAAGATCTCCTGAGTAAATTGGGAGCATGGGGATCATGGGAGAGGGTTGAAGGGGAGGGAAGAGACAGGGTGGGGAGCAGAGAAAAATGTAGAGCTCAATAAAAAAAAAAAAGAAAAACAATAATAAAAACCAGCCCGACTTCAAAAAAACAAGTCCAAATATAAAATTCATGAATGCCCAGTAGGAAAAATAATGAATGTCTCTCTTTAGAAAATGTAATATACACAGTCAGCCCTTGGCATCTGCAGGGATTTGTTCTTTCTGTGGCAAAACACATGAATGGTACAGCCTTTATGTACAGTGTCATACAGTATTTCTATAGAACCTATGCTCATCTTCCTGCACACTTTAAACCTTTTCGAAGTGTCTTATAGTAACTAAAAATCAACACTGTACGAAGAGTTACCAAACGAAAGATAACCACTAACTTTCTGCGCTTTCTCCCAAAAGGGAGGCTGTGTCTTACGGCGGCTGAATCTGAACTTGCTTTCTGACGGATTCTAACTGAAGCGATCGCGCTCCTGTTCTGGACTTGACCCTTCTGAAAGTCTAGAAGCTTCTACCACTGAAACTCTGGAACTTCCAGCTGCAGGCAGTGAGGAAACAGAGGCTGTGCGACTGAATGATGAGAGGACACGTAGAAGCGAAGAAAGTCACTGAGGAGCCTCAAGGCACCAGACATGGATGAAGCAAGAAGAACTGCTCAGCTGAGCCACGGCCCAAGTCTTGGCTCAGACAAACAGAGGCCATCATGGAGCGCTTATTGGATCAGCTAATTAGTTCTTACTTTTGCATTTCCTTCCTGGATTGTAAGTATTAGGAAGACATTTCTGGCTTCCTGTGTCTGGTTCATAGCAGGCTCTGACATACTGTGCAGGGAGTGAATTCTCAAAGGAAGGAGGGCTGGGCACATCAGTCTCTGTTGTTTTCAGTATGCTCAGCAAATGTTGGCTCTACCTTTTCATGGCTTCCTCCTTCTGGTCAACCGGGAAAATCTGAGACCATGCCATCTTCTGACATGTTTTAAATAAAAATCAGAGTGCCAGACACGGATCCCTTCTTTGCAAGTTGCTGGCCAGAGAGGCTCTGAGGTCCCCCAAACAACAAAGGTTATTGCCATTGTTCTTGGTTTCCCATGATAACCGGAGGGTAGGATCCTATCACTAAAGACACCACACGTTTGGGTTCAGGATGCAGAGAAATCAGTCTTGAATTGATAGGGATCTCTTCTTGATGCCTAGCTTTCTTAGTTTTTGGAAAGCACGGTGCAGGCTGCTAGGGAGAAAAGCCATCCATGGTGTTATTCAGAGCTGGACTCCATACTACAGCGGTGATCTACCAGGCAAGATTCTCCATTGGCACAACAGCGATAAGGCAGTTTATGGGGGTAACCAACTTTTTTCTTGATTGGATTGGAGGCCTGGTCCATACGAGGGAGTTTATACCTGGTACTAGAAAGAATAAAATTCTCTGGCCAGGGGAGCCATCATAGGGAAAACTCTATTGATGTTGTTTTGTTGAAAGGCTGCGTTTTCAAACTGCCTTCTAGATATTTCTGATTCTATTCATATATATATATATATATAATTGATCAGTGAAACTTATTACAGGAGTGAGATGTAGCTTGATGCAGAGACATAGTACTGCTTGGTGTGCTGGGACTAAGGAACCATGCGTGCTCAGCTGTAGATGGACAGCTATCCTAACCCTGCTCTCTCCCAAACTCAGGAAACATTTAGGAAGAGGGGGCAAAAAGAATATAAGATCCGGAGGATGGAAAAATGTTTTGGAATATATCCCACAACTTTCAGCCTACCTAGAATTTGTAGTAGATATACTCATTCTAAATACATTTAACACTTAAAAAATAAGAATATAACCAAGAAAATGTTAAAATAATAAATAACTTTCAGTTATAGTTCTCCACAGAATTCAAGAACACACCACACATATAACTGTAGCGGCATTTCATTTGCATTTTAATAAATAAAGCCTGCCTGAAGATCAGAGAGTAAAACAGCCCCACTGGTCAACCTTACAGACCAGGCAGTAGTAACACACACCTTTCATCCCAGTAGCCACACTAGTTGCCATAGAAACCAGGTGGTGCACGCCTTTAATCCCCAGAGAAGAATATAAACGGGAGGAGACAGCTCACAGGCTCAGTCTCATTCTGAGATTCCTAGAGGCGGGATCACCATTTCAGACTGAGGTGAAGGTAAGAGCCAGGGGCTGGCTGTTTTGCTTTTCTGACCTTCAGCTGGAACCCCAATCCCAGTCTCTGAGTTTTTATGAATCATGCTTTCTATCACAGAGGGGTAGGACACATGAACAGGACAATGAAGGGTGGGAAATGGTTTTTGGAAATGAAATACAAGGGACAAGCTGGAAGCGGGGGCTTGTGCCTCGTCCTAGTCCTTAGGATGCCGAGGCTGGAGAACGCCCATGAGTTGTAGGCCAGCCTGAACTTCATAGTGACTTCCAGTCCGGCCTGAGGTGCGGAGTGAGACACGGAAATAAAGAAATAACAAAAACGGGTGCTGAAATGAACTGGCGTGGGATCTTAACCAAGAGGCGTCCCACAGAAGCAGACAAAAAGGACAGGAAGCAGAGGGGGAAAACAGCATCAGCGAAATGTCCAGGCCTGAGAGGAATGCATCCTTGGCCTATCCATTGCCAACAAGCAGGATGGGAAAGGACTCTTACTTAATATGTTCGCTATTATGACACTTCAGAAAACTGAGCCTGCAAGGAAGAGTCCAACATGTCCAATAGAAGAAGAGAGGCAGAAGGATGAAAGAGGACAATGAGAGAGAAGCCACATCAAAGAACAAGAATCGGCCCTTTCCAACCCAGAAGGCAGGTCGGAGGGGACAAAGCAGGTTCCGGCAGAGGTGAAGGTGAAGAGGCCTCCCAGACACAGTCCCATGGGGGCTCTCCCTCAGAACCTTTTTTAAGAAATTTCTTTCTGGGGTACTCTAGTCAAACAGCCCAAAGTAAGAGTTCAGGAGGGAGGGGGAAGGTGGATAGAGGTGCAAGGAAAAGGTGGCGTGCAGACACGGGGGCCTCACCGGATGAGACTAGCATTAAGTCCTAGCAATGGGAGCATACCATAAAGCTTCGTGTGACATGGAGATTCGTGTGACATGGAGATGACTTGGTGCCAATAGAATGAGCCCCGGAGGAAATGTGGTATTCAGGAAGGTGACAGAGATACTGATGGCTCTAAGTTCAGGGTGACTGTCTTCGTGAACCAGGCAGAGAGAGGAGAGCAGATTCTCCAAATAAGAAACCCAGGAATAGGACACAAGACCATTTGGCAGCAGACACCAGGCAGGGCTTTGCTCTTGGGTCTTCCTGCATCAAGGCTCCTTGTGTCCTAGTGATCTCTTTGGCCAGGGACACATAGAACATTGGAAACATTTAATGTGATTCCACAATCCTGTTAGGGCACATCCGGCAGTATTCAGCTGTTATGATATCGGACAAGCTGTAGGGAATCTGGAGACACTTCACTAGGGGATGACAGAAGAGAAGCATTGTATTGATGCACATGGCCCCGCATGGCGTGAGCTCTGACATCACTCAGGGGAAAAAGCTGCACATTTAACGTGCATGCTTATGGGGCAGGAATAGAGCTAAGGACTGCACACACTCACCAAGCATGCATGAGACCCTGGGTGAGAGTCCAGGACCACAAAAGGTACAACTGAATGTCATATGTGTCAAGCCAGAACAGTGTGTGTGTTTTTTTTATGTGTGTGCGTGCACATGCACACGTGCATGTTCAAGCACATGCACGTGTGCTTGAACACAGAGTTCAGAAATTAGGAAATGAATATATTCAGCTAATGGTGATCAGTCCCACACAAACTGAGAAGTGTAGAACAAGCACCGTGGCTCTCCCGAATTCACTCTCCTGCAGAAACCTATGGGATTACATTACAGATAGCTGTTGTCCTGAACTTTCAGATGGGAACTTGTTGGGGAACATTATTTTAACTAGAGAAGATATGCTACATTTGTTTATGCTGCATTTGGTTAGTGATGTAAGGATGTGTGTTTAATTATGTTTATTGGGCTAATAAAAAGCTGAATAGTTGGCCCGACAGTGGTGGCACATGCCTTTAAGCCCAGCACTCGGGAGGCAGAGGCAGGCAGATCTCTGGATCTCTGTGAGTTCAAGGCCAGCCTTGTCTAGAAAGGACATGCTCTGTAGCTACAGAGAAACCCTGTCTCGAAAAAACAAAAACCAAAAAACAAAAATAAAAAATACAAAAATAAAAGCTGAATAGTCAATAGCTAGGCAGAAGAGGGATAGGTGGGGCTGGACAGGCAGAGAGAATAAGTAAGAGGAGAAATCTAGGCTTGGGAAGAAAAGAGAGAGAAGAAAACCAAGAGAACAAGGAGAAACAGGGACACACACTCCAGGGTAAGAAGCCAGGCGGCTGCCAGACAGACAGGAGAAGTCGTGAAAGTTAGATATACAGAAGAAAAGAAAAGAAAAGGCTCTGAGTCAAAAAGTAAACAAATAGAAACAGATTAAGTTAAAAGAGCTAGCCAGAAATGAGTCTAAACTAGGCCGAGCATTCACAGCTAATGATAAGTCTCCGTGTCATGGTGTGGGAGCTGGTTGGTACCTAAAAGAAAGCCTGGGACAGGAACTGGGCCTAGGAGAATGCTCCTTAGGTAGGCCTTTGTTCGCCTTCCATGCTGGAAGCCAGAGGTGCTGCTGATGTCTGCACGGAGGCAGGAACAATTGCTCTCTGATGCTGTTTGATCCTGGCACCTGGGGCAGGAGTGGGCAGCCTGAGGGGCCTGTGGTGCCTCCTCCTCCTACCCATTACCACTGCAGAACCAGGGCCCTGCTCCTCTGTCTCTGGTCCCCATAGGTGTGGGCCACCTGCACCCACTTACTGGTCTCTGAGTGCTCATACAACCATCTCAGGGCCAGAACTAGTATCTGGCAGGAACCTGAGTGTCATTCTTGTCTTTTGTATTCAAATTCCAACCTCATATTGGCACCATTGCACAATTCTATATTTACCACAGCAGACCACAAACTCTCGGGGCCTTTAAATGCCTGACTCTTTGAAATGCTTGAAGTGACACAGAAGTTAAATGTTTCCTTTTGGTCCTCCTGAAAGGGACAGATAAGTGGTTTTTAAGACACTCTTGGCAACACACCCCTTGGTTCCTGGATGGAGGATAAAGGCCAAGAAGGTCCAACCTTAGTAGAAACTGGAAAAGCAAACTGAAATCCGAAATCATTCATATTGCTGAAATACAATGTCTAACTAATGTTTGATTCTTCCCACAACATGGGAGCTAGGAGCCCAGGAGGAGCGTATTATATTTCCATTTTGTAGCTCCTACCTGCCCTCCATGCAAACATCCTTCAATAAATTTCTAGCATGATGGTTAAATGAGTGAAGAAAAGGGTGGCCCAGATGGCAGATGTTGCAGAGAGAGGCTGAAGGACTTCAGCCTATGATGGGTTATGTCCTGATGAACTCACAACAAACAGGAGATACGTCCAATGCACATAGGCTGCGGGACATTCCCAATGAACAACACAGCCTAGCAGACAGTCAATTATTCACCTTGAAACTCTGCTGCCCGCTGGGAGCTGAGGCTCTCTACTGCTTCCCAGCATTCTGAGCGAGAACTGGATCAGAAACCAAAAGCCCAGGAAAGAGATAAAGCGTCAAAGTTCCCACAAAATGGCACCAGGCATCCACACCCTGGTGTTTAGGCTGTTACATTATGAGATGAGGGACCCATTGCTGGAGGACCAAAGAGAAAAAAGCTCTAGTTACTGTAGCAGTTTACTAGCAGCGGGAAGGCAATCCTGAGGGACTGGAGCCAAGGGGCACTGCCAAGTCACACCGTACAACAAAACTCAACTGGGAGAATTCTTGTGGGTGGCAGGGTATCCCCTGAGTGAAAAAGGGGAGGGTGAGAGGGGCTTGCCTTTTATAAGGGGATATAGTGTATGCATATAGGGAGGGTGCTTAGTGGCTACAGTGTTAATATTTTGCTGCTGCTGCTGCTAACCTGTCCTGCTAGGTCCCTGCGAGCAGGCTAGGGTAAACACCTGAATGTTAATAGTTACGGCCTCTTCCTAAAGTCTGACTTACGTGGCTCAGGAACCCAAATGGGCGTGAAACTCTTGTCCTTCTGCCCAGGAATCTGTGCTCACGGGAACTGGCCCTTCCTCATTGTTACCACCGTGGAGAGCAGGAATGGACATTTCTGCTGGCTGCTGAGCATGACAAATGGGCCTAGGTTGGGCCTCAGCACAGAAGCCATCAGGTAGGGCTTGTCTGGCCACCCACGTTGGGGGTGAGATCACAGGGAGCAAGTACAGATTAGGGCAGAGGAAAGACGGGGAGATCTGAGGGTTGTGGTGAGCCACGACCTTCAGGCTCTGGCCATTCAGAAAGGGGGAGGGGCACGTGGGAGCCCTCCTAAAACCCTCACGTAGCAGGTGGAGCTCTTCTTTCCAGGTACCCAGAAAGCCACTGGCCAAGGATTGTTCCACGGGCGGACTGTAGTTGGAAAATGGGTAAACACTGTGGGAGCAGAATATGTCATGGGACTGTCCTTCAGAGCATCCAGAAGTGTTAGACTAAGAAGGAATCTGCAAGGAGGGTCAGGTCTTGGTTTTTAGCAGGAAGGACATTTAGTTCCTAAAGGAAGTGTTGAAGGAATTGAAGTTGCCTTACTGGGTAGAACTGGTTAACAGCAGGACAGACTCTTGGGCATCCGTGACCTAACAAAGCCTGGCATCACCACATGGCTGTGAGATCCCCATTGCTGGAAGTGAGCAAGCATATCCTGGACTACTGGTTAAGTGGGGGCTCTAACCTCAGATTAACGGAAGTGTAACAAGTCTCATCGAGCCCCAGAACTGATATAGCCCGGCTCAGCTTTGTCGGAATGAGGAGCAACTGAGTTAGCTGCTGCCTGCATGGACCAACCATGACCAACTAGGCCACCTCCCAGCCACTCTTAATTAAGCCCACTTAATAAGAGACTGCTTACTGGGCCCTCAGCATGCTTCCTGGAGAGGGCCAGTGTGCCTCTGTACTCTAACTCAGGTTGGAGAAGGCGGCTCCACTGACCATGCCCTATCTAGAAATGTACCATCTTATCCAAGGACCCTACACATCCTGGCGAGTGTAAGCAGACACTGATATGAGAAGCATGTAGGTTAACATGTTAGAGGCATGTCCTAATACAGTCTATTTCCTTCTTCCTGGAAGGCAGGATGAGTCCCCACTTGACCAAACCACATGGCTATAGCAACCTGTCAGATAATCAAGGCCTATTTTTAAAAACTGAAGGAAGAAAAACAAAACAAAACAAAACAAAACAAAAAAAGGATATTTCAAGCATCTGCATAACAACCTGGGATCTGAAGACCCTCTGGAATGTTCCATCTTCTTCCATCCATGCTGGGGCTGGCAGTTGGTAGGGCTTTAAGAGGTAGGTAGCTGTGTTAGACCTTTCAGGGTCAAGGGGAGGAGCCTCATGCAGAGACCCTCTAGCCCCTCCCCACATCCTCCTGTGTGGGAGGAGAGGCTGCATTACCTGGAAGCTTCCTTAGCTGATCTACTTTCCCTCAACTGGCAGAGCAGGTTTCTCCACTCTAGCTGGTATCAGGCAGGCATGCAGAAGAACATCTAATGTTGTGCTTGTCAAGAGAGTTTGTCTAGCTGATAGACTCTAGCAGCTATGGCCTAGCTACGGCTCATTGCTCCTCTTGCCAATTAACCTTTGAAACCCACCAAAGCCTTCCTAACATGCCTCCTGCACCTCAGGGGAGCTCCCCTCTGATATGCTCATGAGACGGAGGCATGACACACCTTCTTGGCTCACATTTGTGCCCCGAAGACATGTGGTGAGCACACAGACCCGCTGCCATGATGCCTCAGTGGGCCCTGTGCTTGCACACGCATGAGCTTTGAAACCACCCTAAACACATACAAGCCAAAATAGGTAGGGGCTATGCAAACACACACGAAGCGCACACATAGAAGCAGGAAAAAAAAATACCATTTCCAGAGAACTCTGGAGTTTGAACAATGTGTTCACCTGAAGCATGAGTCTTTTTCAAAAGCGCTCATGCATGTATAAAGAATTTGGTCATTTTAAAACATGTCATACTCTAGGGGCTTTTCAAAGATGGAGAGCTGCCCCCAAATAATTTGAGAATTTTTGGTTTTCCTCTGGCAGCCAACTTTCGTAGCCGAGGCTGCAAAATAGGTCTGGAACAGTCTTCCCTGCCCTGAGGCTGGTAGATGCAGTTGCGGGGAGCAGGGCTGAGAAGTAAGGCTCTCCCTGATCTCAGAATGTCTTGTGGCAGGGGCAAGAAGCAACAGCCTGTCTCTGAGTGCACCTCAAAACCCAGATGTGGACCCTGAAGAGGGCTCCGCTGCAGGTGAATTGAGTCTAATTTCATTTATTCCAAAAATACGTTAAGGGGAAACAGTGCAGTGAAGCACGCTTGACCTTGTATGACAGGTATGCCAGCTTGTTCCTAGTCAGGACACATATGTACTTAAAGAAACAGTGAATGAAAAAAACAAAAGCAAGCTTATTCTGGGTGGTAGCTCAGGAGTAGAGTACCTTCCTAGCATAGACAAGGCCCTGGGTGTGTTCCCAAGCACAAAGCAACTTGCCAATGTATCCTTCTGGCTTGCAAAAGTAACACAGAACAAAAAGAAAAAGTAAGGTGCTTGTAGCAGAAAACAAAGACTACAGATAAGCAAAGCTCAGTGTCTGTAATCCCAACTCAAACACTACTCTTTGACATTGCTAGTCCAGGCCCTGGCTGCCGGCTTAGTGTATACAGATGGCCCCTGACTCACATGGTTTTCACTTACGATCTTTTGATTTCATAATAGTGCAACGGTACATGCATACAAGTTTTCTGTTTTTCATTTACAGTATAGTATTTAATCAACTGTAGGAGGCGTTTGGCACTTTATTATGAAATAGGCGGTGTATTAGATGATTGGTCCATCTTGGGAGAGTACAGGTACAGGTGTTCAGAGTGCAGGAAAATTCATGTTGAGTGAGTGAGGCAGACATGATGTCTGCTTGGATTAGGATGTGTCTCCAACAACAAACCTCTCTGTAGTTAGTAGAAACTGTCAGTCTGTCTGGCTTCCGGTGCCAGACAATTCTGTATTCTGTCAATTACGTTTTAAATAAACACTGATTGGCCAGTATCCAGGCAGGAAGTATAGGCAGGACAACCAGACAGGAAGAAGAGGCGGGACAATGAGAACAGGAGAATTCTGGGAAAAAGGAAGCCCATTCCTCCCCAGTCTTGTCCAGACACTGAAGAAGGAAGATGTGACCTGCCCTGCTAAAGAAGGTACTAAGCCTTGTGGCTAACATATACTAGAATAATGAGTTAATATAAGTTATAAGAGCTAATACGAAGTCTGAGCTAATAGGTCAATCAGTTTATATCTTATGGAGACCTCTGTGTGATTTTCTTTGGGGCTACATGGCTGTGGGACCTGGTGGGAGGACAGAAACTAGGCAGGATAAAAACCCCAACAAGCAGGCTCTCATGTTACAGGCTTCCTGCAATTTCTTATATTATTCAAACAGGGATTGGAAAGAGGTCCCTAGGGGCAGAAAGGTCTTCTGAGCCCCTGATCACAGCCATAAGGGAGAAGGGACCTACTGCAGACCAGAATTAAGCTCAGGCACAGACCTTCAAGGAGAAACAATAGTCTGGCCTCTGGTACTTGGTAATGTTTTCCAGGTATCTGTGCTATCAAAAGGACACAGGTGGGGCTGGTTCAGGTTTGTACAGTGCCCATCTTGCCCATAATAGATGATGGGGTCTTTAAAAGAACCAATCGCACGATACTTCTGTTATTCAGCAGCGCACATGCACGAGCACACACACACACACGTGCATGTGGAGGTCAAAGGTCAACTCTCAGGAGTTGGTTTTCTACTTCTACCATATATGTCCAAGGGATCAACCCAGATTGCAGGTTTAGTAGTTTAATACATGTTAGATTGGTAAGTTGTCACGTGTTGTTTGAGTTTACTGAGAAGTTGGCTCTGGAAGAGCCTGCAATATGGCTTAAGAATGCTTGTGTCATAGATATCAGACCAAGAACGCTGATCTTAAGGTGTCCTTCAAGGCTGCCAGCCCCCTAACTCTGTGAGAAAGGAAAGAGAACAGTTAAACAGCCCCAATAACAACTAGAAGGTGAGCAAATTTCTAAGGATGTTGTTGTTTATCCTGAGATATACAGGGACCTACAATGGGCCTTCCCAGTCAGTTTCTGTTGGATGTCCTGAATGCCTGATTGATGATCTTATTTTTATCTGTTGCCATTTGGTTTTTTATCCACCTGAGGGGATGCTCTGCTCTGCCTAGACTATCTATTGGGAACTCCAGCAGACTACCTTAAAGGGGCTTCCCCAGTTGATATCTGTGGGACATTTTGAGATTTGATGGTAATTTGCTATCTATCTATCTATCTATCTATCTATCTATCTATCTATCTATCTATCTATCTATCTATCTCTCTCTACCTGTTTGCTACTTGTTATTTATTCTTTTACTTGCACTTGCTATATACTTAATAAACCACTCATTCAAGCTGAAAAATATGAACATCACAGATCAATCTCCAAACTGTACATAACAATTGACAAGCACCTTTAACCCTGATCTCAAGGGACCAGAGTCTTTATTTTATGAAGAGCCCCAGGGAACACATGCACACAGTTCCAGAAGTGCTGCCCTTGGGGCTCTGTGGATTACTCTCAACCCCAGCTGCATATGAAAAACATGAAGGATTCTCTGAAACCAGCCCAGGACGCTTGTGGGTCTGGATGGTGACTGGCTATTGGTGGTTTGAGAAACTCCTTGGCGGTTCTCTCAGCAAGGGTGGAGAAGCTTGCATTGAGATCACCACTCTTGACTAGAAAAGGGATAGACAGAGTCATCCTCAGAGCTTTATCAGGCATTGTAGCCATTTGCCCAGAACTGTAATGAACAAATGCCCCTGCTCTCACACTTATTCCTATCTTCATCCTCAGGATGGCTAAGAGGAGCAGCAGATGGGATGATGGGGCTGAGTGTACACTGGAAGGGAAGAGATGCCACCCATTAAAGGACAGCATTCTACTGCCCAAGTCACCGTGATCTTACTCACAAAGCAACGTCTTGCTAATGAGTCACAGAAGGATGATGCACTTCTCCAGGGAAAATGACAGATATTTTAAAATTTAAGATGTAAGTTTGGGGCATCTAGTGTTGGGCAATGTCAAAAAACTTTTTTAAATTTGATTTATGTGCAAAGAAACATCACCCTAGTTAGCTCCTAGACATTTAAAATGGAGGAAAAGCAGTCAACTGAACAAATGTCTGCTGAGCTAGCTCTCAATCATTGCTATGGCTGAGGACACAAACATATAGGCCTTCATACTCAATATGTGGGGTTCTCAAAACCAACATTTGGCCCTCTCAAACCATACACGACAGTCTATTATTTTGAGAATGAGACTTCTAGGGGTCAGCCAGGGTACAGATCGCAGTTCTGTGATTTATGAGTTGTTGACCTTAAACAAGGTTCTTGACATCTCTTATCCTCAGTTCCCCAGCTACAGGATCACAGCACCCTTCTCAGACTAGGTATGGAGCCCAGGGGTGGATGGTTTGTCTAGCGTATGTAAAGCCTTGGGGAAAACAAAACAGGAAACTAAACACACACACACACACACACACACACACACACACACACACAACTAACCAAACAAATAAAAAGCATTAACTCCACAGATTGCTGTGAGAATTTAACAAGATGATTTGACAAAGTACCCAGAGCCTGGCACTAAGAGACAAACACTGCCAGCAACGTCAATGATAGCCAGTTGGTATCAAAAGTGGTGCAGCTTTGATGGAAAACCTTTAGTCTGACTTTTATCAAGCTGTCTTGTAGGAAGATCCTGGCAACTACGTATAAATATATAGGAACAGGGTGCTTCACAGAAGAATGAACAATTAGATGTAACTCAGAGGTCCCAATAGAAATTAGGGATTCGGCAATCTTACCAAAAGCCATCTACAGATTCAATGCAATGCCCATTAAAATACCAGCAAAATTCTTCAAAGACCTCAAAAGAATGGTACCCAACTTCAAATGGAAAAGCAAAAGACCCAGGATAGTCAAAACAATCCTGTACAAAAAAGAACTTCTGGAGGCATCACCATCCCTGATTTCAAATTCTACTACTGAGCTACAGTACTGAAAACAGCCTGGTATTGGCATAAGAACAGAAAGGAGGACCAATGGAACCAAATAGAAGACCCGGATATCAATCCACACATCTTCGAACACCTGATTTTTGACAAAGAAGCAAAAAATTATCAAATGGAAAAAGGAAATCATATTTAACAAGTGGTGCTGGCATAACTGGATATCAACATGTAGAAGAATGAAAATAGACCCATATCTATCACCATGCACAAAACTCAAGTCCAAATGGATCAAAGACCTCAACATAAAGCCAGCCACACTGAACCTTATAGAAGAGAAAGTAGGAAGTATACTTGAACGCATTGGCACAGGGAACCACTTCCTAAAACCCCAGCAGCACAGATACTGAGAGAAACAATTAATAAATGGGACCTCCTGAAACTGAAAAGCTTCTGTAAAGCAAAGGACATGGTCAACAAGACAAAACAACAGCCTACAGAATGGGAAAAGATCTCCACCAACCCCACATCAGACAGAGGTCTGATCTCCAAAATATACAAAGAACTCAAGAAATTGGACACCAAAAGATCACATAATCCAATAAAAAAAATGGAGTACAGACCTAAACAGAGAACTCTCAACAGAGGAATCTAAAATTGCTGAAAGATACTTCTGGAAATGTTCAACATCCTTAGTCATCAGAGAAATGCAAATCAAAACAATTCTGAGATTCCATCTTACATTTGTAAGAATGGCCAAGATCAAAAATACTGATGACAACTTATGCTGGAGGGGTTGTGGAAAAAAGGGAACAGTTCTGCATTGTTGGTGGGAGTGCAAGCTGGTACAGCCCCCTTGGATATTAGTATAGTGATTTCTCAAGACCCAGCAATACCACTTTTGGGTATATATCCAGCCAGTGCCCATGAGAAGGTTAGGGGACAGCAGCATGTAAGAGCGCATCCATCTTTTAAATGCCATAGAGCAGTGTTTCTCTAAGTGTGGCTCTTGACCCGTTTGGGGGTCAAATGACCCTTTCACAGGGGCTACCCAAAACCACCAGAAAGCAGATATTTATGTTACGATTTATAACAGTGATAAAATTATAGCTAAGAAGTAGCAACGATAATAATTTTGTGATTGGGGCCACTACAACACGGGAGCCGTACTGAAGGGTCGCAAGCCTCAGGAAGGCTGAGACCCGCTTTTGTAGAGTGAATCCAGAATGGCTCAACCAGAGAAACAGACTAACAGAAACAGGTGAAGACATGGACTGTGTTGCTCTTGGCATGGTGGAATTCCGGGTGAGCTTTTGTTGTTTTTAAAACTTCTCTCTTTTTCTTCACAGTAAACAAGTATTTCTATCGTGTCAAAACAAAAGGCAGTCCCCATTTGAAACAAATTACTTGACCAGTCCCACTTTCAAAATCTTTGAAGCATAAATAAATTTTGTCTCTGGCCTCTCCATTTTAGGAATTTAAATGAGCATCCCAAATAATCACCAAATAATCATAATTTTATTCCTTTTGGTGGCAAATGCCTGTTCTTGATGTGTGTAAGCTCTCTATAAGCCAAGCATGGCAGACTCTGCTCAGTCCCTCACTTACCATTCTGCGTCTCCATGGCAGGTCCTGGAAACACAGCGGATCTCTCTGTCCCCACGGCAGATCCCTCTGTCCCCACACACCAGTACATACTGGGTGGTCGCTGTGACGTGCCAGCCATCAACCCACAAGGCAGCAGATCTCTAGAAGGAGGTCTTGCTCTGATCACCGGAACCGCCACTGTGCAGTGGCCACCACTGTGCAGGCAGGCTAACGCACGGACACATAGTCACGGGGCTGCAGACGCGCGTTCATTCTGGTGGCAAAAGACATCAAATTAGAAAGCTCCTCCCTTGCGAGCCCTTCTAGGGACTCAGTGTTTTCATTGGCTTTCCCCCTTTCTCTGCAGTAATTTCTTCATAATCCGTGCATCTGGCCAGCTCTTTCAGACAGGAACACTGAAAGTACAATGCCTCCCCACCCCCATCTCACCTTGACACTGGGCTTAGATCTTGTTTATGTGAAAAGAAACTCAAAATTATCACAAAGCAGCTCTTGTAGTGTCTAGTTGTTCAATCAACTCTTATCTATTTTATCTGGCAAATAGCCAGGCCCTGTGTGGAACCCGGTGCCACAAACATGGCAAAAATAAGTCCCCTATTGGCGGGACTCATATTTCCACTGGGATAGGGCAGGCACATGGCTGGTCACAATATAAGACCATCCCTTGCCCGGGACTGATATCTATGGATGTCTATGCATGTGATCCCCAAATGGGAGCCAGGCAATGGTCCCAAAGAGAAGGGGTCTGGAAGGAGTTGTTGCTGGTTATAAAGTCAAATGAGCCCTGTAAATGTTGCCTCTCTCCAAGGTGACATTTGACAATATCTAGAGACATTTAGGTTGTCACAGCTTGGGAGAGGGGTGCCACAGGCACACAGTGGATAAAGGTCAGATGTGTGACTAAACAGCTTACCGTGCATCTGGCCACACAGAGTTCTAACCAAAGTAGGGCTCATCTTCTAAGACTGAGCAGACTTTGATCTATGGCTAAACTGCTATTCTATGCATGGACTCCCCTGACCCTGGAGGCCCTCCAACCTGAATGCTTGTGCTGCTTTGCTGAAGAAAGGCACGGACCTATTTTAAAAGGCCTTCTTAGACCTGGCCCAAGACAAGAAGGTTTTAAATTAATACACACACACACACACACACATATATTTAAATGCATGTTCCCATAATCCATCATATACATAAAGCACTTAAGTACCATAAGCACTTAAGACAACCCTGTAATGTGGAGTGGGGATATAACCAAAAATATCAGTAAAAAGAACTAAGAGTCATGAGACAGCTCAAATACTACATGTGTTGTGGCTGTCACTGTGAGGGCTTTCTGTTAGGTATCAGCGGTGTGACATTCAGTTGGAACTTTTCTTCTCATCTGCTAAGAATAGACACACACCCTACACCCCCACATCCCCGCAACCCCTGGCAATGTCAGAACTACTGGGTGACTTCACATAGTAGACTTTGAATAGTCACTCCAACAGGGCTAGTGTGGCCAGTATTTAAAGCAGAGCGGGGACTTGGTAGGTCAGCAGGGTCTCATGCCCCCTTTTGATGAATACACCCAGAATATCCCTGGGTCTCAACTCACAAGTTCTAGAAGCTTCCCTCAAACCAGGTAGCCACTGAGCAAGCCACAGAGCAAAGAAGAGGTAAAGGGTACGTCCAATTTCTCCTCTAAAAGCTTAGGAATGAGACACCTGCCCTGGAGGGTGGTGTGGTGGGGACAGGGGTAGGATGCGGCTGGGGGGCAGACTCTTCCAGGCAGGAGCAAATGTGGTCAAAACAGTCCACACAGTAGCCTTGCTCCTAATAGCCACTCTTCTCTGAACCAGAGGACCAACCATCCAAAAAGGTATTTAGAGTTGAGAAGAAAGAGAACACAGGAGAGCCAGGCAAAATCCGGAACTGTGTATGTCCTACAGCCCAGTAGGAGAGAGAGAAAGGGAAAACATCGAGACAGGGTCTGATTGAAAACCAATCAAGGCTCCACATCGCCCATGAAATCCCCAGAAACTGAGACCCACGGCTATCATCCGCTTTCAAGCGCCGTTCTAAAGCCACTGAATGCACAGGATGCATTTCAAAGAGTCCCCCATGGCAGACGGTCCTTCTCAGAACAGAACTGGCCTGGTATATAATGTTATAATGTGTTTAAGCCACACACACACACACACACACACACACACACACACACACACACACGAAGATATTTTAGGCTAATTCTCACCCAGCACGCTTGGTTCCCCTTTCAGTTTCCTTTTGCGAATCACTCCACAGATAGAGGATTCTGTCACAGGAATGGTCTTTAAACTGCAGCTCTTATTTGGGTTTACGCCATAAGGTAGGCGTTTTAGGAACGAGGTATCTGGATTTACTCCATTTCTGCCTTCAAACAGCTCAGTGCTTCCTTGTGCTTCTCTTAGGCAGAACAATGCAACAGATCATTGTGGTGAATTATGGGTTTTCATTTTGTACCCTGCAGAGGGCCTCGAGACTTTTCTTCAGTAGTGACCACTTTAATGATGTTTTAAAGACCACCCATTTCCTTTTGGCAACTCTTCACGCCTATATGAATGAACATTCCTAAATGATTATTGACGACCAAAAACAAGGAGCTTGCCGTTCATTCTGAGCAGGCTTTACTGAGCCGCTTTGGTGAAGAGTGAGCTCTGATGAGCTCGTGATGCCAGAGGGGAAGGAAGAACAACAAAAGAAGTCATTCCTCGGAGGTTTCTGACTGAGGAAAGCCTAGGGTGTTTCTGCAGGAGGTTTGGGAAGGACAGTCAATACAGGCGTTGAATGTCGAGTGAAGCATGCTGGGACATCAGTTAGCTCCTTGGGTCAAAGCCTGGTCCAGATGGATAGCCAATCATTGTAGATACTTCTAGTGCTTTCACTGTCCTATGAATAACACTGGTACCTACAAACATGGGTGTCAAAGGACGTTGTTTGAAACCCCACATGAGTGCAGAAAGGTTGGAGGACAGAAATGTTCCACATCTAACTTAAGGCTGTTCTTTTACTATCCCAACACTGTACATACCATTCACAGAGGCCTGCTGGCATGGTTATGAGGGGTGCCACAGTGAACAAGGAGGTCTCTGCCCTAAGGAGCCCCGGGAGAGACCTTGAGTAAGTGGGCAGAAGATGAACAGATGAAGGAGGATATAGAAGAAGGGAAAGGGGGGGGCACGGTAGATAGTGCACGGTGAGGGAAGGCTCGGGAAGTCACATGTGGAAACATGGGGCGGCAAAGCAGAGGCTTCAACCATGGAGGCTGGGGGCAATGGCCTGGGCTGTGGAATGGAAGGGGGCTAGACTGAAGGGAATGGGGCGAGTACTGAAGACGCCATGGAGACGAGAGATGCATCCTATCAAACCATTAAGAATGTATGTACACCATGTTGTTTCTAGGGGAAAACCTATTGCTATCATTCTGCTAAATGGGCATAGCAGTATAGCAATAAAACGGCCTCAGTGACACATGGCTGGCCCCATAAATCCGTGCATGGTTCATCCCCCATCAGAGAAGCTTCTTGCAGTAGATGGAAAGTAACCCAGATGTCCATAACTGGACAATACAGAGAGTATGAGACTTTGGAACACTCCGTACTAAATGGGATGTCTTGGTCATACACCTCCCCTCAAGGCTCAGGGATCTATGGGTAAGAGGAGGTGGAAAGGTTGTAACAGACAGAGGTAGTAGATGACCCCAAGGAAACAGTATTGTTGAAACACAGGAGGGCTGATGCTCACAGGAGGCTGTGGAAGCATGCACAGGGCCTGCACAAGTGCAACTCAGACCAAAATCCCAGCCCCGAGAAGGGGAAGTGGGCACCAAGTCCTACCTCCCAACCAGGAAGCTATTTGTAGTCGTCATACCTGCCAGGACAGAGAAAATCAGTTTTCAGCCACACTCCAAGGCAGGCCCTACACCCAGGAGTTGCTGATCAACCCAAAGCAGACTCCGTGTTATTTGTGTGCTTTTTGTTTATTTGGTTGTTTGGTTGGCTTGCTTAATTTGGTGTTTTGTTTGGGGTTTGATAAAAAATAATATAAAGAAGTATATGGGAGGAACTGGGTGAGGGAAATAATATGACAGATATATTGTATAAATACTTTTAAAAACTATTAAAACAAAGAATGTATATCTACTATATCACTGTGCCTGGCAGCTAGGGCAGAAGGAAGAGGACTGTGATCATATACAGCAGGGGCAGCAGCAATTTCCACTATGGAGGAGGCCGTGAGAAGAAGAGGAGAGACCAGGATACTTTTGGGGGTTGGAGCCAACAAGGCAGTAGACTGGACTCAGAGATGATAAGACTTTCTAGAGTTCTTATTTTTAATTCTCTCTCTTTTTCCTCTCTCTCTCTGTCTCTCTCTGTCTCTCTCTGTCTCTCTCTGTCTCTCTCTCTCTCTCTCTGTGTGTGTGTATGTGTGTGTGTGTGTAGTGTGTATGTGGTGTGTGTGGTGTGTGTGTAGTGTCTATGTGGTATGTGTGCATGTGTGTGTTCTCTGTGTGTACAGTGTGTATAGTGTGTGGTGGTGTGTGTTGATGTGTGTAGTGTATATGTGGTGTGTGAGTATGTGGTGTCTGTGTGGTGTGGTGTGTGCATGTGTGTGTAGTGTGTGATGCGTGTACGTGTTGGTGTGTGGTGTGTATGTGTGTGGTGTGTGTGGTGTGGGTGTGGTGTGAGCATGTGTGTGTTCTGTGTGTGTGGTGTGTAGCATGTGATGTGTGTAGGTGTTTGTGTGTGTGGTGGTGTGGGTGTGGTGTGGTGTGTGGGTGTGGTGTTGTGTTGTGTGTTAGTGTGTGTGATGTGTGTTAGTGTGTGTGATATGTGTGTGTTGTGATCATAGGACAACCTCTGGTGTTGGTCTTTGCTTCACACCATGTTTGAGACTCCCAGTCTCTCCTTTACTGCTGCCCATATCAAGCTAGCTGGCCAGTGAGCTTCTGGGAAGTCTGCTCTACACCTCCCATGCAGATTCTGAATTTGAATTCAGATCCTTACACTTGACCAGCAAGTGCCTACACACTGAGCCAGCTTCCCAGCTGTTTTACTATTGTTGTTGTTGTTGTTATTATTATTATTATTAAAATATATCTAAGCTATCAAGGAGATGCAGAGGTCTGGGTGGAGGTGAAGCCTGGCAGGCCGTGAAGCTTCCTTTAGGACAAATTAAGTGTTGGTAAGCTATTTTTTTCTGGACTGTGAGCAAAGACAATGAAAACCAAATCATTAGTTGAAAACCAATTTAGTTGAATGCTAAAGTTTTTCAAATGTGCATATTGAATGCTAAAGTTTTTCAAATGTGCATATTGTGCCCCCTTTAATACTGCTGTGTCATTAAACACAAGGTATTTGGTGAGCATTTGCTAAGAACATAACTCTTATGACTCTTTTCAGCCTGCTCCAGTCCTTGCAGGGGTGGGCGCATACAAGAGAAATTTTTAATGGCCTCGAACTGACTGTTGGCATCCTTAGAACTTCTCCATCGATATCTTTGTTGCTACCCCTTGCCCTTCTAGGATTCTGCCCTCGTCTGCACTGGGGAACACAGCCAGCTCAAGCAAGAGTTTTTCTCAGTAGCCACAGAGAGGCGACCACTGGTCCAGAAGCGCGCCCCAGGAGTGGAGGAGGGGAAAACCTCCGCACCACCCCGGTGCCCAGAGCGTGGAGAGCCTGCTGGGCAGTTGCCTCCCGCCACTGGCGCTCACGCACCCCCACGCGCACACACGCTCAGGACCCGCTCTCTGTTCAAAGTCAGGCTTTCTACAAACGCAAAAGAACTTTGTAGCCGCCCTGGTGTTTCCTACTTTTGTTTCTTAACTCTGCTCCCCGCCCCCATTCTGCTCCGGTCCCGCGCGGGATTTCGGGGTCCCCCGACTCCTGGGCTTCAGAACCGCACCCGCTTAACCCTTCAAAGGACTAGGGTCGCGGCGCGGTCTGAGAAGCAGCGAGGAGACCCGGGTCGCCCCGAGATCCAGGCGCCCCCAGAGCTGTGACCTGCGACCTCTCAGGCACAGGCCGGGGTCCGGAGCACGCGGCAGCCAGGGGTGCGGGGTGCCGGCCTGGGGAACAAGGCGCGGGGGTTGTGGCGCGGGACGCAGGGCGAGGGGCAGACGGCCGCGGCTGCATGGAGGGGACCCAAGTACGGGTCCGGGAGGCACGGGAGAAGCTTTGCTGCCCAGCCGCTAGCTTCAGTCTTGTCCCCAACTGAAGGGCAGGGTGAGGTCCGGAGCAGCACTTACCTGCAGCGCTAGGGTCGGGGGGGCTGAGGGCGGGCGACATCAGCGGGCCAGGGCCTGCGGGTCCTACCGTGCTCTGCCCTGTGAGGCTCTGGCCGCCAGACACACTTCCTCAATCCTGCGGCCGCCTGGCGGGCGGAGAGGGCGGGTGGCGCGGAAGCAGGGCCGCGCCATAGGGTCCGCTGCCCATGGCCTCGGCAGACGAGGACGCGGACCCCCGAATGCCTGCCTCGGTTTCCCTAGCTGCTAGATGTCGGTGACCAAGCTCACTGCCGGCGCTTTGGTAGACGCTAGGGCCCTGGGACTTTGTAGGGTGGTCTCCAAGTTCGGATGCCCTGCTCTCCTCCCTGGGGACAGACACAGTGACAAGACTGCTCTGGTCTCTGCTCAGCCTTTAAGGAAGGAAGCCTTTAAGACTCTGCTCTAGTAAATGATTGATTTCTATCTTGTATGCTGGCCATATACTCTGGCTGTAAATATAGAAGGACGAGGATAATAATGTGTGTGCAGGTCTTTAGTGAGCAGTACAGAAACTGCTTTTTAAACGTTGATGTTCTGTAAACTGTACCTTTCCACCACTAGTTCGCTAGATTAAGTATGGACATTTGCAAAGATATTACTAGTTGGTGAATCTTTTCAGATTTTTGGCTTCTGGAGTATCTGGGACTACAGGCCCATGCCGCATTGCCTGGTTGATTGTGGTAAGGTGTAAAACATGGTGCAATATTGTGCCAGCTGATGTCACTGAGGAGAATAACCAAATTCAGGCTAAACTCTGATGGCTAAGCTGCCCACAGGATTCCGATGCGCCTCTGATTTTCCCTCTGAGAGGAGAGTCCTCTGCCGAAAAGCAGTTCCGTACCTAGACACTTCGGCGGTAAGGTAACAAGGAATATTCCCGAGACCACACACAAAGCGCATAGACAGATCCCCAGAACTCTCTGCCAGTTCACAGAATCTGAGCAGCTGTGGGCCGCCTGAGATACTTGAGGAGCAGCGCAAGTGTTTACCTAGGATCGGTGTTCGCCAGGGAGACTTTTGCGGCTCTCCTACGCTCTGTTTTCCCTCCACTGAACACCGTTCCGAAAAAGGCGCAGTTCTGTACTCCTGTCCTCACCACCGAGGTTCTCAGACCAAATAGCAAGGGCAGCGGTATGACTGCTACCGAAAAGTCCCTAAGAGTTTGCAAGGCGTGGCGTCAGCAGTTTGAATGAGCCTGGTTTGGTGTCGACTTCATACATCGCTGCCACCTAGCGTTACTAGGAGGAAATCCATGCCTAGTGGCAGGACAGACACGAGGACAGACACTTGGTTGCCAATACTTACTGTGGCAAGAAAATTTCCGCTTTAAACAAGGTTGGGAACAGGCTAGGAAAAAATGCCCAAATGTAGAAAATCATCTGGAACATTCGACACATGCATGGCCTGATCCCAGCATTCAACTTTACCCAGCAGGCGTGCGTTTAGTCCCAAGTTTGCAAAGGAGACTATACTGCAGCACAGTTAAGACTTCCTTTCCCTTCTTTTTCGTTCCCGCAGACCCATGCTTTTGCTCACATTCCACCCAGATTTTCAGAACCCTGAGGTTGGAATGACCGTCTCCAACGGGCTTCAGCTGGTAGACCATGGTCAGAGGTAGGTCAGCCACCTACTTCTCTGAATGAACAGCCCATCGAGGCTTACTGTTCTTTCTGTCTTTTGATGTTTGTCTTTGTTCAGTCAGATTCTCGCTTTCTTCTGATATCCCCAACAATGACTTAAACACCACTACCCCCAATCTCCACTTGCAAGCACAGTCTATTGCATGGACTCTAGCGAGGAGTGGACATTAGAAAGTAGCCGCCTAGCTGGGTGGTGGTGACGCAGGCCTTTAATCCCAATACTCAGGAGGCAGAGGCAGGCGGATCACTGTGAGTTTGAGGCCAGCCTGGTCTACAGAGAGAGTTCCAGGACAGCCAGGACTACACAGAGAAACCCTGTCTCGAAAACAACAACAACAAAGCAAGAAAGAAAAGAAAAGAAAGTAGCCACCCACCAAAGGCGAAGCTAGAGCACCCCAAAGTGTCTTCTTTTATAGAACACACCCAACCCCAGCCATGCAACTGCACATATACACGCCCCTGCACACCTTTTACACACATACTCAAACACACCCATTCCACCTATTGTCTCTAGAGTGGTTCTCTTCAGGACGGTCATGCCCTAATTCGTCAAACAACAGGAAGTGTGATTTTACATCTTCACGTTTGGCTGAGAGCCGAAATGTCCATAAGTAGAATAACGCACACACTCGTGCACGCTAGCAGAGGCCCGAAAGGCAGTAAAAGTCCAACCTCCCCTGGGTCATTTTTAAGGGGGCGGGGCTTCCCACATGTCAGCCACCTGGACTTCGGACAGCTTGATCTTCCCAGACCTACCCAAGTTCCGTGAAGGTTTCTGCTCCAGCATCAATGTCAGGTCACAACCAGGTGACTGGCATTTCTTGGCAATTAGAAGCCTTAAGAACTTCTGCTAAGTTAGGTCCACACCCTTAGATCACCATAGAGAAAACTTGCACACACACAAAAACCCCAAAACTAAAAAAAAAAAAAAACCTGGTCACTATTTGGGGACAAAAACGTTTTCCCTAAATCCTCATTTTCTGTACTCAGTCTTCATTGGTTTGTGATTAAAAGGGACTTGGGCAGCATAGAAAGCACCTTACACTTAGCCTGTAAAGCTCAGGGCTGCTGTTCAACACCCAAGACTACAGGAATGGAAATTATTACCATCAGGTAAAAGAAGCCCTGCGTGTCACCGACTGAAGGAGTACAAGTTTATTAATGCCATTACCATTGCTTATCAAAAGCCACAGTATACAAGTCTCGGAAAGAAGATTCTGCCACACAATTCAAATGGGGTTAGTCCTTCAGTGGAAAAAAAAGAATGTTTCTCAAATGTCCAATTTTATTTTGTCATTGCTGAACGTGATCTGAAGTTAGTGTCAGAATTCCCAGTCCAACCAATTTAAAAACCATATCACAGGGGTCAACCTTAAAGAAGTGAAATCTAACATTATATAGATTTTCATTTCTAAATACAGTATATTACAGAAGGTTAAATATACTACCTCTGTGTACTTACAGCTATAAAAAGATACATTAATGATACCAATTATAAATAATGTAACATTTCATATTAAAGGCCTTATTGTACAATGGAGGACTAGCAACCCTCTAATGTACTACGGTGAAGGGTGGTGCCTAGGGTTATTGAGATGCTGAAAGGTCAGTGTAGGAAGCCAAATCCCGGTTTAATCAGCTACTGAGGGGGGAAGAAGGTGAATGGAAGATTGCTTGTCTCTGGCAGGGCTGAGAGCCCCCAGTTCATGCATCATAGTCTTGATGCACACAATGGTTCTGGTATGAGGCTTTGTTTTCACTGTTGTTCAGTCCAACTTAAGTCCTTAAGTGTAGGCATCACAGCCAATTAGAGAGGTGTGAGTTGCTGACAGTTAAAGCACCCAAACAGCGGTCAACCCAATCGGTTCTATTCTTAGAGCATTCTGAGAACGGCTTTAGTTTTCCAAGCTAAAATGTAGAATTTGCATATCGCATGGATACATCAAAGAGGGGGGAAAATGTTGTAATGTGAATAAAATACCTAGGTCACTTGGTTGGTGACCGTGTTCCTTATGGGATTCTGGTGTCATTAGCTAATCAATCAGAAATGGAAACCCAAACGGGACTTTACGGCTACGGAGCTGTTCAGTGGCAGCTGTCCCTCAGTTTACTGATCTAAAACAGGTAATGGAGCTGGAGAAAAGAAACAGGGAGCGGGTGCACCCATCACCGAATGTGGTGGAAACGGGTAATTTGCGAAAGTGAACAATGGCTCTGAGTGTCAAATGTGCGGCTCAGCTGCCTGGGTTTGCTCAGCTAGGGTAGCTCTAAAATGGGCCATCAGTAGCAAAGGTGACATTAAAGATGCTCTCTGCCAGAAAAGGGCCTTCGGGGTGGCTGACCATCTCAGAACTACAGGGAAAACTCTTGGGATGTTGACTTGCTCATTTCAATGTCAGGGTTGTTTTCAAGGAGAATCCCACCCGTCAGTGTTAGTATGCAGCCCTCGGGACCGGCACCTCTACAGACCAAAGCCTTCTGAAGTCTTTCCTTGGCATATGTTTCTCCTAAGCTGCCCACACTGGGTCCCTGGGATCCACCTTTCCTACCAACACCTACCTTTGCTTGTGAATAGTCCCACTTCAACCTCAGGATGAGGAGGGACTTGTTCCCTGCACAGGTGACCCCGGGGAGCCCATGAGAGAGCCACACATGCAGTAAGCTCTTTCCACATTCCTCCTGGGGTCAGCAAAGCATTTAAAATAACTGCAGGACACTCCAGAGACCATCTCGTATTAACAGAGCCCTGGAGGTCTTTGCTGTGTCCTGCACTTAGGCTAAAGGCAAAGTCACAGCTGGAGACCAGTTCCTCCCCAGGCAGGCCTGCAGCTTCACACGTAACATCCAGCCACCCACAGTTTGGTCCATAAAGCATGAGTGTGAGAGGAAAATCAAAACCAGTAAACGCTAGTAGACCGAGTGTCCGGAAGAGAAGGTCCTGGGAAGATGAGCGCGGTCGTCCTGCTCTCTGCTCATGGCAAGTTGGAGTTGCCACAGACAGTTGTCCAGCGTTGGAGGAAGAAACTGGTCTGTTGCTCAGGGGTTCTTGTCATTCAGTTTGATGGTGACAGTTTTCACTTCTGTATACTCAGCCAGCGCATATTCACCTCTGTGAAGACAGAAAAGGGACAGTTCACAGTGTCAGTTCATGGATCTGGGAAAAACTCTTCTAACGCACAGTTTGAGTGCTAGGGATTGTGGGACAAGACACAATGTTGTGCCTGGTCGGAGTAGGGGCAGTAGGCACTCTGATGTCCTTAGTAAGTGTCGGGAGCTGAAAGAGCGAGCGAGTTTAAATGCTAAGTTCCTGTGTATGGTGCTTTTGAAGCCTTTAAAAGAGCTAGGGTTTGCTCCTGGGCCAGGAGAGAGGGAAACAAGAGAGAAAACCAGGGTCGGTTCTCTGGGTCAGGCAGGTGGCTGCAGAAGAGGGGTTCTTGCAGGTGGATGAGGGGAATCTGAGGTGTGAGAACTGCACCAACTCTGTCAGTTTTAAGCAGTAAATTCTTTTTAGAACTTGAAGAGGGAGAAATAGCTATGTCTAAGCCTGAGGAGGCAACCCGGGGCCCACAGGGACATCTGGCTCTGAAGGGCACAGCTATAAGAGGAGCTGGGTCAGACTGCAGAAGAAAGGCACCAGACACTGGCCGGCCTAGGGTAGACATAGGGATGTGATGGCCCTCATGTTAGCATCTTTTCCCTTCTCTAATGCCTTATAGGGGCCAGGGTCTGAAGAGGCCATTTCTGTATTAAAAGATCACAATCCTGTCTCATCTCTTGAGACCTGCAGGTGAGCTGCTCAGCCCAGTGTCATCAGCATCATTTCTGAATGTGTTAGAAACGCAAACTCCGGGGCCTCCCCCAGCACTACTGTGGCAGGTAAAAAAACAGGGAAGGCAAACGAGTAAACTGTGTCCACATCCTGCTCCCCTGTCCTGGAGCACGTGGTAGGTTGCACAGCAACGGGGAGTCGATGCTGGAGATGGAATTCTTGTGGTTAATCAATCAACTTCAAAATAAAGACTTTTCTGGGTCATCTGGGTGGCCCAGTGGTTCTTAAGAATTGAAGAAGAGAACTGAGCAAAAAATGAGACAAGACACAGAAAGGTACCACTGGGCTGGTTGGGAAGATGGCTGAGGCCTTGAGCCTAGAATGAGGCAAGGAAACCCAGTCCTCATAGCCTCCGGCCTAGCAGACACTTCGATCTAAGCTCAGAGGGAGCCGCACCTGTCCTATAGAGCGTGGTGACACATGTTGGAGTCATCGAAGACGCTGATTTTTCAGTACCATTAAAAAAGCCAGTATATTGATGGGATCAGAAATTTGCTTAGTAGGGTCAAGGGGTTTGTGTTTAGTAAGTTCTCTGGGTGGTTCTGATGCCTGCTTCTGTGCAAGAGCCACGGTGGCTTAGGACTGTGGAGTAAAGATGATTGGAGTCCCCAAGATGGATTCCACTGTCCCATGGGAATGCCACCACTCCAGTTCCACCAACTAGGGAGAATTCACATCGGCCACTCACTCTGTGCTGAATAAGGAATGTCACCATTAAGAAGGTGTGCGGTTTTTAATGTACTATAGGTACTTACAAAGCAACAGGGAAAACACAAATCACCAAATGGAAAAATTCGATAAAGGACATACTGATTTTTGCAGAAAAAGAAATTCAGACTCCAATAAGTGTGAAAGGGGCACTCAATGTCTTACACCTGAGGGCATGTAGAATCACACGGGGACACTTTCATGTGGCCGAGCACTGAATTCTAGGAATTCATTCTGAAAACCACCACCCTAAGTGTGTAACTATATACAAGGAAGCTCATAAACAAGGTTTGTAATAATAATAATAAAGGCCTGTGGAAATAACACCAGTGCCCATTCTATGTGGCTTTCACTAAAGGACTGGGACATATCCAAACTGCATCTTCACAGGCAAATGTAGCTTGCTTCCACATGAACAAACAGAGAGCATGAGTGGATTTGTGCATATCCACAGAAAACACACCATAAACTTTCCAAATGAGCAAATAGTATTGCTTTGCAAAAATCCTAAGTGCTGGCGGTCTATTGATCTCGGAAAGAGAAGGGGTAAAATCGTCCCGAATCAGCTCGTGTCAAACAGCTCTGAAGTGTCAGCACATTCTCGCAGGAAACAGGCTGTAGATTCCTCCTTCTTCTTTCTATTTCCTCATCTGTTGTTCTGGTTCAAGATGCTGCTGTCCTCGTTCAACCCCTCACCCAGTCTTTTTGACATCAGCCACCAAAGCCAGTTGGGAGCTCAGCCTTCCTCCTAATAACCCCCCATAGGATATAGCTGGACAAGGATTGATAACGGTTCACTGACAAATGCCCAGAACATAACACAAAGCTTTCAGTAGTAAAGATGCTCAACAAATATTTCAAGAGGAAAATCGTCAAGAGCTCAAAGATCATGTCCTTTGCAAAAGTGTAGGACCACACTCACCTCTCGCCTACAGGGTCTGCTGGGGATATGCCCTTGGACCAACTGTCGTCAGCAAGGACGTCTTTAGAGACTCAGCTGGGAGTCTCAAGGTCAAATTTGAAGAGCAACACAAGACAGGCCAGAACAAGGGTTTTTTCCAGAAGCTTTGGTTTAGGTTTCTATTTGTTTCAGCCATTAAATTTTTTTTTAAAAAATTTAAATTTAAAATTAACTTTTTTTTTAATTTATAAAAACAAAACCAAATGAGACTAAGGGTCAGGGAGGAAGGCCTGGCCTCGCTGCATCTCTGTTGTATGAGTTTTTGTTGGCTGTCTCAGATGCCTTACTTACAATGGCAAAGCCAAGAAGCAGAAAGCAACGCACCAAGAGGAACAGATTTTTCAGGCTCCCTCCAAGACCAGCCCAGAAACACACCCTAGAGGGGTCGGCAGATGTGCAGCCAGTAGCCAGCCCAGCTCCGGGTGACCAGTTTGGGGAAAACCATGGAATCCACCTTATGGTGCTCCAGCATAGAAAAGGGGAACTTGTTACGACAAGGAGACATTAATTCAAAACAACTGAAAATAGAAATTGTTCTCAAGGCAGTTTCCAGGTTCCTTACAAATAATTTTTAAATACTTCATCAAAAAAATAAGCTTTGGAAAAATATATGCCAAAGATTAAAAAAAAAAAAAAGACATTCAAGAAAGTCCCTAGCACAGCTGTCAAGATGAAACACAGCCAAGTCTGTGAGCTTAGCAAGCCAGTCTGTGGCAGGCACAGGGACCGCAGACCCCAGGATATGGGTGGCCCAGGTAATTAAGCTCTGCCGGACACCTGCAGAGGTTCTAGGGTAGCAGCGGCCAGGCAGATGTCCTCCGTGTGCCCTGCAGTCACTCCGTGTCCTTCCAGTGACTTTCACTTAGGGGACTGGCGTGCTTACTGCCTCCCCGCCTCTAGAAGGAAGGCTGTGAGGGTGCTGGATTCCCTGGTCCTCACAAACCGCCTGGCTGAAGACAAAGGACCAGAGGAGACAAGTGACCGCTTGAGCTCTGGTGGCTTCATTTGAAGGGACTGACAAAGATGACCCCTAGGGCTGGGGTCAGCTCAGTGGTAACGAACTTGCCTCACAGGCTGGATGACCTAAGTACCTTTCCCAGTACTGCAAAAAAAAAAAAAAAAAAGAAAGAAACCAGAACAAAATCTCCCCAAACAAAATTTAAAAACACCAATAAGACACAGGTGGGCTCTGCTACGGAAAGCCCAAGGCCAGGGTGCCAGTTGGTGTTATTCTTAACTCTTGTCCTTTTGGTTGTGAGCCTTACCTTTAATGGCTGAGCCCTTTCTCCAGCCCTACTTTGAACACTTATGATCCACTAGCCTCCTGGGTCGGTTTTGTCCCCTGAAAGCTGTTATCCCCTCTCATGGGCTGTCTCCACACGAACATGAATGACTGATTGTTCAGGGTCTCTCGCAAAACCTTCTGGAGTCTGTGCTCAGCAAATGCCAGCTGTCACCGGTGTTGTTATTATTGGAGGAGCCTGGAAGGAACCCCAGGTGACCCTAGCCCTGACCTCCCATGCTCGACTGGAAGGCTCCTCTAAGAGGCCATGAAGTAGAGGCTCCAAAATGGAAGACACAACAGGCTGCCAATGGGGCACCGAGCTCCTGCCACGGGTCTTTGTGGCCAAGAATCAGTAAATTACCGCAGGAGAACCAGTCACAGGACCGAGGAGCGAAGAAGACTGTGTGGTTTTTGCGCCTGTGTGCAGATGATTCTTGAGCATCTGTCATGAGCAGAGCTGAGGTGGAGTAAGGGGCCCTAATTCCATGTAGACCAGTCAAGAGCTGGTGGAAGCTAGTCCCTACCCATTGGAACAGCCTCAAGAATCTACAAGCAGAGCTTCTTGGTGAGGCCCAGGCTGGTCTGTTCTGACTACAATGGCAAACATGTAGAAGGTAAAGCATTTGTATATAAATGACACAAACTGTTTAAACAAAAGAGAGAACATGAGCTCTCAGAAAGGTCCAAGAACAGCCTTGGGGTGTTATCACAGATGGCTCCCCGGGATCATTGAGCCTACCAAGATGTTTGTCCACACTGACTAATAAAACCCAGGACAGCAGTAAGGGGGACTGGAGAGAGATGCCAGCATGTAGTGACTCCACCCAGGGACACTCTACCCAGCTTTGGGCCTGGGCCAGAGGCAAGACGGCCCATCCATTAATCTTAGGAGGTCAGGCAGGAAAGAGACACAGAAGAACTTGTTCAGGCCCAGAATGTTCTGCTGGGGCCATGGAGGTACAGCATGGCCCCTCAAAAAAAGTATCCAGAAGGAATTAGAGTCACCCACAGTATGAACTCAAAGCTTGTGCCAGGCTCTGAAAGCAAAGCCAGGCAGATTCGGAGCCTGACCGAACCAGTGTTTTCTCTGATCAAAATGGAGACGTGTATGCTACATTCGCCCCACCACCACCACCACACACACCTATCCTGCTATCCTAGGCCAAAGAACTGTAGGATGTCCCTAGGGTGATGGCACTGGGCAGAGCATGAAGCTGAGGCTGCAGGTTGGTTCTGGAGATCAGGGCAGAGACAAGGGTGGGAAGGAGAAGGGACAGATCCTGACCAGCCTCCATTGAGGACCACTAGCCTTCATGGAAGAGTGGAGGGTGAGGGGTCAGAAACACTTACAGTTCTCTGCCATTTCCAGACATCTTGAAGCCACCAAATGGAGCCTGTGTGTAGAATGCATTGTAGCAGTTGATCCTAGAGAAAGGGAGAAAGGAGCTCTGGTTACCTGGAGAATACTCGCCTGCATCTTGAGACCCTGGAGGCATAGTGATGCCCACCCAATGTGTGGCCTTTGGGCAAAATTTCCATAACTTGATCACAGCACATCCCTTACGCTCTTTACTCCTGCTTCCTTTCTTCCTGCCAGAAACTACAGCTGGAGTATATGGAGGAAGAGAGCTAGGGGAGGAGTTAATGTGAAATGATCAGGCCTGACCTCAGAGCTCTGCTTCCTAGACTACGTATGTGACTCTAAGCTTATTCAGCTCCTTTGAGTCTCACTCCATTCATCCGGAAATGCGTGTGAGTACCGAATCTTCGGAATTATCAGGGAACAGAGATAAGCGTCCATACTTAGCAGGTTAGTTATGCTATGTCTTTAGAATCCACCAGAGACAAAATCAGAGAGGTCAGGTGACATAGCTGTCAAAGGTCCAGGCTTTGGAGCCTTGATCACCCTGGGTTCTACACCCTCAGAACAACCAATTCAGATCCAACCAACTTCACACCCAAAGTTCTCGTGCAGAAATATTTTTCTCTTTGACAGTATTCTCTAAACAATAGTGTACAATAAATGTCGACACAGGACTGTATTAGGTATCACAAAGCATGTAGATGATTTTGAAGTAGGCAGGAGGGGATGAGGCAAATCTTAGTGGTAAAATGCCTTCCTAGTATGTTCCAGGTCCTTGGTCAGTATGGTACAGATAGATAGATAGATAGATAGATAGATAGATAGATAGATGATAGATAGATGATAGATAGATAGATAGATAGATGATAGATAGATAGATAGATAGATGATAGATAGATAGATAGATAGATAGATAGACAGACAGACAGACAGACAGATAGACAGACAGATAGATAATAGCAAATAACAAGCAAGCTGGAGGATGTTTCTAAGCTGTCTGCACACATGAGAGGCTTGAGTGTGGTATAGGAGGTCCTTCTGTCTTTGTGTTGCTTTCATTGGTTAATAAAGAAACTGCTTTGGGCCTGTTGGGTGCCAAATGAAGAGGGACACTTAAAAAATCCCATGCTAGCTCAGAATTGAAATATAGATGGTTATTTATTTAGGAGTAGACTCACAAATCAGAGTCCTCTCCTTAAACAGAGATCAAAAACCGAAATCCGCAACCAAAACAGAGAGGCCAAAAAGGAGGCCAAAGGCATGCTCTACATCGGCATATATAGTATAAGAGTCCACACCCCAGTGGGCGGGTAACCACTGGCTGTAAGAATTCCTACAGCATGAGTAGCCGCAGACTTTGGTCTCTCAGCAAGGAATGAGCACTCTACAGTTAAACCCAGTTGCGTGATGCTGGAGAAATTTTTATGTCTCTTTCTATGCCTTGACTTCTCCAGGTGAAAAATGAAGGACTTAAGGCCATCTGGTGCCCATTTCACAGGACAGTCACCAGATCACTCAAACAGTGAGAGCACATCACGCAATCTCCGCTAATGGGAAGAAAATGAAGCTAGCAAGCCTGCAGCTCAGATAACGCAAAAGCTCCAGCGTTGCATGCTTGGCTCACCAGACTGTGCCCGACTCCAGCGCAGAAGCCAGCTTCAGGGCTTTGTCGAGGTTTTTGGTGAACACTGCCGCCGTGAGTCCGTAGTCAGTGCTGTTCGCTCTTTTGATCACTTCTTCAAGATTTTTGAACTTCAGTATTGGCTGCACTGGTCCGAAAATCTGTAATCAATTACAAGATGAGTAATAGCAGACCTGCATGGAGGGGATTGTGTGCCCTGATCAGGCACCCAGTTTTTATGCCTTCCCATAGTTCCAGAGTGCATTCCCTCAAGATGAAAAACCCCCAAGACCTCTGTAATTGTGTGATGGCTAAAATTTGAATGAGGGGGATTAAGATAGAACAGAAATGGAAGACCCAAAAGTATATGCATTGCATGTCTGATCCCTCCATGCCAGCACTGTTTTTGAGAACTGTCTCAGAGCCCGCAGGCTGGCACTCTGGTCTATAGAGCGAGTTCCAGGACTGGCTCCATAGCTACTGAGAAACCCTGTCTTGAAAAACCAAAAACCAAAACAAAACAGAAAAGGCTACTCTCCTTACAGGGAAGCCCATGCCCATCCCTCACATGGCCGTTCTTCTGTTCTTGAAAATCTGGTCACTTGACCTCAAACTCGCTTCTTTTGAGCCTGTGCAGAAACAGCCACCATGTGCCTAATGTTGGGATTGAGAGGCAAAGGGGAGATTTCCTCTTTTACGGGGGTCTGCTTAATCTCCATTCTCCCCAACTGTGGCAGAAAGGCCAATGAGAAGAATTACAGCTGGGGCACATTCCTTGAGGGACTCTTGTTGTTTAAGGACAGTCTGAGGAGTGTGAAGCACCACAGGTCCTGAGTCCATAGTTTGGTGCCTGGTAACAGCCACAAGGCTGAGAGATGCTGGCCTCGGGCTGTGCATAAGTTTGAAGGAGATAGGCTGCTGTTGCCTGGAGACCATGAGCAAGGATGGAAACAGGGCTGGAGCAAGTACAGCTGCTGTAGGTCTTGGGGCTCACCAGAGACTCCAGAGCCCCAAAAGACAGAAATGGAACTGTCCACCCTGTAAAGACTTCCGGGACTCCTGGGGCTTCAGAAGAACTCTTTGAAGGAACCCTGGGGCCCGAGTTTTGGCTGTAGCCGCACCCACCTCCTCTTTGGCAATCCTCATGTTGTCTGTAACATCTGAGAAGACAGTAGGTTTGATGAACAGCCCTCTGTCCTCCATAGCTGACCCCCCACATTCTAGCTTGGCTCCTTCTTTCTTCCCACTCTCGATCAGCTCGAGGATTTTGTCAAACTGCTTTTGATCAATCTGCAAAACACAGAAGGGAATCAGAGGCACTTCCTCTCAGAAGGGGACTGTTGTCTTATTTTCAAGGGCCCCCAGCACCATCAGGGGTCCTATGCTGTGTGTCCTTGTCAAGTCCTAGATCAGAGAACAGACAGCCTTGTGGGCAGATAGTTCTCCCATGCACAAGCTTGGGGCTCTTTGGAACAAGGGGCCACAAAAAGGTTGGCTGTTCTCACCTTCAGCTTGAGGCCTTGCTCCCATGTCTAGTTCCCCTCCTCATGCTGAGAGGTCAAGTGTAAGGATTTAATGGGTTCTGAAATGGTTGCATTCCCTCAGGCCTTGGCATTCTGCTAGGATTACTGGATTTAACAAGTAAGAACACAAGATGCCCAGCTAAATGCAACTATCAGAAACACAACACATGATCACTTTTATTATAAGTATACACCAAACAGTGTTTGGGATATACTTAGGCTAAGACACCTTCAGTTTGTCTAAATTTCAAGTTTGGTGGTGTCAATATTTACCTGTGCACCACAGCTTGGGGGATGGGTACTACTGGAATTATTTAGTGAAGAGCAGGGGGCAAGAGCTGCGTACTTGATTCAGCATCTCAGCATCCCTGGGAACAGTGGCATGAGCCTCAACAGTAGGGGATGGGGCTGCTTCTTGGCTGGAGGGAAACAAACTCAGAAAGGTCCTTTCTACCTTCCACTACCTCCTCATTGACTCCAAGGTGCCCTATATGACAAGCCACAGATTGACACCCAGCTGCAGGACACAGTACTCAACCATCTGTCAAAAGGCTAGCCCTCTTGGGGATGGCTCAGCATAGAAGATGCTCATTCTGTCCTCGTTCCTAGCTTTCTTCCTCAAATCCAAATGTTCTATCATGACCCAGTTGACCCAATTTCCTCCCTTCCAGGCTGAGAGAGATAGAATTTAAGCAGATACACTATTCCTGAGGCTTTTACATAGGAGACTTGGTTTCATTCCAGTAACACAAAGTAGGAAAGAAAAATTCAGGGCCAAGGAGACAGCTCAGTTGGCAAATCTTAAGGATCTGAGTTCAGATCTCTGGAATCCATGGGAAAATTGGGGCATGGTGACCCATACCTATAATCCTCTCAAAAAAATGGTGGCCAGCGATAGAGGTAGAACCTTACCTTGACTTCTGGCCTCCACACAAACATATAATACCTGTACACACAATATAAACATGACTGCACACACAGGCATACCGTAAATATGTACATATAGAAAAAGGATGAAAAGTAAACAAGCACATTTCAAGTATAGAAAGTTCTTTGAGTTTCTATGTCAGGGACAATAAAAGAAGAACCAGATATCAAATGGTGGTACCAGCATGACCTCTTTCGTGGCGAGGTGGGAAGAGATTCAAGTGCATAATCAGGCTTTCTTGCCTACCTGTAAGGAAATCCTGGAGCAATAAATCCTCTAAATAAAATAAATCCTCTAGCAATAAAGACCATGGGACTCTCCACTGTGGGGAGAGGTAAGAATGGGTGTTGGTGGGGTGGTGCATGTGGGGGAACCCCTACACCGTAATCCTTTGTACACAGGGTTTAGAGCCACGGGCTGACACACCTACAAAAAGTAAGGAAAGAAACCAAAACACCTGAATTCCAAGCCCCGTCAGCTTCTCTGGGTGAACCACATTTTGGCTTAAGAGTTCCAGATGGGGCTGTTGAGATGCTCAGCCAATACTGGTGCTGGCCATCAAGCCTGACAGCTTGAGGACGATGTCCAGACTCGGCAAGGGGTCCACACAGTAGAAAAAGAAAACTGTCCCTGTCAAGGTGTCCTCTGGTCCCCACAGATATACACAAATGTATACACATAAAAATTAAATAAATAATGCCACTTAAAACATCGTTTTAAATGTGAAAAAAAAAGTCCTTTATGTTCTGAAACCTCTCCTCCTAGCGGGCCGACTTAGCTCACTGGAGCAACTTGGTCAGGCCTCAGGTCTTTGCTGGCTGGAACTTTGTTGTACTGACAGATCCCATCTTCTCTGTAGGCAGCATGGGTCCCTGTCAGAACCCCGACACACCCAAACTTCACTCCCCTCCCCCCGATGAGTCCTCATAAACACGCTGTTTAAATCTAATAGCCATCCGTGAAATGTCAGCTGGTGCCTACAGTACAGGAAGAAAGATCCGTCAGGAAGCAAAATGACGGCAGGGCGTAGCACCAGAAGTGGGAAAAGATGGCTCCCTCAGGACCATCCACGGCTGTGCTGGCTCTGCAGGGGACGCCTCCGGATCCCGAGCAGGCCAGGTGGCCTCCTTGCTTGTCTGCCAAGCTAACCCGAAAGATGATGGGGCGGTCCAGCAAGCGGTCTCCAGTCTTGGCCCCCGATCTAGGTCATCTAGCTCTTCCACAGGCCTGAGACAGACAGGAGTGTTTAGGCAGCTGGACATCCTTGCAGAGGAAAACCTTTAAGGTCTTGGAAGGAGGGAGACCATCACAGGATCCTCATGCAATGTGCAGGTTAGATAGGCTAAGTGAGCTCCAAAGGGAGTCTGCACGGGAGAGCGCAGGTGGGATGGACACCCACTCCCGGGAAGAACCTGTGTATCTGGCTCCAAACGCCACACTGGAGACTTAGGAAGAAAAGGAAGGAAATGAGAGGAGAAAAAGCCCCTATTCCGTTCCAGATTAACTCGAAAACTTGTGAATTTGTTACTAATTTGGGGCCATGTCTGCACCGAGGCCACAGACTACCTTGCGTCAGGACTTGGGAATTTGTGATTGAGGCTGGGAATGAAGTATGTACACTGCTTCCCTGCCAGGGGACACAGGACACCAGAGCCATAGAGTATAGAGCACTGGGGTCAGGGTTGGCATCACCTTGGCCGGAAAAATCTCCCTCCACTTCTTCCCAGTATCTGCTCGGTATGGCTAGGCAAAACTGACAGAGATGTCCTGAAATCACACAGGGATGTGTGTGCCTCCTAGGTCAGAGCGCTGCCAGTCAGTGCTTCTCCCTAAGAACAAACCTGTTCCCTCCATTGGGTACTTTATAGTGATGCGACACCCTCTGAAACTGAAATAAAATGTATGCCCTGGTAATGCTGAAATTTGTGTGTGCAGTCCATATATGGCAGTTCTGTTGAACTTGTCCATATTGGGTTTCATGGTCTAAGTTGATGAGGTCTCTTCCTCAAGAAGGCATCAGATCTCATTTGAGATGGTTGTGAGCCACCGTGTGGTTGTTGGGAATTGAACTCAGGAGCTTTGGAAGGGCAGGCAATGCTCTTAACCACTGAGCCGTCTCTCCAGCCCTCTGCTACTCTCATTTCCGAGATGAGGAGATTAAGGGCCGGGAGGAGCAAAGCCACAGAGCTTAATTTGAGCTCAGTAGCTTCCTATGTAAACATTTGGTGCCAACTCAGTGGTAAACTATGAGCTTCTGGGATAGACAATGGTGGGTAAGTCATGGATATGACTAGAAACTCAGGGTTAAGCAGGGGCGTGGCAAAAACAAAACAAAACAAAACAAAGAACCGCCACCATGTTCTGTTGCAATAATGCAGGGATGGCCAGGTTGCCCTCTTGAATATCCTTCCCTTGGCTTCACTTACCACTAGCAAGAAAGCCACACAGGATGTGCCCTTTACAAACATTATTAAACTCCATGGTTACATCCATTTGCATCCTGTCCAGGCTTCCCAAACCAGGCCGGCAGAAATCCGTTCCCATTGCTCAGTATATATAGTCCCTAGAGTTTCTTTTCCCTCTGGTTCTTGGGGGTTGTCTCATGATGGGGGTTGTCACATGGCCTTGAGGGCCCCTGAGTCAAGACTTGTCAATCATTGCTCTGGCTGTGCCCCTCTTCTTCAGGGTTCAGGAAACGCTCTCTGTGACCTATCTCTAGGGTTTTAAGGTCACCATATCAAGAAGGTTACAGGGTATGGACGGATAGCCTTGTGGCCCAGATCCATTGGCTCCTCCCTCTTTCCCATGACTGTAGCTCCATTTTCTAACAAAACCAAGTTCTTTAGCTTCCACATGACGGAGAAAGCTGCTGGTTCTTCTCCTTGCAGGTATGTGACCATACTTCTGCCTAGCTCAGCCCCCAGAGGAGCACTACACGTGGAGATGTGTTTTATTTTTTTTTTGTTGTTGTTGGTTACCTGGGGCCCCTGCTCCGTTTTGGCATCAAAGGGGTCTCCAACTGGCCTCTTCTTTGCATACTCCACACTCCTCCTCACGAACTCCCCGTAGACCTGCTCTTCCACAAACACCCTGGAGGCCGCAGTGCAGCACTGGCCTTGGTTGAAGAACACTCCCTGGTGAGCACACTCCACCGCCAAGTCCACTGGGGGTTGGGGGAGGCGAGAGGAAACGATTAAGTTGTTACTGCCGGCAGGGTGACAGCTGGAACTGTAATTGCCCCCACAAGAAAACAGGCCCCAGATGACTGCATTTCAGAAACTAATCTTTCTTTCTTAGTGCTTTCCAAAGGGGAGGATAGAGGGGAAAGGATTTTAGATCCATCAAGTCTGAGTTTAGTAAGTCCAAGAGGCAAGACTTCTCAGCACCATGAATATGCTAATGAGTGCAGAGCCGGACCGCTTCCAGCTCATCTGTCCATGGGACCCCCACCCCAGCTTTCCTGTCCGTACCCCAGCAGGGCTGTAACAGGGCAGTCTCTCAAGGCTCCCTGTCCTTGCTGCACCCCTGCAGCTGAGCCAGGGGCTAGGCTCAAACGCCTCTCCTCAAGACACCAGTTCATTTCCTGTCCCTCATGAGAGCTGGGAAGGATGACCGAAGTGGCAGAGTGGCGTGTGACACCCTGGACACTATGTCAGGATTTAATTTTGTGGGGTGGCTGTGCCTGGAAGAGGCGGCAGGAGGAGAAGGGGGGGCAGGCTCTGTTTTCATGACCCTGGAAAACCAGCTCTTACATAGCCTGCTTCTAGGGCTTTGTTGTGGGGTTCCCTTCAGCTTCACCCAGTGGACAGAAGGTAGGACCAAAAAAAGTCCTGGCTCTTTGGGATGGGAGTTTGGAACCCCATATATGAGCCACAGTAGGAAACATATAAGACCTCTCTAAGTGACTCCAGCATCGACATTTCTCGGGCAAGAGCTGGGTAATCCCTCTCCATGGTCTCCCTGGCTTCCTTCCTCGCTCTCTTCTCCCACTGAAAACCAGCTTCAGGGGAAGGAACGGCTACCACTCCTTCACATCTTCGTGAGAAATTGTGTCATTATTTCTCAGGGCTATTTTCGATTCCAGTCTTATCTGAGTGTGGAGTGGAAGGCTTTGTTCTCTGCGCAGGGTCTGGCACCAGCGGACAGCGGAGGAGGCTGTTCTTTAAAGGTTAGGTGTTCTAAGGCCTTTGAGGACTCACACCTTCTGAGAGGTGACCTAAGATCAGGTGACCTAGCGAGCAGGTGAATGGATGCCCAGTGTGTTTCTCTCTGCCTTCTTCTGGACACAGCAGCCAACAGTAACATACATTTTAATATTGTGTCACAGGGCTCTGGCAAGACACTAGTTGGTCCCAGCCGCCGTGCAGGTGACTTTCCCAGGGAAGAAGGGACACAGGAATGACCCCCCAGAGCTTGTTTCTGTTTTGTGTTCTGAAGGGTCAGCAAGGCTGTCCTCTGCTGTGTCAGGCCCAAGACATAAGAAGAAAGACTTTAACTCATTCAAGAGCCTAAGAACAAACACTGCAGGGATACTGGCTTGAAGAAAAATAGCTGACTGAATGGGGAGCCCACTTCCTCCTTCCCTAGCCCAGAAGGGCCCCTGCAGGAGAAACTGGACCTGGTCTTTGGGCTCCTCACATCTCCTTCTGTTTTCTTAGGTGCAGGAAGGTAATCTTAGCCTTCAGGGGGCATACTCTGCAGTCCCTGTAAGCCACCTACAGGCTTGCCCTCCATAGGCCTGGGTCTGAGAGGGACAGCAGGTGACCCGTCTCATGAGGGAAGCATCCCATTATGTGTGCTTGCTCCTCTTTTCATGGGTCCTGAACAGACACCAGGAAGCGAGGAACGCGCTACAGCCCCCGTGACTCACAGTCCGCGTCGGCACACACGATGCACGGGTTCTTGCCCCCCAGCTCCAGTGTGACCCGCTTCAGGTTGCTCCGGGAGGCAGCCTCTTTAACCAGCTTGCCAACCTTCAGGGTGAGAAGAGGTTTTGTGAACTCTTAGACACGGTGAACTTGGCCCCAGCAGATGCAGGCAGGCCTGGTGGTACCGTGGTCATCTGCCTCAGCGAAGCACCTCAGTATCACATTGTTCACACAGCCTCGGTTCCCCAGGATGGCCACGGCTGCTGGTCACCCTACTAAGAGTGACAGCTAAGACTCTGCCAGCTTGCTATGGAGGTCATGCTGAGATGAGGGGAACGGCAAAGATGGCTCATCCTGGTGATGCCATGTGACCAATCTAGAACCCTTAGAGACTGAGCCCACCTTGGGAGGAGGAGTGAGAACTGGTAGCTGATAGAGTGCCACAGGACAACACTCCCACACACTATGACAGGGGCTCTCTGTACCCTGAGGTACACAGATAGAGGTGCACTGGCCTAAAATGCCCCTCCTGACACATCCTGGCAACAAGTGTAACGAGACCCCAAGAACCTCTGAGCTGGGACAGACCCAGAAGTCCAGGGCAGATCCCACAACTTGGATCTGAATTTCTCAGTGTGCACAGTGCCAGGACTGTTTAATGCCACACGGATGAATGGTGGATAGAGGCTATGGTCTAATTCTGACTAGAGTCTCTAAGGATGCTCACCCTGACTGCTACAGGGGGGAGACAAGAGCCGGGGAGGGGCTTCTAGCCAGACTAGGTAGTTCAGAGATGTCTATTTTCCCCATCATCCTGCTTGTCTTCTTCTTTTTTTATTGATTTTTATGTGCTCTTCACATATGAAGGACATATAAACATTTGGAAAGCTCCAGGCAATACAACTGGTTTTCTACCAGCTTGTTTATCATCTCTTAGCTGTAATTGATATGCTATTGTTTACTATACAGATGTTTTACATTTTTATCTTATCTTATCTCTTATTTATTTTTTTAAAGTCTTCCAAGTTCTAACAACTATGTATTTAGCTTGGAGGCTGGAACAGTGACATTTTACTAATAGTTAGACTTAGAATGGAAGAAGCAAGTTGTATTTGAACTTCTCAAGAAAATGTCTGTGGGTCTCAGAGGACAGAGCAGTTGTTGTGGCTGCCAGAAGCTCACCTCTGTGGACCCCGTGAAGGCTATCTTGTTGATCTGCGGGTGAGAGGAGATTGCTGCTCCTACTGTGGGACCAAAGCCTGGCACGATGTTCACCACACCCGGAGGGAACCCGACCTGGGAGGAACAGAAATGGCATCAAAGAATCAGATGGACAGCATCAGCTGCAGCTGCAGACCCACCTGCAGGGGTGGCGAGAGTTGTAGCCCTGTGATATCCCCAAGCAAGGGAAGCTGGGTCACGCACTGGCCAGGACATAACTTCATTGGCAGCGCACCCCCCTCCCACTCCTCATCCTAATCCTCTGCTGCAAGCTGGGAGAGCAAACCTGAAAGCACTTAAGAGAATTGATCACCCTCTCTCCTAAGAGCCTTTCACCCTACAGGGCTCAGGGAACAAAGGTTCAGGAATGCCACTAGGTGGCAGTGGTCCTCTTGTATACGATTTTGTGTGTGTGTGTGTGTGTGTGTGTGTGTGTGTGTGTGGTGTGTGTGTGTGTTGGGAAGAATGTGTGTGCATGTATGAGTATGTGCTTGTATATCTGTATGTGTATATGTGAACATGTATGTTTATATGTAAAAATGTGTCTGTATATGATCATGTGGGTATAAGAGAGCATGGGAATGTGAAAACGCGTGTATTTGTGAGAGAGTGTGTGTTTGTATGAATGTATGAGTATGAGTGGGTGAATGGGTGCACCTGTATGTGTGTAAGAGATTATATGTGAGTCTGTGTGTGCATGTTTGTGTAAATATTTGAATATGAGAGCATATGTGACTTGTGTGTGACTGTGTGTATATGACTATGTGTGTGTGACTGTGTGTGTGACTGTGTATGTGACTGTGTGTGTGTGATTGTGTGTATGTGACTGTGTGTGTGACTGTGTGTATGTGACTGTGTGTGTGACTGTGTGTGTGACTGTGTGTAACTGTGTGTATGTGACTGTGTGTAAGTGACTGTGTATATGTGACTGTGTGTGTAACTGTGTGTATGTGACTGTGTATATGTGACTGTGTGTGTAACTGTGTGTGTGACTGTGTGTGTGACTGTGTGTGTGACTGTGTGTGTGACTGTGTATGTGACTGTGTGTATGTGACTGTGTGTGTGACTGTGTGTATGTGACTGTGTGTGACTGTGTGTGTATGTGACTGTGTGTGTATGTGACTGTGTGTGTGTTGAGGGAAGGAGCAGTTCCTTGGTCACACCACCATCCAAGGCATCCATTCTCTTGCCAAGCCAGTGTTGGGTCTTCCTCTGCTCCACCCCCATCCGGGTAAAATGAGAACTCCTTCCCCTTGCTGGCCCCACTGGGATCATCCAGGACTGGTACTTGCTGAGGCAGGGGGCTGCTAATTCTTCCATACTCACACTCATGCAGGGTACATATGAATATTAATATTAATGGACCTCTCCATTAACAAGACTCTCACCAAACTAACCAGGAAGGAGGTGCCATCCCCAACACAGCTGGTTCTTGTCTATCACTTTATTTGCAAAATGCCACTTTAGGGCACAATGTTTGCATTTTTATTTTCCTAGACATTATTCTGTAACACTTGTTACTAGGATCTTGGGATCCTAGAGCCTCTTTTCCATGATAAGCATGCCCTATGTGGCCCCTGAAAGATAGGTGAGACCTAGCTGCTTCCAGAGGCCCCAGCCTCCCTCAGCAGTCCAGCGGGTACTTCCCAGCTGCAACAGTCTGGCTGGGAGTAAAACGGTGGCCTTTCTTCCAGCTCATTTTTCTTCCTGTCCTTTCAGTCTTTGCTATGTGCACGCTGATGATGGAATGGCTGAAATATGTTTCCAGGTGTGTCTGGTAGGTGTCCCTCTAGGTCACTGCTTCCCTGAGTTGTGGCTCCCCTGGGGTGGGAAGGACACTGTGGAAGTTCTTGGAGACATATACATAGCTGTAGCTATCTAGCTAGCTGGAAGGCCACCCTTCCCAGAGGAGGAAGAACCTTTTCACATCCCGTGGCCAGTGAGCCGAGGACCTGCAGAATTTGGGGCTCCCTCTTTTTTGACCCTCCTGCAAACGCTCTAGATATAACAGAGTGTTCACAACTGGTTTGTGACTTAGTGAGAGGAATCAGATCTTATTAGGACTATGATGAGGAACAGCAGCTTCCAGATCAGCTCCCACAAGCAAAATACAGTCATGCCCTTCCCTCTGCTCTGTGCGTTGGTGGCTGCTGTCACGAATTTTCATGGTGCCTAGCTCCTGGGTGTGGAGATCTATCCAGAATATCTAACATCTTCTTTCCAGACTTCTTACCTCTTTGATGAGAGAGCCAAGGTACAGGGCGGTGAGGGGTGTCTGCTCAGCTGGCTTCAGGACCACAGTGTTCCCACAGCACAGGGCAGGAGCTAGCTTCCAGGCCAGCATCAGCAGGGGGAAGTTCCACTGTGCCAGAGCACAAGAAGAGGGCCCTGAGGCTCAGGTCCACAGTGTCCCCAACCCAGGGCCCACTCCCTTCTGTGGAGGAAACCTCCTTTGCATGGTCAGGATGGGGCTTCAAAGGGCAGCATTGCTCATGCAAGACTGCAGGAGCTCAGGGCTTGCTTAGCTGCACCCTGGAGATGCTAATATAGAGACACTTTTATCCCATGTGAATTCCCCTTCCCTCCAAAATGCTTGCAAAGGGTGACACTTTCCTTGTCTCTCCTGTTCTCATTTACTCAGTTACTACGGAAGTGGCCCACGGCTTCCCAAACAGGCAGCACTGAGTTCCCCATCATGCGCAGGTTTCAGCGGCCTGGCGTCCCAGGCTGCATGGACCCTGCTATCTGACAGGTGTGTTCATCTTAGCCTAAGCGCCCACTTACCAGCCTCCCTCTGCTTTCTTCCAAGGAGGCTGCCAATCCATGTCTTTGCCCAGACAGTTCCCACTGATTGCAAAGCCCTTTTCCCTGTTGACCAAACCTCCTTTCTGCAGCTCCAGTTAAGAGATTCTTCATCCCAAAGGAGCAGGCCACTTCTGACCACTCTGCTGGAATATACCGTGTCTCCTGACCACTCTAACGCCCTGAAGCACCCCCAGACACCCTCAGGCTCAGAGAGGCCCGTGCCTCCAGGCTGCACTCAGCCAATGGTGGTTGCCACGGTAGAAACAGTCTGTGGCGGCAAGCGTCCATACTCACCGGGGTGATGGCCCCACACACTCCGATGGGCTCGTGCCTGGTGAAGCACACAACATTGTTATCTGGAAGGGAGGTGACACAGGGAAAGAACAAGGTCATGGTCAAGAATTCCACATAGACCCAATGCTTGGTGGCGTACACCTTTAATCCCAGAACTTGGGAGGTAGAAGCAAGTGAATCTCTGGGAGTTCAAGGTCAGCCTGGTCTCCACAGCAAGTTCTAGGACAGCCAGAGCTACACAACAGATAGACCCGGTCTCAGGAAAACAGAAGCCAAAACAACAACAACAACAACAACAACAATGAAACAACCCCACAAAAACAACAAAACCACAAACAAACCAAAAGGAATTTCACGTGGTAAAACTAAAAGAAAGGAGTGGAGAAGCCTGCAAAGATGCCAGGTCTTATCTGTTGCACAAAGCCGTGGCTTGAGCTCAAAGCAGGAACTGAGTTCCCTGGAAGAATCAACACGCTGCCCTGTGGGGAAAGGGCTGTGGGCAGGAGGCCCCAGGGGAAGCGCCTGGAGGGAGGAGAAGACAGATTTCCCAACAGACCCAAGGGAGGCTACAGTCTCTCCTGAGCAGACTCACCTGTGGGGATGGTCCTGCCCTGGATTTTGTCTGCCCATCCGGCAAAATATCTGAAGGTCTTAATACAGCCCTCCAGGTCCATAAAAAAGGCGTGAAGGAATGGCTTGCCGGTGTCCATGGTCTCCAGGGTCTGCAAGAGCAAGAGGACTCTTTTTGTAGACAGTTTTCTTTTCTCTTGTGGTTGTTAAGCAGAGGGGTGCAGGAGAAAGCACAACCATGGGGCATAGCTCTACACCTCCCCTCACATGCCACGTCAGAAAGCCTGCCTCAATGCTGAAATGGACCTGCCCCCTACTGGCAAGGACTGGCCAGGCTCTTTTGCCTGGCGCTTGAAGCAGGGGACTGGTGAAGTGTGGGCCGTCTTCCTTGCTGCTCATTTGGAGGTACTGGGCACCGTCCACTCTGACCTTTGCTCTTCTATCCAGAGCAGTCTCCACTGGACCCCAGACTGCAGATTCATGCACCCCAAGGAGTTTTCAAAGTTTGGTTAGAAAGAGGGTGGTTTCTTCTAACAAAAGAGAAGGGGAAGGCGTTGGCTTTTCCATCTCGGCTGAGCTGGGTAGTGTGACGGTGGAAAGGATGGTGCTCAGGAGGGTCAAGCCACCAGCACAAAGATGTGATGCTTCCCAAGCCGGCTGCAGGCCGGATGTGGAAACAGGGCAGGGAGGGCAAGTTGGCTGGACTAGGCGGTTACCCAGGCCGGGGTGCTGCTACCGCTCAATGTTGGGATTCTTTTCTATTTCTAGCCCGGGTGAAAGAAACCCCTTTGTCCCTCACACCAGCAGTCCCGTGGGGCACTACACTGAAACCTCCAGTTATCCGGCTTCACAGGAAGTATCCACGCGATGCATTGCCTAGGGCTGGATTCCTGCTCAAGTGTCTATGGAGCTAATGATGCTCGAGCAAGGGAGCTGCCTCCTCATTCCTCACCCAGGGCTTTATCCCCAAAGCCCTTGTCTATGCCTTGTGTGCTGGATGTCTCGTTTCCCATCAGAAGATGAAGGGGCAGACGCTGACACTAACGGGGTCGATGACTCCCTAAGGCCCCCACTGCCTTCTAGTCAGCCACCTCAGCCACCACCAGTTAGGTGGCTGTCCCTAGGCATTTGGAAGGCTTATGATATTCAGGGCTCTTCTGTCTGACTTTTGCTTCAGAGACAACCAAAATAAGCAACCACCTCCCGTGTGCGTGGCACGTATGTATGTATGCACATGTTCACGTGTGCGTGGACACATGTGCGCATGGGTGTGTATGCCTGTAGAAACTTCTTCCTATAACTTGACACCATACTTTTTTGAGATGGGCTCTCCTTGAGCCTGGAGTTCACTGATTTAGCTAGACTGGCTGGCCAGTAAGCTCTAGGGTCCCCCGTCTCTATCTCCCCTGCCCTGGGATTTACAGGTACATCCCGACATACCTAACACTTTAAGGGGCGCTGAGGATCCTAACTCTGGTCTTCACGTTTGTACAGCAAACACTGTGTTGACTGAGCCATCTCACTTGTCATAAGAGCAGTCTCCCCTGATTGATGCTGGCTGAGCCCCCCAATGTTTTTCCCCTCAGTTACCTCTGCTGTAAAATGAGGATAATAATGTTTTCACCCTCTTGGGGCTGGTATGTGAGCTAAGGGAATCGATGATAGCACTCGTATAAGCGGCCAATGCGGTACAGTTGTGCTAACTGGCAGGTGACCCAGGTTTTCTCTTATGTGCTAGACAGGTGCTTGGTGATCCTCACTACGTCCCTGAGGAGGAAGGACTCAGACTTGCTGAAGATGACAGAACTTGACTAGGTCTGACTGAGGCCTGAGTCCTGCTTGCAGCATCGACCCCCAAGAAGCCGACGTGACCCCCTGTATCTTTACCTTCGACCTCTGTGGGTTGGCATCCGAGTTGGCACTTTCATCTTCTGAGGAGAAGCCTAGCATTTTCAAGAATGTCCAAAGGACCCTGTCTCTGTGAAGCTCCCAAGAGCATGCGCACACCTGTGCATGAAGCTAGGGGCCTGTCTGTTCTTGGCTCCTTGCTGAGATATGGCAAGAGAGGAGTCACTGGTGGAGCATGGCGGGAAGTCTGCAGCATGACAGCCCTCTGTTTCCCATCCTGGATTTCTATCTTTGGCTGGCTAGTCTTGGACAGGGTACTTCCTTTTTCTGGTCTTCAACTTCCTGATTTTGAGATGGGATAGTACATACTACAAGTCCAGAGCCTACATCAGCTTCTTGGAGGGCATTCAGTAAGCATTGCCCACAGATTTTTTTTAAATCCTTAACTTAGACATGTTTGCTTAGTAGAGTAATAACTTGAATTTTCTAGGTTGGTTGTAAAGAATCTGTCCAGACAAACTCAAGTTTGCAAGAAATTTAGACAGCAAGCTCCTTAAAGGAGATTGCTCGGTTGGTTAAGTGCTTGTCTTGCAAGCATAAGGACCTGAGTTCAGTCCCCAGAGCCCATGTTTAAGAAAAGCCAGGTATGGTAGCACAATCTCGTAGTGTCTCCATGGGAGAGGCAGAGAAGGATCTCTGGGGCTCACTGGTCAACAATCCTTACCTCATGCATGAGCTCCAAGCCAATCAGAAATTCTATTTCAAACAAACAGTGCGGAGCAGCACCGCACACTGACCTCTGACCTCCACACGCACACTGAGGACTGTGCATGCACATCCACATTCACGCGTCGTGCTGACTAGTGTCTGTCAACCCGACACAAGTTAGAGTCATTGGGAAGAAAGAACCTTGACTGAGAAAACATCCCCACGCATGTGCACAAGTCTGTGGGGCATTCTTTTCTTGATTAGTGGCTGATGGAGAGCGCCAGAGCTCACTTTGGCACACTGTGCACAAGTTATCCTGGCTGGGGTAAGAAAGCAAGCTGCACAAGCCACGAGGAGTAAGTCAGTAAGCATCACACTCCCCTGGCTTCTGCTTCAGCTCCTGCCTCCAGGCTCCTGCCTGGACTTCCTGTCCTGACTTCCTCCAGTGATGAAGTGGGACCTGATAGTTGTAAGGTGAAATCAACCCTTTCCTCCCCAGGTTGCTTTTTGGCCATGGCGTTTTTTTTATGACAGCAATAGAAACTCTAACTAAGACACATGTACATCTTCACCTGCTCAAAAAAGAAATGAAAGATTAAAAAAAAGAGGAGGAGATTGGATTCAGAGAACTGAGCTTGAGAAAGCAAGTGTTAGCTGTTGACAGAATCAGACAGTTGTCATGTGACTTAGTTCTGTGATTCAAACATGAGCCACCTCAGCCACTCCCAGGCTTACTTTCTTGAGCTTATTAAGAGAGAAATGCACCTTGGAAAGATGAATGCATCTCAATGTTCGGATGCTACAGGATGAGAACGCTCTGGTATGCAGCCCCGAATTCCCGTATTCCCACACTGTACAGGAGGTTCTGGAAAGGGCACTAAATTGAAGGAAGATCTTCCCTTGCAGGAGGGAGCCCCATTTGGCACTTTACTGGATGAGCACCCAAAAGGCTACAGCTTGGGCCCAGGGAGCCTCAACATATCGAGAAAGCCACGAGCCACTGAGGCTCCCACATCTGTTTCTAAACTTCGAACACAGAATAAACACCCAACTCTGACAAACCACTGAGCTGGCAGGAGGATACGACAGAATAAAAAGCACTTTGCTGCTCAAAAAGGCAGGAAACCATATCAAGGTGGAGAGCGAGGGGCGCCCTCCTATGATGTGGTCAGAATTTTCAAAGCCATATTTCCCAGTCATTCTTGGGTCCCTTTAATGTTGTGGCCAAGAGCTGGATCCAATTCTTGTGGGCAAGCAGGTTGCGGTGGCAGGAGCCATGCGCTAGGTGCCGTCCCCATTCCTCCCACCTGCGTCTGTCTGCTATCAGAGCAATGGGACAGGCTGGCGAGGAAGGTGGCCTTGCACTGCTGCTCCACAGATGGCACTGACACTTGAGGACAGGGTGGGTCGGGTTGCCCAGGGCACATCCTCTTGAGCCTGCTATTAGTACTCACGGACATTGCAGACTGATGAGCTCATGCGGGGGAAAACAGAAATGTTTTTGAAAAAGCCAGTTTGGCAGCTTGCACAGTGCGGCTGGTTTTCGGTGCAGGAAGAAAGCAGAGGCTCTCTGGAGCTTTCGCCCTGGGAGGGAACTACGCTCACTCAGATTCATTCCTGGGAACAGGAGGCCTAGCAACTGGGAGGAAGGAAGCAGAGCTCCTGGTATCCACAGACCCCTCTCAAGGAGAAATCCCCTAGTCCCAAGGAGTACACTCAGGACAAAAGCAATTCAGTGTCCCGCCTGATACTGTTCTTGGGAAGGATGGCTACTCTCCTGGTTTTCAACATCAGAAAAAAAATTTTTTTTTCTAAATCAAAGACCAAAAAGGAAACGTCCCTGCCCACAAAATGGGTCTCAAGGTTTGGAAAAAAATTAACCAAGAAATTGAAGTGTACAACAGCTGGAGTGAAGGCTGCAATGGTTTCAAGGTTCCCCACGGGGCCAGTGATGTACCTCGGGGACAGGGGCTCGCCACCCAGCCTGAGGACCTGAGCTGGATGCTTGGGAGGACCTCAGATCTCCACACGTGCACAGTGGCAAGTACACACCCACATGCATGCACACACCCGTTCCTCGCATTTAAGACACAAAAAGCTGCCTGTGGCCCAGAGATGTCCCCCGGGCATCTACGTCAGGACCCAAGGAAGACTGAATCTTGTTACAGAACAGACTTACCCACCCATGGGTAAGCTGGATTACTATACCTGTCCCTGTGTCCTAGCAGAGGAGCTAAGGTCTCTAAAAGGTGCTGGCCAGCAGGGAGGTGGGGCATCTTGGGTCAGAGCCTGGGGCTCAAGTAGCATCAACATGATGATTGCAATTATTTATGATAGCTGTTTTCTCTTTGGTGCTTCCTGTACGCTGGGGACTCTGCTGAAGATTTTAAACAGTTCTTCCCCCCCCCCAGCACTTGGATATCATTATCTATGCTATTTTACCTGCAGAAATAAATCTCAGGCAGTTAAGAAACTTGCATGTAATTGGTAAGTGGCAAAGCTGGGATTTGAACCTACACCTTTTATGCTGTGGGCCTTCCATAATCGAATCTTGTCCTTGCCAACATTCTGGATGTGCTCCCCACTGTCCAGGTCAGGGGTGATACAGGACTGTATTTGGATCATACAAGGTCTTCGATTTTCTATAAACAGTGCTGTTTGTTTTAATAATTCAAACAAAAGGACTACAACCAGTTCATTAAGCCTGTGGTTTCACGTATATTCTATGATGCCCAAAACCTTCAGGTAGTGCCTGATCCCTAAATACATACTGCATTTTCCCCTATTATAAGTTCCTACAACAAAGATTAGCTTACAAATCAACATAAGAGACAAGAAGCAGCAGTTAATAAATAACATTCTAACAGTTCACTGCAATACAAGGCCAACTGCTTATTTCTGCGATGTTCCGTGCAATATATTTGAGCTGAGTTGATTCTGGATAAATGAAGCCTCAGATGGGGAGACTAGCATACCTATGATGAGGTTATATTTATATTTGCAAGGAACTTAATATAAAAAAGAAAACAGTTAATACATAAATGTACTGGTGAGTTCAGGTGAGCTCAGGTTTTGGTGACCAGCCGTGAATGTCCCTAGTCTAGGAACCACTGAGGCAGGGGAACTTCCTTTACACAGCTTGGCCAAGAAGCTGAGCTTCAGGGGAGACAGTCTGACTTTAAGATGAAAAGGATGAAGTCCTGCAGCATGGCCACCCACTATCCATGTCCAAAGACCAAACGGACCCATGGCCACACAAAACAAGCACCTCAGATGCTTCCAGCCACATCCCATAATACCTCAGTGAGGGGAGCAGTGAAGACAGCCCCGCCCCCCGCACCTGCCCAATGCCTGTACTCACGGCCAGGATGGCGCGATCCCTTTCCAGGAGATCAGCCAGCTGGTGCAACAACTGGCCTCGCCTCAGGGCATCCAGCTGGCGCCACGGGGAGTCCCGCTGGAAGGCAGCTTGTGCGGCCTCCACTGCCTTGTCCACGTCGGGCTGCATGGTGAAACAGAGAGACTGTGTCACTTTTCAGGCGGCCGCAGTCTGAGGGCACAGAAAACAAGCAGTGTCTTGCCGTGGAGCCAAGGAAGGAAGGGAAGCCCATAGCTTCAAGCAACAAGCTTTTTAAATCATTTGGATAACTGGGGGCTTCCAAGTAATTTTTTTCCTTGCGTGGTAAGTATTTTAAAATATTTCTGTAATGGTCAAGTATTAATGTTTTATGGAGTTGTTGACCTCAAATGTTGCTTTTGATGACCCAGTTCTAAAAGGTTTTCCAGGACAGTAAGATGATAGCTCAGCTGGCAGACAGTCCGCTGTGAAAACCTGAAGACCCGAGTTCAGCTCCCAGAATCCATAATGCAAAGGCAGGAACGACTCCCCAAATCTGCCCTCTGACCTCCCAGAGAACACAGGAGTGTCTTCAGGCACACACATGTCACATACACACTAACAATAAGGAAAATAAGGTATAAAATTAAAAAGATATTCCATGTACCAGCTCCATTTCAGTACACCCAGAGACCATTTCCTCTCTAAGTGTTACAGGAGAATAGCAACCATGGGAATCCTGGTGATTTTTTTTTTTATGCTGAGAATTGAATTGGAGCCTTGCATGTGCTAGAGAAGCCTTCACTACTGAGCCTCTGCCCTCAGTCTTTTAGGGCAGAAGCGAGAGGTCTACAAAGAAGAGCCACCTGCCCTCATTTCAGGAAAACAGGCTCTGAAGATCTGGTTGCTGATGGGCAGTGGTTCACCCTGCCCGGAGCCTGCTTCCCTCAAGTGATGTGGCAGGTAGTTGATGAGGATCCCAGAGGCCAGGAGAGGACTTTGCTAGAACCATTCCCAAAGGCTTCACAGAATGGGGGAAGCTTTAGCAAGGCAAATATTGGACACTGTGGTTCTTGTCCTGGTTCCCGAGGGGAGGCCAGGGCCTCTCCGGCTGCAAGGGACAGGCAGCCTCTGTCTCTGGGTGTATAGAGCAAAATGTTCGTCCAGTGGATGGGAGGAGCCAGTGCCTGCCACTGGGTTCCCACTTTCCTCCTGGGGTGGCCCTCCCAGCTCCCTCCCAGCTTCTCCCCCACTTCTTTGCTTTGAAGAGTATGGTGCCACAGAGAGTGGGGTCTATGCAGGTGAGCCACTGTGCTTCCTGCCCATCCAAAAGCTGTCTCTGGTGGAAGAAAGACCACGTCTTCTTCCCTTGGCCTCACCAATGCACCTAGTAAGGATATCTGTCTGCTCAGCAGGTGTGACAGTACACACCTATAACCTCAGCTCATGGGAGGTGGAGGCAGGAGGATCGAGAACTGGAGGGAAGACTGCTAAATAGAGAGCTATCTCAAGAAACCAGGGGCTGAGGATGAGAGGGTGTTGCTCAGCATTGGAGTGTTTACCCAGCATGCAAAAGGGCCTGGGATTGACCTGCACCCCCCCCCCAATTTCTAGCATCTGTAGTGCCAGGAAGATTCCCAGAAACCTAGGAATTTCCCCCTAACCTGGAAAATAATGCAAGATGGTATCTCAGAATGGGGGGGTGAGGGGGGAGAAGAAAGAAAAGAGAGGGATAGGGGAAAGGGCAATGGTGATGGGAAGGGATGGAACAGAAGAGAGAAAAGGTGACGAAGAAAGAGAGGAAGGGGGAGAGAAGGAAAGGAGGGGAGGAAGGGAGGGAGAAAGAAAGGCAGGCAGGCAATCCATCCAGTACTCCAGAGGTTAAGCAGGGGATCATGTTTTTCTTCCCTCTGTAGGAGGTTGTTACCCTAATCGTCTTTTATTTAGAGGTCCTTCTATTTAAAACACATTTTATGGCCTTGAAAAGTAGACACATGTAGAAGTTCCTTCATGTCTGTGTGATAAAGGAGACCTTACACTAGACGCAAGGTCTCACATGGGCATGTGCGTTTCCACTAGCAGAGAAATCAAGCAGTCATGTGACATATTACTACCCCCCACCCCAGGATCATTTGGGAGCATCCTCCCCATCCTTCAAGGTCTTTTTTTTTTAAAAGTGTCTCCTGCCAGAAAGCTACTTTTGGTGAAACACCCCAGCAGGAAATGCCTTCTCAAAGGTTCTTTAATGCTCACAGGTTGAAATAATTGATAAAAAACCTTCCCTTTAGCTGTGTGATGAAGACAGCTGAGGTCATCCTCAGAGATGGAGAAACATCCATCAAAGACGGTGAGTCTTCGCAGAGGACCATCTGTAATTGATCCCGCGTCTGAGCTGCACATACCGGCCGGTTGCCGCGGTTCCCCTGGCTCTACCTGGAGGTGAGCCCATGTGGTTTACAGCCAAGCCACACAGCTTCCTCAGCCTTCACTTCTCTCTAATGGAATTACTCAGGACCCACCTTATCTCCTTCCTCCACCTCGCATATTTTCTCGAGGGTCGAGGGGTTATATGTGGCGAACTTCTTCCCACTCTTGGATTCGTGCCAGTCGTTGTTGATAAATATCTAACCGGGAGAGGAAGTGCAACAAATTAGGTTTAAATCAAAATCATACAATTTCAACATGCTAAGGACCTTAGGTAACGTCTTGTCTACTTTCTCCCCCACCTCTTCCCCTGGAGTGGGGGAAACAGAACACAGAATCACCCGAAGCATCCAAAGGGGAATGAATGGCCTCACAGTTAGAACCAATTTGACAGAATTAATCTAAAGTCCTCTGGAGTTATTTTTCTAAATTATATCTTCATTTGTAGCAATAGCATGGATTTGTTGAGGAATAGCTGAATTAAATGGTTACACGGCTGTGCACCTTGAAGTTCGCATAGCAGGAGGGCTTTGACGGAAGGGTGGGCAGGCTTGTGCACGTACAATCAACCACGTCCCGAAAAGCTGTAAGCTATGCACACCCCTTCCTCCTTCCAAGCAAGATCCCCAGAACCTAGGTTTATTCGAGATCTTCCCATAACTCCTTGGGCTTCTTTAAGCCATGTAGTGGCATGGTCTCTACCTCCTCTTTACAATGCTTGCTTCCTGGAGCCTTTTACAAAACCGGCGTTGGAACACAAGAGTTAAATATCTGGGTTAAAAACCTCTTAGATTATGTTAAGGGATATAGTAAACTACCCTTTATATTCAGAAATAAGTAGCTCACAAAACATTATTTTATAGAAGCCTCCATTACCCAAAACATAGCTGAAAACACAATATTTAAAAAGAATTTATCAGATCGGCGCACTGAGACCCATGCTACTTACTCTGACTTTTTCCTAAGCTCTAATCTCCTTTAAATGATGGCATTAAAAGTTGTAGCTTTGGGGGGCTGGAGAGACGGACGACATAGTGGGAAAGAGCACTGGCTGCTCTTCCAGAGGACTTGGTTTCAATTCCCAGTACCCACGTGGCAGCGCACAACTGCCTGTAATGCCATTTCTAAGGGATCTGTACCCTTACACAGACATACATGCAGGTAAAACATAATTTTTTTTTAAATGTGGCTTTTGCAAAGAACCAGAAATGGAGGGGACCCAGAACAGACAAAGCAGGTTCTGATGGCATAGAAACAGCCAGTTTCTGCACTTTCTGGACCTTCTTTCAAGTAGCTCACCCACAGAAAAGCCTGCCATGGGCCTGCCTCGGTTCTATAGCCTGAAACTGACACAAGTTAGTAAAATGATAATAATATTTTTTTTTTTTACTGTGGGGCTAATTTCAGTGATGGAAGACAATTCATTTAGTACAGGACCATTCCCTGCTGATAGTAGACGTGAGAGCAATCGTGCTCTGAGCGTGTGACTTGGCTGCCATGGCTTCAAAGTCTCGTATAGATTTTAAAGCAGAAGGAAACCAAGTCAGGCTACCTCAGGAGGGAACCTCAAACACCAGGCAGGCTTTGGCCAGGCAGGTGAGCAGGGGCTATTCCAGACCCTCAGTATGGAGTTTGGAGCCGAGAGAACGAAGTTCCAGTAGGGCATACCCATCCAACTTCTGGGAGCTCAGCGCCTTCCATGTGAGGCCAGGCCCCCAGGGAAGCATGCGAGGAAAAGGCCTGGCTACAATTACAGGTTTATTCTTCCAGCTGAAACCAAATCCAAGAGTTCACTTTTGCCATGCAGCAAGTAATTACTCGGCAGCAGCGAGAAATTAATAAGCAGGGAAGGAGTTAGTGCCGAGAGGAAAGTGAAGCCAGGAGCAGGCCCATTTGAAGGAAGATGAAATTTCGTCGCTTAGATAATAGCAACTGTCAGTGAAAATTGCTGATTCTAGGTCCTTCCTGGTGTCAATTCCAAGAGGGAGGGAAAATGAGAAGGTGGTAAAAACAGAGCCTAAAGAGCAGGGAGTGGAGGCAGATTGCAGTGATCGGATGTCTGCTGCATACACCTCATCTCCAGGCACACTCTTCAAAAAAATACATACATATACATATATATGTATATATACATATATATACATATATATAGCCTGGATATATATGTATGTATACATATATAGCCTGATTGTCCATGACATTGATCCTTAGACCTTGCAGACCAACAACCTCAGATAAAAACTCCATGATAGGCCGTATTTCTCCATCCCAGTGTTTCTCACTGAGCAGAGCTGTTTCCATTATCCTACTTGTTCATTTGTGATCTTGTACGTGATTCTTACTGCTAGGTTTCTTTCCACTAAAGCAGCTCATAAACACGAGTGAAGAAACAGTCCCGGGCGGGGCCTACCACTAGTGCTGGCTGAGTTGTTGTGAATCATAACGTACTAGCTGACGGGTCTCGGGAGGAACTGTCTTCATTGACTCGTGAACTGGCAGGAACAGGACCTTACTGAGCTATAAGGTTAAAGATACTTTGAGATGTAAATAGAATTCACATATTACAGACAGACCTGGAAGGCGGACTGGATAGAGGTCAAGGTGACGGTCACAAAATAGAGCCTTGCTGGCATTATTTCCATCAGCTTCCATTGGACTTGGCTAAATTCAAGATGTCTACATTTTTGGGAGATTTGGGGGAATTCTACTTTTCATGAAAGAGATGGTAACATTTTGGGTTTTGACGGATTAAAACACTTGAAAGAGAACCGCTGCTAGTGGAAGAAATTTTATAAAGGAAGCGAGTCCCTAAAATGGAAGGAGCTGCCATCCTCTACCATGAGTACAGAGACTCTCCAGAGGACCCTCCCTCTCCTCATCAAAATCGCTCCACATGACCTGGTGCCCAGAGAAAAAACCTGAGACCAAATGAAAGAGTTTTGGTAAAGTCATCCTTCTGAACACTGGTAGATCGCCCTGAGCTCAAACCGGTCCTCCATGTTGGAGAAGCATGGTGAGTCAGGAAAGACGCACACCCTTGCTGGTTCCCATGCTTCTCAGGCCACTGTTTGTCCTGGGCCTGGGTTCTGCTCTGCGCATCTGTGGCTCCCTTCCTTAGCCCAGGGCACCCTGATGGGACAAGACTCACCTTGGCCTTTTAATTGTTGTAAGAGGGCTCTGCAGAGGTGCACACGGAACAAGGTGGGAGCAGGCAAAACCAATAAGGGGTTGAAGGTGCAGCCGGACATCAGGCAGTTAGAGAAAGCATCTCCTGGAACCTCCCAAGGATCCCAGATCTCAGATCCCTGCAGCTGTCTCACCAGAGTGCTGCAGCACCCCCTCTGACACACCCGCAATTTCAACCCGCAAAGGCAAGGAGGGCTCTGTCAGAACAGCAGCAGCAAATCTCAGTTTTAAAAATGAAAAACAAACAAACAAACAAAAACCCTCCCAGGATTCTCTCCATAAAGGCTGCAAGGGCACCTTTAAAGTGTTCTGGGGATTTGCCTACAAGAGGCAAACTTCTCCTGCCGTGTAGCCAGATAGTTGTGGGACAACCCTGTACACTTTCGGGTTACTGTGGTGTTCTACAGAACTGTAGAAACAAAACAGAACGGCCTGCACCAGCACAAGAACCTCACCACAGTGTGGGTCTGAAAAAGCCAAGCCATTATTCCTCCCATTCCCGGTGTTGCTGTTGGAATTCTCCTGCGAATGCTCATCCGACTGAGGAAACCTACATTTACAAAACTTCAGTCCTCCCAGGGTTGTGCCTCTCTTGATTACAGAGCCTTCCTTGGAAAAACAGTTCATGCAAATGTCACGCAATTTATATGCCGGCATGGCCAACTTTGGGGACTAAGTGCCAACAGATCCGAATCTGAAGGCCACACAGAGCGGCCTGCCACTTTTGCCTTTTGATTAAAATTATTCCAGAGGGATAATTGCTACGTTTGAAAATAAAATTGATGAGGGTGGTTTCTAAGATTGTGACAGCTGGAGTTGGGAGCTATGGATAAGATGTGCAAATAAGATGGGCTGAAGTTTCCAGACCTGAAGCCAAAAGCTGCCCTGGGTCTGAGTCCCTCAGATGCCCCACATCCAGCAGGCACAGAGCCACGCATCGCATCCCAGAGTTTACGGTTGTTCTTCCTCCAGAACACCATTGTCCCCGTAGCTCAGAGCAGGTATCTCAGTACTCAGTTCCAGCTTCCCAGGAAAGGGCAAACGCCACTACTCCTGGGCTCTGTCTGTGGCTGTGTTCAACCCGCAGCTCTGTTTCTCTAGGCCCAGTCCTTGAACGTTCATCACTAATCTCCAAGTTCCCTCCTCAGTTCGACTGGGTACAGGCCGAGCACACGGAAAGGCACCAGATCCTTCTTTCGCTGCCTAGGAAGACCTACTTCCCACTTGCAGTTCCCAGTGTTAGCTCATAGATGAAGCTTAACTCATCTTGGAGTCCTCAGGTACCTCTACCCATCCCACAGCCCGGGTCCTTCAGACCAGAAACCCCTCTGCCAAGAAGTCACCGCTCGCCCAGTCACTGCTGCAAGCATCAGCGCTCAAAGTGGGCTACGGCCCCGGCACATGGGGCCTCTGCAGGCTACAACTCCGCAGCTTGTAGGTTGCGGAGTTGCACCCTTGCTCCTCAGGTTTTGAGGCTTAGCTCGCCGAGCCAGAGGCGCGGGTTGCCACTCTGGGTGCCCCCCTCAATGAGGTTTCGGAGGAGCCGGACCCCACCAGAGACCCTCAGGTGTGGGCAGCTCCCTGTGGACTCCTAGCAGGGTTGGCTCCTGGTCCCGTTCTCCCTACCAGACTGCTGGGCACGGGAGTCCGAGGCCGTCGGGTCGAAAGGGAGCTCTCCTCACCTTGGTGAATTTAACCTCCAAGTTGCGGATGGGGCGCGGCAGGGCAGGCGGTTTTCCATCCAACTGTCCGTTTTCCACAGCCCCGTTGGTGGTGGCCATGGCTGGTCTGCGTTCCCAGACCCAAGACGTCCGAGTCCCCGAAGCTCTGCCTGGGCGGTGAGCGGCTTGCTCCGGGTGACAGCTCCGCGCCTTTATGCAGAGGCCCCACGCCTCCCGCCCAAGGGGGCCGCCTAATTGGCTGCAGGACCGAGGAAGGGAGGGCGGGCGCGGGAAGGGAGGAGGGGACCCAGCCGCTTGTAGCCACCCCTCCTGCTGTCCCTGCCCCTGCGGGAGCCGGACGGTCCCGGTCCTACCTCGGCTGCGGCGGGAGTGAGCTCTGCGCTTCGCCGGGCGGCCACGCGGCGGGCTTCTATAGCCCTGGAAGCTGCCCTTATGCGAGCTCGGAGAGGGACTTCAGGGCCGAGAATTCGCAGGACTCTGACATCAGTAAGGGCAGGGAGCTGGCGTGCCGCGATCGCCTTAACTGGCCCCTCTCTGGGCAATCGGGAGACTTTGTCCGAGGCACCTGTGGTTCCCGACCGCAGCACCTGTGGTTCCCGACCGCAGCAGTCGCTCGCTGCACTTGCCCAACTTTGGCCGAAGTGAGCGCTCGCTCTGAGGCCCCTACGCTGCGTCCGGAATCTGAGCATTGTGTGGCCATCACCCATCGCTGCCTTGGCTTGGGGTTCAGTAGTCAGACTTCCGCGCTCCATCCTGTCCCAGCTAGAACGGCTGGAGTTCCAGTCTGAGCCGAACTGGCCGGGAACTTCCTTCACAGCCAAGACAGAAGGCAAAAACGAGGCGACAGCTCTTCTGCACAGCACTTGGGAGCCTTGCGGCTGCTGGTCCTCTGATCTTCATAAGCACACACCATCCTCAGGCCCAGCCCAAGGAAGGCAATTATTTAATATTTGAAACTCATAAATTACATCTCTTGTTTTAAAAATGGTGAAAAGAAATCCCCCAAACACGCAAGGCATAATGAGATCTTTGCAGCTGTTTGCTTTCAGATTCAAAACTCTTAATGTTTGTGTTGCCCAGAACTGCTGAGAAGGGGTAGGGATAAAAGCATGTCCAACTCCTTTTATTTTGCCATTGAGGAAAAATGGTCTTAAGTCCCATCTGAAACACTGGAAAGCGGCTCACCCAGGTATAGGGTGGCTTGAACCCCTCACAGGAGAGGCGCTTTAGTTCTCAGAGAGGCTCAGCCACCGTCTCTTTCTTTCCCACGAGAGTCAGTGAAGAGCTCCCTCTGCTCTAGGTCCTCAGTGTCCACTCTGTCCTTCACGTCCTTCCTCATTGCAGCGTCCCTAGGCGTCCTTCTGGATAGCGGAATAAGCTGTGAGTCTTTGAGCTCTGCTCTCTGACAGTGGGAAAGTCCTCTGTTGTATAGGCGAGACTGGAGAAGGGGGACTGTGCGTCCCCAAATGAGTGAAGACTGACAGACATCTGAGACTCTGCCTCCGACACTCTGGTAACCAACACTCTCTCCTCATCTCCCCTGCCACTTGCTGGGCTCTTTGCCTGTGTGGCTGGTTCCATGATTCTCACCTTGGTAAAAACATCTGGGATGTCTCCCACCCTGGACGCAAAGTCTCATCATGTGAGTGTTTTTTGAAATAGTGAAAGCCCCTGCCCTGTGCAGTGGCCAAGGACCAAAGGCTGGCAGTGGTCACAAGCCTATCAGAAAGAATTCTCATCCCACAAGTTTATTTGAGATTCTGCCTGGGTTATCAGTTCATCGGGTCTTTAAGACAATACAAGCTTTGAAAATGCACAGAGAATATTGGCGTTATTAAATAGTTGCTGGACTGGTGGGCGGGGGGCAAATGGGACTGGGAAGAAGCACTCTGCTAAAGGTGGCTGGTTGTCACTGCCAGCCACAGGGTGGACAATGCAGACAGCCTCCACTCACGCACCAAGACTCCCTCCTGACCTGTGGCGTCCGAACAGCCTTAGAGTCCGTGGCCACGCCACAGACAGACCAGCTCACCTTCGACTCTTCTTGCTGATTCTCACGTGATCCTGAAGTCACAGTAGAACACTCAGCTATAGACCTTCCCTGTAGTAGGCGGTTCCCAACGAGCGGAGAGGGTGGGCAATGAACTTGGCTCTGGGCTTGTCCTGACTGGAAGGCTCTTCCTCCACGCCCCTCGGCTTGTCGTTCAGCAGGCGGGGAGAAGCTGAGATGCTCAAGTTCCCATTTTACAGGTGAGTAAACAGAGGCAGGTGGATACTTGCCCTAGACATCACTGTCTTGGAGGAACCAGAGGCAGACTGTGGGAGCGGCTGGTGCGGGATGTAAGAAGTTCTCTTAAATTTCTCTGTCACATTTGTTCACCCAAGGATATGCCTGTGTCCCAAGGTGGCCGCATGTCACCTGCCATATTGAAGGTAATAAGTGCTTTATGGGGTGATAAAATAGTGGGATTGTCCCTTCTGGCCGAGGCTACTAGGAACCAAAGTCATGGCCTTGGCCACAGGGACCTGGCCCTAGGGATTAAAGGAGACAGGGGAGGGGATGGACACTCATTACTCTTCACAGTGGGTCACCAGGTGTTTGGGAACTTCCTGAGCATTGTGGTTGGTGAGAGCCCAGCCTCCCTCCCCCATCTCTGCCTCCAACCCAGCTGTGTGATCCTGGGTCGGACACTGGAGCTCTGAACTTTAATTTCCTTTCCTGTAAACTCCCCCCCCCCCCTTTTCCCCTTCCCAGCACTTGGGAGACTCAAGCAAGATAAGACTGGACAAACTGTAAAGTGCTGTATAGGTGTCTGTTCCTAATTTTCCCAGTTTTCCTAGCAGGCGCTTTTCCTCAGAAGTCCGCGCGCTGCCCTCATTTCTTCCTGGCTGATGGAGTTCCTGCAGCCTACACTTTCCGGCTAATTTCATTGTTTTTGTATTCGGGTTGGTTGTGCTGGCACTGTCTGAGGCTTGGCTTCTTGACAGGTGTGTCATGTGATCTGGGACGATGTGGAAGGCTTGTTTGTGTGATACACATTCAATAGAAATAAGCATCATCGGGGCAGTACCTCCATACCAACACCGACCCAGCACCAACATGACAGTTCAGAACTGTCTCTAACTCCAGTTCCAGGGGGAATCTGACACCCTTGTCTGGTGTCTGTGGCCATTGCACACATGTGGGACACATATACATGCAGGCAAAGCACTCATACACATATAAATGAGCAAATGAATACATATTTTTACAAAGCATGGGGACTGGAGGAATGGCTTAGTCACTTAAAGGCTCTCTGCATGGGCACGAGGCCCTGAGCTGGCTCCTCGGTATCTGTGAAAAAAAAAAAAAAAAAAAAAAAAAAGGCTCTCGCTGGCAGCATGCGCCTGTAACTCCAGCACTACATGGATGGGGGAAACAGGCAGATTCCTGGAGCTTGCTGGCCAGCCAGTCTCTCTGGAGTGATGAGTGATGAGAGAGACAGCAAATGTCAACTTCCGGCCTCCGCACAAATACGCACGAAGGAAGAAACCAAGATAAAATAGAGTACAGACAATGTCTCGCGTATCCCAGCCTAATTCCGTTTCCAAACCATGAGTGCTTGTGGGAGATGTTGAAATCTATAATAAACGTGATTAATAATGGGTACGATAGAACCCTCACTTAATTTTACTTCATTCCAAGTCTGGTGTCTGAGCTTCTGGGAGGAGTGTCTGTACCTTCTGGGGCTCTCTGGCATCCAGGAACTGTCTCTCCTTGCCCAAACCACTCCCCTCACTAAGCGACTAGAAGTCGGACCCAACCCAGGTCCGTGACTGAGTGCTCTGAATGGCTTCCCAGAGAGCTAAGCTTTTCCGACAAGGAGGTTTTTGATAAGGTGAAGGCAGTGGGATTCTTAGGTGACCTCTGTTGACAAAGGACAGCTAACCCCACTTCAGATTTCTTGGCTGTAAATGGGGTTGACAGGTGCCCCAGAACTAAGGCAAGGCTGACTGCATTGTAAGTGCCTCCTTACTGGTATCCTTGAAGCAGTGGCTGCGTTGTTGTGGGAATTGTCCAATGTTGGCTAAATTCATTTAAACAGGGAACTTCTTGCCATCCAGATTTTACGAATTATGATTCATTAATTCCTCCTCCTCTGTGCTACAATTTTGTGAGAACATGCAAATGAATCTGTTTTCCTGTGTTCTCCTAGTTTGCTCTTGCTGGGACAAAAATACTTTGGTCAAAAAGCAAGTTTAGGTGAGTGAGGAAAGGGGTTTATTTGGCTTATACTTCGGGACCACAATCAGTCAGTTGAGGGAAGTCAGACAGGACCTCAAGGAATGAACCTAGAGGCAGGAACCAGGGAGGCATGCTGCTTGCATTCAATGGCTCAGTTAGCTACCTCTCATATGCAGCCCAGATTCGCCTGCGCAGGGATGGTGCTGCCCACAGTGGTCAGTGAAGACAGTCTTCCACAGATGTGGTCCTAGGGCAGTCTGATCTGGGAAGCTCCTCAATGCAAGTTCCTTGTCTAAGATGATCCCAGGCTTTGCCAGCAGAAACTGCGCAGCACAAGCGTTGTCAGCTTTCTGGTTTGGAAAACAATCCACTAATAAGAAAGGCTGGGTCTCAGCTCATACTTCCACAGCCCCTTAGACTTGTTTACTGGGGCCCTGTGGTGAGGTAGCACTTCATGACAGGAGCAGGTGGCAGAGTTCACCTCACATTGACAGGGAAGCAAAAGAAAGAGAAAAACAGGAAGTGACCAGGGCCCTAATATCCTCTTTAGGAGACACCTCCAATGACTAAATAGCCTTCCGTTAGGCTCTGCCTACTAAGGGTATGGCTACAGGATGAAGATCAAAGCTGTAGCACAGGGGTCCTTGGGGTCTGTTACACATTCAAACCATGGTAACCAGCATCCTGAGACTGAGAAGCAGCCCATCCAGAAGGAAGCTATGTTGACTAACGCAAGCAAGGCAAAGATTGGAAGGCCATTGCCTCTTTCAGCTGCTTTCTCCTTAACCCCGCTCACCCTTTTTGATCCCAAGGAAATCAATCTCTTCCACATAAACACACATTAACCTGAGGTAACTCAAACCCCAACCAAGCAGAAGCAAACAGAGAACCAATTATATAAAAACAAGGAGAGCACATCACAGTATTTGTGGGTCTGGCCTCGATGAGACCTCACACACACACACACACACACACACACACACACACACACACACGGCCTACGGCTTCTGGAACTTTCCTGTCTTCCAGTGGTCAGGAGTTGTGGCAAGGCCGGGAGAGAGCGCGTGGGTGAGGACGGCTGAGGGATGACCTCCCAGAGTTCTCTTCTTTCTGGTCGAAAGGACCCCACGTGATCAGGGGCAGCAATACGTTTTGATAGAACATGCTTAGCAGCTTTTCTTGCAGACAGACGTAATGAAAGAAATATAAGCTTAGCCTGAGCTTCCACGGGGCAGAGTCAGCTCAAGGGTTCTTTCAGGCCATTGCTTGGAACACAGACGTCAGGGCTGGGGCTGCAGCAGCCATCCTGCGAGAGTTAAACACCTGAGAAGGGGAATTTTAAGGACCAGACGAAGGAAGAACCCGGACCCTGAGGACCCTGGAGTCAGCCTTTTGCTCTGCATTTCCTTCACTGGGTTTCTTCCAGGTGAGCAAAGGATAGACCATGTCTCATTAAAGACTCCCATTCAGGTTGTCACCCAGAACTGGGTGTATAAACCCAACCCATCATACCATACGACAACAACGAAAAGCCACCTGTGGAGTGATTATGTCATTTTCGTATCAAAAAAAAAAAAAAGCCTGTTTAAAAAAAAAAAATGTTCCTTCCGTCTCTGCCACCTTGAGCTTAGCCGAATGCCCTAGGGCCAGCAAGATGGCACCATGGTGAAAGTGCATGCTGCTACCCCTTTGTTTAATTCCTGGAGGGCACTGGAGGGAGCACATCAACAACACAGGTTCACATGTGCATGTCCATACACCACACACACACACACACACACACACACACACACACACACACATGCACACACACACATGCACACACCAACTTTTAAAATGGCAGAGACATACTGTGTTTCTCTCTTATAAGAACTTTGAAATGACAACACCAGGTGGAATAAATGAATCTGCGTCACTGATTCACTCACAGCTCTTGCTGCCTAAATTGAGCAGTGGGATCTCACCTAAAGGAGAGAATACCATGACACAGATGTCTCCAGGAGCCGGCCAGGCAGCCCTCCACACTATGGTCCCTTCTTGGTGTCCCCTGCGCTCTGAGTGAAGCCTTGACACCAGGAGAGCTGCCCTGAGCTCCAAGGTTTCTGTGCCGCCCTGAAGGGCACTTGGCATTCCCTCTAGAGAATGAGAGGCGAGACTTTCAGTTTGAAAGTCTACAAACTGTTACTGTGTAGCCACTCTGTCTCTCATAGCGCCCGCCTTTTTTTTTTTTTTTTTTTTTTTTTTGCAGAACCATCACTGGACCTCTTCAGTGGCACCAGGAACGGCTTGCACAAACTTCTCAGATGTTGCCGGACTTGAAGGGTTCTGAGGTTTGAACCAGACTTCAATGCTTGGACTTTTGGGCTCAGTTTGATCAAGATGAAAATGGGCCTCCTGGCTGGAAGGGAAAGGGTTAAGAGGCTGATGGAAGAAAGGGACCAGGGAGCAGCTAGGACCCGGAATGGTTCTCACTGGGCAATGGCATTCACATGGGCCCCAGTGGATCAGAAACACACATATTAGATTTCCTCTGAAATCCACATGGGTGTAAGAATGCCGGGAAAGGGGACTTAGTGGGAGACACTCTGCCAAACCCAGAATGTTTGAAAAATAATTTGAGTATGTTAAGGTTTGGCGAATCACTCCTGGGTTCGTCTCTTCTGGCCCCACAGTGGGAAGTCTGTCCCCCTGCCCTTCAGCTGGGCCACGCTGTGAAAGGAGCACGGATTTCTGAGGAGTCTCTCCTTGGAGCTTTGCACTCTTTGGATCCTGGGGTGGAGATCGTGTGTGGGGGAAGTGACTGCTGAAGTCTATGGTGTCCTGAGGTTTCCTGGGGATCCTTCTGTAGCTACGCCCTGACTGTGAGCTCACTGGCAGAGTTTACAATGCTGTGTAGAGCAGTCATGTCTGTCTGTACTGTTGTTTCCCTTACTCTTCCGTATGACATTATCCCCCACCCCGTTCCCAGAGTGATGTAATGAATTACTACAGCACTTTTCAATGTATCATGCTTTTCATTCTTGAACAGACATTCACGCATTGGGTTTGCATTGCATTATATCACGATGTTATGTATCATGTACTTTGTGTTACTGTGAACCTAGTTTATCAATTAGGAGACAAACTGCATGTAGGGTAATTCGCATTGGTGATAGCAAATCAGCATAAATATGAGGACTAAAACAAGACCTTTCATGTCTTAAATGTGCATCTGACTAACTCTACAGAGACTTTAGCTAATGATGAATTTCTGCCCATCTTTTACCCCGTGAAACTCCAGTGTGCATTTGCACCTGCTTGCGGCACAGCAACAGCACTTCCTCCGTTGGCCACTAGATGTCACGGTACCAAGTTGAGTAGGAAATTGCAACAAAAATGTATTCTATGGAGAAGACATTCACAGGCATTCGCTTCCCTATTAATTACAAATAAACATTTGTATGAGCGCTTACTAAAGTCATAGCCCCAAACTTCAGCGGTACCACAGGCGCAATCATAACTGTTGCCTCGCGGGCTTCAACATGAGTCCTACAGATTCCCATTTTTGAGGTCAGCAAGATAGAGGTGCTTGAACTTGGATGAACTTGGGACTGGGACCTGCTCTGTGTCAGCCTGCTTTCCGGCTGAACTTGGGGCTGATGATTTTCCCCCAGCAAAGGGGTCACGGGGATTAGACAACAGGTGCCATATACCCGGTGTACAAGAAACCGCTGCAGCCCCACAGAAGGCACTGTCCTGAGGGTCACCTGCTCCTCGTACCTCAAAGCTCCCCTCGAAGGGTGACAAGCAAGGACCCTGTAAAGCAAACGTGCCAAGAAATTGCAAAATGGCTACAAGCGCCAAGAGTTACCTGTGTTCTCACGGCCAGCCTGGCAGACAAGTAGAAGGCGGGGGTTCCTGTTGTTGAGCACTTGCCAGCTTTATCATGTGGCCTCCTTTGCCTCAGAATCCTCACCTTTAAAGTGAGGCTGGCCCCCTTCCTGACAGACATACTCAGTGTGGGAGGGCTAGTTGCTGCTTGGTGATGTGCTATGGGCAGTCCATTTATGCCTCTTTCTAGTCCCGTCCTTCCTCAAAGCCCAGAAACTCCTGGGCTGGTGGGTAGTTTCTCAGCCCTTCTAGAACTTTTTCTGGTCTTCTTCTTTATGAATAAGACACAGGTGGGTTCCATCAACTCCAGAACCCTGGGAGGAGAGGCCATCACAGGAAAATGTGGAGAGTATTGTGTGCATGCATGCTTCGTCTGACATCATTGATCATTTAGAGCGCTTTCTAGAAATCTCCATGATTGGGCTTCTGAAAACCTAACTTGGCCCTGGCCTGTTTCTCTTCCTCTAGTTTATTTAGACGAATCAGAGATGATTTTTCTTAAGACTTAGCTGCAAGGTATTTCCCTAGGTTGCCTCTCAGGCAATGCTTGGCACTGAATGCTATGTTGAGAAGGATCATCGGAGCATCTTGATTGATTAGCTGTGTCTGCCATGGACAACAAGATGAATCCAAGTCCCAGAGAGTAGCTTGTCACCCTGGAATGTGCCTAGGAATCTGGAATCTTGTTGTCACCCTGGAACGTGCCTAGGAATCTGGAATCTTGTTGCTGGACCCGCCCCATTCACAGTCAGAGGAGGGCATCTCAGGAGCTGCACACCCCAACCTGCCACCAGTCTGTACCCAACAGGCGTCCTCTCTACATCAGCATCGTCTGCGTGCATGGTAGCAATGCAGGCTCTCGGGCCCAGTCTGAGTCCCACTGAGACAGACTTTGCAAGTTAATATGATTTCCAGAAACTTCCGATCTGCACAGTAGTGTGAGAAAGCCTGCCAGGCCTGGTCCAGTTAATTCTGTGGAGGAAAGCCGCTTGGCCCCCACCTCGTCAGGAGGACTGAAACGAATCCCTCTTCTCACTTCAGTTTGCAGCTTAATTTCAGTCAGGATGGCGTCATGTTCCTCTGTGAGTCAGAGGGAAGCTCAACACTCAAACCAGGCCCCTCTCTTTGGGGGCACTTGACAATCGTCCCCAGGAGACACCGTTAGAGATTTTTAGTTGATACTTTTTACAAGAGCCAAGTCCAGCAACACCAAGCCAAAACTATTGAAAAGAGGTTATGTCTTCATTGAAAAAGATAAAGATGTTCTACTACTGAAAAAACTAGGCTTAAAGACCATTCAGGGCAGTGTTAGGGTTTATCTCTATGATAATTGAAGAGATAGATGGATCGCGGGACATGAATCTTAGGGGCAAAGGTTATAGCACACTGATTTCCCAGGATACCCAAAGCGGGATGGGTATGGCTAATGGGTGGTTGAAGGTGGGAAGAAGACCACAGCAAGGAGACAGTGCCCCTGCGTCATGTTCTCAAGGTAGAAAGTTTAAGTAGCTAGCTGCAGTGTTGGGGACCCTAGTGTCGTCGGCATCAGGAGGTGGCTCTGCACAGCTCAGCTATGTGGATGGTGTGGTGTTGTGGTGCCAGACTGTTCTGGAAATGGGCATTTCCAAGGGATGTTGTCAGCACTTTGAGGCAGGGAATGTGGTTATTCTTCATCTACCCGAGGAAGGGTTTCCAAAGTCACGATGCATTGGCTGGCAAGGTCAGGGTTAGCTTTGCTTCCAGTGAGATGGCATAGAGGTTGCTTAGGGGAAGATAAATGTTTCTGAGCCCTCCGTGGGAAGGCTAGACCAGAAAGAAAGTCCTCTGTATGCACCAACTCTGTGCTTGTCAGTTCAACCAACACCAGTCCCAAAACATTGAGAAGAACAGACTTCGTACTGGATAAACACAGGAATCCTTCTTGGTACTATATTCTAAACAGTGAAGTATGACAGCTACCTGCACAGCTTCACATTGTGCTGTGGACTGTGAACCCTGAGGGATGGTGTCCTGTAGAGGAGGATGTGACTGGTCTGGGTGTACACTACACCCTTTTTCTACAGGAGGCTCGAGCACCTGCGCATTTTGGATCCTGAAGGATGACTGTATTGTCTGAAGTATGACGAATAATCAAGAAAGCTGAGACATGGTGCCGCAAGAACCCATGTTTGTCTCCACCCAGAACCTCGCTTTAATTTGTTCTAGAGGTGTTGGCCCCGGTGCAACTCACAAAAACCAAGGTCAAAGATAGAGCGAGCTGGAACTTCTGTGTGCTTGACCCTGACTCCTAACCTGCTGCCCTTGAGGCCGCTGCTCACACTGGAAAGGCTCCTGGATGGGCCTCTGTCTGTACCACAGCCACCTGTATTGTTTGCAGAACCAGCTGTCAAGGTCTCTTTGTCCCAGAGACGCTGTTATCTGTCTCCCATCTTAAGGCCTTTGCATTCCCAGTCTGACCTTTGCCCTCTCAGTCTGATCACTGCCTTCCTCCCACCTTTGTAGGACTGGTCTCTTCCCACTGTGAATCTCGGGGCAAATACTTCATCCTCGGAGGACTCCCTTGAGCAGTCTTTCTGAGCTGGTGTATGCATACTTCCATCTGCTCCCCTATCTCGTAGTTCTCTTAAACATTTTCTATTTGTTTGCTTCCCGGACTCCTGATTTTCTAAAGGGAGTTCCTGGTTACAGAGATGTCCCTACTAGCCAGAAGATAGAGCCTTGGCCCAGGACAATTTGAACCTGGGTCTCCCAAGCCGTCGCAGGGTATTTACAAAGCTTCTTTTGTACAGTACAGGGCATGTTCACCACTGGACACTGGGTAGCTAGTAATGTGGTAAATACATCAGAAATAATACTCTTTCTAGAACCAATGAAAATAGGCTTATGTTGGAGTAATGAAAGCCATGGGTATCTCTACCCAGGCTTGAGATGTTCATGGACGAAACATCACTGGCTAGCCCAGTGCCCCAGCCCTGACAGAGACCACAGCCATCTCCCAAACTGTCCTTCCTTTACAAAGGAATAGTAGAGCCACAGAGCAGGCAGAGTCCAAAGTCACAACCATTAAGTCAGCAGAGACTGAGCTGGGATGGAGAAGGGACCCTGGTAGTGTTGAACAGTATGGGAATCCAGCATACCCCTTATGCCAGAGCCTCTCCTGGCTGTGTCCCTTAGGAAGTGGGAGAGCCACTCCAGAATGGAAGGCACTCGGTTAATCCTTGGTGTTTTGCAGTGTGTTATGAAGCAGCATCTGAAATGGACACCAGGCTTCAGAGCAGAGCCATAGGGCATTGCTTCTGCTGGTGATGACTCTGTAGATGTATCCATTGGGATGGGGTTCCACAACTCTGGATTTTGATTGGTTTTAGTTTTCTGTAGTGGTGTCTGTCTGTGGCAAAGAGAGATTTCCTTGGAAAGGGGTGAAGACCATACTTACCTGTGGAAATAAGGACAAATGTTTATAGATTGTTATTAGGCATTATGTTTGGGTGAGTAAATTTTGACTGCAGATTCTCTTCCAATAGCCATGACTTCACGAACACCGAGGGCTTAGCTAGGTTTCCACTTCCTTGGTATGGCTTCCCTTTGGCTGAGTGGTCTTAAGTTCAACTAGAGAATGGATGGTTACTGCTAAGGTATGCATGGCACTATTGCACCCTCAGGGTTATCTTGCCATGTTGGTTGTCGATATGGTTCATAGGCATCATGGCTGGGTAGGACTGTTGTTTGCCGCCCTCCTTTGGAAGCTTGCATGGTGCTTTCTGGTATCACGGAAACTCGTTCTCTGTGAGGAAACCTCCAGGTCAGTCCCAGTTTAGGGGTGTTTGGGGCCTGTTTCTAGTTTGTGTTTTGAAGACGAGTAACTCTTCAGAGAACCACCAAGTGACCTCGAACTTGAGAAGCCCTGAGAATGGTCCTGACTTCAGTGGCAATGGGGTAAGATCTTGCCTGTATTTTAATGCAGCACCAAGGTCATCAACCTTTTAGAGATAGCAGAACCAATTTTAAATATAGTTTAGAGAGCTGCCCATTCTGCAAATCGTCTCACTCCTTGGGCTGGTGGCAGGCGTGCACCACCAGTACAACATGACACACCCATGGGCGCCCTCCATTCGGGGTATTGGTTGCAAGAGGGAAACTGCTTTTGTAATGTGCTCTTGTGTGTGGAGTGTGTGTGCGTGCATGTGTGTGAGTGTTTACGAATGTGCAGGTATACTTGTCAGAACATGTGTGCGGGCATGCACCTGTCCTTGGGTGCTAGCACCTTTGGGTACATTGGCTGTCCTCAGGTGCCAACCACCTTGGGTTTTTCATTGTTGTTGTCTAATTTTTTTGAAGACAGGGTCTATAACTGGCCTGGTGCTGGCCAGGTAGACCAGCTGACTACTCAGTGGGCTCCAGAAAGCTGGCCGTCTCTGCCTTCTCCGCACTAAAATTCCAGTGGGTGTTATGTTTAAACACGCTCTGTGGCTCGAGCTCGGATCTTCAGGCTTGCTAGACAAGAACTCCATTGACTGACCTACCTCCCCAGCCGAAAGGTGACCACTTCTTTTAAAACAGAGCATGCGTCCCGATCTGCTACACACAGCTATTTCTGCCGAGCCCTGTACAACAGGACTGAGGACAAGTTTTCGTCCCCTCGCTGTACAAGATCCATTGTCTGTGCTACATGAACTAAATATTACCAGTGCTTGGGTAGCCTGCATACGATTGCCCATGACAGCTCTTTCTTAGTCCTCTGGTGACTCCCTCTCTGCTAATCTTTGTGACAGAGAGCATTTAGTTTTGGAAACTTTTCCATTCCACAAACCAATCCCATTTTAAGGTGGAAAAGTACAGTGTTGTAACAATGGCATTACTGTGTGTGTGTGTGTGTTATGTTGCTGCTGACTTGGAAATGTTCAAGCCTGACCCTGACACCAGTGGCTTTTGAAAGGTACTGGCTCGCGCAAAATACCAGACCCAATCCCAAACTGTCTGTTTACAGTTATCACGGTTCACTTCCCTAAGCCATAACTCCCCTTGCATTCTTTCTGCAGCCCTGCCCTGAAGGCTGAGCTGAGAGGCCAGGGGGTTGGGCTGCCTGGGAGCTGCACACCCAGAAGCGTACCTTAGGGGAGCAGATGATAGGTGGGCAAAGGCACTTTCACACTTTGAGGGTGCCTCTCCTCCTGGGAGCCCTGCTCCCCAGTCTGGAGTGCCTTGTCTTGAGGTTTTCTCCCTGCTGTCTGCAGAGATTTGACTGCTGCACTCCTAAGTGAAGAAGGTAAAACACATGCCAGGACACGTGGCAGTCTGGCATGGTGGCATCTGGTTGGCGGGAGTGAACAGGAGATCTGCAGCTCTGGTGAGGCACGGTGGATGTCTCTGACTCTGCACACAACAGCCCCTCTAGCAAATCAACTCTTCATCTCGGTGGCAGGTTTTCCAGGGTTCCATACTGCTGCAAAAGACAGAGAGAGCAGAGATGGGAGCCCGCCTTCAGCCCTGTGTGTACAGACAGATGCACCTTGAGGAGTTTGCGTGGAATGTCCCCACCCAAGGGCCTGTTGTCATTTAATCTGCATGGTCATAGAGAAACAGGATTTGAAGGTGGACCCTTCAGTGAGTGAGTCATCAGGTCGGATGAGGTCATGAGGATAGGGCCCCATGCTGGCATCAGTAGCTTTTACAAAGGTGAAAAGGCACCCAAGCTGGCATCCTTGATCTTTCTCACCATGTGCTACACACAGACCGCTGTAGAGCCCTTAGCATCAGGGGCTTCCGCAAATGCTGCCCTTGCCTTGGACTTCCAACTATGGCTTCTTTATAAATGACTCAGTCTACGGTGTTGAGTTTTAGCAACAGAAATTAGACTGAGATGGGGCATCTGCTCCGGTCCTTAATGTAGTAGTGTGAGAGGTGGTGCTAACTGGGAAGTGGTTATTTCACTATACAAGGACCCCGAGATGGGACTGAGGTAGCTCTTGTGGGTCCCTGTGAGTAAGTAAACTTGATACTTTCTCTCCAGTACCCCATTTCACCAAATGCTCTTTTCTGCCTATGTTTCTGCCATGATGCTATTTGTCTTGTCATGAAACCTTCTCCAAGGTTTCCAGCAGGTATTTGAAGGCTCTTTTCTTAGACCTCTTCATGCCATAGATGGGGCCTAGCTCCCCTCTGAACCTGAAGGTGTGCTCTCTCTCCTGATGCAGCTCCTCTTGGGTTTTGAAGGAAGGTCTCACTCTCCTTCTCAGGACCCATTTTAACATGTCTGATCTGATTCTGTATCTTTCTGAATTGCTCCCCTATTTCAAGGCCCTGGTCACAGTCCCCGTGATCTCAAGGCTCTCTCCTAATAAAGTTCATTCTGGAGGGCAGGCTCCTGGCAGCTCCTTTCCAGAGCCAGTAGCAGGTGCTTAGACTTAGCTGGTGCCGTCACACGTGCGGGTAGCAGATAGTTCTGCTGCGTGTGCGCCCTCACCTGTCACGGGCCCTGGCTTGTGATCTCCCAGAATCTTGTCTAACTCGATGGCAAATGGCAGACAATGAAGGAAGTAGAGGGACTGGGGCTACATAAGACCAATCAGGAAACAGGAACCTTCAGCACTAGGGTCCTGCCTTCCTTTTGTGAGCTGAGGTGGCGTCCGGGACAGATAGGTGTGCTCCCCTCCACAAGCAGGAGCAGATAAGAGATTTTGACAACTTCAGGGGGGGAATCTACAGGCTGCTGTTTACAAACTCGATTTAATAAACGCATGAGACAAATATTTTAAAGTCTCCCCCTTCTTTGTTCTATCTTCAACGCCGTTTGTTCTCCTCGCCCACATCAATGCTGGATGTAAGAGGGTCCGGAGAGGGCTCATCTAGATATGCAAGCCAGACAAATGTAAAACACGTTGATTTTTCTTCCTTTTTCCCTTTCGTCTTTCAACAACCGGGTCTGCCAAGCCCACTTCAAGGAAAAGGGCTGCATCATGTTAGCCCCATTTTGGAGAATGGGGGGAATGTCTTCATTTTTTTTTAGGTTTCCGCCTGTGGTTACCTTGCAAGACTTCTCAGGCCCTTTGGTCCCTCTGTCGGCTGCATCCCAGCCCTTCCTGGCTCTGTTCCCCAGCACATCTGCTGTGGGCTCGGTGCCTAGTCATTGTCCATTAGCGGCTCTGTACAGAGAGGCCTCCAGAGCGGCACAGCTGGAGAGACAACATACCCAATGTACACACAGGCTCCCCGCCTGTCCCCCTCCACCCTGCGCGTCAGAAACTCAGGTTTCCTGTGAAGCCCCATTTGCCTTTGCAAAGCAGGAACCCTGCAGCCTCACGCCACTGGCTAATCTAGCCCCGTTTCCTTCTCTCAGGAGCGCCCCTTCCCACACACACAGATGTTTAGAAATATGTGGTTTGAGATGGGGAGGAGATGAGGAGGAGCCGCTATGAGCTTTGTAATCTGGGGTAGGAGTCTTCACCAAGTGTCATTAGAAGTCCAGGCTGCCGTACATATTGGCAAATGTGTTTACAGTTGCTCCCTTGAAGTATGAGTTAACAACTTTGCCTCGCCTGAGGCATTGCTTTCAGGATCAGCACGGCTTCTTCCTTCGAAGGCATGGTACTAGTTTAATATGCAACAGTCCGGCATGACAGTAAATCATTTTTTAAAGTTTCATCGAGTTGAGCCAGAGCCAAGGTATTCTTGGGTTGGATTTGCATGTCAGCCTTTTGAAAATAGCTCTAGAGTTAAAAAGAAACACACTACAAAAATACCTAGTGAGTGAGTTCACGCTTGTCAGGATCCAACACTGACCTCGGCATGGGACCCCTTAGGGCCCCAAAAGGTGGCTTCATTTCCGAAACGCCAGTAACTGCTCTCTGAAGCCTACCCCGTACGCCACACTGCAGCAGGAGACGGTGGGAAGCTGCGGCAGACCAGAGCAGAATGGAAGTCATACTCTCCCAATGATGCCACAGTTGGAGACACAGCTAAGCCAGGCCTTGGAAAGTGCAGGTGTCTGTGACCCTCAGTGATGTTTCCAGAAAGCTGTCGTCTCACTGGGCTCCGCCCCTGCTGTGGACCCTGAGGCCAGGAGTAAGGGCAGTTCTCTCAGGAACCTTCCATCCTCTCTCTGTACCAAGTCTTTTTGTTGTTGTTGTTTTGTTTTGTTTTGTTCTTTTGACACAGGATTTCTCCCATGTAACAGTTCTAGCTGTCCTGGAACTAGCTCTTGTAGACCAGGCTGGCCTTGAACTCACAGAGATCCGCCTGCCTCTGCCTCCTGACTGCTGGGATTAAAGGCGTGCACCACCACTGCCCGGCTTCTCTGTTCCAATTCTTGTCCTTTCTCCCCCTACCATTGGAACCTCTGCCTTGATTGTGGTTGGTTATACACATGTTGGTCTCCCTACAAGTTAGAGCAGGGGCCAGAATCTTGGCTTTGAATAGCCCAGGCAGCTTGGGTGCAGAAGCCCCAAATGTACTTCGAGCAGGAGAGGGAGGCACAGCTTCCAGGACAAGTTCCCTGTCCCTGCCCTGCTCAGCACAGATCCACACCCATTTCTCAGCTCTTCCTCATTCCTCTGTTGTCCCAGCCCTGTGCTGCTACCTGGCGCTCGGCAGCTGCATTCTGTTCAGAACAGGCAGTCCAGAGGCAAGATGTGAGGACATTGGGACTGTGTGATGGGAATTTTCTTCTCTTACAATCACTTCTAGGAAGTTTCTAGAGACCCCGGGACTGGGTAACACCGAGGGACTAGTTGTCTAAGTGGAGGGAAGTATGGTGGCTCAGTGAGGAAGAAACACGAGGTGTGGACTGGTCTGCGGCCCTGGCATTCCCAGGGCTAGAATTGCTCTCCTCCAGCTTTAAGGAAAGGAGTGGAGAAGGGAGGGAAGTAAAGAAGGAGGAAAGGAAGGAAGGCAGGTTGATTTTTGGAGGCCCTGGTATAGAATTTCCAGGAAAGTTCTGTGGGCTCACTATATAACCCACCTTTGAGCCTGTCCCCTCCGGAGCTTCCTCCCAGGGCCTTGCTAGGGGGAGAAGCGGGCTGGGAAATGCACACCCGCTAGCCTTTGCCCAGGTCTTGAGCATGTCTAGCAAGGCCAGTGCTGGCTGCCTCCCAGCTCCGCAAGAGACACCACTAACCACCAAGGTTCTGTGTTGCAAGCTACTCCCGGATTGCCTCCGCTCCAGCCTGGCCTCCCCAGCAGGCTTGGCCAGTCTGGAAGCAATGACCGTGAGCAAGAGAAACTGCTTCTCAAGGGGGTTTTGGAAGTAGGACTGGGCATCTACCAACATGGTTTGCACAGGGCTGTGGCTCCACACTGGATGCTTAAACTGGGCTGGTGGAGGGGGAAGTGACAGAGACAATAGGAGCCATTGTCTCCCGGGAAGCTCTACTACACATTGCTTTCAGGGAAATTGACTCTGGGGCAGTTGGGGTCCGTTCCAACCCTGCAGCTTTATGTGATTATGTCGGCCCCAGGCTTGGGTGACCCCACCCTCCCTACCTCATTAACAATGCTGCAGGGTCCAGACGTGCCATATGGGGGGGGGGGGGCTCTGTGCCCTAATTCCTCAGGGCCAGGAGCATAGGAAGTCACAACAACAATGCATCTCCGAGCAGAAGCAGCCTGTGAAGGCAAAGGCTCTTTGATGTGGCCCCTGGACCTGATTGGGGTTGACGGCTAGGGACCGCCAGTGCTCAGGGAAAGCAGCATAAGCTGGGAGGTGGGCTTTGGCACCTGAGTCTGATGAAGTCTGATGAGGTTTAACACATGTAAACAGCAGCTTTTGTTCTGTGGGACAAAAGGCCTTGCCCAACCTGAGCCCAGGCTGGGATTCTGGTGGCCATGCTGCTTCCTCTCTGTCACCTCTTGTCGAGGTTTAATCAGGACCCCGGGCTCTCACAGGCTCATTTCTCACTCCACCAACTTTCTAACACTTCGTAATGAGGGGCCAGAGCTGGAGAGCTGGGGACTGAGACGGAGCTGGCGAGGGGAGGCAGACGGACAGTTGAGGGGCTGGGAGGAGGGGTATGTGTGTGGTGGAGATCGGAGGAGGCCCAAAGGAAGCTCAGAAAACCACAGCGGGTCTCCGGGGAACTGTGGATTGGTCTGGAAAGAAAAGAAAAATAAAACAAATCCTAACGCCCTTTGTTTTCTGGGTGGCCAGACAGTAATTTCCCCCAGTTCTCTACAGTTCTGGAAAAGAAAGCGAAGGCTCTATCACAGGGGCAGCTACTTAACACCTTCCGCTCCTCTCTCATCTCACAAGCTTCTCCCACCCATGGCTTCCAACTGTTGGAGCCATGGTGACCGGGCCAAGCGCCCTGCCCTCTCCTTAGTTGGGCTCTATACTTTCCACCTGCCCTGGGCATGAATAAGTGCAGCTCCTTATGCAGAATCAAGATGCTATCCTGACCTCAGTGGAGACACCAGCTTTGTGGGCCCAGAGTGTAAACAGCAGAGGGTGGAGAGAATAAGGTTCTTGCATGTCTTTGTCTACATCAGTTAGGGCAGGGCAGGGTTTGCTGCAGTAACAAACACCTACAAGGGAGACGTGGAAAGCCCCAGTTGTTGATTTATTCTGCTGTCCATGGTGGGTCAGGGGGCATAGTTAGTGTCACATCTAGTTATTCATAACACTCCCCATGCTTTGACAGAGGGAGAGAGTTGGGGACACCCTGCTGGCAGCAAGGTGACATGTATTCATTTTATTCCATATGTAATCCAAGGATTTACATATACCTAGCTAACTTTCAACGGAGGAACAATTCTATCATGATTCTGAAAGCTAGAACCAAAAACATTTGATGAACAGTCCTAATAACCTGTTGTAGTTAGCTAGTGCTGCGTAACAAATCACTCCACGACTCGGAGGCTGAAAACTTTCACCATCTGTTGTCTTCCTTGGGAATGTGGGGGCAGCTTAGCTGGGTAGTTCTTGCTCATGCTTTCTCATGAAGTTGAACTCAGGAAGTGGCCAGGGCTGTAGGCATCAGAAGGCTTGACTGGGGCTGTACAGGCTGTTTCCAAGAAGACTTACCCACGGGGCTATTGGCACAAGGCTTCAATTCCTTACTGTGTGGGTTTGTCCACTGTGCAGCCTGAGGGTGTTTGTGATGTTATTATCCAGCTGTTATTATACAGAAGGAGGAGGGAGAAGGAGAGAGAGAGAGACAGAGAGAGAGAGAGACAGACAGAGAGAGAGAGAGAGAGAGAGAGAGAGAGAGAGAAGCCTTGGAAATTTACCAGTGAGGGGTTTGGCTTATTGGAACCAGGATCTCTTCCTGGTAGATTGAGCCATACCCTTTGTTCAGAAGGTGAACAAACAGCTGAACTCCCCAGAAGCTAAACATATGCTAAGCCCATAAGCTCATCAGCTCTATGCCACAGCTAACTGAGAAGCCACTATCCCATAACCCCAGGATATGGGGTTCAAGAGCCTCTGGCATCCTGGCTCACCTCTGGATGGAGGTGTTAACTAACCTGTCCAGTGATGGAGAGGCCACCGGAGGCCATGAGAGAAAGCCCGATAGAAAGATGGTCAGGACGGAGCAGCGAGGGAGACTCACAGGCTACACAGCTGCGGTGGAAGATTCTCTGCTGGGGGTAGGGGGCGAGGTATTTATTAAATGTAAAAGCTGGCCTTCCTAATGCCGTGACCCTTTAATATACTTCCTCATACTGTGGCGGCTGCTGTTATGATATCGTAAAACACTTGATACACAGGATAACTGATGTTGGACCCCGCCAAAGGGGTTCTGACCCACAGGTGGAGAAACACTAGTGGGTTTGAAAAAGTTGTCAGTGTCAGTACCTGATCTAGCAAGGGTCTGAGTTCAACTCCCAGCCCCAAAGGAAAGAAACTTGAAAGGAAGGGAAGGGGAAAGAAACAATAAGACAAGCTGTGAGTGGGAGTGTGGTCTGCTTGCAGCCTTATCTTAGGTATTTGGAGAACTGGAAGGCAGGGAAGTTTCTTGGGATTTTCACCTCCTCTGGCAAGATGATTGCAGCTTAGCTAGATTCCAGAGTCTAAAGATACCTTCTGTTATTGGTTTAAGTAAAATGCTGCAGGTCCCCCAGTGGTTGCAGCAGGCAGCAGGCCATGAGACCACTCTGCAGGTCCCTGAGAGGGGAGTGGGGGTGTGGGGGGGCAGGCAGCAGGCAGCAGGCAGCAGGCCCCCAGAGCAGCCAGTCCCAGGTAGGGACAGCGCAGTTCCCCAAGTGGCTGCAATGGGCCACGAGGGGCAGTGAGTCCTAGACAGGGAGCCACGTGGTGGATGAGAGACCTCAATGGGGGCAGCCAGTCCCACGAGGACAGACAGACAGATGGGCATGCCATGAGACCACACCGCAGGTCTCCAAAGGTGGCTGGTCCCAGGCAGGGAATCATGCAGAATGAGGTCGAATATTTATTTAGTGGGTTATGAGGGGAAAGGAGAGAAGGGGGGAGAGCAGAGAGAGAGAGAGAGAGAGAGAGAGAGAGAGGGAGAGAGGGAGAGAGGGGGAGGGGAGAAGTAGGGAGAAGGGAGAGAAAAAAGCTACCTCTTCAAGTGGAAGATAGAAAAGGAGGGACTCAGGCTAGAAGCTGAAGATTAGCTTGTCTAGAGAGACCAGGGAAGGGAGTGGGCGTGGCTTGTCTCTTAAAGGGACAGAGCAGACCATTACACCTTCCAGAATGTGAACATCTGCATAGATGGATAATGGGGCATATTGTCCCAAAGTCAGGTAGGAAACACATAGGGTGTGGTCCACTGTAGGGAGAAGTTTGAAAATGCTGGCTACAGAGTGGTGGATTTCCTCAAATAGCCTTAATTGTTACGTTTTGATCAAGAACTAAAAAACTTAATAATAATAATTTTAAAAGAGCATATGGACCTTTGGCCAAAGGAGAAGGGCTCCCGTGACTTACTGGATCCACGAAGAAGGTGCTACCAGCAACACCTTGTGGGGCTGAGCCCAGTGGGAGACTCTGGAGGGTTGCCTGACCCTAAGGAAGCCTTGCTTGCCCTGTCTCTATGCACACATAGGTGAAAATCTTGAAGGAACAGGATTTCCAACCAAGACCCTCACTTTGTTTAGCCTGAATGGAAGGTGACTTATCCCAGAAGCACCTGTCCAAAGCTCATTCAGTATGGGCTAGCTACTTCCCTAGGAGCTAGCTCACTGCACCCCATCCCCACACAGTCCCTTCCCTTCCACAGGGTTCTTTCTGCTTTATCACTGACCAAGAACAACAGCGCCAAACAAAAGCTGTCCGAAATCGGAAACCAAAATCAAGTGCTCATCATTTTACGGCATTTATTCAGTATTTTGTAGCGTCAACGGAAAGCTGGTTAGCTGAACAAGGAAATACCAAATTGCACGTAGAACATAGCGTAGATAGATGCGCTGTGGTGGCCACACAAAGGAAAGCACCCTGAGGTATAAGGGCGAGTCGGATCGCAGACTAGTGGAGTCATGATCCCATCCCCGGGAATCTAAATCATGAGCCGGGGCGTAGCTTGCTTCTGTGCTCACAGGAAGGGTCCGAGAGCCTTTAGAGGCTGGAACTGTTCTCATGCGGGTGCATACACAGGTAAGATAAACAGCAGGGCTATGTGAGGACCCCAGAGATGTAGCTTAGAGCTAGAGGGCTTGCCTAGCACGCTCAAGACCCTAAGTTCAAACGGCAGCACTGGCAAAGAGAAAACGGGAAGATGTGTTCCCTTCACATGTCCTAGGTCTACGGAGGAGAACGCAAGTGGTCAGTGGTTTTGCGGGATCTTTCTGGAATGTTCAAAGACATTTTTCATTAACAATGAGGAATTGGATTCCCCTCCCCTCCCGCCACCCCGCAACCAAACAGAATTAGTACACAGGTCACGTTGCCTCCTGGACTGAGACCTTTCCAAGTAATTTTAGGGAACATGACTTTCCATTCTAGAACCTTCTCTTTTCTGGGAGGGACTCCCTCTCCCTTCCTCTGTGCTGAGGTCTGAGCAGCAGCAAACAGTTTCAACTTGGAGATGTCCGAGCCTCGAGTTTCCATTCCAGTCTGGCACCCTGGCTATTGGCTACAGGACGTGAATAGCTAAGCTACCAAACCGGGCAGAAACGATGACACGAGAACAGCTTCTGGCCAGGCTTGTTTTTTGTTTTTTTTCCTAAGTTTTGAAAAGCTCTCCCTCAGTCACCCCATGGTTATAAGGTATGTTCAAAAACTGCCCTAATTATATATTTAAACAAGAAACTCAAGAAAGTAAATTCAAGAAAATGTTGTGTCCATCTTCTGGATAAATAAAAATAAATGTGTGGTTATGAGCTTTAAATAAAGGTGGTTTATATTTTAAAATGTCTAATTATATATCAGCTTGAGGAATTTCTGCACATCGCGGTAAAAAATAAGACGCAGAGTACATTACCCCCGGACGATATAAATACACAGATACACATAAAACATCATTTCTTCGGGTTCTGCGCTGAGTCTTGGTCAATAGGACGGCGTTTCCTTCACATTAGCATTAGCAGCGGCTGTGTGAATCTTCTAGGCAGAAGAACCTTTGTGAAAGAGGTCACTGAGGGACAATACATTTCAAGAACCAGAAATGTTTTCTTTTTCTGATGCTTTTGATAACAACCTTTTATCCTCCGGGCCCCACTTCTACCCCAGACAGCATTTCTTCCATCAGGGTGGGTAAAAAGTGGACCCCTTACTGGTTTCTTATTGTTCCTATAAAATCTATGTCACGCCTACAAGCCCAGAAAACGCCCCCATGAGAAGCGCTGCCACGTCCCTCTACTGTCAGGCTCTGTGATATCGGATATGACATGAAAACTAAGAAAGCAGGGAACACAGAAACACTGGGAAACAAAATCTGTATATTTTATTTCAAAGGGAAACTCTTCATTAACGTCCCTTTCTGGCCTCGTGAGACATGCCGAACACGGGTGCACTTTTAATCAAGGAAATTAAACCTGCTTTAGAGAGGGATGAAGCTGCCATAATGCGCTTGCCAAAGAGAACAGCTTAAATGAATGAAAACACACTTGCTCCCTGAAACCTGACACTGCGCAGGAAACGATGGGTACCCACCCCCCATACCATCCTTCAGGAGGGCTCTGCAGGCAGCGCCCTTCGCCCTGGTTCCGAAGCAAAGCAGAGTGCTTTCAAACAGGCAGCCAGGCACGGGCGGGCTCCAGGACGCATGGATGAAGGACCAGAGCCTCAAAAGCGGCTGCACCCTGTTTTCTGTCCCTCTTGAAGTGCACCGTGTATTTTATAGTCATTAAAATCTTTTTAATTATTCAAAGTAGTCATAGTTCATCAGGAATGCACTTTCTTATCTTTCTGGCTAAAGGATGTATTTATTGCTTTGTTTTCTTTAATTATCAGCTAAGATGGTGTGAAAACTGATTGGCTGGTTATTGGTTACTTGATTAATGATTGATTTGTTTTGGGCACCCAGGCTTTGCATATGCTTGGCTGGATGGAGCTACCCTTGAGCTGTATTCCCAGCTCTCGATTTCTGTTTTCTTTTTTTTCAAACTCCAATATGATATAATATTAAATATGATAGGATATTAAAATTAGCACAAAGACAGATTATACTTTATTTGCTGCCGTTTGTCGTAGAGAGAAACCTATGTTCTCATCACAGTTTTAGATGCCCATTCAAAAATGGGCATTTTATTGGCTATTTGAAGTCTCTCATTATGTAGGCAAATGACTGTCCTTATGACACCTCTTTTTAACTTGTCTGTCCTGGCATCTTCAGAACTTGAGGGCAAAAGACCTTTTCAGGCCTCCCCTGGGGCTGTCTCATCACCTGCGTGTGCCTGGCTCCAGGACACTGCAGTAGGCTCAAGGATCTAGGAGGTGATGTGGCAGGAACACTATTCAATTCTTCAGATACCGTGGAGTGGGGCCCTAAGATGACTAAGCATTGAAGGACCTTTCTAACAAAGACCTGAGGTTATATCAAGACTAAATAATATGAACAAAACTGGGGTATTATCTTCAAAAACTTATATTGTTGTCATAGCTGTATCTGTCATGGGACATCCCCTGCTTCTCCTGCTGGCCTCTCAGAAAGGCAGGCCACAGACGTGGTTGTTCACACGTCGCCCTGAGCTCTACATCCATCTTTGATTCTCTTCTGTCCCTATTGAACCCCTGGCCTCTTTCTTTCCTGTGACTGTTGCGTGAGTCCGCAGAAGACGCAAGGCAAGGCTCTCTTCCGGGACGTGAATGTTTTGAAGCGCTGGGCTTCCAGGCTTCTAAGCAAAGTGTCCACATGCATGAGCTGACCCTGCATAGAGTGGCTACCTCTCACACTCAGTCTTTGCAGGGCCTACAGTCTTTCCAGCTAACCGCTCTAGAGGGTGGGAGAAGGCTGGGGTAGAGGGCAGACTCCAGGCTGCTGTTTCTCTGTCCTCGATCCTTTCTCCTCTGTCCCCTAAACGCTGTACCAGAGTGCTTTATGGCAGCATGGCCCTTCTGCAGGGATGCAAGGCAGCTTATCCTTTGTCCACACCCTGCTGCAGAAAACTGGGCGAAACACAGCCAGGAGGCAGCATGGGGTGTCTCGTCCCTCCAAAGACAGGGGTTCTCAGAGCCCCCTCTCCACTGTGACTGCCCTGGATAACGTGTTCCAGGTGTTCGACCTCAGAACAAAGAAGCTTTTCTCTGTGCCTGAGAATGGAGCGTCCCTACTGGTTGCATAAGGGTTCCTCGAGATGGTAATATTTGGTTACAGTAAGATCTGTTATTTCACAGGAAACCCAACAGAGGTGCCTGTAATTTGATTCATGTAGTAACTGGGAAAACTGAAAAGCAGGGAACAGGGGTGGGAGTTTGGGGAGGTGGAGACTGTATTCAACCCCCTGAATTTACAGGGCAGCCTGCAGCTTCCTGGCACCTCGAGCAGTTATGGTCAGCGACTGCAAGCTGATGCTACTCAAAAATGCAACACCACAAACAGTTCCTATCACCCTCACAAGTTCATCTGCTATTGACTTTCTAGTGATGGCTAACGTGCAACTCTAAAGACCAAATAAACAGTGTTACCCAATGTAATGGATGTCAGTGTGGCGATTTATCAGAAAATTAGGAAACAACCTTCCTCAAGACCCAGTCATACCACTTTTGGGTATATATCCAAAGGATACTCAATTGTGCCACAAGGACATGTGCTCAGCTATGTTCATAGCAGCTTTGTTTGTCATAACCAGAACTTGGAAACAACCTAAATACCCCTTGATCGAAGAATGGATAAGAAAAATGTGGTACATTTACACAATGGAGTACTACACAGCAGAAAAAAATAATGACATCTTGAATTTTGCAGGAAAATGGATGGAGATAGAAAACATTATTTTGAGTGAGGTAACCCAGACACAGAAAGACAATTATCACATGTGCTCACTCATAGGTGGTTTTAAAACATAAAGCAAGGAAAACCAGCCTACAAACCACAGTCCCAGAGAACCTAGACAACAATGCAGACACTAAGAGAGACTTACATAGATCTAATCTACATGGGAAGTAGAAAAAGACAAGATCTCCTGAGTAAATTGGGAACATGGTGACCTTGGGGGAGGATTGAAGGGGGGAAGGGGAGAGGCAGGGAGGAGAGCAGAGAAAAATGTAGAACTCAATAAATGTTAATAAAAAGAAAATATCTAAAGAGTAAAAACAAACAAACAAACTTCAAGAGCCAGGATGAAGCAATGGCTCGAAGGCTAAAAACACTTATCTGTTTGGCACTGGACTTGGATTCAGGTTCCAGCACCTCTGTCAGGTGGCTCACCATGGCCAGTGACTCCAGTTCCTGAGGATCCAATATCCTCAAGCATTGGAGAATACCTGTGAACACTTGGTTCATATATATGCACAAAGGCACATGTACATAAATAAAAATAATAAGAAAGAAGGCCAGAGATCAACTGTTATAGACTTTCTGGGGAGCTACTATGGTATCTGGGAGAGTATCTGTCTACAAAGTATACTATAGCACAAATAATAAAAACCCAGAGACAGATATTGGTCTTCACCCTGAAGATCAGAGAAACAAGGCAGCCAAGCTACTAGAGAGCTCTTACTTTCTGTGGCATCTTCAGACTGAAAGCGAGTTCCTGTCTCATCCCACCTTATATTCCTCTCTAGTACTGGTATTAAAGGCAGGAACTGCCACCACCCGACCTCAATGGCTAACTAGTGTGGGTGCTGGGATCAAAGGTGTGAGCCACCACTGCCTGGTCTGTATGGCTGACTAGTGTGGCTGTTTTGTGTTCTGTTCTTCAGGAAAGCTGTATTTATTAAAATACAAATGAAATACCACTACATTTCCCCCTTTTTGTCTAAAATTTAAAAAGTCTGTAACTAATATAAGAAAAACTATATACAATAAGTACAATAACTATATACAATATATACAGGCAATAAATACATCAACAATGTTCAGCCCATTTGCATTTAGCAAATTCAAATACTCTATATCTAGTCTATCTTGATGAGTCCAAAATCTTGTACCCAATTTACTTTCTATCATAACTTGCTTTCTGCATCAGGTAAACAAAGAAAACTATAACTATCTAGTTTTCAATTTCCTTAGAGACACAAGGAGGAAACAATGTTAACTGAGTAACCAGGAAGTGAAAGCAAGTGATGTCCAAAAAATGTGAAAAATGACAGAGACAGCTGGCTGCCTAGACAGTCACTCAAAGTTCCTCTGCAACATTGGGGCATCCATCTTCGGACCATAGGCTTAACATATTCAACAGACTTTTCTGTGAAGCAGGATATTCTGAAGGGTTGTCCCCCCTTGTCTTGACAATGATTGGTGGTCAGTCTCTTTTGTGTCCTGTTTGTCCAATTAGGACAGCATACTGTCAACAATTGAGGCAGGGACATTTTCTTGCCCAGTGGCTTACTTTTGCCACAAAGAAAGTAAGCTTCATGTGGAGTTTCTTTAATACCCATTATCTTCTCTGAAGTAGATTGGTGCTGTCAGAAGCAGACATGTCTTTGTGCCATAAAAAAAAAGAACCTGGGTTATTAAAACATCTTAAATGCCACATTCTGTAGATCTCTGAAGTGTTTGAAGATGACCTGTCTCACTAAAACATATCTTTGTTTAACTTTTAAAACATACCTAATATGACTACAATTTTGATTATAATAGGTTAGTAACTACTAACCAACATTTCCTTATTATTTCAAACAGTTGGTAATAATAATCTTTAAGGACTAGAAATTTGTATTATATTGTTAAATGAGTTGTATAGTAGGTACAACATTTTGAATAAAAGTAGAAATATATATATAGTATGTGCTAATAAAAATCTCAAATTTGTATCAATATACAAAATCTGTATATAATATACAAAAATAAAATTCAGTGTAAAACATTTAAAACTAGTTTTTAAACTAGATTTAATAATCTACCATTTTATTTTCTAATATCTATATCTTCCTTTTTTCTTTTCAGAGTAGATTCAATAATCTTCTCTTTTATCCTATCATATCTATAGTAAATCTTTTTTTTTTCAAAATAAAAATTCTAAATCTAATCTCCTTTGCTCATTTTTCCTCCTGGTCATAACCAATAATAACTGATAACCAACCTCTCTAACAATGATAAATATCTATAACCCATTGAATGACCAAAAACCACACACCCCACCTCTTGAGAATGTGGGCATCATATTCTTAAATTTACTTCCTGCTGTCTGGGGATATCTTTAGGGGGATCATGAAAAAAATTGGGTTAATTATTAAGTTCTGGGAAAGGTAGCTGTGTCATTTATTGCCCAGTCTCTGCGTAATGGGAAAGTGCAGAGATTGTCTCAAGTCCTGGCTAGAGTAGTCTGTTAGGTTGGATCATCTCAGCTAGCCACCTCGAAATTGTTCTGAGCAGTTCGTAGTCCAAAGCCAATCTTTAGGTAGTGTTTTTCACCTTAGTGGTGTTATCACAGTCCTGGAGGAATCATCATTGTGGACCCCATCCTCCTTATGGAGACTTCAAAGGTTACTGTTGGACATACTCATGGTTTACTGCAGAAAACTGAGAGACTCAAACAGAAATCATATATAGGAAGGTAGATGAAACCTTTTTCTAGAATTAGTTAGTACTTTGTATGACCATTAATATTGTGATAAAAAAGTCTAGAATATAGATTCATTTTTTTGTTTTTTGTTTTTTGTGAGACAAGGTTTCTCTGTAGCTTTTGAGCCTGTCCTGTAACTAGCCCTTGTAGACCAGGCTGGCCTCGAATTCACAGAGATCAAGGTCTCTACCTCCTGAGTGCTGGGATTAAAGGCATCCACCACCACCGCCCGGCTAGAATATATATTCTTAAGAAAAGCTATTAGAGTCAATGTAAAATGAAAGGATTATAAGATTAGTTGCAATAAAATATCCTTAAATTTTTATTTTTCTTCTATCTCATAATCAGGTGGCTCTTCTGACATGAGGCAGAGATTTAGGATTTTACTTTAATAAGCATGCTTGGGTTTAGAAAAGGAGAGAGCCACACTCCACGTTCAAAGCCATCTTTAATCTTTAATTGGATTGGGACTACCAAAAACCATTTGCATTTTATGTCTATAGAGAACAGAAGAAATAAACATTTGGAAAGATTTATAAAATTTTATCCTGTTAGAAATGTGATATACCAATAGGTCAATTTATTCCTTTTCTTGAGATACTTTTTCTGGATAATTTGTTCTTTTTCTTCAGATATCTCATTTGTCCAGTGGTCTTCAGATTCCTTGGCTGGATACCTTTATTCTACTGAAAAGAAAAAAAAAGCCCTTTCCCAACCTTAATTTTAGGGAAATTCTCTTTTGGCAAGTTATATGTGATCAAATGAAAAGCATTTATCAGTGTTATAAGTTAGTTTAGATTAAATGGCCATGCTGTTTGATAAACTATCATCTCTCCTAATTAAGAGGTGTCTCTTGTTCTAATCAAACCTTTATCAATTTTGATGGTATCCTTAACCTTTCTTCTCCTGTGGACCCCCTTCCCCAATGCAACCCAAGTCCTAGTTTCCATTCTGAGGTCAGTACATCTTTAAAGTATATAGACCGATTTAACTCTGTGGTGTTTTTCTACTGTCCAATGTCTCTCTACATCTGTTGTTCCTTTCTCATTCGCGTTTGGAAAATTCAAAGCTAATAAAGCATTATTCAATCAATTTCTGGGGGTATTTGTCATCCCTTCCTATTTATTTAGCATATACTTTAGAGTTCCATTTGATCTTTCTATAATAGCCTGCTCTGTAGGATTGTGTGGTATAACTGCACTATGCTTTATATTATCATAAGCAAAAAACTGTTTCATTTTCTTATAGACATATGATGAACTATTATCTGTCTTTATTTGTACAGGTATACTCATGATGGCCATAACTTCTAGCAAATGTGTGAATACTGAATCAGCCTTTTCTGAACTCAAAGCAGTTGCCAATTGAAAATCTGAATCAGTATCAATGGTGTGGTGTACATAGTTTTCCAAATTCTACAAAATGGAACACATCCTTCTGCCATATTTCAGTCCTTTGAGTACCCTTTGAGTTGCTTCCTGTAGGTAGTGGTGTTTGGTTGTATAAAGAACAAGTAGAACATTTCCTTATAATTTACTTGGCTTGTTGCTGTGTGATGAAAAGTCAAAAAAAAAAAAAAAAAACAAAAAAAAAACCCTTTGCTATTGACATGATGTTTTTAAAAGAAATTCTGGGGCCTTCAGCACATTTCCAATCAATAATTAATCAATTCTGCATTACCTGTGGTAGAAGACTTGGCAGACACACATGGGATCAGATGTGTGTTACATATGGGATGATTTCTATTTCTAATTGTATCTTGTAACTTGAATAAATAATAAAGTCAATTCTCTATCATCTGGTATAAATTCAGTGGTTTCAATATGTAAAACAGCTCTTTCTGCATATTGCAAATCAGTAACTATGTTGAGAGGCTCTTTAAAATTCCTTAGTACCATGAGAATAATATATAATTCTGATTTTTGGACAGAGTAAGGACTTTGATCCACTTTACTGAAATTTTCTGATTTGTAACCTGCCTTTCCTGATTTATTTGCATCAATATATAATGTAGGGGTTCCAGTTATTGGTATGATTCACACAACGAAAGGAAGGATCCAGTCAGTTCTCTTTATAAGTTGAATTCTCTTGCTTTTGGGATAGTTGTTGTTAATCTCTCCCAAAAAATTACTATTAGCTTCATTAGGGTTTACCTTCTGCCCATATTTGTCAATTTCTCATTATTAAAATGTACTATAAATTATGCTGGGCCTATTCCATCTAATTCATAAAGTCTCAATTTTCCTTTTATTATTAACTCAGAGATCTTTTCCATACAACTTTTAATTTGTTTTACTCGTTTACATGGTAAAAAGTTCCATTCTAAGATGCTATCTTCCCTCTGCATTAAAATTCCTGCAGGGGAATGTTTGGAGAGTGATATGGCCAGAATGCAGTTAAGATTTGGATCTACACAATCCTCATGTGCCTTCTGTAATTTCTCTTCAATCAAAGCCAATTCTCTCTCGGCTTTAGCTGATAATTCCCTGGGACTATTTAAGTCCTTGTCACCATCTAAGGTTTTGCTTAAATTAATCAGGATATCAGTACCTATCCTAATAGTGTACCATAGATGGTGAATGTCTCCTAGCAATCTTTGGAAGTCATTAAGAGTCTGCAATTTATCTCTCCTAATTTGCACTTTTGGGGTGTAGGTTTTTTTTTGTAAACCGATTTTATAACCTGAATAATTAATAGAATCTTCTTTTTTGTATTTTTTCAGGAGCAATTTATAATCCCCAACAAGGTAAAATTTTCTCTAATTATTCAAACAGTTTTTTCTATAGTATCTACATTTGAATCAGATAGCAAAATGTTGTCCATGTAATGGTAAACTATAGATTCAGGAAACTGCTTACATATCATTTCCAATGACTGACTTATAAAATATTGGCACAGGGTGAAGTTATTTAACATTCCCTGTGGGAGAACTTTCTGTTGATATCTCTTAGCAGGCTGAGAATTATTATAAGTAGGCACTGTGAAGGCAAAATTTTCTCTGTCTTTTTCTTGGAAATGTATAGTGAAGAAACAATATTTTAAATCAACAACTATAAGAGGCCATCTTTCAGACAATAGGAAAGGCAAGTAAATTCCAGACTGTAGAGAGTCCGCTGGCTGAATCACCTTATTAACAACTCTTAGATCTGTTACTATTCTCCGTTTTCTAGATTTCTTTTTAACAACAAATACAGGAAAATTCCAAGGACTGGTTGATTCTTCAATATGCTGAACATAAGTTGTTCCTATATAAGCTGTTCTAAAGCCCCCAGTTTCTCTACTGCTAAAGGTCATTATTTAACCCATACAGGTTTGCCCAGTGACCATTTTAAAGGTAGGGTTATTGATGCCTTTGAAATAACAGCCGCTGTTGTGCCCTGTTCTTGTACAACATGAATGGCCAGTAACTGTTCTTTATAATATCTTATAATATTTTCCCAGAAATGTACATTAGTTTATGTTTTGTTTCTAAGATTGGAGGAATATTAATCTGATCATTCCAGTGCTATAACAAATCACATCCCAACACATTCATTGCTATGTCAGCCACATATGATTTTAATATTCCTCTCTGTCCTAACCCTATACATTTGACCCATCTTACGCTCTGCTTTACCTGAAATAAAGTTCCAATCCCCAAAAAGTGAACGTTTACATCCTGAAAAGGCCAATTTGTATGCCAAGATTTTGATAAAATTGTTGGTATATCCACATCTGTGTCTAACAGACCTTCAATGACAATGCCACTTATTTGTATTTTTAATTTTGGTCTTTGTTCATTTATAGAACCTTGCCAAAATACTCACTTTATGGTTTTTCCTGAACTTCTGTCCTCTCTTCTATAGCTGTTCTTTTATCCAGAGCAGTATGATTTCTTAACAATAGGCATTAGGTTTTTTAATTGCTCTGGGAAGGAGTTTCCTCTATGATGGCAGGAAACAACTGAACTGGATTTGGCACAGGGGCCTGCAAAAGGCCCCTCATGGAGTTTCCCAACAGCAAAGGATTATCTTGAATATCTCTTGTTGATCTATATTCATTAATCCAATGCCTACCTTTGACACTCTTCTACCATAATCCGGAAGGGGGAGCATTTTGAATGGATTAGTCTTAGGAAAAACATTGTTTCTAGGAACACCTTGTCGACAATCCCTTTTAACCTGGTGGTGGTGGCACAAACTTTTAATCCCAGCACTTGGGAGGCAGAGGTAGGCAGATCTCTGTGAGATCAAAGCCAGCCTGCTCTACAAAAGCTAGTTCCAGGACAGGCTCCAAAGCTACAATAGAAACCCTGCCTCAAAAAACCAAAAAAAAAATTGTTTCTAGGAACACTCTGTCTACAATCCTTACTAAGGTGACCTTGTTTGCTACAATTGTAACATTTGACATTTTGATTTTTTTTTCTCAAACCTCTGGAAATCATATCTTTTATCCATGCATCATCATGGTCATGAGATTCAATAATATTTGTATCTCGAATCTATTCCTTTGGTAGCCATCATTACTTTATCCTCCCCTGAGATCAACTGCTTTAGGAAAATTACATAGCAGTGGGATCGTACTACATTTGTGTTTTGAGCCTTGCATTTAAAAAAGAAAATGGATTGAAATTCAATGGGAACCTCTAATGTATCATTATAACATCTATTTACATAGATTTTGACTATTAACTGTGTTCCTTTCCCTCATCATTAAAATAAGAAGAGTTGCTGGGACCATTACCCTCCTGTGGCCTCAGCATTTAGGAGGTGGATGCAGGAGGATCAGGAATTTGCTACATAGAATTTGAGGCCAACTTGGACATTGCACAGGCTAGTTTTGTGGATCAACTCAACACAAGCTAGACTCATCAAAGAGGAAGGAGCCTCAGTTGAGGAAATGCCTCCATGAGATCCAGCTGTAAGCCATTTTCTCAATAAGTTAATGAATGGCGAGGGTCCAGCCCATTGTGGGTGGTTTGTCCCTGAGATGATGGTCCTGGGTTCTATACGAAAGCAGGATGAGCAAGCCATGGGGAGCAAGCCAGTAAGCAGCACCCATCCATGGCCTCTGCATCAGCTCCTGCCTCCAAGGATTCTGCCCTGTTTGAGTTCCTGCCCTGACTTCCTTTGAGGAGGAACAGCAGTGTGGAAGTATAAGCCAAACAAACCCTTCCCTCCCCCACTCGCTTTTAGATCATGGCGTTTTCACCGTAACAGTAGAAACCCTAAGACAGGCTACACAAGACTCTTTCTCCAAAACAAACGTGGTACAGACAAATCCTTCCCCCATTTTCCGCACGAAAATGGTGCACTCCTGTGTCTCCCTATCTGTATTCACGCTTTAATAGCCACCACCTTTGCTTTTCCTGTATGTGTGCCCTGGTGAGACCTTTTGAAACTAAGCAGCGGGGATCTTACTGCTCTCCTTCTGAAGTCTTCTGCATGAGTCCTGGCATAGATGAGTGACGCAGGCTTCCCGACTGCTAAAGTGAGTAATGGCATGTGATCGGAGGACCCGTGATGGCATAGAAGGTGTCTCCTTAGCTTCTGTTCCATCCCCTAAAACAGCAGTTCCCAACCTGCGGGCAGCTACCCTTTCACAGGGGTGGCCTGAGACCGTCAGCAAATACAGGTGTTTACATTATGATTCATAAGAGGAGCCAAATCACCTTTATCAAGTAGCAGTGGAAATACATTTCTTGTTGGGGGTCACCACAACACAACTGTATTAAAGGGTACAGCAGTAGGAAGGTTGAGCCCCACTGCCCAAGAGCCTCTCCTGACATTAGCTAGGGTAAAAGACTCAGACTAATCTCTTGCATAGTGTTCTTTCTCCTTATATCATTCTGCAATTGTGCAGATAAGCTTGGCTTATCCTGGGGTGCCATCCCAATACACCTTTTGTAAATGAAAACATCTGGGTGTTGTTTTGGTTTTTCTTTAGTGCATTTAGTGTATCTAACATGCCAAACACTATTGCTTAGCCTGGAATTGACCATAAATGTATTCAGAACACTTACAGTAGCCTACAGATTAGAGACATGGCCCAATACCACTGTTTTATATTCTACTTTCAAATATCTCATATACTTTACTGAATATTGTGCTGTAAAGGAAGTACACAGAATGGCCACAGGAGTAAACTTTCACACCATCATAAAGAAGAAAACAGGCCAGTCTGAAGGCTGGCTCCAGTTCAGGTTCAATGCCAATGGCAGGAATCACTCCCCAATGAGAGTATGCCACCTCAACTCTCTGGAAAGGTGCCCTGAGCAGTACAAGAAGTTAGGCTGGAATGCCCTTGGGGTCGGCCACCTTGAAGAGGCAGAAAATGCCTTGGAGCTCAGTGTCCTAGCCTCCGGCTGTTGGCTTTCCTGATCGCTTTTGGGGAGGTGACCTGCTTCTCTGTGCCTCAGTTTCCTCATCCTGGGAGAGTAGCAGTTCCTTCCTGGTATTGTAGAGAGCTTCACTCTGTAGTCCCAAAGAGAGGCTTGAAAGGCACCCAGCTCGCTGAAGAAAGGAGATGAGGAACTCGCATACTTAGCCGATGAATCTTCCTCACCAAGCAGCCAAGCTCCTTTCAGGAGTTTCCATGAAAAGACACAAATATATGGCAGAGTTTGTCCAAGGCTCTGGACTGAGCGCATATCGTGACTTCACGAATTTTATGAGTCTGTATTGTAAGCAGCTCTAGAGACCCTGAGGTTGTCTGGAAGCTTCTAGCTCCCTTGGTCACATGTAGACTCCACCTACACACCTACATGCTACATGAGCTGCCCAACTGAACTGTAAACATACATCACTTGGCGCTCCATCATAGGCAATCATGCAGGCACATGTGATGCTGGGAACCTGATGGTGGGGTTAATTATGCCTCATCAGCACTGTCTGCCTGCTGCTCTTCTTGTGCTTTTCCTTGGATGGGAAATAAGAGAGCTTTTGATTTTAGGTTCCTGTGGTGGGAGGAGGGAGGAGAATCACATTGCCAATCTCCCTGAGATGCATGAGGGGAACCACAGATAAAGGTGGAAAGCAAGAATCTCTTCCCTTTAAGAAGACAGCATAAAACCCATTCTCTAAATGGCTCAGATCTGTACGATGGAACTCAAAAGTCCTAATTAAAAACAGAAATATGGGGTGGAAGAAGAAGGGGAAAGAAAAGATCACATGGCTTGTGGCCCAGGATCTATTTCTCAGGGCCCCAAATAGACTCAGCTCCCTAGAAAAGCACACTAGAGCCCTGTGACTTAACTGTTTGACTGTCCCACAAGAGTGGTGGGTGGCAGTGGCCAGTGTGATCCAGAAGGATGATGTGTGATTCCCCTATGTATTCTATGAATATGTTTTACTACCATTGGTTAATAACAAAGCTATTTTGGCCTATGGCAGAGCACAATATAGCTAGGCAAAAAAAAAAAAAAAGAAAACTAATCTGAATGCAGGGAGAGAGAAGGCAGAGTCAAGCAAATGCCATGTAGCCACCCAAGAAGCAAGATGTGAGGTAACAAACCACGAGCCTTGTGGTAAAATATAAAGTAATAGAAATGCGTTAATTTAAGATACAAGAGCTAGGTAGGAATATGCCTGAGCTAATGGCCAAACTGTGTTATCATTAATATAGTTTTGTGTGATTATTTGGATCTGGGTGGGTGGGAAACGAAAATGCAGTGTCAATTTACAAGAGGAAAAAAAAACTGCCCCTTCTGTTGGTTTGCCCAGTCGAATTTGTCACTGACCTGATTTGAGACTGCAGACATTTCATGCTTAGATGAAGGAAGAGGATGAAGATGCTTCTCAGTTCTTTCGAAGCTTTAGCATCATCTAACCAGAATGATATGGAAATACAGTTTCATATTTCTTTTGATGCTTCTTGTTTCCCATTGGTGATCATCAGAAAATACATACCATTTTGAATCATTATGACCAAACCCACCAGGAGTATCATTTGGAAGGTTTGTACTGGTGCTGGGCAGAGTGAACAGTTACCTGCTGGCAGCACTGGAAACTGTGCCTGTCATTTTGAGAAAGGTTCTTAGTGCTTAGGACTCCGACATATGTACATACATACACACACATATATATATGCATATACATAGATATGTATATGTATGTGGTTTCAAACTTATTTTACAAAGAAAGAGAGAGCTGGTCTTCAGGGCAGGGCAAGCTGCAAAAGAACACAGCAAGTGGTTGTTTACACTCCGTGAGTGCTTGGGAATCGCCACGCTTCACTCTCAACCCAAGCTCCACGTGTTTTGCTATGAGTACTACTGTGCTTCTAGAAGACGGGAAAGGGGGAAAGCAGGTCTTAGAAGAGGAACTATGCTATAGGATGTCCCACTTAGGGATAAGAATACAGGAGGGGAAATGCCAGTGGAGAAAGTGCTTGGCTAGAGTTTAGATCATCAGAAGCCATTTAAAGATGGATGTGGTGGTACACAGCTATAATCCCAGGGGACTGGAGGGACAGCTCAGTGGCTAAGAGCATGTAATTCTCTTCCAGGGGACCAGGGTTCCATTCCCAGCACCCACATATGTTCTGTAATTCTAGTCCTAGGGAATCCAGTTCCCTCTCCTTGCCACTGAGTGTGCTGTACACACACATACGATGCACACACACATATACGATGTATACACATACACACATGATGCACACACACACACGATGCACACACACATATACGATGTATACACATACACACACACGATGCACACACATACACACTCACGATGCACAGACATACTTGCAGGTAAAACATATATGTACACAAAATAATACTTTTTTAAATAAAAAAGAAAGTGGAAGAGGAAGGTAGGTAGACTTCTGAGGTTGTCCTGTGATCTCCACACACGCACACCTATACTCATGCATATACACACATATACACCCACACACATGTACACACATGCACACCCACACACATTAAAAAAGCAGAAGAAAAATACTGCATCTATGAAGGTATTCAATATAACTTTGTGGCGGCATATCGTATCATGATGCAGAAGCAGAAAACAATAAACATATAAAATTTATGCCGCATGGTAACCGGCAACTAAAGAGTATCTAAACACCAGCCGTGGGGGAAGGAGTCATGGCACTCTTGAAAGAGGAAACTATGAAATGGCTTGGACACTGTGGTGATAGTTGTTTACAGGTGTGTCGCGGGGCGTGCACAAACCAAATCAGCTGGGTAAAGCAAGGGGACTGTGAGCAGGTATTTGCATTCATTATTCTTTACCCTTTTCATTTTGAAAACCTAAGTAAAATTATTAAGCTCCCCCCCAGGTTTGGTTCACTCTTCTCCTTTGGTGAAGACATGCATTAAAAGAGTTACTTCCTGTAAGTTTTCAGTACAAGAAACAAAAGGCCCAGGCAAGCAGAGCTGGCAAGTCCCCAACTCCAAATGATAAGGTTTTCAACACCTGAGGAAAGGTCGCTCAGAGTGAAGGCATCAAAGGCAGCCATGAGCCAGCCATGGCAGAGCCCGGTACAGTGTGGTTCTTTCTCAGCCGTGTGGCTGCTGGATTTGTCCCTTTCTTCATCTGCACAATGGGAAGAGGGGCAGTTGTCCTTCTTGTGGGACAGAGATGTGCATTTCCCCCTTGCCTGTGAAGCACAGCAATGGTACTGCGACCAGTCGCTTGCTGTGCTCCTGACCTACTTGACGCTCCTTAGGGACCAACTCTCTCGAATTTAAAGTAACTCTAAAATGTGGAATGTGTAGATGTCTTTGTCCTTTTAGAAGGCATCGCTAAGTCCCAAATGTTGATTTCTGGAGCCTGAGGGATGTGAAAGTGATAGAGAGGCCTTCTGAGAGAGGCAACTCAATGGAGAAAGTTGTTGACTGCTGAATCAAAAGCTACAGCATCTGCTGTTGATTTGTGGGGCTAAACGTCACCTTAGGTATATAAAATCCTAATGAGGGTCTTGAACTCAATCTTATCATGATTGAAGACCTCCAGCTGGATCATTTCAGAATCCCTACTGTCTTCTGAAATGGTCACTCCAATCCTCTCCCCTCTTAGAAACATCGAGAAGCAGAAGCCTCGCTCGGATGGCTCTTAACTCTTCCTATTCCTCCATCCCCCTCTCCACTGCTTCCCCAGCTGGTCACAAACAGCCTCCCCCATCCGCTGGGACTCTTCATCTGACCTCAGATCTTCTCCATTGCAAGATGGATCCAGGTTCAGTCACTGATGTTGAGACAATACCCAATGATCTTGTGAGAATTGACTAATTATGGTTCAGTAAAGGTGAGGTAGTATACAGGGTACCTTCTCCAGATCTGAAAGCCACTTGGTCCCTCCTAAGATTAAACTGAAGGAATGAAGACAATGTGCTATCCCTGATGCAGACCACCCACCAGCAGGTATTGACAGGAGTCAATAAGGAAATGCTTTGAAATCTGCTCTCCCAGGAGCCATCAACATTGTGCAGGCCCAGCTTTGACCCAGTTGTGCAGGCCTATCTAAAACAGCTGGAAGGCTCAGGGCTCCAGCATGGTCTTGATTATCCTCACGAAGGCCAAAATCTTTGTTCTTTGAGAGTGAGTTTCATGTTGATAAAATGCTAAATCATTCGTCTCTGGGGAAAATAATCATAATAGGTGACATTATTTTTATTTTACAAAAGTCTTGTGACCACATACAAAGTTCTGAGGCCCCTCTGGGGGTGAAGTTCTTTGGGGAGCAATTCTAAGAACAACCCATAGCTCAAGCATGGGATGGGACATCTACTCCTCTAAGAGTGGCCTTGAAAAGCCATCCCCAGGGAAATGCGCCAGTGTGGGTTCAGCAGTGGGGGGCGGGGGGAGGGAGGACCTGTCTGTTTTAGACGTGGTGTCTCATGTTTCTCCAGCACAGAGACGTTCCGAGCAATACCCACTGACTCAATGGCCATCCTGTGGTGTGGCATCTCCCACTGGCTGATCCATGTGCGTTTTTACTGCTGCCAGGTACAAGGAGCAGTTATTTGATGTGTTCCACAAATGGCTGAATTTCCTTAGCCAGGGAGCAGAGTATAAAAGCTCTTTGTATTATCCTCCTCTCTTCCTGAAAATGCTGTGCCTGCTCTACAAATAATCAAATTATGCTCACGTCAAGATTGCTTTAGAATTTTGTTTGTTTGCTGTTGACTTTTGGTTCTTTGGGGGGGGGGGGATTTTCTGGTGTTCAGATCCTCTGGTATCATGTCCATATTAGGCAACCTCTTCTTCCTCATTTACCCAAACATTAAGAAACAAGGGCATGTCAGTTTGGCGACTCTGTTTTGTGAACATGACATTTGATGATCAATAAAGCAGTCTGGCTGCCAAATAGAAGACGAACAGCACAGTGGTTTCATTGTTGTTGTGTGGGAGTTTTTTGTTTGTTCGTTTATTTTGTGTGTGTGTGTGTGTGTGTGTGTGTGATCCATTAAAAATTATTTTCTTTTCAAAAAGCCAGCCGTTGGTCAGTAGTCAGCAGGAGTACAAAGAACATTCTGGAGGAGTTGTAGGATGCCTTGTGTTCCTCTCCAAGGCTAAGTAGATCTAGACAGGTGCTGCTGGTGTTGGGCTGTGCGTGTGTGTCTTGGAGGGAAAGTGTACAAGTTCCCGTCTTGACCGTGTTTATGGATACCATTCAGGTTGGTCAAGGAGAACCTGCATTTTGTAAAGCTTTTCCTTCAAAAACGTAAGCAAGACTACAGTTGTTCCTGATGGCCGAAAGTAGAAGGGGAAAGGGGCTGGGGATGTTGCTCAGTGGTAGAACACTGGCCTAGCGTGGTCAAGGTTCTGTGTTCAGTCCTTAGTGCTAAACAAAACAAAACAAACAAAAAAATGGGGAGGGGGTCGAATCTTAACGTCAGAAACAAAGAAATCTAGCTAAAATATGGAGGAGTTGTGCTCAGAGAACCTCCCAGGCCTGAGTTGAACAAGCAGGGCAGGGCATAGGCTTTGCAACAGGGAAAGGCTGACCTTCCCTCCTGACTGCTGATTGCTATCTGCCGCTGATCATTACCTGGTTTTGAAGGTAAAAGTCGAATGTGCTCACACCTCCGAGAATAACATTAATCCCCTCTGCAGAAATCCTTGTGGGCTGCGCTGGGGCTCCGAGGAGAATTTCACTTTTCCCTTTATCTCTGCCTTCCATCTGGGCTGTCAGGCCTGTCGCATACCTGCAGCCTACAGCCTGGAAATCAGGGACTTTGATGTTCTAAAAGACGCTTTATCTGGGGGTAATTTTCACCAATTCTTACGTTATTGTGTAGGATACCCGGAGACTCTGAGAATGAGCAATGGCTTTGTCCGCTAAGATCAGAGCAATTTGCCAGCTTTACCGAGGGACAAGGTCTCATAAAGGGACTTTTGAGCTGTGCTCTGTCAACAGCACTGGGAAACTGGCACCACATCAACTCTCTGATTATGGATAGCTCAAGCCTCAGTGGGCAGAGAGAAAGGCTATGGGCACACGGAATTCCTCCGAGCCGGAGCTGGAGACCCTTCGGCTTATTACTGGCTTACAACTGGAATTGTTTTTTAATTAAAAAGGCAATTCATATAGGAAGGAGGGGAAAGGTGAGGCGTACGGTGCAAAGCAAGTCTCCTTCCCATCCAGTTCCTAGCTGACTTCCCTGCTCCAGCCGAGGTCCTGTTGCCCAGATGGATGTGGCTGTGAAGATTCCAGAAGTTCTCCGAGCCTGAACCTTCCCTACCTTCCACCAAGTGAGTGGGCACACTCCACCCGGCCTCCTGCTGGACCCACAGAGCTATGAATTTACCCTTAGAGAGGGTAATGTCTGACTTTACCTATTCTTATTCCTCTAGGACGTTTTGCTCAGCATTTGGACACCCAGCTTGAGTTCTCGCAACGTTCACACGAGATGGGTTCAACTATTAAGTTCCTGTTGGGCCAGTATTGCCAGTGTGAAGGGGTCAACCCAAGATTCAGAGCCTGAAACTGTCTGTGACCACTCTCAATCTAGTCACTGTACAGCCACTTCATTTGTCCCCTTGTCACACATGTTGGCACAGTACATGAGCCCTTGATACTCGAACCCATGAACCGGACTATAAACTTGACCAAGGCAAAGCGGCAGAGGTGCCACTACACTCTTGCTTCATAAACATCGTCTTCTCTTTGGAAGAATATCCAAGCAATATTTCATTACTTTTCTCCCATTTTGCTCCCTTTGTGCAGTGGGTATCCTGTTTCCTGTGGAACTATTTTGGGTGCTGTTTCCTAACTGGTAGGCACCAGGTTCAGAGTCTGTCTCCTTTTATGTGTCTTTGCATGTTACTGAAGGATAAAACCCTGGAGAAACACGGTCAAGGAAGAGACACCAACAGAGTCACCTCCCAGGCTACGCCAGTCAAATATCTCATGGATTGTCCTGTTTCTTCATGAGAATGGACACTTTTCTTTGTCATTGCCAGCTTGAAAGATCTAAAACATATTACATTTCAAAAGTAGAAGAAATTGGCGTAGTTATGATGAAGGATGGGCAGCCAATGCTAGTCATTTTAACAAGTAAGCAGCCTGGCTTACTTGTTGCTTGTTTACCTGTTGTTAGCTTATTGAATCTCCACAGATCACTACATATTATGGAAATCAGATTTTTCTGTGCCATCTACCAGACTGTGGCTTATTTTTCTCCCCAGATGGTGACTTACATCTTTTGCCTCATATGTGACTATATTATTTCTGGTTTAAAATCCAATTACATGATCAGATTTATAATCCTTACTACATAGTATATTGTCAGAAAAAGGCAAGATGTTTTCAGTGTCCTCGAGCCCTACATGGTGTCTTGCCAGTTTCATCGTTTACAGATATTTAACTACATTTACAAAATTTTGGTTAAATGGAATAAAATAAGGATTACATTATTATTATTGTTGTTGTTGTTATTATTATTATTATTTACTGTTTTTCAGATTGCTACCCAATTGTCCCCAGCTCCAGGTCTGAAAAATCTACCTTTTAATCTGTTTATTTCAAGAACAGATATGGACCAAAGTCCCATATGCTTTTGTTTTGAGGTGCTAGGCTTGGACTTGGGGCCTCAGACACTCTAGACTGTTCTGTAACTGAGCTGTATCTGTGGCTGTCTTCGGTCTGGCATGCTTCTGTACTCTCTATACAAGATTCCCTTGATATTTATTGATAACATGAAAACCAAACTACGGCTTCCACTGTACTAGAGGGAAATCCAATCCTGTCCTTTGGACCTTGAGTCTCTTCCTGGACCTTTTTCCCTACGTGACTTCCACATTACCTTGTGTCCTTATGTAGTGCTGTCTGTTTACATCAATCTGATACAAACTCAGGTCACTTAGGAAAGGGAACCTTAGTTGAGGAGTGGCCTCTGTCAGATTGGCCTGTGGACATGTCTGTGGGAAGTTTGTTTTTGTTTTTATTGTTTTGGAGGGCCCATGGCATTATGGGCAGTGCCTCCCCTGGGTAGGTGGTCCTGGTTTGTATAAAAACAAACAAACAAACAAACAAACAAACAAACAAAAAACTAGCTAAACAAGCCAAAAAGCATCGTTCCTTTTAAGGCTCAACTTCAGTTCCTATCTCCAGGTATCCTGACTTGAGCTCCTGTCATGTTTTTCCTGGATGGTGGACTAAAAGTGTAGGCTGAAAGCCGGGCGATGGTGGCGCACGCCTAAAATCCCAGCACTCGGGAGGCAGAGGCAGGCGGATCTCTGTGAGTTCGAGACCAGCCTGGTCTACAAGAGCTAGCTCCAGGACAGGCTCTAAAGCTGCAGAGAAACCCTGTCTTGAAAAACAAAAAAAAAAAAAAAAAAAGTGTAGGCTGAAATACAATTTTCTCCTCAAGCCGGTTTTGGTCAGTTTATCATAGCAACAGTAAAGTAGCTAGGACAGAAATGGGAACCAGGGCAGTGCTACTGTGATAGACCTGACAAGGTTTTGGGCAGGATTGTGGAAGCATTTTGGAACTTCAGGCTGGAAAAGTCATTGATACTTAGAGCTTAACAAGGTGCTATGGGAGCTTAGGTGATAGGAATGTTGAGAAGATTGCAGAAGAGGGAGGCCTGGCTTGAGAAGATTCAGAGGGGCCATTAATAATTAATAATATTAATAAACATTAATAATATTTTGGACCAAGAATCACTGGAAATGAAACCTTTCCTTCTTGGGATAACTGAAGCTGGTTTAGTTGATGTTGAAACAATCAGCTGTTATTAATAAGAAAGCAGAATCTGTGAGATGAAATCTTCTGGGAGTATTTCCTCAGTGTCAGCACACAGAAGCTGTGGTCCAGCTGCATCTCAAGCTGGAAACCAAAATTGGCAATGTGTAAGAGTCTCCCATGTGGTACTGATTTAGAAGGTATGAAGGGATCATGGAAAGCAGCTGAGGCTTGGCACTGTGAGAGGCAGGAAGAGGTCACCGGTGAAGGTGCAGTATCAGTTGTAGTGAAGAACTTAGAACAGTAGAGATGCCAGGACCAGGGGAACATTGCCAAAGACAGCATAAGGTGCCTATGGTGTGGAGCAGAGCCAACTTGGGCTTAGGAGACAAGCTGCAGCTACTATAGACGTCATACTGGAGAGGCGGGCCTATTCAAGTCCTTTGGAGCCCAGAAGACCACAGTTGAGTCCCAAATGTCAGACATGGAGCTATAAGATTTGCAGCTACACTGCTAGACTTTGTTTTTGCTTAAGCATGATTATTATTATTATGTCTTGGTTCTGTTCTCTTGGAATAAGAAAATGTGTAACACAGTTTAAAGACTTTTTTATCATCTACTTCATTTTTTGTTTGAGATTGTAATTTTTTTGTTCATTTATTTTTACATCTCAACCAAAGTTTCTCTTCCCTCCTCTCCTCCAAGTTCCCCACCCTACCATCTCCTCCCATACACTCTTCCTTTGTTTCTCTTCAGATACAGGTGGGCCTCCGATGGATAGATGCCAGCCAGGTATATCAAGCTGCTGTGAGACTAGGCACCTCCTCTTCTAGTAAGGCTAAATCAGGCAGCCCGGTTGGAGGACTAGGTTCCAGAAGCAGGCAACAGAGTCAGAGACAATCCTTGCTCTCACTGTTAGGAGTCTCACAAGACGATCAAGTTATACAACCATAGTGTATATGCAGAGGGCCTAGGTCAGTCCCGTGCAGGCTCCCTGGTTGTCAGTTCAGAAGAGACTGAATTTTTAAAGAGATCTTGGGTTTTTAAAGTGTTGAAAATGTTAAGAGTCTGTGGGACTTAAAAAAGTTGAAATGTATATTATATTATTTGTATTAATGTGAGATCTTAGGGATAAACAAGAAAAGAAAGGTCATGGCTTAATAGCGATGTGTTTGCATGTGAAATTGAGAAGGAGTCTATTGTGCTGATGGGTTTTTTCAATTTAACACAAATAGAGTCCCTTGTTAAGAGGGGGAGGGACCTCATTTGAGAAATTGCCTCCATCAGAAGGCTTGTGGGCATGATTGTGGGAGCATTTTCTTGATTAGCAATTAATGTAGGTGGTCCTAGTTCACTGTGGGAAGTGCCAACCTTGGGGAAATGATATAGGGTTGTATAAGAAAGCAAGCCAAGAAAACTGTGGGAAGCAAGCCAGGTAGCAGATTTTTCTGTGGTCTTTGTTTCAGTTCTTGTCTCCTGCCCTGGATTACTAGGATAACGAACTGAAAAGCGTAAATAAATAAATCGTTTTCTCTCCACGTTGGTTTTGGTCAGTGGTTTATCACAACAGAAAAGCAATTAGAACAGACTGTGCAGTTAAAAAGGAGAAAGTGATCCTGTCATTATCTTTGTTAAAACTGCAGATGAAGGAAGTTTGTCGTCTTTACAGCATTGAGTTTCTTTATCCAGCATTAAATACTCTCCCTTGCTTTTGCTCTTTTGTATATGGTTTTACTCATGGAGTGCATTTATGTGAGACTTCTATATTTCTTAGGTGTGACACCGGATAGTCTCTCTTCTTTTAAAAAGTATTCTTTTACACCGTATTTTTCTTTTAAAATGTGGATTTGTTAATTCTTTGATCATTTCTAGGATGGATTTTGATCATCATATTCACCCCTTTAACTCCTTCCAGATTCATGGCCCCTACCAACCTCTCTCTCTCTGTCTCTCTCTCTCTCTCTCTCTCTCTCTCTCTCTCTCTCTCTCTCATAGTAACTAGGACTTAAATTTTTGTTGGCCATCTGTTTCTGGATGTGGGTCCACCCACTGGAGAATGGTTGGCCACCAGGAGCCATACTCTTGGGGAAAACTGACTCTCCCTCCCTCGAAGCCATCAACTGACAGAGCTCCTGGGTTGGGGTGGGGCTCATGATCTAGTCACGCCCAGAAAATACTGTTTTGCTCAAGTCTTCCCCAACCTCTGCCTCATGCATTCTCTCTGCTCCCTGGGAGTGGGTGAGTGATGCATACAACCCATGTATGGACGAACACTCCACTGACACATGTTCTCTGCACTTGGAACAGTTGCCAGTTTCTGTGTAAATCGCCATCCACCGGACAAAGAAATGTCTGCAATTATATTAGTCTGTGATTAGAGAGATATAAATTAGAGAGCAGTTTGATACTACATCCATTTAGTAGCATTAATGGTAATAGACTTACCCTTGGGGTCTGTGAAATCCACAGCCATGGTTTCTTGGCCAGATTTACACTGCCGAGCATATGTTGCCTCCTGTGGAGGAGGTCTTAACTTCAATCAGAGAGAGTGGTTTGTTATTTCTATATTATTTGTGCCAATGTTGCACCCATGGACATGTCTCGTTATGCCAGTCATTGCTGTAGCTCACAGAGTCCTTTCATAGCTGGTAAGATTATTGGTGACGGTCACCCCTGTCACCGCCCCCGCCTAGCAGCCTACATAATATCTGTAGGTACTATGAAAACACAGAGGACGTTTCCTGGTCACTATCCATGTGATTGTGTCCATGTCCTAGGTCAACGTGTATGTTGTTTTCATCTATGGCATCTTACTATGAAGTTCTGGTGGGCACCCAAGAACAATGGTAACAACCCGTGTTGGTTTTGAGGTCTGTAGAACACCCTTGACCAATAACTTGAGAGGAGACATCCTACACCTGCCACTGAGCTTTTGATTTGGCAGTCAATGCCATCTGAGAGGAGACCACTATTGTTTCTCTTACTTGTGAAAGCTACTGAGTTCTATATAACTTTTCTTTAGCCGTTTAACGAAAATCCCTTGATTATTCTTAATGGTTTCTTCGTTAATTCTCCTGCGTGTCTCTGTGTTTGAGGCACATTATTATTTAATATTTGCAATCATGAAAATGACTTTCTTCTCAATTTGTGTGCATCGCATGTCTCTTGTCTGATCGCACGGGCTGCAATGCCAATACAACTTTAACTGACCGTGCTGATCGTTTCTGTTGACTTTGGTACCGATGCCTTTGACTCTTTCTCATGACACTGCTGATTTGCATCTGCATGAATGAAATCATGGTGGTTGCATTTGCACTTTTTACAAATACTTTTTTCTAAATGTATGAATAATTATATTTCTCTTCTCACCTCTACACTATATTTGCTAGCTCCCCTAAGCTAAGTCCTGTTGGTTGGAGTGTAGTTTTCTTTTAAAAATACAGTTGAATTAATTAGACGTTTTGGTAGCTATGTTCATGAGTGAGTCCCAGCCACATTTTTTGTTAAGGATCATCTGAATTCCATGCACAATACTAATAAAATGCATATGAGATTTGGCATATGACCCAAACTACATTTCAGATAAGTGTCCTATAAAGTACATAATTCAAAGTTGGAGTTGGGGCCATGGGGCAAGCAATCTGAAGAGAGAAATCTTTGTCTTACTCCATTTTAACCAAAACCAAAACTGACTCCCCCCCCCCCCCCAAAAAAAAAAACCAACCAGACAAACAAACAAACTAATGCCCCTCCCTGGGAAACAAAACAAAAAACAAAAACAAAAAAAAAAAAACCACAAATGTTTGGGTTTGTCAAACAAACTAAAAAACCCAAGAAACGAAACAAAAAACTTCTTTGGGGAGGATTTGTCAAATTTTATAATTAAATAAACATTTCTGACTCATAAAAGTAATATGTTGAATATGCTCTTGTACCTTGGATTAATTCATGTGATAGAAAAAGGTCATGGGCAGAAAACCAGGCAAATCTAAATGAGACCACAGCTGTGTTTGGGTTTTGTTCCAGCACTCAGTTCTGACACAGGGACCATGGTGACAGAAGATGGTGCTATCAGGGAGCGCTAGGAGAGGGACATACAGAATCCTGCCCCATCTTGCAGTTCTCTGTGAATCTGAAAGCCTTTAGTAACTGGAAGGAAAATGATCTGGAAGAGCAGCTCTGAGAACACTGACAGCAGCTCAGCTTTGCCGGCTTGAGAGAATTCGTCCCGCACCCAGCTGGGCTAAGGGCTCTCCAAGAACCTTTCCATAACTCTGAAATCCTTATGCTACAGGCTATTCTGTTTCTATGGCTGCCTCTTCTGACGTCTACTCTTAGGAATTTATGTTTTCTTGTAGAACAATGGCTTTTCACACTTATTTTTGTAATGCTAGGCAGGGTTGTTCCTCATTTTGGAATTATATCCCTTGTAGTTGAGAATTTTCCCATTTCTATATTTTTCTTCCACATTTCTTCTCCCTTTTCCCCTTGGTTGGGCTAACAGTTTATTTCAACAGCTTTAATACACGTATTTAATAATTATTTAATTATCTAGCATGGCTCTTTTTCCAGAGGAATACCTCTTAGACTTATTTACATTTTCCCCCACTTTTTACCTTTTCTCCTTTTATTCTTTCACTTCTCCCTGGCATCTCCTCAAACTTGTTTTATTTCTCCTCCCTTTAATGTATTTTAGCCGAAAGTGAACCCTGGTAAGTACTTAAGGCTATGGGATTTTCTCAAGGTGCCACTTCAGCGGAATCACACACACACACACACACACACACACACACACACACACACACACAGGGCCCTCCGAGGAGGCCGGCTGCCGCTGTGTCCCTCAACCTCAGCTTTCAGTGCTGCTGTCATACTCCATCCCCATGTTTTCTACAAGGCCGCTGAGGAGATGGAGCCACCAGTCCTCCAAGCTGGGCACCTCCCTGCTTTGTCAATTGTCTCAGTGGGAAGGCATTGCTTGGAGTCATTCAGAAACATGGCACATAAACCCCAGTGTGGGCTTTATGATTATTAGCGCGCAACCTATAAAACTGCCACTCCAGCGCTGAGGCTTCTTAAGGAATAGATTTGGACTCGTCCTGCCAGTCTCTCGCAGTGACTCAGGCTGATGGAAATGATACAACTTCCGAGGGCTGAATTCCGTTCCGTTGCCGATAGCATTCCCCACTTTCCTCCCTGTCCCAATGCGGTGGGTCTATCCTCTTGGTCTCATTTGGCCGATGGCTTTCCCGGTCTTCCTTGCCAGCCCTCGGGTGTGCATTCTTTCCCGAAACACATCAGCAAATCAGATTACTGGTGTGAGCTTCCCCTTCCCCCCGGGAGGGATTTATTTAGGTACAAGGAAAAAGACACGTGTGTTTTGTGTTACACACCATTGACTGTAGCCGTCCAGAGTTCTGTAGGGCTGAAGGATGTTTTCTATTTAGTTGCTCCTGGAAGCCAAGAGGTCTTTTCATTGCTGTGTGGAACGGCCCAAGTCCCCTCTGTCCCTCAGTTCCAAGTACATGAGGGAACTGCTGTGTCCCCTTGTGGTCCTACTTTCCCTTTAGTGCCCTTCTGCGTCTCTCTTTGAAAGGCTCTTCTTTACGACAGACACAGGCACACATGAACTCCAGGAGAGCACATTCCCACAGCGTAGACACTCCACCAGTACTCCAGTTGAGAGTTACATAGTAGTAAATAGCTCATGGTAGCTGCTATTATCTTATAATTATGAGCAGAAAAGAATACAGCGTGCTAAGGTGTGCTACTGCCATGGAATCCAGCTATCTTGTGTGTGTGAGTTTGTGTGCTTTCAGGGGTTTGACGTGACACAGAGGAAGCCAGCCATCGGCACAAGAAACAAGCGCATCATTTCTCAATTTGAGCAAGCTCGAAGTGTCATCCGGTCATACTTACTCATGACACCAATAACATCAACCAAACAGTGTCGGTCTTCACACCGCATTCGCCACGATGCCCTTTTCAGGGCCGCACATAAATCGGTGACGTCAGCTCCATAATCCAGGAGTTTTTATTCCTATTTTTATGGGAGAACACTGAGGCTCAGAGAATGACTAATTCACCTGAGACTCTGGCCGGAGAATGGGACCTGCAGAAAGAGGCATCGAGATTAGCCTGATAGATGCCAGCTGGAAGAGACATTAGGGACCTCCCTCTGTCAGGGCTACATGAGAACATGCTCAATAAAGCTCCAAGGCGTCCCTGCCACCAAGAGACTGGTGATCTATGAATGACCCGTGAAGGCTGGAAGCCTCCTCTAGTGGTTCTCTGTCTGTTCCCAACTCCCTGGCTCGCTCCCATGCTTGGGAGTACAGTCTTCTCTGATAAACGGTCTCTATTTCTATCACTATCCATGTGTCCCAGGTCCAGTCCTCTCTTGTGAGACATCAGAACCTGGGAATTTCAGTAGATGCCCTCTAGGATTTAAGATATCTACAGGAGGATGGAGCGGAGGCCACAGGGGCCAGGGGGCCAGGGTACCAGGGAGGAATGCGGTTTTCCTTCCTAGGGTTTCTCCCACAGCCCTCTGGGTCCCTTCCCTCAGAGTGGCCGGGTGAAGAGTCAAAGGGACCATCGTGGAGTCAAGTTCCTTTGAAACAGAAATACAAGTGCAGACAGCTTGCCAACCCCTTCTCAGGAGGCCCCTTCTACCTCATCTACCTCCAGAAAATCATGACATTAGGACCACCCTGAGCTAGTTTTAGGCAATCTTTATAACCTGTTTTATAACCTACTTTGTCTTAGAATGTGACTTTTCTCTTAAGGGTGAAATTTCATTTCATGGACAATGTAGGCTTGCAGCTACTTAACTTTCCCTTGGGTCATTATTTACCGCTGGCTATAGTTCAAAGCCAGGAAATGCCCCTCAGAAGAGCGGCTGTCAGCCCTGTATCCATACTGATTTTCTAGGGTGCAGACTGCTGAGGTGTGGCTTCAGGGTTTTTTATTTTATCTTGCAGTTAGCCTGACAGTCAAGGTGAGGACTGTACAAACGTTCTTTAACCTGTCAGTCAGGTGTGAACACACCCAGTCAACAGCCCTGGGAGCCTGGGAGACAACCCTATCCTTGACGCTTCTGGAGGTGCTTCAGAGTGGACTGAGGGGACTTCTTTTCTTTAATGCTGTCAACAAACCCAGAACCGTTTGCTAATCACAGGTACAGAATAATCCTCCCTGTGGCAGGGAATGCTGAGGAACAGTGAGCTGGGGTGACAGGCTAGGGCAGATAGAGCATTGAGTGAGAGCCAGGGTGTGCGGCTCTCACGGGAGCCAAGGAGATCAGCTTCATGGTGACCCGGGTCGTTGCCTCTCCGCCGAGGTTCTTTTGGAATCCTGGGGGTGGGGGCATAGCCTGGGTTGTCCTCAAAATTAGGGTGCTGAGTGTGAGAGGGCAGTGCCATTAAGTCGGGTTGTTAACCATATCAGAAAGTAAATGCTCCTTTGTTGGAAGTTTCCTGAAGTCACCAGGGCAAATTCTTCACTCTGGGTCTGTACAGGTTCAAACCAGAAGGAACCGGTTTCCAGAGCACTCATACCAGCCAAGCTGATCCACCTAAAGGAAAGGATTCAACTTCCACTGAGGTCAGTTCATTTTAGCAGCCTGCATGGGACTGCTAACTGGACCAGAGAACTGGCCTTGCGATCCTAGAAAGGCAGCCACGCAGCCTCTCCTTGGCTGGATCTGGGAAGGTTCACCTGGAACTGGAAATATTTGCTCTGCCCTTTCCTCATTAGATTTGCAGATTAGCAGGCATGACACCAGAATTTATTTTTAGGGAATGGAGCCTCTTCATTTTGGACTGCATTTTATAATTTGTTTTTGTTTTCTTTTCTGAGACAAGGTCTGGATATGCACTCGAAGCTGGAATTCACTGTGGTTCAGGCTGGCATCGAACTTAGTTATGCCTTCAGGACCACAGCTGTGCCCTGCACACATCTTGCTATTTGCTTGTCTAGGCATGTGTGTTTTGTGTGTATGCTTATCTAAACAAGCACATATTGATTTGCTTTCATAGGTCATGTACTAGTCACTTTCTGCATATGCTTCTTCACTGGAGAAAAAGAAAACAGAGAATATATAAATACAATAAAAACAAAACCTTTTCAATTTGCCAAGAAAAAATACTAATACAAATAATAAGATATTGTGGTGGTTTGAATGAGAATGGACCCCATAGGCTCATATATTTAAATACTTGATCCCCAATTGGTGGAACTGTTTGGGAAGGATTGGGAGGTGTGGCCCTGCTGGAGGAAGTGTGTCACTGGGTTGGGCTTTGTGGTTTCAAAAGACTCCTGCAATTCACAGTGCTCTCTCTCTACCTCATGGTTGTAGACCAAGATGTGATCTCTCAGTGTTTCTTTGATTTGCCATCATGGACTCAAACCCTCAGAAACTATAAGCCAAATTACACACTTTCTTTTATAAGTTGTATTGGTCCTGGTGTTTACCACAGTAAAAGAGAAGACAAAAAGACAGATATATATTTTAGAATGTTAAAAAAAACAATTGGACACCCTTAAACTAAACAACTTAAACAAAAAAACTGATGTGAGCACCATGTTTTATTTTAAAATTAACTTAAGAAAGTATACATTTCTCCAAGGAAAATAGCAGTGTACCCCAGCCTAGGGCTAGGCATCTGGCATCAGAAGCAGTGGGGACTCAAGAACAAACCTCATCCTTGGAGGCCACCACAACTAAAATATCTTTCACAAAATGAGCTGTTAAGAAAATGCAGTGTTGAGTCATAATCTGGAGTAGGTATTTGCAAACATAAGATTAGGGTCACATCCAGAGTATGTAAAATTCTTTTTGTGTTTCAAAAGTAAGAAAATAAATGACACAGTAAAAAAAAAAGAGTGGATACACAGAAAAAACAAAACAAAGAAAAACAAGTGGAGTAATTGAACTGGCACTTTACCCAGGAAGATTTAAGGGTAGCACACAGGCACCGAATGATATTCTCAGAACCCCCAGCTGCATCAGAAAATGAATGTAAGACCACCCAGACACGTTGATCCATTGCTAGATATTTGTTCCACAGAAATGAATACAATGTTCATGCAAAAACCTGTTTGGAAAACATTCATATTTGTCATGACCAAAAAAACAACCTTAGTTTTTCATTGGACAATGAATCAGCTGTGTTAACTATAAACCACGGAATACTATTCAGTGAGGAAAAAATAAAGAATTAACTCTGGATAAAATGATAACTTACATGAATGTCAAAGCCATTACACGGAGAGGAGTAAACTAGTCTTAACAGGCTACCTCCCTGTGCTTATGTGACATTCTAGAAAAGACCAAACTAGAGGAGGTGGGGGTGGGGGAAGAGCACAGCTGGGGGGAAGGGCAGCAGGAGGGAGGTGCCTGATGTGGTATTTGGAACCCACTGTGGAGGTGGGTACATTGGTTTACCTGTGTCCTAAAATTCCTTGACCAGGTTATAAAATGAAAAGGCTTTTGTTCTGCATGTAAATTTTAAAGTAAACAAAACCTTATCTAACATTTATTGAATACTTATCACATGCTCAGTCCTTTTCAAAGTGTGATGTCCCAGGTCATGAAAAGAGAGTGGCTTCTTCCAGCCCCAGCCTCTCTGTCTGGAGCTTTCCACCACACCTTGTTGTCTCTTCAGCTGAACACAAAGGGAACCTGGAATCTCAGGGATACTTAACGTGAGCCCTGGTGACTGCCGTAAAAAGACATTCACCTGGCCTGCTCTGGGTGCCATAAATTGGTGCATGTGATCTGTCTCTCGCTACCACGAGCTTGGGACAGGCTGATCGTGGCAGTTCCTAAAATCAGCCCTCCCGGTGCATAAACTTTATAAAAACCCAACTCTTGACCCAGGCGTAGATAGGGCCCAAAAGGACACCCTCATCAAAAGAGCATGGTCCTAGACCAGGGTTATACCCCGGGGTCCTGGGACCAGTCTTTCACAAATTAAGGCTCGGAAAGATAAGTGCTTGGTGCTTGGAGATTACACAGTAGATAGGGTACTTCTCATACCCCCAAGGGGACCTAGTTTGGCTCCCTAGCACCCAGGAAAAGCCACATGCAAATGTAACCCCAGTGCTAGGGATGGGGGCAGAAACTGAGATCCCTGGAATGCACTGGCTAGACAGCTTGCTAAATTAATGAGTTTCAGTGCCAGAAAGACACCCTAAAACACACACACACACACACACACAGACGCACACGCACACGCACACGCACACACACACACACACACACACACACACACACATGAGGCACGTGCATACACATGGTGACGAATGACTGAATTGATGAAGAGACATTTGATATTGACTTCTGGCCTATGCACACATGGACATGCAGTGAACACCTGGATGCACACATGTACATACATGAACAACACACACACACACACACACACACACACACACCAAAAAAAAAGAAAAAAGTAAAAATGAGCACCATTCTGATAAAAGCCTTCCACAACTAACAGCGTGTGAGAATACTTCTTGGAGACTCTACAGGTCAGGCCTGGACCATCTAGGCTACAGATGGCTCTGTCCTGGCTTGGATAAAGCCAGACGGATAGCCTGGGCCTCTGACCACCAGGGCAGTGGTACATCTTTGGATCAGCATGTCTGCCTTCTCCCCAGGCTGTCACTGTGTGGGGCTGACCTCTATTTGCATTTTCTGCCTGTGGTCCTCACCTACCAGGCAGGGAGCCAGGCTCTGCCACAGTGTGCAGGGAGGAGGGAGTTGTCAGCTTAGTCCCCCAGGAGAAGGCAGAGAGAAAGCCTGTGAGGGTCAGGTGAAGGGAGGACCTGTGAGATTGAAAGCACTGAGTGGAATTTCAAAGCAGTAATCACGGCAAGGCAGATGCTTGCTTGAAGGCTCTTAGGAAGTATGGACTATTTGTCAGACACTGAAGGCAGGACAATTAAGTAGGCTGAGGACGATTCCGAAGGGCTTGCTTGCTTTCATTTATTTTGCTCACGGAGAGCACAGGGCAGATAGGATTACCAAGATCACAAGGGAGAGATGATGTCATTAGGTGATCAGAGAGCCGACTGGTGGGGGCAACTCCCCGGCTCTCACCACCACCACAGCCTCCAACTCCACTGGGAAGGAAGCCAGTGGTTCAGCAGATGCAAGAGCCTTCTGCATCCGACGTCTCCAGACAACACCGTGCTACGCGACTATAGCTCACAGGAGCCATGGCTGTAAAGGGGCACCTGCTCCCTTTTGAACGTTGTTAAACATCTAAATGAGAGGCCTGAGAGATGACTCAATGAGTAAAGACACTTGTACTACACCCGAAAACCCGAGTTCCATCCCTGGGAGCTACTCACACAGTGAAGAGCACCAACTCCTGAAAGATGTTCCCTGACCTTCATATGTGCACTGTGAAAACATGCAAAAAAAAATCAATGTAACTTAAAATTTTAAATGGAAAAATTGAAATTTTGTTTTAAACAGTGTTCAAGTTCTCTTTATCCCTCTGTCTTCTGCATTGTTTTCTTTCTTCCCGTCTCACTTACGGCAAATCAGCTGTGAAATTTCTTAGTCTCTCCCTCCCTCCCTCCCTCCCTCCCTCCCTTCCTCCCTCCCTCCCTTCCTCCCTCCCTACTCTCTCTCTCTCTCTCTCTCTCTCTCTCTCTCTCTCTCTCTCTCTCTCTCTCCCTCTCTCTCTCTCCACGTGTGCGCGTGTACCATGAAACACATGTGGAAATCTGAGGATAACTTCTGAGAATTGGTTCTCCTTCCATCATGCAGGCCCCTGGGATCTGACACAGGATTTTGGGTTTAGCCACAGGGTCTTTACCTGCTGAGCCCCTTCAGCACCCCCACCCCCACTTTAAAGTGTCTGAAAACAGGAAAGGAATAGGGCATTTCCTTACTTTCTGGCAACATTTTCTGCCTGTATTTGTGGGACATTGTCCAATCGACAGCATATGGTACTTACATCTCAAAGGCCAAGTTCCATCGATTTTCTTTCTTTGACTCAAAGTTTCAGGCTGAGTGTCCTGTCCGTGCAATCTTTATTCAGTCCTTAAGAGTCATTTCACCTTTGTCATCCGCTGAGTTTTCCACGCACCTAAGGGAATCCAGAAGCATCCTTTAACCTACCATATGGCAAGTACTTCCACGGCAGGTGCTGGCTACATTGATGTTCTTTTTAGCACCTTTAATGGCAGAGTGCAAACAGCTGGCTTAGTGAAAGAAAGCATAGATATTCACATGCATACAAATCCCACGTAAACACTGGTGACACCAGGAACATGCGACACACTATTTACAATAAATAACAGGCCACACGGTGCTCTTTACTGTAACCTCAGTATAGCTCTGGTACTCCCAGGAGACTGTCATTTTTTTTCAAACTCTTGTATTCACAACAAAGGGATGTAGCTCTTACAGAATCCCTGAGTCAAATATTAGTTGCTAAACAATGGACTATTATCACCTTGTTATCTCATGGTAATCACAACCTTATGGCTTTAGACACAATTTAGAGTTTAATTGGCATTAAAGCATATTAACTTAAGCCCTCGTTTATAGCTTTGCCAATTGCCAAGTGGAAATACTCTCAGTGTTACCAATAACAAGCAACCATGACGTTCGGAACATGAACTTGGAAAGAGGGTTGTGTTAGACTCCCACTATACAAATGTAGTAAGCCACTCCTTATGCTGATGGGTGATTTCCAAGAGGATACCCCCAGAGGACGGATGAGACTGCAGGTAGTGTCTGATGCTTGTATGCTGCTTTTTCCCATGTGTACACACCCATGTTTAATTTATAAGTTAGGCATAAAAAAAGATCAATAACTGTAAATAATAATAAAATAGAACAATGACAACAATCTATTCTAAGTTATTTAAAACATGTGACTTTTTCATTTCTGGAATTTTCCATTTAATACTTTGAGGCTGCAGTTATCGGGGACAACTGAAACCCTGGAAAGTGAATTTTTAGCTGAAGGGCTACTTGAGGCAGGCTGTACTGGGCAATAGCCCCTAGCTGTAAAGAATTCTGACCATTCTACTTCACCTACAGAAACCATAGGCGCTGGGAACTGAGAAGAACCCACCCCGCTCCCAAAGAAACTGCACAAAATAGCTGTAACTTCCTGGTAGCTGCCCACATTTGTGCATATGTTTATGGATCTGATACCCCACCTCTCCAAATGCACTCAGCCCTCATCAGGGGAAGCGTAGGGCTCTTTGTTGTTCTAATAAAGCAGCCCCAGCCCATTGAGATCAAGTCTGCCTCATTTTTCTTACATCTGGAGCTGAGATGCAGGACAATTTCAGGGTCTTCCCAGAAGGCAGAAAGCCCTCCCTTCCCATTCCTCTGGGAGTACACACCCTCTAAGATCACTGGAGAAGCTCAATAGTCACCAGTACCACCTGAGACCTCTGATCTTTTGTGGCCTCACGCTTGTGAGTAGTACAAGTCCTGTAGACTGATCCTTGGTTCTTGAGACTTTATTGATGCTCTATGCAAACCCGGCTTGATGCCAGTCGTCTCAGATTTCCTCTGGATCCTCTCTTTCCATCTTCCTTTGACCCCCTTTCCTCTAAACTCTTCTGCCCAGACTCTGATCTCCAGGCTGAGTCCTTTTGTTGTTTGATCATTGCCATCTGCATACCCAAATTCTGCAGGACAAAGTGATCCTCCATCTGGGTCTGACCAGAGCCAAGAAGCTCTGGGAGCTTCTCACTCCAACAGCCTTGGAGGTTCCTCCAAAATCGTGTTTCAGCTGACTTTGTGACTCTCTGAGTCTTGTGAGTGTGAGGTCTCACCTTCCTTACACATGGGCTCATTTCCATCCTTTCCCCCAAACCTGGGGGATGCCTTGGGCATTGGGATAAGATGCTCCACCAGTCCTGATTGCCATTTCAAATTTAAACCAAATTTAAAAATGGGTTCTAAGTGATCTGTCCTAAAGGCCTCTCCCTTAGCTTGTCTCTGAGATAATCTTTTAAAGATCTTTAGTGAGTTCCAGCCCACCAGACTCGTTCAATTATCCATTCAAACTGGCCACAGTCCTCCCATAATGGCCATCGCTGGTCCCAATTCGAAAATTTCAGTTTTGACATTCTTGCAGACCTAGATAACTTTCTCAGACAAACTGAGGCCCCACCCCCGTGCAGTTCCCCATCCCCTATTGTTTTAACCCTTCTCATCTCAGCCACTCAGTTCCCGCTTATAAGCAAGCCCAGGGCCTAAGCTTAATGCAGCTTGAAAAGAAAAAACAGAGAATAAAATCTATGTTCGGTCCTAATGCCCTCTACTTCTACTGGCGCCCCAAGCATGATTTTTCTAACTGAGATAAGGTGATTTTTTTTCTTTTGGGGATGTCTTTACCTTATGCCTTTGGACTGCCTTTGTTTCTGCCTCACCAACCTTAGATACTTTCTGATTTTATTTCTACTTTTCAATTACTAGTTAGGTCTTTCAGGTTGTCTGTCCTCCATCTGCGGCCACACACAAACTGGCTATGAACATGTAGATCACCGAGTTCAGTCTTACAGGGATTCCAGTATCTTTGGGGCAAGGATAATATGTAAAAATTGTCATAGACTGATTTACTTTACTAAGAAGGTGGCTCTGGAGATGGGGTTTGGCCTGCTCGCTTCAGGCTGAAGCATATCTGTCTCAAAGTTTCTTCCAAAGCCTCTGTCCTGGGTCACGCTGGTCCCCTGACTTTGTGGAAGAGAGAAGAAAAATAATGAAACAGCCCAGGGAAAAAAGACATTGTGCACTAAAACCGGCTAAGAGAAAAACTGTTTTTGATAGGCGCTACTATCTCATGGTGGAGGGACTATAATAAAAGCTAACAGGGTGTTCATACATGGGAAGGATAAAGCGCCCCTGTCCAGAATCGCTCGGTAATAACTCCAGCACCACAGTTTTAACAGGGCTCCATCAGCTAAATTCTGTTAGACGACGTAAACATGAATTTAATGACGATCATGATAGTCCACATGCTACAGACATACATAGGTGATAAAGACGTTCTATAGGGTTCACCGGGAAGCTTACAAAGCCTACTTGTCTTACAGTATGCACATAGTATTAGTTTGTTACATCCCTGTCTGTGACTCCACCATCTCTCATTAAGGTGATGTTGCATCATACCCTTAAAGCTGAACACTGGCCTGCTTCGGAACTCCAACTGTGTCTGCTGAAAACAATCTAAGCTGGACTTGTTGAATGTTAATATTCCTTCAAATCAGGACGAGACTGACGAGGTCATTGGCCCATCACCTGAGCACCCACTCACTTCTCCCAAATGGTTTTGTACAATTAGACCTTTGTTACATTAGACCTCAAGGTTTTCAGTGTGTACAGGCTAAAAACTAAAAATGGGAAGGAGATCCGTCTATCCAGCAATAAAGAGCTGTTATATATTCTGAAGAAAGGCTCTGCATATTACCTAACACCTCCCCCTAAAAAAGTCTTAGAACAGCCGGGCGGTGGTGGCCCACACCTTTAATCCCAGCACTCGGGAGGCAGAGGCAGGCGGATCTCTGTGAAGTTCCAGGCCAGCCTGGTCTACAAGTGCTAATTCCAGAACAGGCTCCAAAGCTACAGAGAAACCCTGTCTTGAAAAATAAAAAAAAAAAAAAAAAGTCTTAGAATGAATGATGAGTTTGTCACTGCTCTGCCTCATGGTATTTTAATTTTTTTTAATCAGGAGATATTAAGTCAAAATGGTTATATGTAATTACAGATTCATTTCTCTAAATAATTCCCCATTCTTGGTTCTCATTTACAAAAAATGACCCCCCCAATACCATTTCAGGAGACGGAACTTATAAAGGTTGTAGAATCTGCCTTGATATGTGTCTAATGACTTATGTCTTTGTAATTTTTAAAAAACCTGAATCTTATTAAAAATTATGATGTAATTATAAACACACACACACACACACACACGCACACACACAGGTTCTTAGTCACTCTGTGGCCTGTATATCTACAGTTTTTGATACTAAAAGATTATCAGTGAAAAATGGCAATTTTTAAGGCTCAAACTTAACTAAGATAAAATTATAAAATCCTGATCTTATAAAAGTTACCTCATTGTAAGCTGTTAAAGATCATTAAGACATGCAAGTTAATGGTCAGTCACCTTATAAATGATCGAATTCTCTAATGTGTTCAAAATTGTGTTTGTAGCCATGGAAGTACAAATTTGATTCATTTACAGGGACAAATTTGAAGAGGAGAAACCAATTTACATCTCCCATTATATGTCTTCTATATACGTTGTCAAAGTGAACAAACAAATTTAAAGTAAATATATAGTATGTTTAATGCAAAATAATATTAAAAAGTCAGGTATATTTAAAACTGGTTATGAGAAGTTAAATGCATGAGTAAAATGGGCTAAATTTACAGTACACTTGCATGGCAGGATGTCTCCAGGTTCATGTAGTACCCTTTCCCTCGGGTTGGACACAGCCCCAGAGAATGAATTGCATACTAGCCTCATTACAGGACAAGGATGCATGCACAACAAGACCTGCCAGAGTCTGTGGCTTCTGTCTCTGGCCTGATCAGCTCTGGCCATGTAGGTCAAACAAACAAACCCCTCTCCCTATTTATAGGGAAGATGAGTTAGTTCTTAAGTCTCACACAGCAGAGGGATGCATTCTCTTGCCCAGTGGGGAGGATCTTAGAGTCTGCACTTACATCCTAAATGCCTCAAACAACAGAGAGGCAAATACGAGGATTCTGTGCACAGGGGACCCTTGAACAGCAGCACACCATGGTCCGACTGGAGTGGGACCTGCATGGTAGATCAGTTGGCCACACACTTTACCCTGGCTATCAACTCTTCTCTTAATAGAAGCTAATTCCAGGGTCCGCACCCAAACCATGAACAATCCCTGATTACAGAAGGTTGCCAGATACTTCGTCAAACTCACATTTGGGGTATTTATTCAAACGATCCAAGCGATGTCTTTGAAACTTTCCTCTATAACCCTATAAAACTGACTCAGTGGGGTTCCAATTCTCTTTTGAACTGATGTTTAAATGCTGCATTTACCTGGCTTCTTTTACTAAGTTTCCAGGTGCTTGGTCCTTAGGTGGGAGTCTGATGTAACAAACTGTTTATTACAGTTTCTTTATCTTTCTACAGAGCTCTGGGACATGGGCCAGCCAGTTGTACAATTGTATCTAACTTTACTAAACAAAGTTTATGTTCGCTTTGTCTCTTAAAGTTCCCCACAAAGTCGCGCAGTTATTACCCCCTGACTGTGGGTCTTTTGGCTCTGCTGAGTTTTGCAGTAACCCTCAGATGGACCCTCCTCTGAGGGTCCCTAAGTGTTGCCCTGTCTACAGTGTCCCCTTAGCTCGAAAGGAAATCTGTGTGCTCCAAAGCCCTAAAAGCAGTTCTGGTGACCTGTGAAGTGGTGTGACACCAACCAAGTCCTTCTTACTATGACCCTACTGAGCTCCCCTGCCCCTGCCACTATCCCTCAGAATAAATCTCCACAGAGAATTCTCTTGACTACGCCCCAGCTGGCCTCACTTCTCATCACAATAACATGCATTCCCTTCCCCTGCTTGCCTTAAACCCTGTTTGAGGGACACCCAACTCTCTCCTTTCTCTCTCTCTCCCTCTCTTTCTCTCCTCTCTCTCTCTCTCCCTCTCTCTCTCTCCCCTCTTTCTCCCTCTCTTTCTCTCCTTTCTCTCTCCTCTCTCTCTCACTCTTTTTCTCAACGTGACCTCACATTTTTGTAGAACACATTTTTTAGTAGCTTTCTGAGAAAGGGAAGGGGGGTTTTCTTGCGGGGGGGGGTGCGGCTTCAGACATGCATCTAATGAGAACCCACTTATCTAGGCTTTCAGCGCTTTGTTGAGGCGCTCGTCCTGATTGTAGTCAGAAGTCAGGGCTCACCCTTTCTCCTGCCTAACAAGCAGAGTGATCCCTTCTGTGCTGTGTTTTTCTTACCGCCTCGATTATAGTAATGAACACTCTTCTGCGGCAAAAAGACTTTCATGTGGCACATTATGCTTCTCAAGCCTTTGGCTTTGATATTTTCACCTTGCAAATTCCATCAGACAACAGCCGTCATTCAAGGCTTGTCCCAGTTCATGTTTTTTCCTGCCCCTGTCTCAAATTCTGCACCCAGCACCCGGCTCCCCACAACTGAGCATCAGAACGATAACATCTTAAAAGACAATACTCAAGTCTGAGTTTGTTCCTGGGGGGGTTTCTAGGATGCATTCAGGTGAGACAGAGGATTTTATTTGCTGATTTGTACCCTAATTCTCTTAACGTTTACAATGGAGGCCTGGGACTCAACAACAGCCTGAGGGTTTCCGACTGAAAACTTCTATAAATCCTGCCTCACGAACAATCTTTGTGTAACTCTTTGCAAGGAAATCTGTGGAGATGATAGAGGAGTGGGGAGAAGGTAGGAAGGGCGAGAAAGACAGAGGAGAAAAGTGAGCAGGAAGCAATCAATAAAAAGCTGCTTGGAATGGATATCTAAAATGTAAGCATTCACCCAAGCCAACACTCTCCAGAGCCAGCCAAAGGACTTCTGATGCATTTTGGAAAAAAATGATTATCTTATTTGTTTGTTTGTTTTGAGCCAAGGTCTTGCTGGGTAGCTCAAGTTTGCATAAATTGGCCTTGAACACACTGAAACTCTTCTGCCTCAGCCTTCCAAACACTATGATTATAAGTGTGACTCTATGCTCAGCTCAAAAAAACCTTTTAAAAAGTAAAGAAGAAAAGAGGGGCTGAAGAAAGGGAGGGCTCAGTTGTTAAACACTTGCCTCCCAAATGCCAGGGCCTGAATTTGACACACTGCATGCGTGTAAAAATGGTGGGCATGGTAGTGCACACTTGTAAGTGCAGTGCTGGGGAGATAGAGGTAGGATCTTGGGGCCCACTGCTCAGCCTGTTTAACCTAATTGGTTAGCTTCAGGCCAGTGGATAGACTCCGTCTCCAAAGAAATGGCTAGTGTTTGTGCAGATGACAGCCAGGGTTGTCTGAACACTGCACGCACATGCGAGTGAAGACCCATCTGCATACACACACAAATAAAATTAATAATAATAATAAATAATAATGATAGTAATTAATAATAATAATACACAGAATAGAAGAGAAGACATTCCCTACATTTCAGAAAGTTCTTCCTAGGTCTGTGCTCTTCATTACCCGAGTGAAGCTATGAGGATATGGAATAAGTCAAAACGGTTTTGACAACGCCAATGTTGTTAGAGGTCTGTAGGGGACATCTCGGGGTGAAACTGCCCAAGAACTTTGTCCCATTTCCTGTGATTTCCAGGGAGGGGACAAAGCCAGGTAGACAATGAATGAGGAATTTATTGCTATATCCTCCAAGGCTGGTGTTCTCCCGGGCACAGATAAAGAAACCTGAACACGGGTACTACCTGACCCGTCTTTTACCCAACCAGTCCTGTTGAACCACCCCCATCATGTTCCCATGTGTTCCAGGGCAGCTCACTGCCCTTGCCCCCGAACACCCCCATTTTCACCAATGCTCGGGCTTCCCTTTCCACGGGTTGTGTTTCTCACTTTCCTTCTTGACCTCTGGACCTCTGCTGGCTCTGGATTCATCATCCCCCAAGTATATTCTGTTCTGGCCACGCTGGGCCTCTGACCAGGCCCTGGGAATGGAACTGTGTTAGATCAGTATTGGGCTGGTGCCAGATGAGTATTGGTGAAGGTGGTTGCATTGCCTAAGAAGACAGAGGTCCATACAGCTCCTGCCTTGTCTATGCTCCAGAGAGAGCTCGGTTGTGGGTTGAATATACAATGTGGCAGTTTTCCTCATTCTGTGTGTCAACAATGTTTCTGAGCCAGGACAGAGACAATTTTAAAGTAAGTGTCCACACACAGGTGTTCACAGGTGTTCGGCATCTTACTTCTATCCGGTGGCAGTCCCATGACTCTCCCAAAGCCTCTTACAGAGAGACTCCACCGTAGAGCCAGGGCTGTCTGCACACCGTGCTGTCTGAACACTCTGCTTTTCTCCTCTCCTTCGGCATCATCACTAACCATTGGCTGCAATGCAGTCCAGGGTCTCCTGACCCATGTCCACACACAAGCATGCAAATAGCCCACTAGCTTGTACACCCTCTGCCTGTCCAGGAGGTTTCCGGTAAATCAATCAACTCCGCAGCTTCATGGCCAAGACATAAGAGAGGGTGCCTCCATGACCAGGGTCACGAACAACCAGAAGGATTCTTGACTCCCCTCTATGGACCCAAGGAGACAATCCCCAAAGACCACAGTCAGAAAGGAGCACATTTCTCAGGGTCTGGCTGCCCGGGTCCCATGGCCATCTGATTACATACTTTATCTCATTACGAAGCTAGATTAGCCATGCTACCAGCCAGCAAAAGAATCCGATTTTCTGTTGATGCAAAGTCTGCAGTTTTACATTAATTATAAGGGGGATTCTAGGTTGTTTATGACAGGTTTTACCCAAAAATAAAAGTTTGGGAACAACTTAGGCCTCCAAAAGTGAGGGACGAGGGGGGTTGCTCTCAACAATGGGGGCTTTGACTTGATTCGTTCTCAGTTTTGTTCGTTTCTTTTGAATTTAGTCTTTACCTCAAAAGAAGTAAATTGACAAAGTTAACCGATAGAATTAAGAAGAAATTTGAAATTTCCCACCAAAATTAGGGGGGTATCTTTGAATGAATCAATCAATTTCTATTATGCAGGTTTATATAAGACTACTTTCAGGCAGGTACATAAATGTACATTTAGCAAATTCCAGCCATAACCTGCTACCCTCTTCCTCCTTCCCCCTTTCCTTTCCTACAATCCTCATCGTTCCTCAATTGATTTTGTATCTACTTTCATGGCATTGTTACTTTTATGATAACATATTTATAATGTGTGGGACTCACACAAGAAAGCAAGCACCTAACATTTGTCTTTCTGAAGGGTAGTTCTTCCTAAGGCTCCTTCTTCCTTGATTTCATACATAAAAGGAAAATTCCAGAATTCAGAAGCTGGAGAGATAGATGATCAGAGCCAATTATGTATTCTAATGGTGATTTTAAAAATGACTATAGTTTAAGTTTCTTCTACATCAAAGGAAATGTAATCTACTGCTACCTCCTTGTAACGGCCTATAAAAAAATAATTAAGTTTGTTCTTTGACAAGTCATGCATGTATATAATGCATTCTGATTATTTTCTCTTCCTCCCCTCTCTTATCGCCTTCTCATCTGTATTAACCTTCCCTCTAACCTCCATACTTCCACTCATGACTTTATGTTTCCTGACCCACTAAGTATAACTAGGACCACTTGTGTGTCCATTGGAATGGAACTATCCTTTGGGGTCTGGTGGAGTCACTAGTGGGAACAGCTGAAGGCAGTGACTGCCGCTCCCTGAATCTATCAGTAGCAAATAGTTTAAGAGGAAAGGTTAGGTAGGGCCCTTGGAGTCCTTCCTCCATTGCCCTAGACTACGGATGGGCCTGTTCTCGCACATAACCCTGTGCAGGCATCTGCAAGCTACCATGAGCTCATGACTGCAATGATTGTGCTTTGCCCAGAAGATGGCATTTTCAGCTCTTATCCTCTCTTCCAGCTCTTTGTATTTTATCTTTCCTTTCTTCTACGATATTCCCTGAGCCTAGAGGAGACAGTATAAATGTCCCGTTAAGTCCTTTAGTCTCAGTACCTTATGTAGTCATGGATCTCTACATTCACTCCATTCCCTGGAAAGAGAGACTTCTCTAAGACTAGAGTAGCACATGCGTGCCTATGTGTTTAAACATGGACATTTACAAAGCAGCTTGATACTATATTAATTTATCTAAGCAATAGTATTCAGTTCCCCACTAGGGACCATGATTTCCCCGATTATGGGTTTTTGGCCAGGTTTACAGTATCAAGTATGAATTCTTTCTGATGGAGGGGGTTCTCAAACCTAATTAAAGAGTAGTTGATTACCCCATAATAACTGTGCCACTATTGCCACACATCACTGAACAATTGAGGAATTAATTTCTACAGCTTCCAACTAAAAGAAAAATTGGATGATACAAGATGACTTAGAATAGTAGCTTATTCTGTGATAAAATATAATTATTGAGATCTCAATGTTTTTTAATAAAGGTATTTCTAGATGGTGTTTTATATTTAAGGATAAAATTACTGATTGAGGAAAATAGCAGGTACCCGCGTTTCTAATTATTTGGAGGAGTTGCTATCAATTGATTGGAAGATTGAAATAGCAGATATGGATTGTTATTTTTTTTTCCTGCTGTTTGGCTTTCTCAGACTCTAGGTATTAGAGGTGAATGGAAAGAAAGTTTTATGACACAACACTGGAGATCCAGGACAGAATCCCTGACTGTTCTGATAGAATTCTATACCCAGCAAAAATAACCTTGAGGAATAAAGAGAAAATAAAGGCATTCAGGTTGGGGAGAGAGCTCAGTGGATAAACTGCTTTTACACTATGTGGAGTCTAGAGTTTAGACCTCCCAAACTGATATATCTTTTCCAAGTCATGTATGTAAGCCCAGTACTTCATGTATAGAGACTGGAGATGCCCAGGCAAGCTGGTTAGCTAGATTAGCTGAATTGGTGAGTTTTGGGTTCAGTGAGAGTCCTTGCCTCAATAACTACAATGGAAGACAATGGAAGAAGACATCTAGTGTCAACCCCTGGCCTCCATATGAATATGCACACCTGTGGGTGTGCAACAGTACATGTGTGTTGTACCCACAAACATGCAATATACACCGTCTGTCTGTCTGTCTGTCTCTGTCTCTCTCTGTCTCTATCTCTCTCTGTCTCTGTCTCTCTCTGTCTCTGTCTCTCTCTCTCTCTGTCTCTGTCTCTCTGTCTCTGTCTCTCTCTCTCTCACACACACACACACACGCACACACATACACACAGAGATAGTCATTTTCAGATAGAGGAAAACCAGAAGAGTTTGTTAATAAGCTTACCCTAGGAGAATGAATAAAGGAAAAAAAATGGGAAAAATTTCAAATACAAATGAAATAACACAAGGAAAGCGAGGATATCAGACAATATCAGACAAGATAAAATAACAGCAAAAATGATGAAAGTAGAACACCCCACCCTTCTCCGTAGCTTTTAGAACTAAATTTGACGTTGAACCGGAAATCATAACAGCATTTCTCATGGTGCTAACGTTTCAGGCAATTGTATTTGTGGAGAGTCTAAAGGCATTAAAATAGAGATAATAGTTCTATGTTTCTCCTGAAGTGCTAGCACCTATAGCCTGTGACAATCATATGTGCACGTTTTAATATCTGAAGTAACCACTAAGAAAAACATACAAAGAGATTCACTTACAATAATTCAGATATATAAAAACGGAATTCCACTGTCTTAACGTGAAGTTGACATGACCAAATACCCATGAAAAGAAGCGTCGGGAGTAAGGATTTATTTTGGCTCTAGGTTTCAGAGATTTCCGACCACAGTCCTCACCTGTGCTAATTCTGGGCCCATGGTGAGACAGAACATTATGACAATGGAGGCTGTGGCAGGGACAACTGTCCCTAAAGACACACTTCCAGTGGCCTGCTTCTTCCAGCTAGTCTCTGCGTCCTACCTTTGATTGTTCTCAATAATGCTATTGTATTATGATTCTAGTAAGGCATTAGTAAATTGATTGTATCAAAGCCCTAAGGTCCCAACCATTTCTCAGAAGCTTGTCAGTTGGTAACCAAGTCCCCAGTAGAGGAGCCAATGGGGGACATTTCCTATGCAACCTAAAATCTCTCTAAGGTGTGTTTAACCCGAAAGAAAACAGAACCAGGACACTGAAGAAGAGGCTGAAGAGATGGCTCGGCAGTTAGTGTTAAATTGCTCTCCCAGAGAACCCAGGCTCCATTCCCAGCAGCCATTTTAGGTAGCTCCCAGCTGCCTGTAAGTCCAGTTCCTGTAGTTCTGATACTGTCTTCTGACCTCCCAGGTACCTTCCTGTGTGTGGTACACATACAGACATTTAGGCACATACACATAAACAAGTCTAAAATAAATGCATCTCCAAAAATACTTTTTAGAAAAGGAACATAGGGAAGGGAGAAGAAAGAAAACCAACTGGGAGGCTTACGTCATTACGTGCACTCATAACATTAAATGTAAGTGATCTAAATTTGATGTGGGAGGTGATGTATGCTGTGAATATGTTTTATTGCCATTGGCTAATAAAAGAGCTGCTTTTGGTCAATGGCTTAACAGAGTAAAGCCAGGCTGAAAAAGATATATAGAGTAGGAAGAGTCAGGGAGAAGCCATGTAGCTACCCACAGGAGACAGACACCTCTGCTGGAACCCACTGGAACCTTGCTGGTAAGCCACAGCTACGTGGTGATACACAGATTTAATAGAAATGAACTAATTTAAGATATAAGAGTTAGCCAGAAATATGCTTAAGCTATTGGCCAAACATTATTGTAATTAATACAAATTTCTATGTGATTATTTTGAGTAAGGGTGGTCAGGAAATGAACTTAGTGGCCTTCAACTACATAAATTCACTAAGCATCAACAAAGCCAGCTATATATACCATTTATAAGCAACTTATTTCAAATGAAATGGTATAAGTAGTTTAAAAGTGAAAAGACAGGCAGAAAGATAGCCATGGTGGGGAATTAGAGAGGTAGCTGAAGTTGGATGCTCAGTCGCAAAATCAGAGCTACCAGTATGTTCTGAATCAGAGTGGGAGGAGCAGTTCCAACCTCCCTAAGGAATGGGTGTGAGACACCGTGTTCAGCGGTCAGCATTGCCCATACAACAGGCTCACGCCATTACCACATTTCATTGATAAAGGACTGTCATTCCAATTGTTGACCCAAGACTTTCTGTAGACCAGACAGCTCATAATGAAGAGATCAAAGGCAGCTGCCAAACACAGTCAGTTGTTTTCCTATTTTGGGCAAAGCCACTTTCCACAGCTCCATTAAAGGTTGAGACAGTGGGTTCCTGGACTGGCCCCATCTTGGAAAAGGGAGCTTAAGCCCCAATCTTACATCTTACCTTCCTTGTCTCAGTGTTCACATCCACAAGAAATCCCAAATATTAGATGGTTCTAAGAGTCTTTTGGTTTAAATGGTTTTCATGGAAGCAGTACTATGCTTTTATCTTTGAAAACAACCGACCTTTTGGAATATTTACAGACAAAATGGCATTTCTTTGAAATAATACAATGTCTATGAGTGTGTGGGGATTTGGGGGATAGATGAAACAAGATTATGCATGGTTTAATACTTGCGGGAAGCTGTGAATTAGTGCACGTGGGCCCATGCATCCAGCCCTTCTACATCTGAGTATATTTGAAAGTTTCTGTAATAAAATGGTTCTGAAAACATAGTCCCCAAACATAACCTAGAAAGGAAACAGAAGTCACATGAAAGACTTGGCTAACTTCCCACAAGCCTAGGCAGGGCTTGGGGAAGGATGCTGAGCTTGGGGAAGGATGCTGAGCTTGGGGAAGGATGCTGAGCTTGGGGAAGGATGCTGAGCTTGGACTGCCAAGGCGTGAATGAGTCTGAGGGTTGCTGGGCACGGACCAGCAGTTTTCTTGTTGCTTTCATGGCTTATCCTTTAAGGACTAGGTGCTGGAATTCCCAAGTCAGGCAGAGGGAATGCCTACAAGCGACTGCTCTCTAAGGAGGTGGCCACGTCAGAAGAGCACCTCACACTAAGAGGATAGCGGGGTACAGGCAGACGCCTATCCCATGTGGGGCTGCCTGCGGCCACAGTTTATCTTCCACCAGCCCATCTTGCTTTGACTTCACTTGGCACCGATATTCAAATCTGTTCACATTCTACTTTCATTCTATCTTTTTTTTTTTCCCCCAAAGATGTGCTGGGATGCTCTCTGCAAAGCATCCGTCTTGCAAGTTCTTTAAACCAGTGATTTCTGAGACGTGGTCTTGCCAAAAGTGTTCTTCCTCACGATGTAGATAAAGGGTATCCGGTTCCACCTCCGTTCCTTCCCACATGCTCCTCCATCGTATCCCCTGACCCGTTGGTTTTTCAACAATGTAAAAACACAAGCCCCTGTTTATTCATGAAATCTGGCTCTAATATTTCAATCTGGCATGCCCGGTCTGTGCCGAGGTTAACGGTGGCCAGGAAGCAGGAACCGCAGTGCTGGCTCCTTAGCTCTGAGTAGTGGTTTGAAGAGATGTTTGTCGGTGGACTTCTGACAGATGCTTCTTGGGAACGCTCTGGTCAGAGGACAGGTGAGAGCAGTGAGGGACGCACTGTGTCCTGACCTGTACCTCAATTTCCAGCTCCCCATACAAGGACGGTCCTCTCTTAGATCCCTAATGACCACTGCTCTTTTCTCTCAAAGTTTCATCCTGCTGCGGCTCTCCTCCAGGATGGAGTAGCAATCACTTGAGGGCCCGTGGCCCAGTGGGTTACTTCATGTCCATTCCCATTTGTATACCAATACCTTGGTTATAAGGGTGAGTATTATAGGCATTTGGGCATCTTTGGAGCCAATAGAGGAAAGAGCTATTTCAGAGTGAGGACCGTCTCCAGGGCCTTTCCCATCAGCCCGTTAAACTGCTGCAAGGATCTGGATTCAAGTGACCTGGGACACATTGTCTGGGGCTGGTAAGGTAAAGACTAGGTGATGACTGCGGAACTCTGTCGGTCTTGCTTGTGGGTCCCGCTATGATGGGGCCTTCCACATCAGGGTTTTTCAACGTGGGCGGCATTGTGCCATTTCATGCCACAAGGGCTCTGTAGCAGGGAAGACACTCTTTCCAGGTACCTTTGGACCCTTCTGAGCATACACTGGGGATTCTGGATCCAGTGCCCACACGCAGATGCTGTTTGGAAAGGTGAAAATTCTTATCCTGAGCACCCTAGCTGAATCTCCTTCAACACAGCCACACATGCCAGAGGATTCGCCCTCTCTCCCTCTCGGTTTTGGCTTCCTGACGTCAGTCAAGGTTTTCGCTGGCCTTGAGGCCTTGGCTTTGGGCCCAGAAAACATCATTGTGGACAGTCCAGACCCCAGGGTGATGGCCCAGATAATTTGACAATTGAGGCCCAAATGTCAGTTTCCAAAACCAGAGAGATTTCTGTGTAGCTTGACATATCATTAAAGCTAGACAGAGAAACCCGACATTGCCTCCTCGCTGCCTCTCTTTAAGCGATGCAAAATGCTCGTCCACATCTAATTATACTCAAGAAATGTGACAACTGTAATTTTAGGCATCAAATGTCCACAGGGGGAATAAAGGTTAAATCTTACGGACTCTATTCATCAATAAGTAATGTACAATTAAGCATTTTGAAGTGAAATCTTATTTCCTGCATTAAATTTTTTTTTCCTAGCCCACTGGCAGAAGTTTCCACGGCTGTCTTCATTTACATCTAGTATTAGATTCCCTCACCAGCAGTTCCAGGAGTTTTTACATATGCTTAGTCTTGGAACCATCACCACAGGCGTCTTTCTGGACAATTCTAAACTCCCCAGGGAGTCCTTCCTGCTGTTCTTTTGTCGCTAACTCTCCCCCTCCCCCTGCACTTAACCCCTGGTGGCCCTTTATCTGCCTTCCTCTCGGCAGCTTTTATTCCTTCAGAGTGTCAAGCAGATGGAACTCCACCGGATTTGTTACTTTTCTTGTAGGGGTGATCAAGTGCTGACAGAAGTGGACCCTGAGACAGGGAGAGTTTATTCGGGCCTACAGTTTGCGGGTGAAGTCCACCATGGTGGGGCAGCCTTTGGGTCAGGAATTCTGCATCCGCTGTCAGAACACAGAGCGAAGAATGTGTGTGTTCAATTCCCTTGCTTAATGGGGTCCCAGCCCGTGGAATGGTTCCACCAGTATTAGGGTGAGTCTTCCCACATCGGCAAATCTCCTCTCCCACAGACATGGCAAGTTAAAAGTCAAAGGGGATTTGTTTCAGTGCTCATTAAACTGACAATCAAGATTAGCCTCCACACCTCCAGCAGGCCATGGTTTAGAATGACTCCTAAGGTCTTTCTAGTTCATGTAGCACTGTGATGTGTCTCAATAATTTGCTCCTTTTGCTGCTGAGCTGTAGTCCTACACGTGAGGACACAGCATGCGTGCCACTATCCTTTATGAGAGACACTGGGCTCCTTCCTACTTTCTCGACAGCTGTGTCTAACACTGCTTTTGGTGTGAGTGCCTAGGATCGTTGATTGCATTGGGCCTTTCACTATTAAGAATGATGATAGTTGTAGCTGATTTTCTGTGTGTCCTTGATCAGACCAAGGAAGTCCACCTCTGTCCTTGTTTCACCTAGACGCTTTTAAGTGATCCATAAATATTGAAGTTTGGCCAATGCTTGTTTTCCCCCTTCTGTTTAAGGATACGAACATGCCACGTTTAAAAGTCTCTGTGTGAATTTTAGGTATTAACTAAGTATTTGGAGAGGAGATCAGATGGAAGCTAGTGAACCTTTGCTGAAGTGGGTCGGTGAATTAGTCACTTTTCTTCTGCTGTGATAAGAACACCATGTCCAAGACAACTTATAAAAGAAAACATTTAGCCGGGCGGTGGTGGCGCACGCCTTTAATCCCAGCACTCGGGAGGCAGAGGCAGGCGGAGCTCTGAGTTCGAGGCCAGCCTGGTCTACAAGAGCTAGTTCCAGGACAGGCTCTAGAAACTACAGGGTTGTCTCGGAAAAACCAAAAAAAAAAAAAAACATTTAATTGAGTTTATATGATTTCAGAGGCTTAAAGTCCAGGCTGGTGGAATGACGGCATGGTGGCAGGAATAGCTGTGAACTCACATCTCAAACCATAAGCAGGAGTTGGAGAGCTCACTGGGAATGCTAAGAGTTTTTTGGCTTTTCAAGCCCAAGGACACAAGATTCTGATAAGGTCACACCTTCTGATCTTTCCAAACAGTTCCACCAACTGGAAACCAAATATTCAAACACAGGGACCTATGGGGTGGGGGTGGAGTCTTTCTCATTCAAACCAACACAATTAGTTTTCCTGATTGAAAATCTGGCAACTGCCCACAGACTCCAGGTCTGTGAACTCTCCCGGCTCTCACCTGTTGGCCAGAAGTATGTATCTTTAGCTCTGTGTCTTGAGCCATATGGACTCATGCACCAATGTGTAGTAATACCTTATAGTAAATATCTTTACACATATTACACACATTGTATATTACATAATACAAACAATATCGATAGAATTGTGGTATTACAAATAATAAAATGAAATCTCTCGAAGATGATTCTTGACTTTCAAGTGCTCTGTTTTTTCTTTTAATGATATATTTATTATTAATTATATTATTATTGTTATTATTATTATTATTATTATGTGCATGGTGTCTTGCCTGCATGTGTGTCTGTGTGAGAGTATTGGCTCACCTGGAACTGAAGTTACAGACAGTTGTGTGTTGTCATGTGGGTGCTGGGAATTGAACCCAGGTCCTCTGGTAGAGCAGCCAGTGCTCTTAACTGTTGAGCCATCTCTCCAGCCCTCAGGAACAGGATCTTAGGAATGACTTTCTGAGTTGACTGAAATTGGCTCTGCCATCCCATCAGTCCTCAAGATAGTAATGGTTATTTCTGGTAGCAAAAGAAGCAGTGATAGTCAGTGAAGTGACCGACATATTAGATAACAAAATGTCTCTCTTGAGTAGTCCTAAGCAATTTCAAGAAGTAACGATCTGGCTTGGGGGTATAGCTCAGTTGGTAGATGGTTTACCTAGCAGATACAAAGCCCTGGCTTCAATCCCCAGCACCATGTAAAATTAGACATTGTGACACATGCCTGTAACCTCAGCATTTTGGAGACAGAGAAAGAAGAATCTGCAGTCAAAGGCAATCTTTGGCTACACAGTTAACTTTGCGGTCAACCTTGGCTACTTTTTGCTGTGGAATAACCCTCTTATATACTGTAAAGATTTGTCACTTGAATTGGTTTAATAAAATGCTGATTGGCCAGTAGCCAGGCAGGAAGTATAGGCGGGGCTACCAAACTAAGGATGATGGGAAGGAGAAGGGCAGAGTAGGAGAGCTGCCAGCAAATACAGAGAATCAAGATGATAATGCTGTGTTGAGGAAAAGTACCAAGCCCCATGACTAAGCATAGATAAGTATTATGGGTTAATTTAATTTAAGTTTAGGAGCTAGCTAATAAGAAGCCTGATCTATTGGCCATGCATTTACAATTAATATAAGCCTCTGAAGGTCTATTTAAGAGTGACTGTGGGACACAGAAACTTCTGCTCAGAGCTTCCCCCCCCTCCGCCAGCATTGGCAAGGATCTGAGTGACTGCTTACAACACCCACCTACATTTTCCTAAAACTAACAGAAAGTTAGGAGACTGATTGGCTATTGCTACTGTCACTTGACAAGGTAGGAAAAGAGAAGCTAAGGGATTTCAGTCACAGTCCAAATGCCTAGTTAGTGACCTAAACACCTTTATGTCTTACCCTCTCCAGTTAAGTGGCAAAGCCTGCCGAAAACAAAAGCTACAATCTCATCTTGCTGAGTGACCAGTTAGCACTGTAAATTAAACCCCAAGTCCTACAGAGAATGTTGACTTCTAGGGAAGGCTCGAGGTCCTGAAAGTGAAGACGGGATGTCTGAGAAGATCCCGACCAAGCAAGCCAGTAGCATTAGACCCCTAAATGCTGATGAAACTCTCTGTGAGCTGGAACAGGCTTTTTGCTTCCAGAGCAAAAGGGTCTCTCCTCTCCAGTCTGGGGTGAAGGAAACCATGAGCAAGGATGCTCAAGGGGCCTGATTATTGTTTGGTGCTTTCTTTTATGGAGTTCAAGGAAAGGAAGAGGTTGTCTTTGAGACAATTCTTATTTTATTCAAATCTACTCCCCATCTCTAAAGCTATAAGGAGTCCCAAATGGACTCCAAAGGAAAGAGGGCAAAATGTGATCAGAGGACTATACCACATGTAGCAGTATAGTATTTTCTCATCAGAACTTCCAGCCTGCAAATAATGACACAGAGACTTAGTATTAATTATGAAAGCTTGGACTTAGCTTAGGCTTGTTCTTAACTAGTCCTTAGAACTTAAATTGACCTATTATTTCTAACATCCATACCTCCACAAGTCTTGTCACCACATCCCCACACTGTCCATCCTGCTTCCTGCACATCTGGCTGGCAAAACTGCCTTTCTTCTTCCCAGAGTTCTCCCTCCCCCCAGAAGTCCCACTTAACCTCTTCCTGCCTAGCCACTGACCACTTAACTCTTTATTAAACCAATCAGGAGGCACCTTAGCAAAGCCACATCTTTGCAGTGTAAACAAATATTCTACAACAACCATACTCTAAGAAAGCTACCTGCATTTCCTTATTCATTCAGAACCAGCTCAGTGGCACGTGGAAGAATAGGCATCACAGGTATGGGATGGCCATGGAAGGAACATAAAATTGCACCAAGGTTGATTTGTTGCTAGGGAACCACTAAACAGTTCCCGCTGTTGGCATTTTGGCTCAGGGGATTTGAATGAGCTCCAACATTGTCGAGCTGTTGGATTGAAATGGGGACCAATATACGGCCTAGAGTGAGTGAGCCAGAGTGCCAGCCCATCTTTCCGTGCCGAAGAGGAGGGTGGAGAGACAGCTATGTTAGTATGAACCTGCCGTCTAAAGCTTGAACACACTCTTACCATGACCATGTGGAACACATTTATAAGGGAACCCAAGCTTCTCTGAAGTGTTCTGGGATTGCTTGTGTGCTTGACCTGAGAATCAAACCTGCGGTTCCTTGAACTAGAGTAGCTAAAGGCAAAGAGAGTATTCAGATCCCAGTGTAGCAGAGGTCAAGGAATCTCAGGCACCAAAGGCAGGGGAAACATGGTAACAGCATGTACACCCAATTATGCACAGGAGACTCCCTAACAGTTCACTTCGGGACAAGTTTTGCTTTAGTATACAAAGCACTCAAAACCAGTTCAGACTTGATGGGTCCTCCCATCCTTGGACCAAAATGTACTGGAAATAACATTCAAATAGAAACTGTCCAAGTTTGGTAGTCATTAGGGGAGGAGAAACCTATTCTATTGTTCAGAGAGGAGTGTAATGTAGTCTGAGGTGTGTGGGGGATCCGAGGTTACTAGGTGTCATTGTTTGGAGACAGCACTGTGCAGGTAAAGGAACTGGGCTGCCAAGTACATTGTAGAATTTGTGAAATTATTCCCTATGCTTGCCTGCCTTAGTAGGGGGTAATAAAGATGGGTGATCAGTGGAGGTTAAGCTCAGTAGAAGCAAGGATGCCTTAACTCTTCCTGTGGTTATTTTCCCAGTTCTCAAACATTACTGGGGGAGACACACTTAGTGAGGGCCGAAACCTCTACATTGATTTCCTACTATGAGTAAGGAGTAGTATGGTGGTAAATGTCAAATGGAAATCAGAACTCCCTCAGAGACAAATAGGAAACAAAGACAAGTTTGCTTTCCTGGAGGGATTTCAATGATGTGTGCCACTGTCAAGGATGTGAAAGATGCAGAGAGTCTTTTTGTATATTGGTGTATTTGACTTGCTATTCCTTATTGAGAATGTTAGCGTCTGTATTATTGGGGATATTGGCCCACAGTTTTCTTTATTTCTATCTTTCTTCGTTGACTTTTAATACTGCCAGCTTTCTTAAACGGGTTGGGAGGTGCCCTCCCCTTATCATTTTTCTGGAAACTTGTGAAGAATTGTGATTTCCTTAAACTGTTTAGCCAAATTCAGCAGTGAAACCTAGACCTAGGGTTTGCCTTTCAGAAGGTTTGTTTCAGGCCACAAATATATATATATATATATATATATATATATATATATATATATATATATATTTGTGTGTGTGTATACATTATACAATAATTATAGATGTAGATATATTACATATGTAGATGTCATATATACACATTATGAATATATATGGCATCTATATAATTGATTTCTTCTTGGCTTAGTTTTAGAAGTCTGTAGCTTTTAAGGACTTGGCTCATTTCATTTTAATTGCTCTATTTATGTGCTCTGAGCTGTTCACAGTATTCCTTATGATGCCTTTAAACACATCTCTTTCCCTTTCTGATAGTAATATTTTTTTTCTTTCTCCCTTTCCCCACCCTCCTTCAGCTTGGTTATAGTTCATCCCTTTTGTTGATTTTTCTCGACAAAGCACATTTGATTTCACTATTCCTGCTTCATTTTTTTCTCTCTCCTAACTTTGGGTTAGTTTTGCTTCTCCTCCTTAGTTATTTGTGGAAGGGTCTACATTACAAACCTGAAACCTTTCATGTTCTAAGGGGTTAGCACATTAAATGTTCTTCTAAACACAGCATTGCTGCAGGCTGCCGACTCATTCTCATATTTATATATATTTATATAATTTCATTCACTTAAAACTGTTTTCTAGTTTTCACCAGAGACTTCCTTTGGGACCATCAGTAATTAAAAATTTTACATATTTGATGACTGATTTATTTCAGATATTCTAATATTTATTTCTAGTTTAATCCCTTTATTGCCACATACCAAAAATTAACAAATTAGATTCTCAATTTTTTTTTCCTATAGTGAAGAAGCCAAGTATGGGCTTTCTTTTTTTTCTTTCTTTTCTTTCTTTCCTTCTTTCTTTCTTTCTTTCTTTCTTTCTTTCTTTCTTTCTTCCTTCCTTCCTTCTTTCCTTCCTTCCTTTATTTCTCTCTTTCTGTTATTTAAAAAAAAAACTATATTTTCTTATTTTACATACCATTCCTAGTTCCTACTCCCTCCCCTCCACTTTCCCCTGCCCCCATCCACTCCTCAGAGAGGGTAAGGCTTCCCATGGGAAGTCACCAAAGTCTAGCACATTGCTTTGAGGCAGGACCAAGACCCTCCCCACTCTACCTAGGCTGAGCAAGGTATCCCTCCAAAGAGAATGGGCTCCAGAAAGACAGTACAAGCAGTAGGGATAAATCCTGGTCTCATTGCCAGTGGGCCCACAGTCTGCCCCAGCCATACAACTGCCATCCACATTCAGAGGGCCTAGCTTGGTCCTATGCTGCTTCCCTCCCTGTCAGGCTGGAGTTGGTGAGCTCCCTCCCATTAGCTCAGGGAAGCTGTTTCAGTGGGTGTACTCATCATGGCCTTGACCTCTTTGCTCAAACTCTCACTCCTCTCACTCTTTGACTGGACGTTGGCAGCTCAGTCCAGTTCTCTGCATCTGCTTCCATCAGTTGCTGGATGGAGAAGGTTCTATGATGACATTTAAGATAGTCACTGTAGAGTTTCAATTTTTAATTGAATGAATTTAAATAATTTCAAATTTAATGAAGCTCAAACTTTTTGTTTTGAATGTGGTGTGACTTTGTGAGGGTTCTCTTGAACACATCTTGGTCACCAGAGGGACTGACGGTTCTGCTTTCTTCAGGAAGCTGGCTGATGGCCTTCTCAAGACCTTCCTATACTTGATGGCTTTCTGTCTGTTTACTATTACCCAGAGAAAAGTATCAAAGTCTGCAACAGCAACTGTGGATTTGTTTATCTTTTCCAGTCTATCTGGTTTTGCTTAACTTGTTTTGTAGCCCTGTCGTTAGGAAAATATACATTTAAGATTATTATGCTGTCTTTAAACCTATAATTTTTTAGACTTTAAAAAGTAATTTACATATAGAATAAAATCACATTCAACTAAAAAGAATGCGTCCAAAGGAAAACATTTATCTTTAATGTACAGTCTTGTTTCTTTATTTTTTTTTAAAGTAAAGTACCTCTAGAAATCAAATTATATTATAGGCTGTGTATATATACATTATATACTAAATTTTGATTAAATGTTTCTTCTTCGCCTTTTCTAAATATCTCCTTTGTTGTGAAAAGGTTCTCATTTTGGTTGATGCAATTCCTAAAATTCAAGGGTAAGTTTTTCCATTCCAGGCTCCAGAGACACAGCCAAAAGCCACTGTTTTTTTCTCTTCCTACTTAGCTGCTCCCTGGGGTGACTCTGCTTATGTCTGCCTCAAGAAAATCCAACTCACATGAAAACTATGTGAAACACCCTCACATTTCACACCAACTGCTGAAGCTCGGCTTTTACCTGCGGTCCTGATGAAGGTCGTTTTGAGAACAACGGTAGACACGCATTTCCCAGAATCCCCCAGTGTGAGAAAGTGGTACATGTTGGGCATGCAGGGATGGGTGGGAGAGCTTTTGGCTTCAGTGCCAGGCTCTGGAAAGGGGCGGGATGTAAAAATTCGACAAGGACGAGAACTTCCCTAGGCATCACTGGAATCTGGCTTCGAAACCACCTGCATTGCATCTGACTTTTCTTCCTGTGACACCAGAGGCTCAATTACTTCAGGAAAGCAACAACTTTGATCAGCAAATTTGAACCCTAATGGGTTGGCCCTGGAGTGTTTCTCTCCTGCTCTGGGGTGCTGGTTTTCGCCTCAGAAGTGGTCATCCCTACACATTGGACATCTGTTGCAGAAACCACTCCAATTAAAGGGAAGAAAACTCCCCAGCGGCAGTTTACCAGGTCCCCCACGGACTGTGAAGTGAACATTTGATACTTGCCCGAGGGAAGAATAAACTCACATTAGCTCATAGGTGCATGTTAACAGGTCCCTGTGTGTTTATTCACGGCGTTCCTGGTAACTGACAAGAAGTAATGTTTCCCAGCCTCCTATCCCAGGTTCATTCAGAGCCCGGGGATGGGAACAGACCAGACTTTCCATGTTGGTCTACCATCTCTATAAATAAACACAAATGTCTCGATTCATAAAGCACCCCCACACCTTCTGAAGAGCCGGACCCTAAATCGATGTCCTGCAGAGATTGATGACCGGAATGGACAAACACGTCCCTGGGTCTCATCGTCTAGAACCATAGAGAGGCACCAGCTCACAGATTGTTGGCCACATAAGCTTAGCCTGAGACATTGACAATTCAGACTTTTAAGTGCTTGCTTACAGGGATAGCCGGGCTAGCACAAATGCCTTAATGTGTTGACGTATTCCGTCGGTACGATAAATAACCAGACCAGCTCAAGAACAACAGATATAATTTAATAACTGAAAAGGTGGGGGGACTCACACTACAAGAATAGAAGGTCTGAAATCCAAAATGGTCCGGCGAACACTGTGTAGAGAGAGCGCACGCCAGTGCCTATCTCCCCGGTTTTTCTACCGGGGCTACAGGCAGCCACACCCTAACCAGATGTGATTGGTTGAGCTTCCCCATCATTAATGAGAAATAAAAATGGCAGCTGATTAATAATGACATCAATAGATCTTCTGCCTGGTAGAAAAAGGTAAGAAAGAACGATCAGGGCCGTGAGAAATCAGCGCTATCTAGTGTCCACTCTTTCAGTCCGTTATAAGAAAGAGGACACACTCGAGCACATCCTTGGGTATCTTTGTATTGCCTGAGCCACCCCCCTACCTACAGCTGCAGCCCAGCTGGATCACAGCTGCAGAAGGCCTGTGCTACCCAATAACCAAAATTCCATCCTGACATCTCACCCCTCCCTCACTCATGTGGCCTGTGTCCAGTCCCAAGGGATGATTCTGAGAACATCTTGGCCCACCAAAATCTATCTGATCTACTGCTACTAACCTCGGGCGAAGTGGCCACTGGCTGTCACCGGGATTAATTGGCGGAGCCTTAGCTCACCACACTCAGCCAGCTGTGCTTTTTCCAGGAACCCTCCAGTCCGGTTCACTGCACGCTCACTGGCTCTTAGTTCTCCTCTGTGGCCATATCCACAGTAATGGACTTCAAAGACTAGGACTTCGCTCTTTTTTCTTTATTTTGCTTTGTTCTCTCCTTTTTTTGGGGGGGGGGGCTTTTTTTGAGCAGTCTGGGAAATGCTGCACCTTATTTACCGGGATAAACACAAAAACTAACCAAGGTTGTTCATCCAGCCTGTGACTAAAGGAGGTAGATTCTAACCTGGCTGCCTCTACTGTGGAAAGGAGCCCTGAGCAGCAGGGCCAGTCATGCTAGGGCATCTTTAGAGGTCCTGGCCACCTTCCCCAGTGGATCCCAGGCAACCACGATGCTGGGGAAGGCAGATTCCCTTCCCAGATTGAGTGTCTGGCATCGTTCAAGGCAGGCAGCTGAGCGGCCCACCAGGTGGGGACAGTGGTTGATTGTCTGACTAGAAAAAAGCCCCTGGGATTGTGTGTCATAGGGAAGGGCTCCGCGTCTGATCTCCATCCACAGTGACCCAGGGCACCTGTGGCCCTGGCACAGGCCTGCTGCTAACTTTTCTGCGGAATGAATCAACATATTGACATACCCCCACATCCCAGGGGTACCCGCCTGCAAAACTAAGGAACTTGAAAGCGAAGAGGTCACGAAATCCTGCTATTAGACCACGGGCTGCAAGACCCTGTTTGTTCCAGGCAAGCTGTGGACAGGTATGCACCAGCAGACACCTAACACCACCCAAGGGAGTTGTGGGACACACACATACACGCCACGCTAGACACCTGGGCCTTTCTCCTTAGAGGTATAAAGCTTTTTTTTTCCCCTGGAGGAGGTTTATCATATCTGCAAATGTTAAAAATTAAGATCCCTACGCTCCAAACAGCTAGGAGAGTCTGAATGTCCCCAACGCGCAGAATGGCAGATGTCTGAAGCAATGGAGACGGTTGATAATTGCTGTGGCCTCATTGTTGCTCAGGGTCTTCTTGTCTGGAGCTGTCGTGTTCTATCCCTGACCATGACAGATGTTATGTGGCTACTAAACGCTTTCAATGCTGAAGACTGAACTCGGGGATTTGTGCAGGGCGCACAAATGCTCTACCACTGAGCCGGTCTCCCAGTCCTCCCCCAATACTTGTAAGAAGAAAGAAAAAAAATCTGAGTTTCTCCTATGTCGGAGGACACAAAACTTGTCTCAGAGTACCAACAACACCGCCGTTATGGGGCTGAAGTCATCCAGTTTCTAAGTCCAGAGCTATTGCGCTTGATGATAATATTCTGGGATTTTTTCGGCAGTCGTTGGAGTGCAAACATGAAGTCTGATATGTGTGAACTGAGCAGGAAACGCTGTCCCCTAGAAAACAGTTATGTCCTTTGTGTTCCCAAGGATCTGGGATGTCTCCTGGGGATTCCAGCCACACTCCGACCTCCCCTCCCCCGCCACCTCCTTGGGACCGCAGCTGAGACTGCCAAGTTGACTCCAAGTCCTAACAGATGCTTCAGTTTTATAGCTGGTGTTCCTGGACCCTGGACAGCCACCGGCTCCTTTTTATTTTGCTCCACAAACCCCAGGTTTTGATCCGCAGAACGATTCGTTTCCCTAACTCTCAGTTCATTTGGCTTTGTGTGAGCCTCTCCAGGCTGGGTCGGTCCCCCTCTTCAGCCCACCCAGGCCTGACCCAGATGGATGGAAGAAAGCCCAGGCCCATGCCTCACCACAGCCAAAACCCAGAGCCGCCTCCTTGATTCCCACCATGTCCCAGTCTTGCTCCCTGTCTTCCGGTGTGGCCTCCCTACAGATGCGGTAACCAAGAAGGTCGCACTGACTTTGACCCTTGGGGCAAGCACTGAGACTTGATTTTGCTTTCATTCACCCAGTGACTTGGTGTATCTCTCTAACTGCATCATGTGTTTCTACTTTGACTCCTCCCACAGTCTCCTTCCACCCGTTTGGTCCCTGGGACCTTTGCTTCACTTGGGCTGGGACTAAGGACTTCCTTAGAGCTCAGTCCTTTGTTTGGGCTTGGAGAATAAAGCACACTGCAAGCTCAGGGACAGTCGGGGCTGGATAAGACCTTGGATCTTCGGGACTCAAGTCCAGCCTTCTCACTGAACCATTTACGGTTGCCTCTCTGAGAGCTAGGTGGCAGGGCCTTGTGCTGCCATGCTGTAACATTGGCAAGCATCGGATGGTGCAGGGTGATTTCCGCTGCTAGTGTTCCTCTGTTATTTCAGAGCCTGCGCATGTCCCTTCCTCAGCCTTACTGCTGAAAGGTAGTGGAGGTGGTACTCCATTTTCTCTTCTCTGGGGTGAACACAACTCAGCCTCTTTGGGTCTGGCTTCTCTGCTTCCTCCCCCTACTTCTGTAGGCGGTGCTCTATCCCTGTCTATTCTGAAACGTAGGCAGTCGCAGTATACAAGGGAATGTGTGCAGGATGAACAACAGAACACTGACCTTGCGCCGGGGCAAGGACACCGACTTATCCGCATCTTCCTGTACCAGCTACCACGCCTCCATCCCTTTCTCCTAAGCACTCCAGAAAGGATTCAGAAATGACACACACACTCTCTCTCTCTGTGGCTCAGTTGGCCCTTCCCATGGGCTTCGTCTCTTTAAAACAAAACAACCCTCAACTTAAACCGTACGCTGTCTTGTTTTCATGTTTTCTCCCCGTGCCTGCCTCTTTCCTTCCCCTAACAGCTTTCATCTGGAATTTGTCTTTTGTCTCTGAACTCCGTTCCCCCGGGCCTTCTGAGGTGGCTCCTCAGACCTGATCCTCTGATGATCCCCAGGCCCTGGTCAATGCTCTCCGCAGTATCCTGTCCTGTCAGTGCTGACACATTTCCACAGCATTTGAGTGACGCAATGACACTGCCTTTGTAAAATGACTTCGAGTATGATAGGGCGTCTTTTCGTTTTAGGGGCCTAAGGATCAAACCCATGGCCTCTTACATGCTTGTCAAGTGTCCTCTCTCGTAGTGGCCTCCGTGGCCACGTGAAATTTTCTTTGATAATGGTGTTCAAATCAATTCAGTTCTCCGTATTTCTTAATATTTCCGTGTGGATTATGTAATCAGATCTCTAATAGGAATCAAAAAGACAAAGTATTTTCACTAGAACTGTACTTTCATACTTTCGTAATAACGTTTGTATTAATTTTTTGAGAGTTTCATACAGTGTGTTTTGGTCATGCATGCCCTTCTTCCCCAGCTTCCACAGATCCACCCCACCTTCCTAGCTACCAAACTTCCTATTCTCTCTCGTCTAAGATTCTTGAGTTGAATTTGTATTGGCCAGATACCCCTGTGTGTAGGGTTTCCTGGGGTGTAGTTGATCTACCAGGGATCACACCATTAGGGGAAAATGACACTTCCCCTTTGCAAATACCAATAGCTCCTCATCTACGGAGAGGACTTCGTGACCACTACCCTCCCCCCATGCCAGGATTTGGTATGGTTTGAGCATGACAAATATTGTGCACATTCGTTCCCAGCCACTTAGACCCAAAACAATCACACAGAAACTACATTATTTGCAATACTATTGTCTGGCCAACAGCTTAAGCGTATTGGTAGCTAGCTCTTATATCCTAAACTAACCTATCTCCATTAATCTGTGCATCACCACGAGGTTGTGGCCTACCTACCGGCAAAGTTTTCGTAGGTTCCAGCAGAGGCGTCTGTCTTCGGTGGCAGCTACATGACTTCTTGCTGACTCTACCTACTTTCTCCCAGCATTCAGTTTTGTTTTCCCTGCCTAGCTCTATTCTGCCCTATTACAGGCCAAAGCAGCTTCTTTATTCATTAACCAATGAAAGCAACACATGCACAGAAGGACTTCCCACACCACCCATTGTTACATCCCTGTGAGTTCATCTGTGCAACTCTCCTGTTGCATATGGAAGATGCTGTTTCCTTGACGTCACCTTCCATCTCTGGCTCTTACTATCTTTCTGCTAACTCATTTTCTAAGAAGGCCCCAAATCTTGAGAACTTTGTTATATAGATGTCTTATTTAGGGCAGAGCACTCTATAATCTCTTATTCCCCAAACCTGACCAGTCATATGTCTCTATGCTAATTGTCATCCACTGCATGAAGAAGCTTCTTTAATGAGAGCTGAGAGATGCACTGATGTGTGTGTATAATAAATGGTTTGGGGTCATATGCACATTTGGTAGAACAACAGTGGTAGTTCAGACTATAAGTGCTCCTTCACAACCTCATGTCAGTGTGCATTTGTTAAGTCAACAGCAAACAGATGATTCTTGCTTTCACAAGTTCTTCAAGACAATAGGTGAAATGATTTATATTTGGGGTAAATATAGTCTCTACGAGAAAGAAGAACTACCAACTGGTTTCATGTGTCTCTATAGATATAGAGATCATACAGGAAAAACTAGATTGGCTAGTGTTGTAATTGGCATGTGACTCGGCCAGGCTCTCTCCACATTCCCTCCCACCTGTGGGTGGGCAGCCTGAGGCACTCAGGGACCCTGGACCCAGACTACTCTCCAACTTCTTGTGCCCATTCCATCACTGCAAATGGTAAGGTCCCCTTCTCCAAGTCAGCTTTCGCTGACATTCATCTCTAGTGATTCCCCATGACTGAGGGACTGGGACCTCGTTCCTGGTCTCTGACTGTAGTCCCTCGGCCACTCGGAGTGGCCCCTGTCCCCCACCCTCTGAGCTGATGAGCCTGAGGGCGGCCTGACCTATTACTCAACCCTTGCTCTATATCAGAGACATTCAGAGCTATACAGCCATTGGGTCTTGCCTCTCTCATGTTCTTGACCATGGGAAATAAACCTAAAGCCATCAGTCTAACCTCCCCCAGGAATGTCTTTTACAGACCCGGAAACCTCTAAGGTTAATACCCTACTCACAAATTTCTAACCTTGCTTTCCTTTGCACTAACAAATGGCCCATGTGCCCTTAAATAACCTAAAGTGGGAGCCTTCTAATTTCTATCAACAAACAGGCATATTAAAAAGTTTCTACCCAGCCATGCTTAACTCTGGCTGGCTGGCGTCTCACGCCCCTCCGCTTTCTTTTCACTGGCCAGCCCCCCCCCCACTCCGCCTGTAAACGCTCCTTTTCTCACTTCTATTCTGTCTCTGCCACTGGTACCACTGGCCCCACAGGAACCTACAAGACTAGTCAGATCCACGAGACGACTATTCCAGTTCCATCCCTTGTTCCCTGCCGCGGCTGGCTGTGCTGAATAATTTTCCTGTCTCCTTCATGTATGAAAGAATGTGTGAATGGTGTGGCCACACAACCTCTATGTCTCTCTTGTTATTTGTATCTGTTTAAAATTCCCACCATGACTCTAAAAACATGGCTTCTCCATGCAACACATGACTGCCACCATCTTGACTAAGGGCAAGTCAGGTAACCAAGTCACCATCTTTACTGAGGTACTCCTTGCTTAGTCTCACCGTTTACTTACATTTTTGCCTCTGAATCCCTCTTACTGTGTTACATGTGTAATTTTGCACAGTGGCATGCTTTCGGTAGGGCCCACTAGAGAGAGCATCCACTTCACCCAGCTCCTGTTTAATGTGTGTGTGTGTGTGTATGTGACTTTTGAGTTAACTCTATGTGTAGACATAAGTTAGCTTTAACTCTATGTGTGCATGTATACAAAACTTAAATTTAACTGTGTGTAAATGTATATGTACTTACTGTTAAAAATGTTTTAAGTAGTCTGTTCATTGTATCTCACTCCAGGCTAAGAAAGCAATAAGTCTCTCAAATATTTTAAAATTGGTATGTACTTCTAGTCTCTTACAAAATACTGTATATGTGATCCTACCCTGCTTTAAAATACATTCAGGCCGGGTGGTGGTGGCGCACGCCTTTAATCCCAGCACTCGGGAGGCAGAGGCAGGCGGATCTCTGTGAGTTCGAGACCAGCCTGGTCTACAAGAGCTAGCTCCAGGACAGACTCTTAAAAAGCTGCAGAGAAACCCTGTCTCGAAAAAAAAAAAATACATTCAGGTGTTCTCCACTATTGTAAGCTTTTATTGCAAACAGCCTTTTTTATTTGTCTTTCACAAGTATAAATCTCACCTGTTAAGTTAAAAAACAGTAGAGTCAAGCTTGGATCCAGCTCTCCAGGCAGATCCTATACTGTATAACTTATCTATACCCAATCCACAGCCCCCAAGAGCTCAGAGATCTGGGGAATATGGCATTTAAATGTTTAATTATTAAAAGACTTTTCATAACAAAGAGACAGATTGGCTCCTAGCAGCAGCACCTCATTTCCTTCAAAGAAGACAGAAGACAAAGGGACACAAAACAATGTCCATCCGTAATTCGCTTCATCAAGTGAAAGCGCTAACCACTGGGCAGAGCTTTTTTTCATCTGAACTGAAGATCTCTAGACGTGGATGAAGAATCAAATGGATCGACAGCCTAGCTTCTCAGGGAAAGGTAGGCTTGTCTTCCTATAGATTTCCTAACCCACAGGATCTTCTAAAACCTGGCAGGCCCTGCGCTAAACAGCAGAAGGCGAATACAGACCTGATGCCCTTGCCCTCGACGACCATGGAGGACCCTGAGGAGAGGCTCTAGGTAGTCAATCGAGTAAGTTCTCTGTCATTTTTTAAATCAATAACTCAAGTGAAATTTTATCCTTCTCAAAGATCTCTGGTGCAGTTTAACAGCTGAGAGGCTTTGCTAGTTTAAAAGGACAGCCTCACCAAACAAATTGCAGTGTAACTTCTTAACATGCTCTAAATGAAAAGTGTTTTAAGATATACAAATACAAGTTCTCGAATTTCTCTCTCATGTTACCTTTCACAGTTTTAAAATGCTGATAAGCTGTTACTCTAACCCTGACAGAGTGCTATTGCTATCACTGCTGCAAGATCAAGATTTTAAATTATCTATAGTCATTTTCTAAAGATACTTTTCATTGTGCAAAAACATCTGCAACAGTCATTCTGGCATAAATATGCTGCTGTTTATATAATGTATGTGTCTAAAAACTTACGTTTTCACAAGCTCGAAAAACTCTTATGAGTTCCAGGAAGCTGAATTGAAGGATTCACCCTAAACAGGTCAGATACACCCCTCTAAATTCCCTGGTCCTGAAAAAATTTTTTCATCCTAAATTTAACTTTGTCCTCTGCTCTGCCAACACCTTGCCAGGTCCATGAGACACCGGAAAGTTCCATACCGCAAATCCTAGACAGGAGTAAAGCAACCAGCTACCCCAGGATGTGAACAGCACCCAGCTTTCTCAGACCCCGCCCCCACCCAAGAAAGACTTCAATGCCCACAAATAAGCTGGAATCAGTCTTGAGAACCAGCCGTCCCAATCCCCTTAACCTGCCATGCCTTACTCCCCATGTTTTTATTATAAGAGAAAGGCAAGAATGGTGTAAAAGAACATCTGCTGACCTGACCTGTCTCACCTGGGGACCCTGTCCCTTTAAGAGACAAGCCCTGCTCACTTCCAATCTCCCCCTTTCCCCATGGAGGCAAGCTGATCTCCTGCCTCCTCTCCAGCCTGCACTCTCTTTCTCTCAGCCCTTCTTCTGGAGAGGCAGCTTCTGCCTCTCTCCCTTCCATTTCTCGCCTTTCCCCCTTCTCTTTCTCTCTCTCTTCTGTACCCCCTCTCTCTCCCCTTCTCCCCTCCCCATAGCCCCTTACTCTTCTGCCATTTCCAATATCCACTAAATAAACTCTATACCCAGGCTCTCTCCACATGGTGTATCTGTCTGTCTCCCACCCACCGAGGTCTCCCACCTGCCTGCCAGGGTCACCCTCCCTCCTGCCAGAGTCGTGCCACTATGAATGATAACAGTTAGGAGTGTCCTCAGATAGTAACAATTTGTCACAAACCAGTAAACTTCTGCTAGACTTTGATCCTGATGCCTTCTTTTTAGGAATGATTAGTCCTGTCAAAGCAATGTTTTAGAATTCCTATTCTTTTCGTAGGTGCTTTGATTTTTACCAGCTGCCTCTACTTACCACCTTCCAGTTTTTATGATAAATTTTTAGGCTTCTTACTTTTTGTTAACTACAGTAAATATAGACCTTCCTGTAAGTCTTATTTGTTTCTCAGGGCCTTTCACATGGTGGACCATGCTCTGCCTCACACTTGGAGGCGTATTCTCCAGCCTGTGATTTCTTTTTAATCTATGAATAATTCACAAGTATGCTGTTTTCCTTTCAAAGTTAGAATGTTTTTAAATAACTGTATCTTCACTAATCCTTGATTTTCTTAGATCATAAGAAGGGAGTGTAGTATATGTGATGTTCGTTAGTTGGAATTTGTTGGGACTTTTTAGCCAAGAGAGTGATTGATTTTCATAACTCTTTAGTGTGCTCTTTGTTTACCAAATGCAAAGTTATATCAAGTGTGTAATTGTTTATTCAGTCTTCTACATCCTTCTTTACTTTTTATCTGGTTGTTGCTTTCACTTTTAAGAGTCTGGCTACTATCAAACATAATATTCATTTTTATTTCCCCTATAGCCAGTACTTTTTCTTTAACTTTTTGTTTCATTAGTTTCTAGCCTAGTTTATTCTTTTCAACTTTTCTTGTTTTCTTTCTTATTAGCCCATTTGTCTTTCCTTTAAGTCAGAGGCATACTTTTTGGGTCAGATATAGACTTGAGGAATATTTTATCCTACTGTGTGGGGCTCTTTCTCCTCACAGTATCTTTTAAGGAGATTTCCATTTTGATAGAGTCTAATTCATTGGGAATTTTTCTTTTGTTTTAGTGATCTCTGTTCTATTTAGTAAACTTTGCCTATCTCAAGTCATGAAGAGGTTGTTTCCTCAACAAGTTTCATGGTATGTTTGAGGCTGGTTTTGATGTATAAGAGAAACAAAACTTAAGTGTTTTCTGTATAGATAATTGCTAACAAAATTCACCAGAGAGCAATTTAAACAAAAGGGAAGGCTTAGTAGGCCATGGTGGTGCACATCTTTAAACCCAGCACTCAGGAGGCAGAGACAGGAAGATCTCTGTGAATTCAAGGCAAGCCTGATCTGCAAATTGAATTTCAAGACAGCCAGGGCAAAGACAGAGAGAAACCCTGTCTTTGAAAAAAAAAAGGGTGGGGTGGGGTGGGAGATGCTTTATATGGAAACTATTTCAGAAGAAAATGAAAGCAGGAAGGAGGGAGTAAAGGAGAGTGAACGAATGGGAGGGAAGGAGAGAAGGAAGGAGGGAAGGAAAGAGGGAAGAAAGGGAATGCATCATGCTGATTCCTGTATGTTTGGTATTGGCATAACAGTGTAGATCCTATTCCATTGGGCTTGCCTGGGCAACAAAATGTGGCTTCTTGGCAGCTGAAGCAGGAACAGACCTGCAGGGGTTGTGAGGCTCAATGTCATGCTCTTCCAGGAAAATGAAAACCTTATAGAGCACCCACAGTCAGAAGTGGCTTCTAGGCTCCAACTCTAAATTTCAGGCCCAGCTAGTTTCTTCTTTTCTCCTTAGATTCTGTTTTTCTCAGAATTCCTTTCGGTTATTCCAGTTACTTCAACACTGTATATTAAAGAGTTTCTTTCCCTAAACTTGTGTGTCTCATTTGGACTCTATTTTGTCGCATGTGGTCTTGATTACTACGGTTTTAAAGAACTCATAGAATCAAGTGGTCTAAGACCTACAGACTTGTTCGTTCCTGAGGATTCCTTTGGCTGCTTGAGTCAATGATATTTGCATATACCGCACATTTTAGAATTAAGTTGCTTATGGCTTTAAAGAAGCCATGCACATATATAGAGAACGCCTTGACTCTGTGGACCAGTCTGAAGAGATTAGACATTTTAACAATACTGAGTCTTCTAAGACAGTTTGGTTATGGCTCCAGTATCTTTAGTTCTTTGAATCCTCTTGGAAAAAAGGCCTTATATCATCCATCAAATGTATTATCAAGTATGTCAAGTTTTCTGATGATATTACAAATGAAATTACATTGAAAATTTCAATTTTCTTTCTCCATCTATTGCATATAGTCTTGCTGGGTATAACAGTCTGGACTGGCATCTGTGACCCTTCTGGCTTTCTGTCTCTATTGAAAAGTTTGGTGTTATTCTAAAGAATCAGTCTTTATATGTGACTTGTTCTTCTTCCCTTGAAGCTTTTAATATCCTTTCTTTCTTCTGTACATTTAGTGTTTTGATTATTAGTGAGGACCATGGGGGATGGGAAAAACATGATCAAAATATAGTGTATGAGTTCTTAATTTAAAAAGTTTTTCAGTTTCCATTATGTGCTGCAACTGACTTTGTAAACTTACCATTCCCAGCAGTTAGTTTTGTTACTCTAAGATGTCTGAAGGTCAGGATCCCTGCATCATTCTCTCTTCTTTTACTTCTCACCCTTGTCTTATGGAAATGCCAAGACTCTGAAATGGGTTAAACAAACAAGCAGCTCTATTGACTTCTCAGAGTAAGGAATGCACACTCAAGTTTCACACAGGGTAACTTCTCATCGGGAAGCTTCTCACAGTTGTGCTTTACAAGATTAAGAGGATCACCAGAGTCACTCAGTGCAGTTCTAATGCAAAGAGGTACTAAATGCTATTAAACGTTTATTCGGCACCAAGCAGGATACTTATTTCTTCCTTTCCTTTCTTTCTCTTTGGTCTGCTAGCACATGGGTTTGATTAGGCTTCCTTCTGCTATTAAACTGGGATAACTACTTAGTTGTCTATTAGTAGCCTTGATGCCTATTTCTGGGTGGTATTTGCTAATAACAGCAACACTGGAAAACTAAAAGAATACTGACTCTGTCACTTATTACATGACCTTTTCACTCTTGCGTCTTTCATGTCTCTAACGCACACGGATGACACCACCGGGGTACACTGCCTACTGATGGACCCTGGCCTCCATGAATTACACTTGCAGCAGTGTTTGTAAATTGCTCTAGGCCTTTTCCTTTTACAAGTTGGATGCTTAGCAGGGTGGGGTCCCCTCCCCTGAGAGCACTTCTCCTTTTGTTCCAGTGTGGACCAGCATCTCCCTTATCCTCTCAGCTCTTTCAGCCCAAGCCCTGTCTTCTACATTAAACTTTCTGGTATTCCTTCTCTCTTCAAACTGTACGTTATATATTTCTTTTTGCCCTGTTTACTCTTATTCCTTGTAAACCTGAAAAAGAGTGACCACTAAGAAATGTGTAACAGAGTCAAAAATAGGCTATTCCTAAAATAGCCTCTGCCAGAAAGCTTAGTTCATTATTTTTAAGTTTAACCTCAGGCAAGTTCTTAGGATAAAGACAGAAAGTAATCACATGCCTTACCAAAATATCACAAGAATGATTTGTAGCCCAAATGCTAATATTGTTTCCCTCTGAAACCTCTTGAGCTGGGCCTCCACAGTCCACATTGGCCTAAGTACTACTGTCTTTCAAGCTTCTACTTGAACAGCCCATTAAATGTTGCTTACAGCATTCAACCCCCTTTCTGGTCCAAAATTCCAAAACCTTCCACACTCCCCCAAAACAAACAAGGTCAGTTCTGTCACAACAATAGCCCACTCCCTGAAACTAACTTCAGTATCAGTTACATTTCTTTTTTTTTGTTTTTTTTTTGTTTTTTTTTTTTTCCGAGACAGGGTTTCTCTGTGGCTTTGGAGCCTGTCCTGGAACTAGCTCTTGTAGACCAGGCTGGTCTCGAACTCAGTTACATTTCTATTACTGCAATAAAACACAGTGAGGAAGACAATTTGTTGAAGTGTTTATTTAGGGCTTACAGAGGGATGAGATTTCATTATCATCACACTGGGGTAGTGAAGCAGGAAGTGCCAGGAACAGCATCAGGAACAGTTGAGAGCTCACATCTCAAACCACAACAGGAAACAAAGACAGGAAACTGGGGATTGTGGGAAGCTTTTGAGACCTCAAAGATGTCCCCCAGTGACACACTTGCTCCAACACGTAAACCTCATAAGCCTCCCCAAACAGCATCACCAACTGGGAACTGGGTGTTCAAGTGCCTGACTATGGGGGATAGTTCATTCAAACCATAAAATCAAAAATTTCCATATTAACGGGAATACATAGTGTATCACAAACAAGGTGCTATCAGATAATTCTGTGCCTTCTAAGATTGGGGAGAAAAATAGCATTTTAATATTTACGCAGAAATAGACCCTTTTCAATGTTCTGTTTTCCTAAAGATTCTCCTTTCCACCAAGTCTAATTTCTCTTTCCTGAAGAAACTGCTAAAACATTCATTTCTTCACTGTGTTTCTGCTGTTAATAGAGTATCTCAATTTTATCTTTATCTTGACAGATTTTTTTTTTACTAGATATAAACTTATAAGTAAGCGTTGTCTTCTTTTCTAAAATTTTTGTGTGGAAGAGGGAAGGTAGGATAAGTGGGGGGGGGGGCTTGAACCTTTGGCCTTAGTGTGCAGGCTACACATGTGTTCTACCACTGAGTTTTCTCACCAGTCCCAACACTTACAAATATCTTCTGGTCTCTATGATGTTTGTTGTGTTGTTTGCCTTCCTGAGATACGGCCTCACATTCCAGGCTGCCCTCAAACTTGCTATGTAGCAGACAATGACCTTGTACTCCTGATCTTCCTGACTTGGCCTCCCTCGTTCTGGTTTAAGAAGTGTGTGCTTAGGAGCTTCAGTGAGAAGTTGGTGATAATTCACACCCCCTCCACATGTATGTTTTCTTCTCCTCTAGCCTCTCCTAAGACTTTTCTCTTAGCAGGCGGGACTTCTGAATCTCGAGCCTGCCATGGTTTCTTCATCTCCTTGGCATTCATTCCTCTTGGTGTTCACTGGGCTTCTAAAACTTTAAACATGTGTATTTGCTAAGTGCTATCTTCCCCTCCATTGCTGTCTCACTAGCTCCTTCCTTCTCTTCTTTCATCAATTTTGTTAATCATTTCAAATGGCCAACTCTTGACTTTACTGATTTTTTTCCTATCGTTTTTCTTCTCTACTGTGCTTAGCTCATCTCTGACGTGTACTATTTTTCCTGCTAGCTTTGGCTTTCTGTTGTTTTCCATTCTTTAGGGTGAAGTATAAACAGCAGAGTTCAGCCTCCTAGGAGCCTAGGTTGGGGTGCTCCGAACCTGCATTTTTTTTTCTCATGGTTTATTTTTTTTTATATTTAAAAATTTCCATCTCCTTCCCTCCTCCTCCCCCCTCCCTCCGCTCCTCCTCCCCCTTCCCTCCCCTTCTTCTCCCCCTTCCCTCCCCTTCCCTCCACCCATACCTCCCCTCCCTCCCTCTCAAGGCCAAGGAGCCATCAGGGTTCCCCACTCTATGCTAAGTCCAAGGTTGAACCTGCATTTTTCATGTGAACTTTCCTGATGTACCCTGCAGATTGGTGTGGGGGTTTGAGCTCCAGTCCCTGAGTTCCCCTGAATCTCTCCTTTCATTGGTTCCAGCAGCTGTGTTGCCCTAGAGTCTGTTTTCTGGTTCCTCCAGACAGAAAAGCCAAGGCATTCTATTGGAATAAATGAGAAACAGTGGGCTGGGCTGTTTAGCTCCCCTCGTTGACTGGTTTTCCCTTGTGCTTCCCATAGGCACTCTGCAGAAGGGGGCAAATCCTCACTGGACAATGCTAGATGCAGAAACTTGTATCTCTGATCAGAAGTGGCTGGTGAGTGGACAATTAAACTGTGGTACATATTTATAATGGGATATTATTCAGCTGTAAAGCAAAGGACAGTAATGAAACTTGAAGATAAATGGATGGAACCAGAAAATATAATATTAAGTGAGGTAATCCAAAGAGAAAAATGGCAAATGTCGTTTTCTCATCTGTGGTTCTTATATTAAAATCTACAGATGTAAGTATCTAGCTTGGAGAAACCATGGAAATCAGTAAAGTAAAAAGAGACCAAGGTGTGTGTGTGTGTGTGTGTGTGCGCGCGCGCGCACGCGAGCGCGCATGTGTGTGAGCATGCATGCATGTGTGAGTGTGCATGTGTGAGTATGCTTGCATATGTATGTGTGAACATGTATGTGATAAAAATAAAAAATAAAGCTTTCTCTTAAAGCTTCCCAGTAGATTTCTGAGTATCACAGATAGTGCTGCACACAGGTTAGGCTTGTGTGGTCCCAGAGGGGAGATGGACTATAATTGTGCCAATGAGCCCCATGCTGCCTCTGGCCCCATAGCAGAGGCACATTTCTGGAGCAACCACACTGAATTCCATGTACTAGGCCATAGGAAGAAACAGGGTGTCATGAACAAGGAGACGCTCCCACATGCCTGCCACAGGGCTTATGTATCACTTAAAAGTACTTGCTAGGTAGTGCTGGGGCCAGTCAGCCCACGCATGCACTTCCCCATGGAGGGAGTGCACATGCTCAGCGTGATTGCAGCAGCTGCCAGGAAGGCATCAGGCTAGGTAAGCATCTTCGATTTGGACATGCGCTATCACCTGCTGGCTTGACTCGCAGTTGTCTTGTTTTTCTGCAGTGCATAAGTGATACACACTCATAGAAAGCACACTTGGAAAAGAGCAAATCCCCTTTGCTCTTTTCTTGGGCTGGTGATGGACTGTGGAATGGTCCTTTCTCAACACAGTGGGCAACAGCCAGTGTCACAGCTTCCAGCCAGTCTCGGATAACAGGGCAACCAACAACCACTCTCTAATGTATGTGAGGTTAAACTGTGATACTCAGCAGGTTATGGGTAGTCAATGTGTAACAGTATTTGTTCTTATTGCGCAAGTATCTGAAAGTGGTGTGTGTGTGTGTGTGTGTGTGTGTGTGCATCTGCATGTGTGTGTGTGCGTGTGTGTGTGGACACATGTGTATACATATAGAGGCCATAGGTTTGAATCAGGCATCTTTATTGTGAGTCTCTACCTTACTAGACTTTACAAATTAGGCTATTTGAGCTGGTCATTTGCTCTGGGATCTTCTGTCTCCACCTCCTGAGAGCTGGGATCACAGGAGAGCTGCCACACAGATTCAGCCTTTAAGTATGTGGCAAGCTCTCTGTTCACTGAGCTGTCTTCCCAGCTCTGATTTAACAATATTTTAAATTCTTAAATCAAAATATAAACCATTTAATTATTACACAATTCCTCCCAAAATGGGTGAATCAGCCCACTGGAGGCAAAATTTCTGTCTTACACATGCTTCCTAGGAACACCCCATGAAATATTCATTAATATTATCTTGAGCCAATTCTTGAAAGAATTAAAACTATCTTAAGAACATTCTCTGGCCAGCAGTAACAGAATGACAAAAGAAAATTCTCCAAATGTAGGAATTGAACAGCACGTTTCCAAATAGTCCATATGTCAAAGATGAGGCCTCAGAGGATTTTTTTTTAATATAAGGAACTGGTTGAAATAAAAAAAAAAAACAGTGTAGCAGAATTTACAGGGTGTGGCCAGCACCCAAAGGGAACCTGACAACACTGAATGCTTAATGAGAAAACCTCTTAAATAAAAAACTAAAGTCTCTCGTTCACAAAACCACAAAAGATACAGCAGAAAATACCCAGAATGAGTGGAAGGAAGGACGTGGTGAAGAAAACAAAATCTGAGGAAATGAGAAATAGGAAGGTGAGAGGGGAAAAGAATGAAATAAAATGGTGGGTCTCTAAAATCCAAAATAGATACTAGAGAGCAAAGAAGCAGAGCCGGAGGACAAAAAAGAAGGGAGGGAGGGAGGGAGGAAGGGAGGGAGGGAGGGAGGGAGGAGGGAGGGAGGGAGGGAGGGAAGGAAGAAAAGTGGAAGGGAAAAAAGGAGGGAAGGGCTCAAAGATAGTGGACAAATCAGCAGTCTCGGGGCAAAGTGGGAGGCATCATTACAGAACCTACAGCCAGCAACACATTAAGTAATGTGGAAAGCCACAACAATGTTGTGCTAGAGTCTCTGCCCTACCCCATCTCACCCATTGACAAGGAAGTTACAGTCTGGTGTCAGCGTGTGAACTAGCCGGCATTGAACTGTGGGCGCCTCACACTGTACGTTTCCCCACACCACAGAAGCCAACCCCAGTGCCTGCCTGCTACAAAGAAATCCAGTTCACTCCTTGTTTTATTTTCACTTCGTGATTTGTTAAAGTGTCCAGAACCACACGTTGTTGCTGTTCTTTACAACTGCACAGGTCAGCGACGTGATGAGATCGCTGTGTAACCGTCACTCCTGCTCACCTCCAGAGCTTTCATCTCTCCAGTTGAAATAGGCACACACTAAACACTAACTCCACTTCCTCCTCTGCTCCCTGGCAAACATCATTACTTCCTGTCTCTGTGAGTGTAACCGTTCAGGCACCTCACAGAAGCAGAATCATATAGAATTCATTTATTATTTTTATCCTTGTACATGTGTTGATATGTGAGTGTGTGTGCATGTCTGTGTGTGTTAACACAGACATGTGCACACCATGGCATAGGTGAGAAAGTCAGGGAACAGCCTCAAGTGTTGGTCTTCATCTTCCTCTCTGTTCTTTATTGTTGTATATGCCAAGCCAGCTGTCCTGTTTCTGGGGAGTCTCCTGTTTCCCCTAGGAATGCTGTGATAACAAGCATATGTTACTACATCCAGCTTTATGTGGGTTCTAGAGATCTGATCTTAGGACCTCATGTTAACACAGCAAAGGTTCTACCCACTGAACCAGCAGTGACAGGAAACTTCCAGTACAACTTTTATCATCAAGATCCAGGGCTATGACCAGACTCAAGGGGTGTGGTAGCTTGAATAAAAATGGACCCCATAGGCTCATAGGGAGTGGCACTATTAGGAGGTGTGACCTTGTTGGAGTAGGTGTGGCCTTATTGGAGGAGGTGTGTCATTGGGGGCGGGCTTTGAGGTTTCAAATGCTCAAGTCAGGCCCAGTGTCATTGCTCCCTTCCTGCAGATCCAGATGTAGAACTCTCAGATCCTTTCCCAGCAGCATGTCTGCCTGAACACCACCACGCTTCCAGCCATGATGATAGCAGACTCAACCACTGGACTGTAAGCCAGCCCTTATTAAATGTTTCCTTTATAAAATTTGTCATGGTCACGGTGTCTCTTCACATCAATAAAATCCTAACTAAGACAAGGATCATATCCACTTCTTGGATATGATTCTCACTTTGAATACTACCCCCTTGGAGTCCTAAGCTGCCTTAACATGATCCCTAGTGCTACTCTCTTCCGGTCCTTGCTCTCGGTAACCCAGACTGCATGGGTATCACTAGGGTGGCCGATAGCATACAAACCATTCAAATGATATACAAGGTGGATGCCTGCCCCCTTGAAGGCATATCCTTCAGCAGCCACAGCTCCCTCAGACCTTGGTCATCACTTATGGAGGCCCCTGTGTGCCTTGAAGTCTTAGCAACACAGCATAGAGGCAGCGCTACCTTTGCCTCCCCAGGAGCTCGCCTGTGAAGGAGTGTCAACACATACACCGACAAGCAAGCAGGCACAGCTGGGCTGTAGAGATGGCAGTTGCCTTGATCATCCTTTGGCAAGCATTGGTACTGCAGTGGACACTGTACCTTAGAAAAGACAGCCGTGGGTGGGGGGACGGCCAATGGTCTGGGAACAGGTGCTGCCATCAACAGCCAACCCTGGCAGGCATCTCCCGAATGACAGAATGGGAGCAGGTGTGGCTCTCTTGTCTTTCACCTCTGGAGGGCCTGGTCTCTTGGGGCCCCGAAGTCCTTAAAGCTCAGCTGTACCAGAGGAAAGAGAAGGCAGCCCCAGGAGGAGACAAGGTGGGAGAAGATGGTATCAAAGGTGAATGAGCCTAGAGCTAGGACCCAGCCTGACCTGCCATTACAGACTTATTCAAGCAAATGCCAGACACACTGTCCCCACGTGAGTCATTGGACTTACCGAGCTACACTGCCAGCAGTTACTTTTCTCTCAATTCAAATGGCCTCTCTTCCTCTCTTTTACTTGCGTGTTTGTTTTTGCAGTGCTCTGAATGAAATTCAGGGCCTTTTTACACCACATAAATGCTCCACTTCTGAGCTACATTCCCAAGACATTTACATTGATCTGTCTTTAAAGATTTGTTTTATTTTTATTGGTGTGTGTTATGTGCATGTGTGGTCTGTGTGTCTGTCTGTCTCTCTGTGTGTGGTGTGTATGTGTGTGTGTGTGTGTGTGTGTGTGTGTGTGTGTGTATGAGTGTTTGTGGAAGCCAGGAAAGGGTGCTGGATCCTCTGAAGTTACAGGTGGTTGTGAGCCTCAGAATACAGGTGCTGGGACCTGATCTCAGGTCCTCTGGTTGAGCAACAAGCTGAGCCATCTCCCCAACCTGGTTTTTATTCTTAACTTCCTGGAGGTACAGCTGGCGTACAAGGAGCAATGACTAATTAAAACATGAAATGTCACATGAGTAGAGTCTCATAAAATTGACACCACAGCCAAGACATTCAGGAGGGAGCTTATTAACTAACTCTAGTTTCCCTGAGCTCTCCTGGCTCCCTTCTCACCCCAGTTTGTTCTTCCTGCTTTTATCCATATAGTCTTAAAGTAAAACACATTATAGTCCACTACGTGCAAACAGAAATTGTCCAGAAATGTAAAGTGAAAGAAAGACCCTCCGATGGAGGAGAGGAGGCTGGGGGATGATCACTTAACCTGAGCTCTGACAAGCAAATCTTCCCTAGTCTCTGGAAACAGGTGTGACAGCTTCCTGTCATATAGCAAATGCCCAACACAAATTAACCTAATAAAAGGCAAGGGATATTCTGGGTGAGTTTCCAGGCTTCAGGCCACATTCGTCCCGGCTCTGTGGGGCGATGGTCGCCTAATGAAAGCTGACTGAGGGAGCTGCTCACCTCACGGCAGCTGGGAAGCACTTTAGTAACTGGAGGAACCAGGGTCCTAAACCCCATTCCAACACACATCCCAGGGACTAGGCCCTACTGCTTAGAGACTCTACCACCTTGTATTAGCACCTCAGACTGAGACGGCCTTTGATCCCTCAGCTTCTGGGGACATTTCAAGTCTGGTCTATTGCAACAGGAGAATGCCATATAGAGCTGCTGGGAGCCAGATCTGCTACCTACCAGCTCAGGAAGAACGCAGACTCAGGAAGGAGTGCTAGGTGCTGAGGGGTGGCCAGGGAGCATGCTAATGTGTCTTCATTTTAGAGACACAAACAAATGAGGCTGCAGGGCTGGGCTTTGGCCGAGGCTAGCCCTCCACGGGATCTGGGTTACCTTCCTAGGATTGTCTGACCCACCCTGTACCTTGGTGTACTTAGGTACAGCTTCCCAATCAATGTCAGGTTAGTGGCTATCAACCCTCTCAAAGGAGGCAGATACTAAACTCCTGAATGGCATGTCCCAGCCTGAGGTTCTGAGCCTCTGTGCGCATTTGTTGCTGCTTTCTGACTCTGGTGTCATCTCTGCCTCCCAACAGTTAGCTTGTTTCATTTCCATTTATGGAATTTCATTTCGTTCAACAAATTTCTACTGACAAAGCATTGGTATTATTCCGGGTTCTGGTCCGGGGCAGGAGCTACAGAAATGGATGGGGCCCCTTCCTCTACCCAGGAGACTATCTGCCATTAAAATATATTCCTAGCTCTGTGCTTGTGGAAGGCACTTGGAGCTGAGCCAAAACATGATGATAAAGACCCACAGAGGCAAGGTACATTCTGGGAATTTCAGGTGGTTCATCTGTAGGGTCAGGTTCATCTGTAGGGAGTCCAGGATGCTGAGTGGGGAGAAAATAACCAAGAAGCAAGAGGCTCCTCCCCTCCTTGTCCTTTGAGGACAAGGTCTCAGAAGGCCACACCCCTGGGTGTCTAAAGGGAGTCTGTCAAACCTGCATGAGGGTCTTCAGGGCCTAGAGTGGAGAAAGATCTCAAAGACTGTCTACTTGAGGCCGTAGCTGCGGATGGATCCCTCCTTCCACTGAATTGATTTTTGTGTGCTCCCCTTCCACCCCTCCATGAAGCAGTCCAGGTCCCCCCTTCTCATGTGTTTGGGGGACTCTTGGGATTTTCCCGGTGTTAGAGTGGAAGAATGAGCTGCCAAAGGTTGCCTGGAATCGGAACTTGGAGCACCCTGGGGCCAGGAGGGAAGGAATGAATACGGACGAGCTTCCTTTGGACAGCTGTGCCTACACCCTATTAAAAAACGTGTCAGATTCAATCACCCAGGTTTGGGGGCTGTGAACGCCAAACATCTGGATCTCTGGCCAGGCCCCTAAGACGCCAGGATGTTGCACTTCCCACCTGGAAAGCTGCCGTCATCCAAGCCGCACAGCCTTGGAGAGGGCAGGCACCTGGTTAGGCTGCTTGCTCACTTCCTCCCAGGGCCTCAGGCCTGCTCCCTGAGCACTAATGGACAGATGGACTCCCAGCACCCCAGGGTGGGGATGGGGAAGGGGCAGGACTCTGCAGCTCTGTCTGGGTCTGCCTCTGGGTTCTGGGCTCTAGGCCAGTCCCCACTCACAACCAAACTCTGGTGACTGATGGCCACTCCCCAAGCACGGGGTGGGGGGGTGATGGGGGGATGGGTGGCAGCTGCTCAGCAGCATCCTTGCCTTTCTCTTGGATCTTTCTAACAGCATGAGTGATAGACAGAGGATCAGCCTTAACCTTGGGAAGTGAGAGCGAAACTCCTTAGACTTTGTTATAGAAGAAGAATCCCATTATACCTATTGGCTCCTTTGGCCAAGGATAAGCAAGCTAACACATCCTTCAAGAGTCTGAATTCCCAGAGGTGGTGATTGTGGCTGTGTGTGCCCACATGTGTGTACATGAGTATGTAAATATATGCGCACACATGAGCACGCACACACATGTGTATGCATGCGTGCTCATATATTCACACATGTGTACGCACGCGTGTGTATGTGCAAACGCACATGTACATGTATGCATGCATGCGTGCATACATGTGTTTGCACCTTTGTACATGTGTATAAATGTACACATGTGTATATGCGCGTGTGCGTGCATGTGTGTATGCACGAACTATACCTGTACACATGTGTGTACAAATGTGTGCATAAACGTGCATGTACATATATGTATGTGCATTTGGGCATGTGTATAAATGTATGCACACCTGTGTATGTGTGTGCACGCGTGTGTGCTTACACGTGTGTCTATGTGCATGTGTGCACAAGTGTATGTACATGTGTATGTGTATGTGTGTGTATGTGTGTGTGTATGTGTGTACAGTTGCTGCTTTCAGAGGCAGCAAAACAATGCCAACCTCCCCAAATCTTGCTTGTAACAAAGTGACATTAAGTAGAGCTCCCTAAGTCCTCAGTTGGCTAACAAAAACACCCCTCCCCATTCAGTTGTGAGACGATCCGGCTATTGGAGGAAACTGTCTTCAGAGTAAAACGTCTAGTTCATCAGCTGGTAAAGTACAGAGACACTTTCTGGAATTTCACTTCTGAGAACGTAAGCCAAGAAAAGTAAGAATATATGGGCACACCAGAACTTCCACGAGAGCGCTCTCAGCAGCATTCTTCTGTAAAAGACAAAAATGGAAACACTTGTGAGCTGAGAGAGAGGTGGACACAGAAGGGGCACTATCTCCACAGGAAGACGGGTGCTGCCGCATGGAGGAACCTGGACAGCATATGGCATGTGTAAGAAGCCAGGCACAAAGGGATGAGTGTTGTATGGCCCCATTTACTTGAAGCATCCCAAGCATGTAAAACCATGGAGACCGGAAGTGAACTACTGAGGACCTGGGGAGGAAGCATGGTCAGTACGCCGGGCGTGCATGAGGACCTGAACTGGTCCCCAGCATCCCTGTGCAAAGCTGTAAACAATCAGGAGTGGTGGTATGGCCCGCCATCCCGGCACCAGGAAGGTGGAGACAGCACCCTGGGGCTTGCCTGCCAAACCATCCAACTTAGTCTTCAAGTCCCAGTTCAGTGAGACCCTGTCTCAAAACACTAGATGGCTGCAGGCCACACAATCATACAGTGCTTCAACGCTGCTAAAGATGTTTTGTTGATATACATATCCATCTCCTGGCTTGTCTAAGCATTGGAATCACCATTTTTCCCCCACTCAGTTCCTTCATGTTATTACTGGTCACGGAAGAAGCAGAGTCTGAGATAGCTTATGCAGCAAATGACCAGGGGACACTCAAAAAGGCCAGAACACCACTGTCCTCACATCAGAAACAAGCCCCAAAGGTTCCTCACCTGGATCAAGCACAATGCCACCTTGTTACATCGTAGACCGAGACAGAGGGGGAGGAATCAACAGAACCCCACAGCCCTGCTACTTAGAATTAAGCGCAGCTCACATCTGGTGTATTACCTGTGAATTCTCCCTCCAGCTCCTGCCAGCACTTTAGGCAAGGACGCCTGCTGGCCTGCTCAGAATTTAGTGGCTTTCCTGTAGCCAGCCTATCTACCTCTTCTGTGGGGAAGGTGTTTTGCATCTCTAGAAGACAGATCAAGATTAAGCTAGAAGAAGCTCTGCCTCTTCCTCCTCCGCTTCCCTCTGAGGGAGGAAACTACCTTGACCCCTAGAGCTGGGTGCAGGAGTTGTGTGTTTCTTAAATTACACGGACCGAAGAGCCTCATGGGAAAGAAGCAATTCTCCAAATGGGGTTTTTATATGTCCTGTGTGGCCGAGCGGGAGCCCGAGAAGCGGAAGTGCACAGAGAAGGTAGTTTCAAGTTAAAGGAAAAAAAAAAAAAAAACCAAAAAAAAAAAAAAAACCCTTCCATTAGCTTGAAGGGAGGGGTCGCCAGCTGTGCAGTTTTGAGTCATGTGAGCTCAAATGTAAGCTGCATATTTCAGGCAATGGACAACTTTGGGCTTGGGAGTTTTGTTATTATTTAATTTCAGACCTGGCCCCAGGACAGGCTGGAGCTTTCCCCCGGCTGGATCTCAGCTTTTGATTTTGATGTCTGTAAATAAGGAAGTAATTGGAGAGATTTTGACCTAAATTGGAGACAAAAAACAAAACAAAACAAAACAAAAAAACAAACAAAAAAAAAAACCCCAGGTCTTCTGCTGTTTGAGTTAGGGAGAAGTGACAAGATGTAAGTCCAGGCCACCTGCTTGTCTCAAAGTGACCTTCACCAGACTGATGTTGGCCTTGAACCCTAAACATGTCCTGCTTACTGTCCAGCTCCATATCCACAGGTCCCACACTCATGGAAGTCACCAACTTAGGGTGAAAAATGGTTTGAAAAATAATTGCCTCTATACCGAGCATTTTCTCAGCCCTCCCTCCTGAATATCACATGGTAACATTTCCACAGCATTTACATTGTGTTAAGTGTTCTAAACCATTTCTAGGGGTCTGAAGTCTGCAGGAGCACTCTATAGGATCTCCACAGATATCACGTCATTTTATGTAAGGGACTTGGGTGGGCACCTACAGATCTTTATTCCTTCAGAGATTCTGGAGCTGGCCTCCCATGGAGAGATGACTGTTTAAACATTAGGGAAGAAGCTATGCTGCCCTCCCCATTCAATGCATTGTGGCGGACCATGAATTGAGCCCTGGCCACAGATGGGAAAGGAGAGTCCCACAGTTCCCGCACACGTGGAACTTGGAATCAGCCTCAGGCTGGCAAGTGCTTGATAGTCAGCTGTCTGGGGTGGGGGTGGGGAGAAGTGGGGCAGGTGGAGGCTGTATGAGGAAGTTCCTGAAGGCACTTGTTATAAACACTCTATCAACTTGGCATCATTGAACTGCGTTGAGAAGACATATGCACTCGCTATGTGGTATCTTCATCATAGGCACAACACAATGATTGTAGATAAAGAGACACCTAAAAGTAAAATCAATTAGGAAGTGATGGGTTTGATGAGCCTTGAGTGTCACCACTGTTCTTAATCCAATTTATTTCACTGCAAGCTTGAAATACATTTTTTCCCAAAAAAGATGCGTCGAACAAGCAGCTCATACAATTCGTACAACTTTGACAGCTTCCTCTCTTGATCCAGAAGAGGCACACATGCTCCAGACTCTCATAGAGCAAGGGGGGAGGATGAGAAAGGGCATTGCCAAGATGGTGCGGCTGCCAAGGCCCTCTACCTGCTGTTCTTTCCTCCATGCTCCTGCCAGTTCCGAGACGTGCCAGGCAGGATGACAGGGAGCTCGGGGCACTTCTTAATTCCCAAGTCTGACTAGGCCTGGAACCTTCTCCGAGCCTCAGGCCCGCCTGACACTTCCACCCTGGGATGACTTCTGTGCAGTAGCTCCTGGCATTCTTCATGACAAAGGCCAGGCCGACTCCATGATGCTGTTACGCCCCCCCTTGCTCCCTTCTTCTTTCCCGACTTCTTCCTTTTTCCTCTTTCTCTACCTCTCAGCCTCAGACAGGAAGCCAACTGAGTCTTTCTTAAGTCAGTTTGCAGAAGGGCCAGGTGGAGACATCAAAAACATCTTCATGAATTTCTGGAAACTGGGCAAAGTCAGAAAGCAAAGCCTTCTGGAAGTTGTGTCCACAGCTTCCTTGGCCTGTCTGACAGTCAGCTGTCTTACTTTAGACTGTAAATGTCCCCCAAAGGTTCATGTGATAAAAGCTTGGTCCTTAGTTGGTAGTACAGGGAAATGGGCCTTAGTGAGACGCCTTGGGCTTGTTGGGATATTTTAGCACTCCAGTGCTCTCTGGCTGCCTCTCTCCCCCTCCATGAGACAAGCAGTTTTTCCCCACCAAACATTCCAGGGCGTGCAATCTTGCCACAGGCCCAAAGCAACAGGGATAATTAATTGATCACGGGTTGAGCCCTTTAAATCTGTTAACCAAAATAACATTTTATTCATCGTAAGTAGGTATCACGGGCATTTTCTCATAGTAACAGAAAGGACGGACACAGCAGCCTGTACTTGGGAGGAGGAAAAAAGGCCCCAGATCGCTGCTGTGTCGGCAGCTGATGAGACAAAGGGGGACGAGCTGCACACAAAGAGGCTGTCTTGTGGCTCACGGTGCTCCCTGTCTGGTGGCAACTGCAAACAACATGGATCCATGCCACCCTTGAACTTGACCCGCCTTCTAGCACACCTAGGGGTTTAGTGTGAGAGGGGAAAGCCTAGCAAACCAAGAAGACATAGTTAGGGATACAAGTCTCATGGCAGGAAGAGCCCGTGAACTTTCCACTTTGTTTTTAAGCAGCCTCTCTATGGCTTGAAATCCTCCTGCGTCAGCCTGCCATGTACTAGGATTCCAGACACAGGCCACTAGGACTGGTTTGCACATTTACTACACAGGACAAAGTCTTGGGGAGTTGATCAAATTAGGAGAAAGAAATGTGAAAGGAAAAACTAATCATTTTTTAATTATTTTTTAAACAACATACAAAAACTTGAAGGACGCTAACCATGGGCTTCCAAGTACCTTACTTAAGGGGAGGCTTTAAAATGCACAGTTTTGCATAGGACAGAGTATGGTGAGGTTTTAACACCAATGTTGGGGAAATGATCGTAGACCAGAAGACTGCAGGAAGGAGGCCAGCCTGGAAAGTCGCAGGCCATACATGACAAGTTCTAGGACAGGAGGCCTGTCACAAACAAACCACCCAAAGTATGTTAAGAATTAAAGGTTGCTGAGTGGCGGTGGCACACACTTTTCATCCCAGCACTTGGGAGGCAGAGGCAGGAGAGCTCCCTCCGAGTTTGAGGCCAGCCTGGTCTAGAAAATGAGTTCTAGGACAGCCCGAACTATCACGCAGAGAAACCTTGTCTTGAAAGACAAAACAAAAGATAAACAAGCATACAGAAGAATTTAATGTTGAGCATTGACTTCCTAAGAAACTCTACATATTAACGTCTCAGAGAAGTGTCTGGATGGGAGAGAGGGAGAGAAAGGCAAGGTCAGGAGGAGAGTATCATGAAGTCACTGTCTCAACCCTGAGGTTTTTTTGACTCTGTGTATATGAATGTAAAAACTATTAGTCAAAACTGTTTAGGGATTGGCTATTTGGAGAAGAAGGTACTTTCTAGAGTTGATTCTATCACAGTAACTTCATTTTGGGATTGTTTCATCAGAAATCAGTGTTGGAACAAGGTCTCCTTTTCCAGCTCTAATGGGACCCGCCCCTCCCCCACCAGAAGAATCAGGCCACCCAGCCCCTGAGGACTCCCTCTCCTTTCCTTCCCAAACACTGACTGTTCACCTACAGCTCCTTTCCTCTGGTGGTCTGGTCGGATCTCATCCCAGGTTAAAAACCCTGAGGAAGCTTCTGATTTAGCCTTTGACTGGCGGTGTCTGGTTTGCCTAGGCTTTTTCTGGAAGCCTTCTGATTGGGTTGTCCAGTGTTCTGTTTCCTCTAGAGAACCAATCACCTTTGGCAACTGGGAGAGGAGCATTGACTTCCTCAACTAGTCACAAAGGTTTGGGCAGAATCCATGGAAGGCTAATGGGAATATGTCTGTCCCTTAGAGTGGATCTGCCACTCTAGACAGATGAGAAATAACTTTTTATTATTATTGCTTTAACTGCTGTTCTCAAATTCCAAATGAGAGCCGCTCAATCAAAGGGCACATGTCCCAGACTCCACATACTTCATCAAAGTCCCCGAGTTGGCATGGTTAGCACAAGGAAGCATGGGTGGCATCAGGGAAGAGCTTTTGCCCCCAGCAGGCTAGGGTGGCTGGTCCTCGGATCACAGAACTCAGAGGTGGCTGGAAGGGCAATGGCAGGGTTGGAAGAAGCGGGAAATGGCCCAGTGCTTCCAGGAGGACCCAGGCTGTTGGGAAGGAGGCTGTCAGGAGGGCTTTCCCTGCCTGGTAGCCAATTGCTCTGTTGTCATGTGGCTCAGCCCTGTTCTAGCAGCTGCACACACGTACAAGTAGCATATATCAGCTCCTGTCACAGCCCTCAGTGGCTGTGTCCGCAAACAATAATGATGGCCCTTTATCTAGACTCCTGGGGGTGGGGAAGTACCAAGAAAAACCAGCCAGGGCATGTTTCTTTCTTTTTATTTCTTTATTATTTTTATTAATTAATTAATTTTTTCCTAGCCTCATCACAATTACCTCCTTCCTCCCTCCTCTTCTCCCAGTCCGTTCCCCCAGCCTCCCCCTCATCCATTCCTCCTCCTTTCTCTTCAGAAAAGGGCGGGCCTCCCATGGCTATCAGCCAGTCCTGGTAGATCACATTACAGTCAGAGTAGGCACCTCCTCTTTCTTATTAAGGCTAGAGGAGGCAACCCAGAAGAGAATGGGTCCCAAAAGCAGACAAAGGGTCGGCGACACCCCCATCCCCACTGTCTGGAATCAAGGCATGTTTCTTCTATATTCCGTGCTTCTGCTCCATCATCTATGTGATTGAGATGTCAAAAGTCCCCCGCCTCAAAAGATGGAGAACTGAGTCCCGTGAAGCAAGCCCAGTGCTGTTGTTGAGCAGAGCGGCATGTGAACACTTGAATTGCCCGTTCTCAGGAGCTGGGATAACAACCGTGGCCCACCTGGGATTCCTGCTCAGGTTGCCTCGCATGGCTTCATCTGGGGCTGCTTGCGAATCCACAGAAGGCCAGGAGCCCTTGGGGACTCAGAATTGCTGAGGAAGTCTCCAGCCAGTGGCAGGCGAGGCCTCTACATCTGGAGCCGTAGGCTGCCTGCCGGGGTGGGTCATTCTGGCAGTTCTCAGGAAGGCAGGGAGGTGACCCTGAGGCCAGGCAGCTGCTGGCCATCCCAGGAGGGCAGTGCTGTCATGGACTTGGCCAGGCAGCTCAAGCTGAAATGCTGATCTAATGCATCCATGCTGGACTCATCTGGACTGTAAATCTCTACGGCAATCATAAAGCAGAGGAGATTTGAAGGGAGGTGAACTCTCTTGTTCCCCATGCTCTTGGCTTTCAGGTAGGGTGGATGGAAGGAAGAGGCTTGGTCAGGCAAGAGGGTGAGGTCACAGTTACAGAAGGTAGATGCCTAGGACCAGTTTCCCCCTCCTATCTCCAGTGCCTGTGGCTACCTATGTACATGTTCACAAAGCAAAGAGACTTTGCTGGATCTGGGGCTCCCCAAGAAGAGAGCAAAGGTTGTGGAGGAGGTAGCATCTGGAATCCCAAAGACAGGAAGGACCCCACAAGCTCTCACTGTGCCCTCTGGCTGGGAGGGAAGCCGATCATTTGTTCTATGAACAAGAAGTCAGGGCTAGCCTGTCATTATAATCCTGAGGGTTTAGAGCAATCCGTTCCTGCCATAGTCCCAGGCTTCTAAAATCCTTTTTCTGTAGTAAACATTAAGACTTGAGGAAATCCTTGTAGCGTGGGGTGGGGGGGAGCGGGGGGGTTGGAGGCTGGCAGGGAGCCAGCTGAGTATTCATCTCTCTCTACTAACTGGACACAATGTGATGGTCGCCTCAAGCTCCTGCCCCGGTGATTTCTCCTCTCACGATGGACTGGATCCTCTCATACTGTGAGCCAAAATAACCCTAACTCTCTCATAAGCTGCTTTTGTCCGGATTTTGTCACAGTATGAGGAAATTAACTGGAGTTAGCTCTGCTGGAATCCAAGGCCTACATTAGAATTCTAGGATCCACCATGACCCAAGCCCAGCATAATTAATAGTAAGTTTCTGTGTCATTTGTGTGTGTGTGTGTGTGTGTGTGTGTGAGAGAGAGAGAGAGAGAGAGAGAGAGAGAGAGAGAGAGAGAGAGAGAGAGAGAGAGATCTGGAGGCCCAAAGAAAAATCCATCTAGCCTTCTGTCATCAGGCATCAAGACTGTAAGACACAGACTGTGAACTTCAGGAGGAAGATGGAAGAGGAGGGAGGAGGGTGGGCGGGGCGAGTATGGCCATCTTGCTTCTGATCTCTTGGTCCTAAGTCTGATCTGGAAAAGAGAGCACAGGCATCTCTTTCCCCCAGGATGATCCTGAGGACAGGTCCAGGTTCTTCTTCGGACAAGGACATGGGTGGGTTTGGGCCTAAATGTAGTGTTTCAAACATCCTTCCAAATGGGTCATTAGCATGTTTCTACATCAGAAGGAGCAGCCAGGGCTGAGGGTTGTTAGAGTTATCAAGTTCCTCCTCTCCCTGGCCCCAGTGTTCAGGAGTGTCCAGGCATGTCTCATGAGTGCTGTGGATGTAACTGACTGGTAAACCCCACCAGGTGCCCAGCCCCTCGGAGAACACCACCTACAGGTCCACAAGTTATTCCAAGATGATTTGAGATGAAGAGAACAGACGTGTGTTGTGGAATATTACTTTAAGGTGTGCTACATTTGTTTATGTTGTGGAACATTTGCTTTAATGATGCTTTAGTGTTGCATTCTTTTATGCTACATTTGTTTAACTCTGTGAAGCTGTGTTACTTTGCCTGCCTAAAACACCTGATTGGTCTAATAAAGAGCTGAATGGCCAATAGCAAGGCAGGAGAAAGGATAGGCAGCACTGGCAGGCAGAGAGAATAAGTTAGGAGGAGAAATCTGGGAAGAAAAATCAAGGAATGAGAAAAGGAGGAGAACTTCAGGGGTCAGTCACCCAGCTGCACAGCTAGCCAGGGAGCAAGAGGCAAAGAAAGAAATAGAGAAAGATAAAAGCCCAGAGGCAAAAGGCAAGCAGGATAATTTAAGTTAAGAAAAGCTGTCAAGAAAAAAGCTAAGGTAAGGCCAGACATTCAGAAGTAAGGCTAAGTCTCCATTTATTTGGGAGCTGAGTGGTTGGCCGCAAAGAACCAAAAGAGTAAATGAGCTAACAGTAAAGAGTAAAATCAACCAACGACAGAGGTTGAATCAGGAGCCAGTGTCTGGAAGCTCCCTGCTCAGTCCAGTGCTGTTTGGCTCTTGGGGAGGGGACTGTAGGGAAGGCTCTCCAGGCTGGTGGCAACCAAGCCCTCTAATACCACCATCAACCAGACCCTGGCTGGCTCCCCTTGGTCTCCGCACTTCTCTTACGTCTCTGATCACAGTCCCTAGTCTATCAGATGCCTGTTCTCTGCTTCATAGAGCAAACAGAGATCAGAATCAAGATGGCTCCTCTCCATCTCTGAGTCCTTCTGTCTCCCTTCTCCATTCTCTTCCTCCTCCCCACTGCCAAATCTCTCCATAGAACTCTTAGCACCCCCTTCTTTCCTTCTGGCCACACACTTGTTCACCCTTCTCCAGTCCTTTTCTGGGACAGCTGTGAAGAACTAGATGCTGGACAAGGGCTCTGGCCCCCAGAGTCGCAGGTTGATTTACGTCACTGTGGAAGAAGGGTGGCTTTTCCTCATTATTCCACACCACAGCACATGTCTCGGGCTGTTCTTGGCAGCTTTTCATGGACTCTCTCTCCTTTCAAAGTCTTGCTTCTCACCTGACTTGGACAGTCAACTTTTATTCTTAGAACAGCTCTCAGGCCTCCTGAGGCAATCCTCGCCTCTGGCCCCCAGGCTTCCTCTTGAGTCCGGGGAACGGCTCTCTCCCACCTGCACTGCTCCCCCATCCCGGTTGGGGTTATCCCTATTTTTAGAATCCTTGATCCCCATGCTGTCTCAGACACCAAATGAAGAGGCTCAGAGCCAGTGAAGGGAGAAACTGAGGTTCAGAAGCATGGAATTGCTTACCTCGGGCCTCCAATACCCAGCAAGAGAATGGCAAAACAGAACATGCCCAACCCTAAGTAGGGCTGAAATACCATTAGTCCACACTAAGGAAGTCCCTGGTGACTTCTGCTCCTGTCACCCCCATGATATTTTCCACCACTGTGGAGGTGTACCCACACTATCCCTGGCACATGCAGGAGGAACCCAGGTGCCCTGGCAGCTCTTATTGTGGTTAAATCAGCGGGAGCTCACATTTCAGTTCCCTCTTGCTTGGAAAAGGCCACTGGAAAAAAACAGCCCTGCTCCTCCCCACACCAGCCCTCCTCCCTCCCAGCCCCCACCCCCAGCCTTCACTGCTCATCTGCCCTGGCAGGCCTGATGCTCCCGGGAGCCAAGACAGCCTGTGGCAGTTGGGCCATGAAACTCTCAGAGTGTGTCTCTTCTGGGGACAAGCCCCTGTCCTGCAGGATCGGAGGGTTGGAGTCTGAACTGGGGCAAGTGCAGCAGCACACTGGAAACTGGCAGCTTGTCTGAGGCAAAGCAGGAAAATGACAAATGTCTGTAGAATTGCATACTAGCGAGGCCAAGGCTGCACAAGGAGCGTGGAGACAATCAACCTACAGGTCCCTAATTGAGGTCTGGAGGCAGGAGAGGCCCCGTGCCATGGGACAGATTGAGGAAAGCTCTGCTCTTTACCCTACCCACAGGAAGGATGAGGAGAATGAGGCCTGGCTGGGGATGCTAGGTTAGCCAGAACTTGGCAAGTCCAAAGGATAGGAACACAAGTCAGACCGGCTTACGCTGAAAGGAAATCCACTGATTCATGCAGTTTTGCAGTTAGCCGAGTGGCTTCAGGTAGCGCTGGCTGTCTCAAAAGGCTGTCACTCTTGCTCAGTTGTCTTTGGCTTGACTTCACACTCAGGAAGATTCTTCCAAGGAGCCATACTTCAGCAGTTCCAGGGCCACAGCCCGGGTGACACACAGGGCAACGGGCTGAGGAAATTTATCGGGTTATATTGGCTTGAACTGGACCACATGTTTGTGGCCAAACTTAGCCCGTTGCCGAGGGTGAGCTGTGCTGTTTTAGCCCTGCTTGCACTTCCCTCCCTGGCCCCCGTCCCTCTACCCACCTCCCCCCACCCCCAGTGGAGGTAGCACTGCAGGGTGTAAGGCTTGTCATGTGACGAAACTTTTTCCGGGGAAATACAACACACATGTCCACTCACCCCAGATAGGAATCCCACAACAGACCAGTGTACGGGTACCACCAAAGTCCCGCTGGGTAAACCAGTGCCTTTTATTGGGATTACCTACAGGAATAGGGGTGAGGGGGTCACTTACAGGAACAGAAATGACTCCAAGATAGCTGCATCACCAAAGTTCACCCCAGTATGAGTGAGAGCTCACAAAGGCTGGAAACATACTGCACAGCCTGCAGGCAGCTGACAGTTTGAGAGTGTCCTTTCCAAGTGACCCAGTTGGTCTAAGTCTCTTCCTGGCAGTGGGGCTGGTCTCAAGGTCACCTTTGCAGCTTGTTTTGTCTAAAAATATGGGGTTTTTGGCATTTTTTCTTGTCTGAGAGAGAGAGTTCCAACTTTTATTGCTTACTCTGGTAGGGAGGGGCCTAGTGAATCTGGTCATTTTCAGGGACTTCCTGAAGCTATTTGAGTTGTTTTATCTTTTTGTTTAAGCATTGCAGGGTACAAAGGATGGGATGGTTTCGTCTTGGAGGATGCAGATATACAGCAATGCCATGTGACTGTAGCAGGGTACCCTCCAGGGAAAGGCAGAGAACTATCAGGAAAGAGGCAAAACGAAAGCTGGGTCCTCAGAAGCGTGAAAGAAGAAGCTGAAAGGCCACCTGCCTGGAAGAGTTCTGTATCCTCCATGGCCCCATGACCCTGCTAAGTACCTAGCTTGGATCACCTGTGAGTTGTGGGGAGCTGGAGATGATGGGAAGACTACAGTCAGGTACTCCCATTCAAGTGTGGTGCGTTGTCTATAAAAACACTCCAAAATAAACCCATAGCCCAATGCCGTCTGCCTTAGCCTCTGTCCATGCTCAGCGTACTGCTTCAGCCTAGTTGGCCAGCTGATGGCTGTCCCCTCTTACCCGACACCTTCTGCTGCATTGCTCCTACCACTGGCCACTGGTCCCTCTTCCTCCTTTGCCAGTTCTACTCATCCAAAGAACTCCAGGGACATGCATGCCCAGCACTGTGCTTTTCCTGGCACGGGGCTTGACCTCATAACCACATATAATGGAACGATTGGCTCACATCCTGCACACTTGCAGGGAGAAGGGATGGCCTTCCAGACCTCATGTCTCACATGGGCCGTGCCAGGAAGGTGTGAGGAAAGCCCTGTGGATGGAAGCCTTCCTTCCTCCAGCTCTTCTTTCCACTGACCCAGATTCAAGGTAGAGGCTGGCTGTCCTAGGAAAAGAAGGACCCAGAAGAGTGGAGCAAAGTCCAGAGGGAAAGGCTCTGTCCTGTGTAGTCCAGACTCAATTCCTAGGGACACACACACACACACACACACACACAGCTTTAAGACAGCAATGACCACTGCCTATGGAAGACAGACGGTAAATCAGACTCTGGAAATGTGTGGGCTGACATCACAGATGGCCCCTGGACTCTGGGAGGATGCCCCACAAGTGCCAGGGATCAGTGAGAGATACCCACAATATCAGAGATGCCAAGGCCAGAAAACCACTATCTGGAACTCTGGGCATAGTTCTCCCAGTGGCCCCACCAAGGGCTGTCCGGAGAAAAAGTGGTGGGGGTCAAGGTAGAGGTGAGGCAGCACCTGCAGTGTTTTGGGGCTCCTGAGAAGGAATGCAGGTGGCAGAAGTTCTTTAGATATCTTCACGATATGATACAGTGTGCTTTCGGGGCATGGTTCTGGGAGCCTAGGCCTTCCCCTTCCTCATTCCCAGGAGCTCCTGCAAGGTCCTTACCTCTTGAGCCCCTTTCCCTCCCCTGGTACACACACCGACATTTTCAGAACCATGAGAATGCTCCTACGCTCTCTGCACCATCGATTTCTCAGAGCTGAAGGTCATGCACACAGGGCACGATTTCCTATAGCACTTTCATGCCACTCGGGGAGAGGGGTCCCTGATTAGCACTCTCTGTAAAATTGACACAGTAAACAGGGCACAATCATCCCATGTGGTTAGACCCTTCTTAATTGTACTTGGCAGGCCTGATGATGAGCAACTGCCCAGAAAGCATTAGCTGAGGGACGACTGGGTAAGAGAGTAGGGTCTTCCACCCCGTGATCTCTCTAGGCCAAGGCTCCACACGTCTTCTAATGAGCCATACTGTCCCTGTCAAGCCTTGAATTCACGTCCCAGGATTGTGGTTCTAGCCTAGCCTCTCTGTCCATCTCTAGAGGCCAGACCCAAACCAGGATATGATCCCAACATTTCCCAGGATGTTCACAGAGCCAGGACAGAAGAGGAACACCTGGAGAGGCTTCTAGCCCAGTCTCGGGGTCTCCTCTGTGTGGAATCCTTGCTGCTTTCTGCGCAGTTGATGTCACAGAAAGGTGTGCTTTGCCAGCCTCACCCGGCATGGTTACTGCCCTGGTGGAAGGAGCATCGCTCTGCTGTAGGAGGGGCATTGGCACAGCTTGGTGTGGGCTGCTGGCACACTTTTGGTGCACATCTGCTCAAAAGCCTCCACGTTTCCCATTGCTGATGACTCATTGGGCAGCAGCCATAGAGAACGGGGGGATGAGATAAGAAGGGAGGCTGGGAGGATCCTGCTCAGTGCCCCCAGCATCCTGTGTGTGCCTCATGAGCTTTGCTGGATGGCTTACATAAACAGCCAGATATTTCCTCCTGTGCCAGGGCCAGCCCTAACCCTACACGTCTTAGTTTCTCCCAATTATTACGCATTGCTAATTTATGTTTATGACCGTCTAACTTCCATGCTTTCCCTCATGTGACCCTTTCTGTTACATGGAAATGTCTCTGGAGTCCCCCCCCCACAAAAATGCAAAAGAGGGTGTCTTGTTTGTGCATTCATCGTTTTCTTGTATTTTTTTTTAAAAAGTTTTTATTTTCCCACATCTGAGTTTGATTGCTTCTGGGGAGCAATGGGAAGTGAGTTAAGGGCCTGGCCTAGAGCATCGGAGCAGTCCTCGGCCCAGCTTCTCAGACCTCCCTGTGGTTCCTTTAACCAAATGGATGTTTTTGTGGAGACTTAGGTTATTTTGTACAGTAAACAAGTTTTTTTTCCCTTTCCTTTTAGCCATTTAATGTGGTATCCTGAAAGCAAGGGCAGCTCGTTAATGAATAAAAGCTGAGATGGGCGCAGGAGGTTAGGGCGTCAGCAGCACTTCCAGGCTTAACGTTACATAAGTAACATTCCTGCCGCATAAACATCTTGGCAAAAGCCAAGATGAAATCCCCATCCCACACTGCTGGCCTCCACCAAGCTCTGTATAAAAGTGTAAAAAAAATAAAAAAAAATAAAAAGTAAAATAAAAATGCTGTTGATGGCAACATTTTTCTGTCCAACAACAAGTCATTATTTGGACAACAGAATCTAAAGTGCATCGCTTAGTCCCCCACAGCACTAATGGAAAATATTATCTAGAAACCAAACACGTGAGGAAGAAGCCAGAATGGAGGACTGGATTTCTGCGAGGTAGGAAAGGCACTGAGAATCCCCAATTCTTTTCAGCGGGAAATCTGTGAACCCAGCACCAAGTGATATAGCTATCCTGTCAGGTGCCAACCAAAGCCATCCTCTGAAAAGGAATTAGTGCTTTGTTAGAGACGGTTTCTAACCCAAATTGAACCTTGGTCCTTTTTTCTTACCACTGAGCTGCTGCAAAGTCGATCAGTCTGGGCTCTTCTGCGACAAATTCACACAAATGTGTTTACATTTAGCTTTCTTCCCAAGGAAAGGTGAGACTCAACACAATTCGCAGTGCCATATATTATCAATAACATCCTACCTCCAGACTGTATCTCAGGAGACAAAGCAGTCACACCCACGAGAACTGATCTCATGGTTTAGAAGCCATGAAGATGACTTGTACTTTTCCTTCAAATCCTCAATCCCCAAACTCTCCAGATGAACAGTTCTCAACCTGTGGGTCACGACCCCTGTAGGCCGAACGACCCTTTCACAGGGGTTGCCTAAGACAACTGGAATTATATTGCAGTTCATATCAGTAACAAAATTACAGTTATGAAGTAGCAATGAAAATAGTTTCATGGTTGGGGGTCACCAGAACATGAGTAAGTGTATTAAAGGGCCCAGCATTAGGAAGGTTGAGAAGCACTGCTCTAGATGGACACAGGTAAAGGCTTCTCTGTGGACAATCTGAAGACACAAATAGTCCATAGACAATCAAGAAGCAAGTGCTACCCCAACAGCCCCCAATGGCACCAAGCCCGCAGGACAGGGCTTCCTCAACCGTCCCAAAGCTCAAGAAGAAAAGTGAAATATTTAACTATATATTGATGGGGTAGCTGACCAATCCCTTGTCTGAGGGGCATGACCCCTCCCGGGCACAAAATACCTTTAAAAGATCTGTGTTTTGGTTTTTTGCGCTCTTGGTTCCCTGCTCTTCGCTGGAACTCTGGCTCTGTAAGTTTCTCCCATTTTCTCCTTTTATTAAAGCTGAGTATTTCATATAAGGCTAGTATGGTTATTTCCCATTGCCAGCCGACCACGCCCGTTACAATATATAAGCGAAGAATATATCTCATTTAAAAGGTTGACAGCTGGACAGTGGTGGTGCACTCAGGAGTCAGAGGCAGGTGGGTCTCTGGGAGTTTGAAAGCCTGGTCTACAGAGTAAGTTCCAGGACAGCCAGAAATCCTGTCTTGAAAAACTAAAAACAAAACAAAACAAAAACTCAACTAAGATTTTAACAAAATGTGAACAACAAACAGACCAACCCCAATAATACTGATATAAGTTTAAAGGAAATCTAGCCACATAGAATCCAGCAACGTTCATTAAATAATGCACATCCAAAAAAAAGCAGTGTTTCTTCTATGAATGTACACGTGGCTCAACACACAGAAAACCCACTAAGGTCATTCACAATGTTAACAGAGCTGAGAAAGATGATACAGTTATCCCCCAATCTGCAGAAAACACACTGGGGGAAACATCCTCATTCATGTAAACCTCCGTGCCCATTGAAATCAAGATGAAGGCAAAGACAGCAACGTTCCGGTGAAAAGCTGTCACAGAGTTCAAAACCCACAGACGACCCAGTTGCAGAAGAGTCCTCACAATTTTGTAAAATTTACTTTTAGAGGCTCAACTAGATGCTCAAAGTAAATATCAGAGCGATGTCTGTCTCCATGTTCCAGCGGGGGGAGGGGGGGGGGCGTTTTCAGGTCAAAGAAGTGATGCAAAATGGACCTGCTGTCCTACAGAAGGTTCCTTTCTGCAGAAACTGCTCAGCCAGGATCTCATTTGCTGGAGTGCTAATGACAGTCCTAGGGGGAAATCCTTCACTCTCTCCTATGTAGTGGGGAGGAAATCTAATGGAGACTTTGTGTGAGGACCACAGTCCAGAGGTTACAAAAATTGCTAAAACAATGAGACTCCCATCAAGAGACAGTAGATGGCTTCCCCTAGCCACTGTTACTGTCTCTAAAAGTCCCTTTACCCTGGCGCATCATCTCCAGCTACCAAGGAAAACTTGCAAGGCATGCCAAAAGGAAAAGAATTGAAGAGACAGAAAAAGCATCACGACTGGAATTATGAGGAAAGTTGGACTCACTGGGCCCAAAATGAAAAAAAAAAAAAACCACTGTGATTAATAGGGCCAGAATGTAATCGATAGATAGACAGCATGCAGGAACAGTGAGAAATATTCCAACATGTGAATAGAATTGAAGGTGCTTTTGATTGTCTTTAAGGAGACTTTATGCTTGTTATTTTCAATCTTATCTATATATGTGTTTCTGGGTTTGGGTTTGGGCATGTGAGTAGAGCTGCCTACAGAGCTCAGAAGAGTTTTGCGGTATCAGATCCCTGAAGTTGGGGTTACAGGTAGTTGGAGCTAATCATTGTGGGTGCTGGGAACTGAGCTTGGGTGTCCTATATGAATGGTACACTTTCTTAACTGTTGAGCCATCTCTCCAGGCCCTTTGATGGGCTCATAGTAAAACAGACACAGGTGTGGGGGAAAACATGTCTGAGTTTGAGGAACTCTTAACACAAACCCCCAAAACTGAGAGGAAAAGAGAATAAAGACTGAAAAAAAAAAACCCCAGATCAACCATGAGGGCAGTTATGCAAGGTGTAAACACATGTGATGGGGATGCCAAAGAAACAGGAGGCAAGAAAAGGAAGGAGGTGGGACACAAAGAGTATTTGGGAACTGGAGAGATGGCTCAGCAGTTAAGAGCACTTGCTGCTCTACTCTTCCAAGGGACCAAATCCCAGTGACCACTTGGGTAGCTCACACTGCCTGTAACGTTAGTCTCGTGGGATCCCATACCCTCTTCTGGCTCCCACAGGTTCCTGTACATCAGTACTCATCTTTCTACTTCCTGACTACACACGCAATGAGACTACTGTCTCATATTCCTGCTGCCGTGCCTTCCCTACCACGATGGACTGTGCCTCTTTAAAAGGTGAGCCAAAATATTGTCCCTCTTTTAATTTGAATCTTACCAAGATTTTTATTTTTACAGCAATGAAAAAGGGAGCTAATACAATATATAGTTATTTTAAATATGATTTTGTTATTGCTATTATTATTGTGTATGATGTATAAGCATCTACCGGGGAACACTGATCTGATAACCTGAGTTTGACCCCTAGGTCATACAGTAGAAGGACTCATAAATTCCAATCCTGATGCTTTTTCTGTCTCTTCAGTTCTTTTCCTTTTTGACATGTCTTGCAACTTTTCCTTGGTAGCTAGAAATGACTCCTTTGGCCCCTTCATGCATGTGACCATCCACACTTATACAGTCACATCACACACATTCTTTCTATTCAGTTCATAAACCCAGCCCATGGGATGGTACTGCCCAAACTCAGAGTGAGCCTTCCCATCTCAGTTCAATCTTTCTGGAAACACCCAAGATACACAGCCACAGGGTGTTCCCAATTATTCTAAATCCAACCAAGTTGAGAATGGGTTTATTTTATTTTATTATTGAAAATAAAGTTATTTTCATATAATACATTCCAATCATGGCTTTCCCTCTCTCATCTCTCCCCAGATCCTCTCTGTTTCCCCATCCTTCCAACCCCATGTCTTCTTTCTTTCTCTCTTATATTTTTGGTTGTGAACCTAGCCTTTAATGGCTGAGCCATCTCTCCAGCTCCTTTCTTTCTCTCTTGAGAACAAACAAGCAAATAAAAAAAAAAACCAAACAACGATAAAAAAATAATTAAGGTAACAAACAAAAGAAGAAAGAAGAAACTAACAAAGAGAATAAGAAACACACACACACACAGAGTCCATAAAAGCTCAAAATCAGCGACTATATATACAAGCAAAAGATCAGCAAGGGGGAAAAAGAAACCCAAACAAAGCAATATGAGAAAAAAAAACCTTCTTTTTCTACTTCCCATGTAGATTAGATCCATGTATATCTCTCTTAGGGTCCTCTTTGTTGTCTAAGTTCTCTGGGAAAACTTAAACATTTTCAATGTCATATGCAGCAGATCTTAGGTTAAAGGACCACAATTTCTTAAGTACATTGGGGTACATAAACTTAACTTCTAGTTACCTGATGCAGATTCAAGACTTAAAGCATGTACAGAAAGCTAGATGAAGCCTTTTCCGAGAATTAGTATTCCTTATGGCCATTAATATTATGACAGAAAGTTTGAAATATATATAATTTATTTATATATATAATTATAAATATGTATATATAAATCTTATAAATTTTGAGATAACATTTGTACTTTAAGAAAAGTTTTTGAAGAGTAAAATAAAACCAAAGGATTATGAGATTAGTGGCAACAGAATAGTCCCTTTGTTTTTTCTTTTGTTCCATACCAGGTGGCTCTTCTGACATAAGACAGAGATTTTGGATTTTTTTTTTTTAAACAAGCATGCTTGGGTTTAGAAAAGGAGAAAGTCATGCTCCAGCTTCAAAGACAGCTTTAACTTGTAATTGCACTGGGGCTACAAAAGATCATTTTCTTTATATGTCTGTAGAGAACAGCAGAAATAAACATTTGGGAAGATTTATGAAATTTATCTTATTGGAAATATGCTATATTATGTCAATTTACTTGTTTTCTTGGGATATTTTCTCTGGATGATTCATCCTTTTTCTTCAGATGTCTTATTTGTCCAGTTGTCTTCAGATTCCTTATCTGGATGCCTTCATTCTCCTGGAAAGACAAAAACAAATCCCTGCCCCAATGCTAACTTTGTAGAGTTGCCCTTTTTGGCAGATTATAGCTGATCAAACTAAAGGGAATTGTTAGTCTTATAAGTTAATTTAGATTGAATGGCCAAGCTGTTGAGAGACCTTTTCTAATAAAAGGTCTCTCCTTCTGATGTAAATCTAATCTTTATCAATTTTGATGGTATCCATAGCTTTTCTTCTCCTGTGGAAACAAAAGTAAATCATCTTCTCCAATGTAACATATATCATGGTTTCCATTCTGAGTCCAACACATATTTAAAGTATACAGACTGATTTATCTCAGCAGTTTTTTCTACTGTCCACTCTCCATGGCTGTTGTTTCTTTCTCATTAGCATTTAAAAATTTAAAGTTAATAAAGCATCATGCAATCTATCTCTAGGGGTCTTTAGTACCCCTTTCTGTTTATTAAGCATATCTTTCAAAGTGTGATTAGATCTTTCTATAACTGCTTGTCCTGTATGTTTGTGTGGTATACATAATATGTTTTATGTTGTAATATGCAAAAATGTTTCATTTTACTAGAAACATATATTGAGGGCATTGTCAATCTTATTATACAAGTATCCCCATGATGGCCATAGCTTCTAAAAATGTGTAATTACAGAATCAGTCTTTTTGGAATGCAAAGCAATTGCCCGTTGAAATCCTGAATATATATCTATGGTATCTTGTACATATTTTAATTTTCCAAACTCTGAAAAATGAAACATATTCATTTACCAAATTTTATTTCTTTGAGTACCTTTTGGGTTATTTTCTTCAGGTAATTGAGTTTGATTATACAAAGAACAAGTAGTCATTTCCTTATAATTTCCTTGACTTGTTGCCAAGTGATAGAAAAATCTTTCTTCAAGCCCTATTATTAACATGGTGTTTTTTTTTTATATTTTTTGAGGCTTCTAACACATTTCCTACCAATGGTTGATTAATTTTATCATTACCTTGTGCTATAGAGCTTAGAAGACTTGTATGGGATCTGAAATGTGTTATATATAAAAGATGATTTCTAAGTCTGATTATTTCTTGCAATTGAATAAATAACAAAGCTAATTCTTAATCATCTGGAATAAGTTCAGCAGTTTCAATACATAAAACAACTCCAGTATTTTGAGAGTCAGTAACTATATTAAGATATTCTGAAATATCTAATAATACTGTGAGAATAGCATATAATTCTGACTTTTGAATAGAATCAGAAAGTGGCTTTGAGCCACCTTACTTAAATTTTCTGATTTGTAACCTGCCTTTCATGATTTATTTGCATCAAGATAGAATTTAGGGGCTCCTGAAATTGGTGTTTCCTGCACAATGTGACGAAGGATCCAATTAGTTCCCTTTGTAAACAGAAGTCTCTTGCTCTGGGGTTATCTGTTGCTAATCTCTCCCAAAATATTACTGAAAGATCTCTGTTAATGTCCATTTTCTGCCTACAATGAGGCAATTTCTGCATTAGTGAAAGGTACCACAATTTCTAGTGGGTCTATTCCTGCTAATTGGCAAAGTATTAATTTTTCTTTCAGAATCAATTCAGAAACCTTTCTATATAGGTCTTTAATTTTTTTACTCTGTTTCTATTGTTCTTTCTGCATAATAATTACTTTAGAAGAATGTATACAAGGTGAAGTAATCAGAATAGAATCAAGTTCTGGATCCAAATGATCCACATATGCATCCTGCGATTTCTTTGCTACCGAAACCAATTCTCCCTCAGTCTCAGCTGATAATTTTCTTGGGGCATTTAAGTCCTTGTTGCCTTGTAAAGTATGAAATAAATTACTTGGCTTTTGAGGTGTCAATCCAATTGTGGGCCATAGCCAGTTAATGTCTCCCAACAATTTTTGAAAATCATTAAGAGTTTGTAATTGATCTCTCCTGATTTGTACTTTCTATGGTTGAATTTTTTATAAACCTATCTTATATCCTAGGTAATAGAATCACCTCTTTGTTTTTTCCCCCCTCAGGAGCAACTTGTAATCTACAATGAGGCAAAATTTTCTTTGTTTTTTTTTTAATACTCTTTCAAAAGTATCTGAATCAGCTAGTAAGATATCATCCATATAATAGTAAATTATAGATTGATGAAACTCTTTACAAATTATTTCCACTGGTTGTTGTACAAAATATTGACATAAGGTAGGGTTGTTTAACATCCTTTTTGCAAGAACTTTCCACTGATATCTTTCAACAGATTTGGAATTATTATATGCAGACACTTTGAAGGCAAATTTTTCTTTGTTCTGTTCTTGTATAGGTATAATGAAAAGGCAGTCTTTTAAATCAATCATGATAATAGACCATCCTTTAGTTAATAGGGGAGGCAAGGGAATTCCATTCTGTAAAGAATCCATTGGCTGAATCACCTTATTAAAAGCTCTTAGATCAGTTGCCATTCTTCATTTTTGGACTTCTTTTTAGTGACAAATATAGGAGAATATCAAGGACTGGCTGAGTTTTCAACATGTTGAGCATTTAGCTGCTCCTGTACGAGTTAATTCTGATGCCTGTAAATTTTCTGATGTCAAAGACCATTGTTCCACTTGGACAGGCTTGTCAGTTAACCATCTTTAAAGGTAGAGCTTTTAAAGGTAAGTACCTTTGAAAGATCAACAGCTGATGTCAGTGACTGTTCTTGACAATACCTTTCAATATTTTTTAGAACCATACATTAGTTTATGATTTATTTCTGAGGCTGGAGGAATGTTAATCTGGGTATTCCATTGCTGCGACAAATCACTTCCCCATAAATTTGTTGCTATGTTAGGCAATATGACTTTAATTTTCCCTTCTGTCTTTCTGCCCAATCCATTCCACCTGCATTGCACTTTGTTTCACCTGAGATAAAGTTCCGATCACTAGAACTTCCTGAAGAGGTCAATTTGGAAGCCAAGATTTTGGTGCAAATATTGTTATTTCTTATCCATTTATCTATTGGTGCTGATCTTGCCTTTAAAGTCCTAATCACCCTTTTGCAATTCTGAATTATCATTTTCAAAAGCAGATTCCAATTAGTATTTGTCTAACTTCTAGATCTGATGTCATTTTATTTAAGCTGAAGTCAATGTTTGTAAAAAAAAATCAGTGAAGGTCTCTTTTGGGTCTTGTATAATTTTACTAAGTGACTCAGTCTCTTTTCCTGATTCTTTAACCCTGTCCCAACATTCAAAACTTCTGTATGGCATAGTGCCAATGTGTGATCATCAAATGGAATCTGTATTTGCAAATCAGCAAACTGGGCCTCGTTGAGAAGTTGTTTGGGGGAAATTATCATACCTCTAGTCCTACTGTCTTGTTCTATAACCCTAGCTTCCTCTCTCTACCATGTTCTGAGCACTGTTATAACTGAGGACCAGCTTCCAATACTGATGTAACTAAATATTTCCAGTCTTGTGGAATAACTCTGTTCTAAGTGCCCCATGAATTTAACATCTGCTTCACAAAAGGTGAAACTGTTATCTCCTTAAATCTCTTCAAATATAACATTTTTATATGATCTCAGGTTAACTTCTGAATAGCCTTGGGGTGCCAATCATCTGGTGGTAACTGGATAAATTGAGGTTGGGTTTCTAATAACCTTGAGCCACCCCTCTTTAGTTTCATAATGCAATGGTGTGGTAGGTTCTTCTCTAAACTCCTCTGTTTGTGAATATTTTTTTCGAGTTTCATTAGTAGGTCTTTCTAAGGATTGTATCTTATCAGTCATTTTTTTTTTGTATTTGGTACTGATATCAAACAACTTTTTAAAGGATAAAACATGAATTATAAAACTGATAATGATTATAACTGACATCATATCAATTCCAGATAAGTTAACTATCCCTTCATTTGATTGTTCTATTTTCTAACCATCCATTGTGGAACCATAGAAAGACCCAACTCTCTGCATTGTAATGTTGTTTCCATTCTTAATATAGAGGAAGAAACCTTAAAAACCCTCATTTCTCCATTTAATAATTCCCAGGTGTCTCTCCAGTCTGCTGCTGATGACGGTGAAGTGTGATTCTGGCTATCATTATGCACCACAGCTGAGCAGAGAATGTGGGCCGTGCATGGCCTGGCTGGGGGCAGCTGCATCTGTTTGTGTGTAGGTGGGGGTCAAGAGTATGCACAAAGATTTAAGAGGAGCTTTATCTACACTGCCAAATTTAGAAATAAAGGTGTTCTTAAATAGGCAAACTTTGGCTGGACAAATAAATTTGAATACATCTAAATAATGGAGTATTATCAAGGGCACAAAGAAATGAGCTGTTAAACTACAAAAATATGGGCTGAGGGGACAGCGTATCAGATAAGAGCACTTGTTAAACAAGCGTGGGGACTTGAGTTCAAATCCACAGTGTCCACATAAAAAGCTGCATGTGGCCACACACGTATCTGTAACCACACTGCTGAGGGAGGTCTCAACAGGAGGATTGCTTAGGAGGATAACTCGAGCTTACTAGTCACCAGCGTAGCTCCAGGATCAGCAGAGACCCTGCCGGATGCAAGGGAATAATGCAGAGAGAGAGAGACAGAACAGGATGTCACGTGTCCTCTTCTGGTCTCCCTACATTTCCTTAGGAATGTATATACACACGTATGTGTCTCTCTCTCTCTCTCTCTCTCTCTCCCCCTCACTCCCTCCCTCCCTCCCCCCCCCTCTCTCTCTCTCACACACACACACACACACACACACACACAGAGAGAGAACTATGAAAATAAATCGAGAAACACTGAATACATAATTACCCAGAAGATATAATATTCTGAACCATGTATGCACTGTGGTAGCTACTCTTAACTGTCAACTTGACAAGAGTCAAGACTCACCTTTGAGACAGGGCCTCTGTGCAGGCCTGCAGGAAATTATCTTGATTGTGTTAGCTGAGGTAAGAAGACCTGTCCCCTGTGAGTGGTGCCATCCCCTGTCTAGAATCCTAAACTCATCTTTACATTGACTGCATATGCTGTTTCAAGCCCCTGCCACTGTGATTTCGCCACCACTGTGGTCTGTACCTTGAACTATGGGCAAAAATAAGTATTTTCTCCCTTAAATTATTTTTGTCAGAGTAGCTGGAAAGGCAACTAAGACATAATAACAGAGCTGAAAAATATGTCAATCCCAAACTGATCAAACTAGTAGAAAAAGTCTACAGTTATAATGAGAGGTTTTGATGTTTGTCTCTCTGTAGAACTGACATTTCCAGAAAGAAAAGGCAGCCAGTACAGAGTAGAACTCAACATATCAATCAAGAAACATCTAAATAATACTAATAGAAAAATACATTACTTTCAAGTATCTGTGGGTGTGTGCTAACATGGATGATATCTAGGCTCTTAAAATATCAACAATTGGAATCACAAAGTCTGTCTTCTAACTACAATGGAATCCAAGTTAAATCAGCCGGAAAATCCCTAGAACCTTGGAAACTAAACAAGACCATGAAAATAATCCCATGGGCCATGTAGCAAAGCTTATAAAATGTAAATATATTGAAGTGAATGAAAATTAAACTACAGCACATCCCAAATTTGGAGGATACTGCTAACACAGCACCAAGAGGGAAATTTCTATCACTAAATGTGTTTATCAGGAAGAAATAGAAGCCAAAGCACCTGCCTCAAGAGAGAGAAAGAGGAATAAAATAAACCCAAAGCAAGCAGAAGGAAGGACAAACAAATTAATGAAGTCAAAAACATAAAAATCAAGGGAAAAAAAAACCAGAAAAACCAACACCATTTTTTCTCTAAAGACTAGAAAAAAACACATGTAAATGACTGATAGAAGGGAAGCAAGGCCTGTCACCATAGACCTGCGAACATCAACGAGAAGATAAATGCTAAGAAATCAACATGCACAAATTTAAAACCTGTGATCCAATAGCCCTCTTCACTTAAAAATATCACCATGAGTTTCCCAGTAGGACTTAGATCATTCAAATTATCCCACAACTCTTAAGGAAACTTAAAGTGTAATTTTTAGGTCTCCTAAAACCAATTTCCAGTTGGCTTTATCAGAAAATTCTAGAGCAGAATATTAAAGAAGAATTAATATTTATTATATGCAATATCTTCCGGTCAGAACATTTCCCAATTTATTTTATGAATTTATTCTTTTTACTGAACTTGAATAAATCATTCCATGAGGAATGGTTCCAGGTGTGAACTAGATCAGCATTAGAAAATTTATTGGTGGGGGCTGTAGAGATGACTCAGTGGTTAAGAGGGCTGAGGGCTTGCTGCTGTTACAGAGGACTGGAGTTCAGTTCCATTACCCACAGCAGACAGCTCACAACCACCTGTAAATCCAGCTCAAGGAGGTCTGATACCCTCTTCTAGCCTCTACAAGCTCCCAAATGCACTCACAGAGGGATACACATATACACACAAACAAAAACAAAGAAAATTTCTTGGAGTAATCCATTACATTAATAGCCTAAAGAAGAAAAAAAATCTACATTTCTATTAATTTAAAAAACAGCATTTCACAAAATTGACTAAGACTGACTTTAAATATTTTCAGAAAAATTGAAATAGAGGAGAAGTTGTTCAACTTTATAAAGAATACCTACCAAGATCCAAGAGTGAACATCATACTCAACGAGAGACCAAAGTACTTTCTCCTGGAGGTTGGAACCATGCCCAAATGTCTGTTTGCCGAATTTCCCTCAACATGGACTTGGATTTCAGCCAGGGGATTGACAGGACAGTGAATGAATGGAAGAAATAGAATTCTCCCTCTGCAGATGACAGAGAAAATGTCAAGGATTATACACACACTAGAATTTACAAGTGAATTCACTGAGGCGATACGAAAAAAGATAAACCTACAAAAACCAATCTCTATACATTAGCAACGAACATATGGACACAAAAAATAAAAATACAGTATCACTGTGCGACACAACTTTTTCTGTGGAGACACAACACAACCATCTACTCGCCCAAGGCAGGGAACCCACAACAGACCGCACGGGTACCACTGAAGTCCAACTGGGTGAACCAATGAGTTTTATTGGGATTACTTACAGGAGTATGGGTGAAGGTTACTTACAGGATCGGAAATGATTTAAAGACAGCTGCATCACCAAAGCCCACAACAGCATGGTGGCAGCTCATGGAAGCTGGGAACCAGAAGCTCACTGCAGAGCCTATACTCAGCTCAATAGATTGGAAAGTGTCCTTTCTGAGAAAGTCTGGTCAAAATCTCTTCACAGCAGCTTGGTTAGTTTAGTTTCTGCTTCTCCCAGGCAACTGATCTGGTCTCAGAATTCTTTCCAGGTCTACCCTCTACTGTCTGAAAGGAACTCTCGGCTTTTTTATTGCTTACTCTTACTCCAGCAGGGAGGGGCCTAGTGAATCTGCTCAATTTCAGGGACTTCCTGAAACTATTTCAAATTGTTTATACCTCCTTGCTTAAAGAGCTTCCTGCAGGATGGAATGTTTTGATCTCTGAGAAAACAGTTACACAACAATCATATATAATAATAACTCAAAGAAAAAGAGATACTTGTGATGACTAATTTCCATTGTCAAAAATTGACCCGACTTAGAATCTCCTGGGAAATGGTCCTAGGCATTTTCTGTTGCTGTTATGAGCTATCCTGACCAAATCAACCCTGAGGGAGGAAAGTCTCCTTCTAACTCACAGTTCAAGGTACAGTCCAACACGCTGAGGAAGTCAAGGCTGCAGAGGCTTGAAGCGGTTGGTCACATCGCATCTGCAGTCAAGAAAAAGAGAGCAGTTTATGCTTGCTAGCATTCAATTTGTTCTTTCCTTTTAATCAGGTTCAGAATCTGCTGCCCAGGAAATGGTCCCACCAACAATTCGGATGGGATTTCCCAGACCAATTAGTGTAAATCAAGATGTTTCCCCACAAGCATGCCCAAGAGATTTTGGATTCTGTCAAGTGGACAATTAACACTAGTAATAGTAATCTCTGGCTGTGTCTGTGAGGGTATTTCCAGAGAAGTTTAGCTAGAAGGAAAGACCCACCCTGAATGTGGGTGGCACCATCCCAAGGGCTGGGATCCCAGGACGAGTGAACCGAAACAAAGGAAACAGCAAGTTGAACACGAGCATCTTCCTCCCTCCCCTCCTCCCCTTCTTCATCTTCTCCTCCTCTTCTTGCCCCCTCTTCCCCTCTTACCCTGCTCCTCCTCTCTTCCCTCCTCCTCTTACACTTGCACTTGACCACCTAATCCACCCAGCCCCTCCTCTAATCCATGCTTGTGTTGATTTTTGACAAAGTATCAAAAGATATTCAGGGATGGCAAGATGACTCAGCAGGGTAAAGGCGCTTGCCACTAAGGCTGACACCCACAATGCCTAAGGTTGGATTTAGTGGATGGAGAGAGTATAGTGAACAAGGGGGGGAGGGCTAACTTGAACTAATTGACTAAGTTGTCTCCTTATTTCTTTCTCCCCATCTCCTCCCCGCCTCCTTTCTTCCTCTCCCCGTTTGTTTGCTGTTCTGAAACAAGATCTCCAGGCCTTGGCTGGCCTGGAACTTGCTATGTAAAGCAAACTGACCTCCAACTCATAGAAACCCACCTGCCTCTGCTTCCTAGGACGAAAGGGATGTGCCACCATGCTTGGATTTCACAGGATTCTTGGCTGTAGAGTCAATGTGACCATATAAGGCTCCCGCTGCCTGTCATATCTGCCACGATGGACCACATCCTTTCAAACCATGAGCCAGAGGAAGGCCTCTTCAGCTGACACTTCGGTTCATTTATCACAGCAATACAATAAATAATTAACAAGCCCCGGTGAATCACATGCAGAAATTTTATATTTTAAAACTGTGTGACATTAGTGAAATGAACCAAAGTAGACTTATTTAAATGAACAGGTGTATCATATTTATGGACTGGAAACCTCCACACAGTAAAGATGCCCGTTGTCTCTAAAATGAATTGCAAGGTTAACAGAATGCCAGTCCAAATCGCAGTGAGAATTTTTCTAAGCACGTGCAGAAGCGTTTCCAAATGCATATGGAAAAGCACAAGCAGTGAGATAAATCAAAGGTCCAACAAAGAGGAATAAAGTGAGAAGAAGGAGTTTCTTTGATTCCAAACTCAGGCCAGAGAGAGAGAGTGGGTAGGACGGCGGCACTAGCAAAGGGTTTGACTCGGAGCACGAGGATGCAATGGTGAGTCCAGAAATGAAGCCGCCCACATACGCTCAACTGATTGTGGTGATTACAACAGCTAGCCTGGTTTGAGTTAGTGTGTATGTGTTTGTGCGAGCACTTGAGCTCCTGTCTGAATAGAGGCCAGAGGTCAAGGTCAGTATCTTCCTCAGTTCCTTTCCATCTTAGTTTTTGATACAGGGTCTCTGGCTGAGCCTAGACTCGTTGATTCTCTGGCCAGGGGCTCTAGGGACTTTCTAGCCCAGGTTTACAGCCACATGCCACTCTGTTTTTATAATGGGTGCTGGAGATGGAACTCCCATCTTTATGCGTGTGTGGCTTGCACTTCGCCACCTAATCCAGCCAGCCCCACCCATAGTCCCTGCTTGTGCTGATTTTTGACAAAGCTTTAAAAGACATTCAGGGATGGCAAGAAGGCTCAGAAGGTAAGGGTGCTTGCCACCAAGTTTGACAACCCGAGTTCAATCCCTGAGAGCTACAGAACTGACTCCCAAAAGTTATCTTCTGACCTCTGCGCACATGCTCACCCCTATCTACTCTTATCCCAACACAAAAAAATAAATGTAAATTAAAATAATTGAGATTGGGGTTTTCTTCTTAGATTGAAGTAGTCTGGAACTCACCATGTGGAGCAGAATGGCCTGGAACTCACAGAGATCCTCTGTCTCTGCCTCCCAAGTGTTGAGGCCAAAGGTGTATACCATCTAAATTTGTTTTTAAGTAATTTGGTGGAGTTTGTAAATAAGAAAAATTAAATTAAATTTAGTGGAATAAATACAAGTTTTTATAACAAACAACACTAGAACATAGACTATCTGTAGAAAAGAATGGATTGTAGTTTACTTTATACAGAAAGTAATTCAAAATGTAAAGCTATAAAACTTATAAAATAAAGTATTAGGTTATAGGTCTAGGCAAGCTTTCTTAGACTCGACACCAAAGCATCACCCATTCAAAGAGAAACTCAGTGTTTTAGTTAAGGTTCCTATTGCTGTCATAAAACACCATAACCAAAAGCAATCTTGGGAGAAAACTGTCTGGCTTACGCATACTAAATCATAGTCCACTGAAGGGAGCCAAGGCGGGAATTCAAACCAGACATGAGCCTGGAGATGATGCAGAGGCCATGGAGGGGTGCTGTTTACTGACCTACTCATCATGGCTTGCTTAGCCTGCTTTCTTACAGAACCCAGGACCACCAGCCCAGGGATGGCACCACCTACAATGAGCTGGGCCCTCCGCCATCAATCACTAATTAAGAAAATACCCAGACCAAATCTTAGGAAAGCATTGAGGTTCCCTTCTCTCAAATAACTATAGTTTATGTCAAGTTGTCATAAAACTAGCCAGCACAGTCAGGTATCAGACCTAAGCAAAGATTAAAATATTTTTCTCCATGGAAGACCCTATGAAGATAGTATAAGGGATGTGGGATAAGAGAAAGGATGTGTGGGCCACGCATCTCATACAAGTTTAGATTAAGGAAGGCACACATGCATACACACAGAGAGACAATCTCATGACTAAATGCTAAAAGGTGGACCCCATTAATATTAGGCAAAAAACCCACAAACGGATGTTACACCCAATGGGAAAAGGTATTTAGCATCTTCAACCATTAGAGAATGACAAAAGAAAGCCACCATGGGCTACTTAGCACCAGAGTGGTTGAAACAGGAATCATTTATTCCAGAACAGAGCCTACCACTGGGCCCTGGGCTGCCCATTTATCCCTTGCCATCTACTGACTTTTTATGGGGGGGGGCAGCATTTCTCAGCTCTCCTACCTCCTTGCCTGCAGCATTCACTCTCCCAGGATTTAATGAGTTCACTTGCTGACTTGGACATTGGCAGATCAAGAGCTTACTGTTATCTGGACTTTTTGCTTCCACTGATTTTCTGTGGTGAGGCTTCTAATCCAACATCTTACCCCAAAGTCAGAAAGGTTTATATTGTTGCACAATTTAGAGTTTTTGGTCTCAGCCCATGACCTTTGTGTTTTGGGCCTGGAACTGGAGTGTGTGGTGGAGCAAAGGTCTTCATATCATGGTAATGAAGAACAAGAAAAAGAAGGAGGAGGAGAAGAAGAAGGGAGAAGGAAGGCCAGGGTCCCAATAACCCCCTCACGGGGTCTCTAATGACCTGACGTCCACAAGGCTCAGCCTCTAAAAGGTTTCACCACCTAAAAAATAGCATCATGGGGACCAGACCTTTAACACATGTCTTTTGGAGGGACATTTAAGGTTCAACATATGACTCTAGCCCCAGGCTCTCAACACAGCAATAACCCTGCACCATGGCATGTGGCTAGCTGGAGCAGGACCAACCGGGTGCTGCCCAATCTCTGGCTCAGGGCAGTCAGGGCACCATTATGGTGAGCGAGCACAGGGTGGGAAGATGGGGGGAGAGAGAAAGAGAGAGAGAGAGAGAGAGAGAGAGAGAGAGAGAGAGAGAGAGAGAGAGGGGGAGGAGAGGGGAAGATCTGAAGAGATGAGGATGGTGAGGGAAGGGCTGATGTGAATGACTTGCTTGCCACCCAAGTCCAAGGTGATGTCCGGGCCTGGGCTATTGACAAGACCCATTCTTGGTCTCAGGCCCTGAAGGAGCCAAGGGAGCCTGTGTTGATGTGACTGTGACTGGCACCTGGCACCAGTGAGGGCTGTGTAGAGGCCTATAGTTTGAGTCACTGCCTGGGACCATGATGGTGTCCAAGGGCCATGTTGCTATGGGAGCCATGACAATCTGAGTGACCTGCATTGCTACCTGAGGCCATGTTGACATCCAGGCCAGGGCTGCTGCTGAGGACCATGTCTGAGTCCATGGTCCTGCCACTGTCAGGGTCTGTGTTGGTGTCCAGTGGCCCATGGTGCCACCAAAGGCCACACAGATGCCCAGAATCTAGGCTGTAACCAATGAAACAGTGAAATATAAACTCATCTCATGACCATGATAATTTGATGATGTGTTTTGAGACTGAGTGTGGGTGTGTGCATGGCCAAAGCCTCACACATGGCTTTTGAGGGGTGCTTAGCTCGTGTGACCCCAGTACTCATAAGTGGACTAATATGCTCATGGATTAATGGATTAATGAGGTCATGAATGACGTGGCTTTGTTATAAAAGCTAGCTTTCTGGCACCTTGCTGTCTCAGGCTAAGCAACACTTTCTGGCCATGTCTTTGTGCTATGTCCTTTGAGAAGGACCTTTGCCTGATACCAGCACGATGTATCTGAATAGCCTCCACAATGGGGGTGGGGCAAACAAACTATTCTCTATGGATGGGCTGGTCTTGGGCAGGCAGTTATCACAACAGAAAACAGAGCACATCCTGGCCCAGTGTGATGCTTTGCCATGTGTGCATGCTGTAGGGAAACTCTACCAAGACTGATAATGTATTCATCTCCTCATACACTTAGCTTATTTTTCATAACAAGAAAAATTAAGACCCATTCTTTCAGCAACTTCAAAATACACAATGTGTTTTCACTGACTCTAGTCATTGCGTCTTGAAGACATAGTTCTGAGTGGCTGAAACTTTATAGCCTTTAGCTAACTCCTCCCCACTCCCCAGAACCCCCTATATCTGCCCTCCACCTTTGCAAACTCCCTAACAAAACAAAATTTAAAAAATCCAAAAAACAAAGCAAACAAAACAAATAAAAACAAAGAACAAAAAAAAAAATCAGAGGAGAAGAATTTCATGGCAGAAGCCATAGTGTGGCCCAGTGTGTCACACAGTTCGCCCTCCAGTCCTTCCGTCCTCACTTGCACTTCTGGATATAGGAAAAGTCGTGCTTTCCTTTGTTAATGAGGATTGGTCCAGCTGAGGTTGATGCATCCTTTCCAATCTTCGTCATTCTCATCTTTGCTTCCAGAGGCATTTCTTCCAATTTGCCAACTACATCTTCAGTCAAAGCTGCTGTTACTGAAAAGGTTTTGGGAGCAAGTGTTGGAACTGTTTCCATAGGCTTGCTTGATTCGGGTTGATGGATCCTCCTCCTCCTCCTCCTCCTCCTCCTCCTCCTCCTCCTCCTCCTCCTCCTCCTCCTCCCCTCCCCTCCCCTCTTCCTCCCCCTCCCCCATCTCCCTTCTTCTTCTTCTTCTTCTTCTTCTCCTTTCTTCGTCTTCTTCTTCTTCTTCTTCTTCTTCTTCTTCTTCTTCTTCTTCTTCTTCTTCTTCTTCTTCTTCTTCTTCTTCCTCCTCCTCCTCCTCCTCCTCCTCCTCCTCCTCTTCATCTCCATATCCTTCTCTGTACTTCTCCTCCTTCTTCCACTTCCTCTTCTTCCTTTTTCTTCTTCTCCTTCTTCCTCCTCTTCTTCCTTCCTCTTCCCCTTCTTCTTGTCCTAGAAAGAATTTACTTCCACAAAGGGATCATTCATGAGTCAGGTACATGCTGGTAGATTCTTTATCACCTTCCTGTCCACCATCTTCCTCTTCATTCTTGATCATGGAAGCTTTTTTGCCATGGGCAATGGTGAATGCAGACATATCAGTGGGTTAAAGTGCTGGTAATAGGGGATTGTGATTGGTTGGTCTTAAATGAGACTCTATATCACAACCTCCCCCTGACCCCCATGGCTCAGAGAAGGGGGCAGGAATAATGTTTGAGCTGCAGGTGGGAAGGAGGGCTGTGAACAGTGTCCTGTGGACCAGACATGGCTCTTGTCCTCATTAATTCACAGCAGCTGTGGTTTCCCATGCAAGTCCTGCATAAGATGGAGCCCAGCAGCATTTCAGCATAGATAGAAGGGGGGTTCGTAAGACCTCTACCCCTAGTTGAGGAGCTAGCTATTGGCTTTTAATGATGCTGGGTAAGGGGAATGGACTTTCTTCAGTGGTCATAGTCACTCATGATCCAGAAAATAACCTCACTCACTCCCATGCTCATGCAAACAACCCTAATTAAATTCAGTGAGCTATAAAAAGTTTTTAAGAGAAATGGAAGTACAAGTAGGAGGGTGGCATGTTGGGAATAAGAACTCCAGAATGAGCAGGAGAAGACAGGAGAGGATAAGGGGGTATAATCAAAACATAAAGTGTGCTTGCATGAAATTATAAAATATTAAATAAAAAGTATTTTCATTAAAAAACACACCTGAGTTTTAAAGTTCGTTGTTGCTCTAGGCTAGTAATATGTGGATGTGATGATCTCTAGATGTTGCCCTAGGTTAGTGATGTGTGGATGTGATGTCTCCAGATGTTAAGCAAGAGCATTGAGCCACAGCTCCTGGGCATCCTGAGGTAATGAGGAGAGCAACTGATACGCCAGTGTGCTGGGGCCACTGATCATTGCGTCTTCGATTTGTGGCGTTTTCAGATTACGATGGTTTATTGGGAAGGAGGTCTAGGAGAAGCTACATCACTACAGCAGCAGTGGGGGTGGTTACTGCCTGTGTATCCCAAGTTCTCAGTAGGACCCAGGCCTGTGGGTCGGGCACGTTGTCTACATGTTCGCATTGATCATTACAGTGATCACTGAGAGCAACTGATTGAGCCTTGAGGGGAACACAGAGAGTTTAGGCATATCTATCTTTTCAGATGCACTGAAGTATGTCTGAAGGCCAGCCTGGAGTAAGAGAATGCAGACAGGGTAGAAGGGAATCTGTGGCTGAAGATTTCAATCTGCGTATTGCATTAGGGGCTCACAGGGCAGCACGGCTGTGAGAAATGTCACTGTTTAAAGTGCAGTGTGGATGTTCTCTCTGCCACAGGGGGTCCTGTCAGGCCCTGGGTCACCTAACCTCCTACAGCATTACAGAACTGGGGGTATCTTAGTTAGGGCTTCTACTGCTGTGATAAAACATCAGGACCAAAGGAACTTGGGGAGGAAAGGATTTATTTGACTTACACTTCCACATTGCTATTCATACAAGGAAGTCAGTACAGAAACATAGGTAGGGCTTCAGCAGGAGCTGATATGGAGGCCATAAAGGGGTGCTCCTTACTGACTAGCTTCCCACAGCTTGCTCAGCCTGCTTTCTTATAAAACCCAGGTCCACCAAACCAGGGATGACTCCACCCACTATGGGTTGGCCACTCTCCCGTCAATAACTAATCACTTACAGGCTCCCCCTGGCTTGGCTCAAAAAAACAAAAAACAGCCCCTAATTTCTTGGAAAACAGTAAGAACATTTAGCATTTAGCACACTCGTTTCTGAAGATATCCTGTTGAAAATGTGTGGGTAACAAGCTGTCAGAGGTAAGCTGGGACCCCTTGCAGCAGCTGCTTGCTCTGAGGGTGAAGACGTGTCACTGGGCCCAAGGGTTGGGCCTTGAAGGTGGCTGATGCTCCTGCTGACTCACCTGAATCGCAGGCAAGTTACCAGGAAGTTCAAGACCAGCTGCCTTGCCCCACACATCTGACTACAAGTCTGCCCAGATGGGAGTGGAAGAGAAATCACTAAGGAGAGGAAAGGGGCCTGGGAAGTTGGGCATGTGGCATAGTGGCAGAGCCTTTGCCTGGCATAATAAATGCACCTATGCAATGCACACATTCTTTTGGGGTTGTTGTTGTTGTTTTGAGACAGGATTTCTCTGTGCAGCACTGGCTCTCCCGGAATTCACTCTGTAGACCAGGTTGGCCATGAACTCAGAGATCCCTCTGTCTCTGCCTCCCCGGTGCTGGGGATTAAAAGTGAGTGCCTCTACCACCAGGCTCTATGTGCACATTCTTGTACATGCTGACCCATTCCAGTGGGCTGTTCTTAAGGGCTACACAGAACGCTAGGGTGACCAGGGTGCTGACAGTACCAGTGATTCAGCTTCTACTGCGCATGTCCCTCACCTCACACAGTCTATCCCCCACCCCTTGCTGGTACTAGAGAGCCCTGGGCAGGGGCCTGACAGAATTAACAAACATTAGCCAGATGAGGACCCTCAGGAGTTTATTGCTCTCATTAAGGCCCTGATGCTTGTTTTACATTTCCTTTTCAGGAGCCCTGGGGAAGACTTGTTAAACAGCTCCACAGACAGCAGCTGTAGACACAGATCATTTCCAAGGGTCCTTGCTCTGTAGACTCCCCATCTGACTGATCCTCTGGGTCACTCTAGCTGTGCCTAAGGAAGAGGCAGCCATGTGCAGCCCCACCTCAGTCTTGGTTTGGAACCATGGGGCCTTTGCTCCCCTGGGTGGACGGAGTCGGGTCAACTGGTATCCGGCCTGTGCTCTGCAGGTTTAAAGAAGAGGTTTCAGAAGATCATGAGCACCCGAGCTGAGCTTCAGATCCAAAGCCCTACATTCCCCAAATCTCAAGTTCTCCAGTGGGCATGCTCCAAGAGTCCCTGCAGCACTCCTTCCCTGTGCTGCTGCTTTTGGTTCCTGGGGAGCTTGCCTGGATACACAGGAAAGTCAGGGAGAGGCCTGTTGTCTCTGCTCTGGGAATGCAGAAGGTTGGTTTGAACAATTCTGAAAGTTGGTTGGTTGTCTTGACTGAGAGGGAAGGACATTCCAAAATGCCACTAAGCAGTGTCTAGGCTACAGAGGGCCATGGTCCCCAAAGACAGTTGTGAGTCCCCATTAACACACTTCCCAGAGCCAAGAGCTCTCATGGATGAAGTGAGTTTACATCATTTTATGCAAGGCTGAGAACATCCTCATTGTCCATCTTAAATATGTCTGAGCAGGTAGGGGCATCACCAATGAGCAGAGTCCAGGCCTGGCAACCAGAATTCTGGTCCCAACCAGTGAGCCACATGGGAATGCAGCTGGAGTTGAAAAGAATGTCTGGTTTTTCATCAGGAATTGGAAGTCCTGGTTTTATTTGACATCTCTCAAATTTTGTTACGGTATTAGCATCGAATTTAATTTACAAGCAATAAAACTATCCCAGTCAAATACATCTATCTTCTGACTGAGTGTGGCCTCCATCCGTGAAAGGGCATGGGAGGGGGCACTGGGGAGTAAGGGGGAAGGGGACACTGAGAAGGGTCACTGGGGAGTAAGGGGGGAAGGGGACACTGAGAGGGGTCACTGGGAATAAGGTATTTATTGGACAGACAAGCAGAGACAGAGAGGCAAAGCATGGTGTGGGCTCTAAGGGGAGTTGAGGCCCCAGAGAAGAATCAAGACATCCTGTGTAAAAGTGGGAGTCATGCCTTTCTGAGTACGGGGGAGCTTTCATAACAGGAGCCTGTAACCTCTCTGGTTCCCAGGCAGGAGGCAGGGAAGTGGAATGTATGGCCAATAGCCCCTTTGGTGTAAGCTCACTTCCTGGGTGAGAGAGCTCCTGACCTCAGGAAGTATGCTAATGGGGACTCACAGACAAGGTCTCAGTTGAGTGCCGATCCTATCCGTGAATGGGGGAGCTGCTCCAAAGTATTGTGACCCCAGCAGCAGTTAGATTCTGACACTGCTTTCTTGTAGATAACTGTCAGTAGTGGGGTCCACTGCTGCAGCCAGGCACACACCTCTGAGTCTCAGTCTCCAAGACCAGGGGTGAGAGGCGGGTAAGGGAAGCTTTAGGGAAGTAGGCTTGAAGCAGCCTAGAGAGCACGCTCTGCTTAGTTCCTTCAGTCACCCCCGTCCATCCACTCGCTGTGATCCAGGCACCAGAACACTGCGATGTGTTCCTATTGCCATCATAACAAACTGCATGGACTCGGTGAGTTAAGATAGAAATGTGCAACTCAAGGTATCGGCAGTTGGAAGTGAACATCCACCAATACTGGGCCAAGACTGAGATGACGCCTGGCTGTGTTCCCCTGCAGGCTCTAAGACAGAACTACCCCTTGCTTTCCCGGATGCCAGCAGTCACCAGTGTTCTTTGGTCAGTGGCTGTGTCATTCCAACCTCTGTGGTCTGCTTTCTCCCTGCTCTGTTTGATCTCCCTTGGCCTCTCACTGATAAGGGACTTGGGATTTGATCCGAGACACTTGTGAAGACCATGTAAAGAATAAGTGATTTACAGATTCCAAGGATTAGGCCCTGATATGTCTAAGGTTATTTCTCTGTGGATGGCAAAGAACAAAATGGACAAAGTCCAAGTTTTTTTTTTTTTTTATCTGGTTTTCTGGACAGGAGACAGGGCAAGCCAACAAGTCAATAATAAATGCATAATGAAATGTCATATTGGTGAAGTCATGGGAAAACCAAATTAGGTCCTTTGGAAACAGTCATCAAATGTCATGGATGCCCCATGGGTAGTAGGGGAGTCTGGATGTCCTTTGACAGTACTATGTGTGCCCAGGCTACACCCATGGCAAATGTTGGCTACAGCCCAGAGACTTAGTACATGATAGCATCATCTGGTGAGAATGGAAAGCACCAGAAGATGGGGAAACCTTCTAGGTAGGAGGCAATCCTGTGAGATGCTCTGCCCCCAGGAACTATTATAGACACATTCAATAGTAGCCTGGCCACAGCTAGGAAGGCAGCCTCCTGAGGTTCTTCTGCAGGGCCTGGCTGACAAGGGTCTCTTAGAGTTCCCTTTTTGTGTCTAACCCAACTAGGAAGAGGTCTGTTCGAGGAATCCAAATCCATCTTTCACTAGGTACCAAGGAGAAAGGTGGGGGCAACTTCTGCTTAGGGAGGCTCCTTCTCCTGGTGGGAGGACTTGGCAGCCATTATATGAACACTCCAGAAAAGAAGGCTGGTTCAGACTGCTCAAGGTCAGCTCTTGTTCTTAGGCCTCATATAGTATTGAACTGTGAACCTTGCTGTAGAGCCTCTTGCGGCCAGGCTGTTAATACCAATTTCAGAACGGCCCTTCTAGAAGGTCCTAGGATTTCAAGTGCACTTGATGCATTTCAATAGTTAAGTGCTTTCTATTGTGTCTTGTGTCCTCTGTGGTCGCATCCTTCAGGATCCCTCCAGCTGTTCTTCTTTCTTTATGAATCAAAGTGAAAACTATAAGACACTGGCAACATCCAGACTCCTTCAGATCCCCGCAAGCCAGTGTGTCCCATGCCTCTGAATTAAAATGTGTCTTGTAACTACTTTCATCCTGCCCTCTCTGATGTCTCCAGATGTTGGGAAACCCCTACATTTGGCCTTTCCAATTCCACATAGGAAGGGGACTGGGGCTGCTCCCTCCTGGTTGGGAGCGTGGGTGGACCAGACAAGAGTCAAGCACTTGGTATCTCCGTTGTGAAGCAACGGGGTAATCAGGCCCACTTCCTTGCTTTCCTTCTAAGGGAGGAGCTGTCTGGGCAGGTTCTCGGAATCCAGGGAAGGGCTTTGAACTCTGAGACAGACCGGACTAGAGAGAGACATAGTCCATCTCAGGTCTCAGGGCTGGTGTGGGATGCACCTTGGAATACAGAATTAGGCCTGTGTTATTTAGTGTTTGACCACAGCGTCCAGAAGCAGCTAAAATAGTGCTGCAGAGAGTGTGGGGACTGTTATCCTGGTTACACTCCCTGCAGCTGTGTGTCCTTGACTAAGAGCTCCCAAGGACACCCTGTGTACCTATCTAGGAAAGTAACAACATATTTCATAGGGCTGCAGTGAAAATTAGGTAAAAAATGCCTTCAGTCCCAGCATTGGGAGGCAGAGGTAGGTGGATCTCTGTGAGTTGGAGGCCAGCCTGGTCTACAAAATGAGCTGCAGGACAGTCAAGGCTACAAAGAGAAACCCTGTCTTGAAAAAAAACTATAAATAAATAAATAAATAAATAAATAAATAAATAAATAAATAAGGTAAAAGTTTAGTCTGGCCTATAATACATAAGTACCAAGTTAAATGGGAGAGTTACTGAAAATGCCGCCCTCCCCTGCCACCAGCAACCTCACTTCCAGCCTCGTGCCTTCACTGTAAAAGCTGCTGTGTGGGAATTCACTTCCTGTGGCATGACATGGGATCAGTGAACATACTGCTTTGGGGGGTCACCAAGTTGCCTGTCCACTTGCTCCCGACACACCATTGGATTTAAGATGCCTGTCTCTGTCTCATTGCAGTTGGAAGTCCTGGCTGGCTTGACTGACTTTCATCCAGTGGAATGTGAGGGGAACTGATTCTACCTCCCTGCCAGCCACGAGAAGAACCAGAAGGCCAGAGAACAACGGCAGAGTGATAGGGTGCCGCTGGGGAAGACCCACCAGGACAGTCTTCTAGCCAGGGGCCAGCACTGAGGTGCTGAAAAGAAACTTCCAGTACAGAGGTTATCAACCATGGACTGCAGTCCAAATACACTGTGCTATCTGCTTTTATACAGCATTTTTTGGGGAGTAAGGCTGCTTTTTGGTTCCCAACTACCGAGGCTCCAGAAATAATCACACAGAAACTATATTATTTAAAAAAACTGCTTAGCCCATTAGCTCTAGCTTGTTATTTGCTAACTCTTACATCTTAATTTAACCCTTCTCCATTAATCTGTGCATCACTACAAGATCATGGCCTACCAGCAAATTTCAGTGTGTCTGTCTCTGGCAGAAGCTCTATGGCTTCACCCTGACTCCGCCTCCTTCCTCCCAGCATTCAGTTTAGTTTTTCCCACTTATCTAAGTTCTGCCCTATCAATAGGCCCAAAGCAGCTTCTTGAAAAGACCTAAAATTTTAAAACATTTTAAATGTCATATTCTGTAGTCTTTGAAAGGTTTGAAGAATGCCTATCCATCTGAAATACATCTCTTTACATCTAGAAACCTGACTACAAGCTTGACTATTATAGATGATTATCTATTAACTTGCATTTCTTAATTATACCTTACATTTTAAATGAGCTGCACAAACACAATACCATAATCAAGAGCAGAATATACATAAAACAAAATTGATCTTAAATTTGTATCAATAATACCAAAGCAAATCTTTATAGCATATCCCCTTTAAGTATAAACAAATATTTTTAAACAATATTTGGGAATATGGACATAGTTCTTCTCCAAACTGCTTCCTGCTTTTTGTTGCGCAAAGTATTTTTTGAGGGGTGTTCAAGGCAGCCTTTCAGGGGTCTTGGTTCATCAAGCCATATTAGTCTGGAAGCAATCCACAGGTTCTCTCTCATCCTCTGTGGAAACTAAAGAAGAACCTCTTTTCCAAAGCAACATATCCTTAGGCCCAAATTCTGAAGTCAAGATACCTTTATAATACTCATGCTGGTTTAGCTTATCAGCCCGTACAAATGAAATGTCTCTTTGTACTTAGCTTATTCACAGTCAAAAAATTTTAAAAAACACAATAATATACATAATCCAGACTCTGTGTATATTCCATCTTTATGTGACTTTTCTTACTCTATTACTTTTTAATATTTATTATCTTTACTACTTTAATCTATGACTTTCTATACTCTGTCTCTTTAAAGACTTTGTTTTATTTTTTTTTGTAAACCATTTACTTCTATATTCTTTTTCTTTTCTTTCCCAAGCCTATGTACATTTATCCAACACTGTGGCCCATTTAGAGGTCTTGTTGTTTTTTTTAAAAAAAATCTGGATTTGTCTTTATTACATATCTGTAATTATTTTCTGACCAGAAGCACTTCTTAAAATGCTAAGCACGTCTTCAAAACTTAAGCTGCACCATTACTAGGGTATATACAGCCTGCCTGCTTGTTCAGCCCAGTCCAACATGGCAGAGAAGGTCCATTCACTGCCTCTGAGCCATGCACAGCACCCCAGTTCCAAGTATGCAGTGAGTCTATGTTGAGTCATTCAGCAGCTTGTAACATGCTGCTTAAAAACCCCATTTAAATGCTCGGCCTCCTGAAAGAGCCAGAGATCATGCTGGCATTTTGGCTCAGAAAGCTGGCATTTCAAAACAGTGTGGCTTTTTCCCTGCTACCACTGAATCAGGAAAACCTCTCTTAAAGGAGCCATGCCTCTGCTTGCTTCTAGAAAACAGAGCCTACCCAAGAAAATGCTGCTACTAAACTATGCTTAATTCTGTTCTTTTGTGTCTAGGATTCCTTTTTTAAGCTTTCTCAGGTTTTACATGGATTTAGTCTACAATGTTGGCACACCAATTTATTGGAGGAAGGCTGCGTGTTTGTTCCTGACTGTCCAGACTCCAAAAATAATTACATAGAAACTGTATGATTTAAAACACTGCTTAACCCACTAGCTCTAGCTTGTTATTTGCTAACTCTTAATGAGGTTGTGGCCTACTGAAATTTCAGCATGTTTGTCTTCGACAGAGGCTCCATGGCTTCTCCCTGACTCTGCCTCCTTCCTCCCAGCATTCAGTTTAGTTTTCCCTGGCTACCTAAGTTCTACCCTATCAACAGGCCCAAAGCATCTTCTTTATTAACCAATGGCATTTACAGCATACAGAGGGGAATCCCACATCAGAATTTTGTTTATCCACTCAGAATAAATTTTAACATTTGAAAAAGTGGTTTAAAGAATGACATTTCATGGCAAAGGACAATTATATAGAATTGAAAGTTTAGCCTCCATATGTGAAGTCAAGGACACTACGACACTCAGTCATCCCTGTACCATCCATGACTGCTTTCACACTGTTACAACAGAGCCTCAGGTACTTTCCATCTGGCCCATATAGATGATCCATCAGTTCCAGGGCACCATAAACTAGGATTTAGGGGTTGGTATAGAGGTTGATTTAGAATGATTAATACAATTAAGAAATTTTTCTTAAGGGACATGATGGATATTTTGAAGACATTGAGACGTTAAGATGAAATAACTGTTTTTGAGGATTACATGAATCTGCCTGTCTGCCAAGATTTCTTGGTGGGGGATGGGGCACTGGGGATCGTAGCACTTGCCTACTATGTACCTGGTTCTTGTACTTGTACTTGTACTACTTGTACTACTTGTACTACTATGTACTTGGTTCTGGTTCACAGCATGGGAGGGAGGTTCAACAACAAAAACAAAGACCAAAATAAGCAAAAGACAAGGCCGTTGAGAGGGAGCCATTGGAACCTAGATGTGCGGCCTAGTCTCCCTGTGAAACAGCATAGTGATCCTCCTTACAGAGCTGGTACCGGAAAATATAAACACAGCTGCCCTCCAGTCCTGCGGGAGGCAGCCCGTGACACCCACAGAGGTCTGAGAGGGCAAACAGCACCTAACTGTGTAAATTATATTTTCTCCCTGTACCCACATATCTATGCTCAGTTTTTGTTTATAAATCAAGTGCAGAAAAAGACTAAGAGGAACATTTCATGAAAATGAAATTAACAACTACAATACTCCATTATAACGGAGGTCATTTGAAAATCAGAAAGTCTACGTCTGGAACTTTCTCTTTCATATTTTTAGGTCATGGTTGACCTAAAGTCGTTGCAACCACAGAAATCAAAAAGCATGGATAAAAGGAGACTTCTGTTTTGACCTCTGGGTGCTAACAAAGTCTCCCTCACAGGTCCTCAGACCATGGCACATGGCTAAGGCCTGCCCAGGAAGGAAGCTCTCACATGCAGGTGCACTACCACCAGAAGAGCCATGGATGACACTTTCTTCTGCCAAATGTCCTGGTGTGGCCTTATGCCAGCAATGGGCCAGCCTGCTCTTCTCTCTCTCGTCCCTAGCTGCCTTAGCTCATTCTGCCTCTTCTGAAAATGGAATGCAATTAGCTAGGGGTGGAGGAGTCACCAGAGGCGCTGTAAGGGAGAATGACACATACAACAGTTGGAGCACGAGGAAACCCGGCACAACTCTGCAAGACAGAGTCCCCCCTGAGCACTCCTATTGGTGAGATGGCTAGGGAGTTCTCAATAGGGAGTTCTCAAGAAGATGTGGAATGACCAGAATACCCAAAGTCCACCATACCCACCAGCTAGGAACTTTCATAAGAAACCTATTCACAGAAGTTGGTTAAGTGTAAAAGGCAGAGAAATGGTAAATGTTCTGTCAGGGGACATCTAGAACAACACAAAGGGGAAGGGAGAGAGAAATGGGGAAGGGGCATCGGTATGGTACAGCCAGCTCCTGCTGCGACAGTGGCCCACTGCTGAATGAAACTTTGTGAGCCTCTTGCTAAATTATTGATAACTAAAGCTCATTTGTGGAAGTATTTGCACCACAGCAACGGGCAAATGTCACAGATCAGGGTCTTGTGTTTTGTTTGGTTTTGAAGAGGCAATTAAGAAAACGGCCTCATCTAGGCTTGGGTAGGAAAGGGATGGATGGGCCTGCTTAGAATGAAGACCCCACAGAGGGAGCGCTCCAGCTCACAGGGAGAGGAGCAATAAAGTGATCTGTAATAACTGTATGAGGTAACACACATTTCCTCTCGAGAGCTTTCCAGATGCAGTCCAGACAGGCTCTGCGACTTGCTCAAAGTCATACAGCTAACAAGCGCTGGTGTCTGGGGAAGTGAGAACTTGTTTTCTTTTTCTCCATTTTCCTAGCGACTAAAACTGCTCATCTGAGAAACGCCCTTGGGGGTCAGTGCTTTAAGCTCCCCAAAATCTTCAGAGTCCACCCTGTCAGAGTGCCACCCCGCTTTGGGCTTGGTTCTCAGTGGCTTCATTTTCACAAACCAAATACACTCAAAGGCCCCCAACTGCTATTGTTTAGGATCTTCTTCATTTCCCTCCCTAAAGATTTTATTTTCTTTCCTGTTGGGGCCAGTGAGGTTCGTGGGAGAAAGCATCTTGCTATGTAGCCCAGGCTGACCTCAAACTTATAATCTTCCTGCCTCAGCTAACATTTGAGTTCCTCCTGCCTAGGCATGGACTCCACACCAGGCAGTGGGGATTTTCTGTGTGACTAAACTTGCATGTGTAATCCTAAGGGATTACAAACATGTCATACAAACATGGGGACCTGAATTTGATCCCTGGAACCTATGTGAAAAGCTGGATATGGTGGCACATGCTCGCAATACCTGTGCTGGGTGTTCCAGAGGCTGTGTCTTAGAAAGCTTTGTCCATCTGAGCAACTGCTCAGGGAGGCTAAGAGAGATACCCACTGGGAGTAAGAAACCCCACCAGTTGCCAAGTCCAGAGATAATGAGTAACCCTTTGAGGAATCTGATAAGAGCTGCCATGGAGGTAAGGGCACAAGGGAACCCAAAACAACCCCCCCATACTTCTGTCACCAGGAACATTATTTATGTGAGTAAGTGTTGGGATCACCCACTTTACCTCAGCTTGCCAGGCTAAGTCGACCTACTTTGGTTTCGGAAGGACTCAGAACTTCTCTAGCAGTCAAGGCTCAAAGATCAGTCAGTACTGTCACGCAAACATGGGGACCTGAACTTGATCTCTGGAACCCTCCTGAAAAGCTGGATGTGGTAGCACATGCTCGTAATACCTGTGCTGGAGAGGAGATAGACAGACGCCAGTCCACTCTGCTAACCTTATGGCCAGCCTCAGGTCCCAATGAGAGACCTTGTTTCAACAAAACTAGATAGATGGTCTTGAAAAGCGGCACCACGGTTGACCCCTGGGAGATCTCCATGTGCATGTGAACGCCACCCACCCACCCCACACACGCACACACATGCTCACATCACAAATGTTTCAGAGACAAATAACCAGTGGGGGACCAAAACAGGAAAAATGTAGATTGCAGGTTAAAGGTTGTTTAAGGCAGTTAATAATCGTTCCTGTGTGTCCTATGTTGGTTTGACCCATCTGCTCTGAATGTGCTTGATCACATGTGGGTGGAGGTACGTGGGCAGGAAGGACGTCAGAACGTGTGCTTGCCTCTGATTGGATGTAGGCGGGAGATACGTAGGCAGAAAATGTGGCAGGATAGATGCTTGCTCCTGACTGAACCTGATGAGAAATATGGTGGTCCCATGGTTTTGCCCTTTTTTTAAGCTTCTGAAAAGCATGACTTGTGGCCATTTACTGAGAACCCAGGAGCAGACCTAGCCAGAGTTCATCTTCCTGGACAGTATTTAATTAAAGCTTGCTTCAACTCTGGCTTAAAATTGAGGAATTGGTTTTTCTCTCAGGATTAACACCAGTAGCTAAAAGTAAAGTAAAAATTCATTTCAATCAACCATTTATTGGTTATGAAGCAGACCATAGATCCCTGTCCTGGTAACATATATTTTATTTCCCTTTTAGAGTTTGGTCCTAAAGACAACCTAGTCTTTTTTGTTTTGTTGGTTTGGTTTTGGTTTTTCCAGATGTAGTTTTTATTGTGTGGCTCTGCTGTCTGGAAAATCACTCTGTAGATCAGGCTGGCCTTGAACTCATAGATATCCACCTGTTTCTGCCCCTCGAGTGCTGGTATTAAAGGCATGCACCACCACCACCCTGCTAAGCAATCTAGTCTTGAATGTCATGGTGTCCTGCTCTTTGGATTGGTTTACACTGTTTTGAGAAATGGGAAGTTCTTTATCTTTGACAATGTCTACTCATTTCTTCTTGGGTCCAGGCTTCATCTGGCTTGGTTTTTTTATTTGAGTTATGGTTCTCACCCTTTGAGCAGGACCTTTCTTCTGCATGGTTTATTAGGGCCTATTTGTGCCTCTGAGAGGGTATTGCAGACAGGGCCCCAAAATGAACACAGGACACATCTGCTTCTAGACACTGTTCTACCAACTAGCTGTACTGTACCCAACACTTTCTTCCCTAATTGCTTCTGTGGATAATCTTACCATGTGAGCGTGGTGGGCTTAGGAGTCTGGTGGATGTGGAGATGGGAGATGGGGCACTTTGCCATGTGTGAAGTGGGTAGCTTGCCTGGGATTTACCTACTTCCTGTGCCTAGTCTTACCTGGATAGTGACAGGGCTCGGGGCTCAACAATGCCATTTGCATATAGAAACTGTCTCAATAATTTCTAGATACCTATCTCTTCTGAAACCTATGAGTAATTCTCCCCAGTATCTCCATATAACTGAGACAGAAAGCTTGGCTCTCTTCATGAAGGGATTAGTCACCTGGATAAATAAGGATACAAATGGCTGGGGAAATACTCTTGGCGTTTCATGATGGGATTGCCAAGAAGAAAAATGCGCTTTCGCCCTAGGAAAGCTCATCATGCCACATGGCACGACACCACCTTTCACTCCCACTCCCAACAATGGACAATGGTGAAGAATGGGCCCAGCATGATGTCATCAGCACTCCCTCTTCCCAGTTAACCAGCCCAGCATCGCTAGGGGATACATTCACTTGTGACTCACGCATTCTTAGTCTGACCTGACTACCATCATCTCCGCACCCCTAAGTTCTTCACTAGACTCTCTCTCTGAGTCTTCCCTGGTCCCATTGACTGCCTCTCAGACCTCTCAGGCTCTGCCTGCCCCCAAACACGCCAAGAAAGTAGAGGAGCACTGGTTTACACCAGTGAGAAAGTTGTGTGTGGGTTTGGAGCTGCAGTTTCCATTGCTGCTCCCTTCCTCATCATGCTCTTCCCCGTGCTCTCATTTCTCAGAAGATGTGTAAATCAGCTTATGGCTTTACCTTCTTCACCAATCAGATAAATGCCTATCTCCATGGCCCATCAAGTCTTGACCTGCCCTCCACTGTGACCTCTTCTTCCCCTTCACTTCCATGATCCTCTCTGATGTGGGATTCCCCTCTGTATGCTGTGAATATGTTTTATTACTATTGGTTAATAAAAAAGCTGCTTTGGGCCTATGTCAGAGTAGAATACAGCCAGGCAGGAAATCTGAACAGAGATAGAGAGAGAGAGTAGGTGGAGTCAGGGAGATGCCATGTAGCCACCAAAGGAGACAAATGCCCTGGAACCTTACCAATAAACCACAAGCCTCATGGTAAAATACAGTTTTCATTTCCCGGCTGCCCAGACACAAAATAATTACACAGCACTGCCTGGTCAATTAGCTCATGCATATTTCTAGCTGACTCTTACATCTTGAATTAACCCATTTCTATTATTTTGTATTTTACCATGAGTGCCCAGGACAGAGGATAGAACCAGAGAACTGGGCCTGGTTCTATGTTAATTCTAATGACAACCAATAGCTGAGAGATTGAAGCACTCAGGACTTTTTCCCAGGTCACGTGGTTAGTAGTTAGTGGGGCTGGAACTGCCTTCATTTTCTGGCAGGTGTGCTGAAGTCTCTTCCTACACTGATCTATGTCCTAGAATAGAAACCCAGTGTCTTAGTTAGGGTTTTTTTTTTTTTATTTCTGTGAAGAGACACCATGACCACGGCAACAAAGAAAACATTTAATTGGGAAGATTCGCTTAGTTTCAGATGTTTTGTTCAGATATTATCATCATGACTGGGAACATGGTGGATTCAGGAAGCTGTGGTGTTGAAGCTGAGAATGCTACATCTTGCAGGCAACAGGAAGTTAACTGCCTGTCACCCTGAAAAAAAAACCCTCAAAGCCCACCCCTATAATGACACTCTTCCTACAATAAGACCACACCTACTCCAACAAGGTCACACCTCCTAATAGTGCCATTCTCTTTGGGGGCCACTTTCTTTCAAACCACCACACCCAGGCTACCCTCATTTGAACATCATGTGACTGTCGACATCCTCAAATGTTTCTCAAACCAGAAGAAAGTCCGTATCCGAGTTTGTAGCTTACCAGCTCAAAAATAATCAGCAATCAAGCTAAGGTTTATGGCTTATATCTTCCTAACAAATCCACCATGGTGCCTTTCCCTGCAGCTACTCCCTGTCCTAGGAATGCAAACATCTCTAACCCTGGAGTCCAAATAGCTGGAGAAAGGGCCTTTCTCCCTGGGAGAAAAAGCCATCCAAGGAGACACTAGACAGCCCTATGGCCTGGCAGGGTACTGCTGCCCCTGCTCACTGAGTCTCCTGATCCCAGGCCAGAGCCTTTCAGCCAACTTATCCCCATCACTGACCAAGTTATAGTTCAGTTCCATGAGAAGCCATGGGTTCAGTGCCTAGGGCTGTTGGGTTTCCTTAGAAGGTCTGACTAGGTCTCCATCTGATGACAGAAGGTCAGACTGAAGGCTCTTGAAAGAGAGGTTTGATCATGGCCTCTGTCCAGTAAACTCTCCAATTCGTTATTTTTTATTAATTCTTTCCATTGATGGATATAAACATTGATGAATGGCTGGGCCCCAGGTCACCATGTCGAATCAGGCTCAACATCTACTGGATTTCTCAAGAGAAGACCTCTGGACAGAATTCCATGCAGATGGTGGCAGAGGAATAGGAGATGGTGCAGGGTGCCACTTGCAGCAGAGTCAAGGGCAGCACAGACAGAGAAGACCCTTCCCGCCAGACCCTGCGCCTCTGCTGACTCCTCACCTGCCACTCTTGCTTGTCATGAGCCCTAACATTCTGAGCTACATGTCCAACAGCTGGGCATGTTTCTCATGCCCCTAGCTGGAATGGGAAGCATTTCAGGAGGACAGTGCCCCCTGCGACTCCTGTGTGAGTCTGAGTAGTTAAACTGAGCCAGATTGCCTGGGGTCCAATTCCAGTGTTGCCCCCATAAATTATGTCACAGGGTGTTACAAGAGCCTTTCTGTGCCTCCATTTTCTCTTTCGTATGGTGTGGATCACCTATGTACTTGCTAAGGGGTTAAGAGGAACAAGTGGGTGAATTCTTGTTAAGTGCAGAGAGCAGAGCTTTGCTCCCTGGAAACGCCTAGCTATTGGGATGGTTATCTTCAGATCTGCTTACCACGCCTGCTGGCAGTGTTACACAGCAGTGGCAACAGGCTCAGGGTTGAAAATGTCAGAGGTGTTTGTGAATGTCAGCACACCTTTTTCCGCATTTTTCTGATAAGCCTAAGAATGTACAGAGGACGGTCTGCTGTCCATGGGGATCCAGCCTTCTCGGGGCTGCTGTGGAGGAGAGGAAGGGGCTGCCACAGTCTTTATTTCTAACTCACGGTTTCCAGGCTTCATTTGGAGAGATTCACAATTATTCTAAAACTATGTTTTGAATTCTTAAAATTATATCAATTAAAGGTCACTTTAATGTTTAAATATACTTTATCTTTCTAATCTATCTATCTATCTATTTATCTATCTATCTATTTATCTATCTATCTACCAGTCTATCTACCCACCCACCCATCCTTCTATCATCTGCAGGAAGGCAAAAGTATAAAAGAAAAGGACCTATGGTGACCACGAGCGCTCAGGTGTGACACGAAGAGCCCCTTCTCCCTCTGCTGTTCCTGCCTCCCTGAACTCCCTCACACCTTCCCCATCATAGCAGACTAAATCTCCTCAAACCAAGAGCCAAAACCACCCTTTCCTCTGTTGAGTCATTCTGTAAGGCATTTTGTCATGGTAACGAATACAAAGGTCTCTTTTTGTTGCCTTTTCAAAGAGAAATTTTGGGGAGAATGAGGAAAAGCATGGAGGAACTCAGAGTGGGATGTAAGGTGAGAAGGCAGAACAGCAAGGAAACGGCTGCCTTAGTCCTGACTGAGGATTCTCTCTAGGAAAGACTGGCCCATGAGAGACCCTGTCAGAGCTCTCCCTCCCTATGGCTACCATAATGTCACATCTATTGTTGTCTGAGTTTCTGTCCTGCCTGATTTCTGTCCTCCCACCAGGTCCCAAAGAATCACACAGAAGTCTACATTAGTTATAAACTGATTGGCCCATTAGCTCAGGCTTCTTATTAACTCCTATAACTTATATTAGCCCATTATTCTAGTATCTGTTAGCCACATGGCTCGGTATCTTTCTCAGCGGGGCAGGCCACATCTTCCTTCTTCAGTGTCTGGGCAGGACTGGGGAGGAATGGGCTTTCTCCTTCCCAGAATTCTCCTGTGCTCATTGACCCTCCTCTACTTCCTGTCTTGTTGTCCCGCCTATACTTCCTGCCTGACTACTGGCCAATCAGCGTTTATTTAGAACATAATTGACAGAATATAGACAATTGTCCCGCACCAGTCCATGTTATTTTTGTGGAGGTGGTATCATTCTGATGACATTTCTGCCTATAGCTTGCGGTGGACCTTGCAGCAGTGAGACATCCGCCATCCCAGAACCGGTATCCCAGATGCCCAGAGGACTGTGTATGCTGGAAGCACCAGAAAGAAACAGCCAATATGGCTGCTCTGTTAGGGGGAGGTTTTTAGTGTGAGAAAGAGAGACAAAATACCCAGAGGCCTCTGGAGGAGTCCAGAGCAGAGAGAGAGAGAGAGAGAAGTAGACTGGTTAAGGCCAGGGCTAGGGAAGTGAGAGAATGGGAGAGAGTAGAGGATATAGCAAGAGATGGAACACACAAGCACGCATGCACACATGCGCACACACACAGAGTTAGAAGGTAGCAAGATAGTACAAGACAGCAGGGGGTGAAAGCAGACAACTCATGTAGGTTATAAGGAAGATGAGTAGCTGGGGAGGGAAGGGCTCCTTTTAGACACAGATGACCCACGCCACAAGTTCCTGAGGAATGCTGGCTCTTATTTAGCCACCAGACATTCTATAATCCAGCTTGAGTTCATTTCTAGGCATATGGAAGGCCTGAGACCTGACAGGCTGGGGACGTTAGGCCAAGTTCCTGGGCCATGACCAGCACCTGCTGTGCTGACTAGATACCTTATGGATTAGACTTCTGTGTTCTTGCCATAGAGACACACGTGCTGACTAGGCCTCATGCTGGGCCCCACTTTTGTTCACCTCTTCTCTGAGCTGAGGTTTTTGCCCATCTCTCGAGCTGTCAGTGTACTGTGGTGCTGGGACTGAAGGTACCCAGGCATCCTTAGGCTAGGCCTTGTGAGGAGAGAGCCAGGCCAAGGAAGATGAGGTAGGCAGCTTTGGATCAGGTCTCCTGAGGAGAACGCTGGAGCAGGTGAGTCACTCCCAGGGAATCCTCTGGGTTATAAATAGAGCTGGCAGGCAGGGACAGAGGGAGAAAGAAAAGGCCATTGTGGCAGCAGCTTCCTGATAGCTGGCAAGGGCACCATGAATAATCCCTCCGAGGGAATTCCTGTTTCAGGCAGCAGAGCCCCTTGCATGCCAGAGCCAGGCCTGGGAAGCAGAAGCAGAGTAGGTACCTGGAGGTTGCTGGGGCTGCACCTTTGTGATAGCATCAAATTAATCAGCACAGCAGCCAGCCTGCCTGATAAGCTCACCTCTCCTTCCCAATCTACATGTGTATAAACAGCTCAGGAGAGGCTCCTGGCCAGACGGCCAGCTCCCTACAGCTGAGTCAGTGTGGGACCCATGTCTGTCTGACGGTGAGGTCTCTGCTCCCTTAGCCAGTCATCACCCCGCAAAGGAGTCTCCGAATGATCAAACTAGAGAGACAATAAGGCCTTCTAAACATAGTCTACTGAGATTCTGGCTCAAGGCTGGCTATAGATTTGCTGCTCAAAAAACAGAATGGCTGGAAATCTATGAAAACAGGGGTGCATCCACAGCTCTTTCCACCTTTGCTTCTCTTTCAAAAGTGGGGTGCCCAGCCAGGAAAAGTTTCCCACAGAAGCTGAGAAAAAGGCCTGTTAACAGCAATGCATCTTGCTTCCCCATCACTGGTAAGAATCAGGTCTTTCTCCAAACAAGCAACTGGAGAGGGTTTCGGAAATGCCCACAAAGCATTACCCACTCCACCACCTCCCACGGGCCCTCCGATGAAGCAAGGCTAGGCCTGGCCAGGTGGCCATCAGTAGACCAGGATAAAGATCTACCTGGAGACCCATTCAGTTCCTGAAGGCACAGCAGACAGGACCATGCACATTCCAGGGCTGCTTGGGGCCTGGATATCGGAAGTAAGTGACGCCAGAGCCTCAGAAAGCATCCTCAAGTCTGCCCATGTAACCAGAGTTATGACAGGGATGGAATCTGGCAGCTTTGCCAGCTTCCTCAAGCATGGTAAGCTCAGAACCAAAGCCTGCTTACATTGGCAAAGCTGGAAGGCACAGCAGACACATACACACAGATTTTTCTTCTTTTATGGGCCTTGCCTTTGTTTTTTATTTTATATGCCAAACAACCTTGTTTCTTTGTAAAGGCTACTGCAGTGGGATTACTTTCATGGAGGACAGAGAGGGGCTAGAGCCTGCAAGGGTCACCCACCCAACTGAAAGGGGTTTGTGAGCAAGGTGTCGGGGGGGGGGTCTCTCTATGGTGATGCCCACTCTAGACATGCTGACTCTTGCCCTTCATACTTGGGAAGATGGGGGTGTCCCTAAACTGAGCCTTATATCTGTGCCTACCAATGATCTTCAAGACCCCGTGGGTTATCTGACACCTGGATACGATACACACAAGAGTCAGAACCAAAAACAGCAGCTTGGAGTGAAAATGGACTTGACCTTCACAAATTGAACCTCAGAGAACTGGCTGTGATATCTGTTGACATGCTGGCTTTTTTTTTTTTTCTGTTGGTGCTTCAGAGTATAGAAGCCCAGGCTCATGGGCTCCATGCAAATGGAGACAGACAAAATCCCCACCATTCACCCATCCTAGTTTTCCCCCAGGGGTGAGATGGTAGGCACCTGTGGTGGTTTGAATTAAAATGGCCCCAATAGACTCTTGGGGAAAGATGTTATTGGAGGTGTGGCCTTCTCAGAGTAGGTCTGACCTGGCAGGAAGTATGTCACTGGGGGTGAATGCTGAGGTTTCAGAAGCTCAATGCAGGCCCAGTGTCACTCTCTCTTCCTGCTGCCTGCTGATCCAGGTTTAGAATTCTTAGCTACTTCTCTAGCACCATGCGTGCCTGAATGCCACCATGATGATAATGAACTAAATCTCAGAAGCTGTAAGCTAACCCCCAATGAAACGGTTTCCTTTATGAGTTGCTGTAGTCATGGTGCCTCTTCATAGCACTAGAACACTGATTAAGTCAGCACCTAATTCATCAGAGTGTGTAGAAGGAGCGGCGGGGCTGTGTCCTGCCACCCAGCTAGCTTTATACCCGAAATAATTACACGGAAACTGTATTCTTTTAAATACTGCCTGGCCCCTAGCCCGTTATCTGTAGCTTCTTATTGGTTGATTCTCATATCTTGCTTTAACCCATATTTAGTAATTTATATAGCACCACGAGGGGTGGCTTACCAGGAGAGATCTTAACCTGCGTCCATCTCAGAGAGGAGAAGCATGGCGACTGCATATGGCGACTGCCTGAAGCGTCTCCCCAACTCTGCTTCCTTTTTCCCACAATTCTGCTCTGTCTACTCCGGCCACCTAATTTTCTGTCTCTTAAAGGGCCAAGGCAGTATCTTTATTAATAATGAAAGTAACATATAGACACTCCTCCATCAAGAGTGTGAAGAGGCAACACAGATATCCAGGACTATATGAGGCTGGTGGCTTAGGGTTCCATAACAGTTTCCAGCAGCCTGATGTGACAGAACACCTGGTCACTGTGCTGAAGGGCTTTGAGGAAAGGCATCTGTCTGATCTATTTATTCAATGGCTGTGTTAATCTCTGGACCTGCCAGTCTTGGTTAAGCCAAGGGAATCAAGATGCAGTGCCTACTGCTCCTCTTGGTTAAGCCAAGGGAATCAAGATGCAGTGCCTACTGCTCTCAGATGACATTTGCACCTTTCCCCAACAGAGGATGGCTTGTGAGTCATAGAGCAATAATAGCATGAACCTAGTCCTGTAGATCCATGATTAGAGGCCCTTCCTTCAGGTGCATGACCTGACAGGACCGCTGGACCTTTCACTTAGGAATTTTCTGGTAGGTGTAATACTCTAGAGTACTACTTATTTGTCTGGTATGTTCAATCCCTGGTATTGCCAAGCAAAAATAAAATAAAGAAAATAGATAAATTATACCTGGGGATATAGGTCCATGATAGAGTACTTGTGTAGCATGTGTGAGGCCCCTGGGTAAATCCCCGGAAACACAAAAGAAAAAACAGAAAAAAACAAAAGAAGAGTTGTTGTAAGGAGGGGGATGCTTGTTGGCTCCTGGCTGCTTAGCCCCAAAATAATCACACAGAAACTGTATTAATTAAATCACTGCTTGACCCATTAGCTCTAGCTTCTTATTGGCTAACTCTTATATATTAATTTAACCCATTTCTATTAATCTGTGTATCACCATGTGGCTATGGCTTACTGGCTAAAGTTCCATCTGGCTCCAGCAGGGCTACCTGGCTCTCTGACTCCACCTCCTTTCTCCCAATGTTCAGTTTAGTTTTCCCTACCTAGCTCTGTTCCCTTATGGCTCTGCTAGAGGCCCAAAGCAATTCTTTTATATAGCATATAGAGTGGAATCACACATCACCTCCCCTTTTCTGTTTAAATGAAAAAGAAGGTTTTAACTTTAACATAGTAAAATTACATATAAAAAACAGGTATCAAGCAAAAATTACAGTTACAATATTTATATCTACTTTATCTCTTATCATAACTGAGGAAAGCTATATTATTACTATCTACTCTTCAACTCCATCAAAGACTCTAGAAGGGATATAATATTATCTAAGTAAACAGGAAGTGCACTGTAAGCAACTTTCAAAACTCTAAAATTGACAGAGACATCTCCCTGCCTAAACAATTACCCAAAGTTCTTCTGTACCATTGGGGCATTCATCTTCAGCCTACAGGCCCATAGTATACAGCGGACTTTTCCATGAGGCAGGAAATTTCAAAGACAGATCTCCTATACTGGCAGTTTGTTAGTCACTTTTTTCTGTGTCCTGCAGAATGTCTTGCAGACTCTTTCACAAAGCCAGAACCCCAAAGGATTGTCTCACCTTTAGGCAAGTTCAGCAGTCATCTCTCTGTGGGTCCTGCATGTCCAGTTCATTAAGCAGTCCAGGCAAGAGCAAATGGTTAAACAATTCCATAAGGAGTTTCTTTGACTCCCATCTTCCTCTTGAAGTAGTTGGTGCTGTAGGAGCAGATGTATCTCACTGTCATGAAAAGTCCTAAGTTATTAAAACATTTTAAATGCAATATTATGTAGCCTTTGAGAGGTTTGAAGAATATCTATCCATCTGGAATACACCTCTGTACATCTAGAAAATCTAAAAAGACTTCAAGCTTGACTATTATCAATGATTAGCTATTAACTGCATTTCTTAATTATATATTCATTTTTAAATGAGATGCACAAATACAATATCTTAATCAAGAGCAGAAAAATACAAATAACAAAATTGACCTTAAATTTGTATCAATAGAACAAGATCCATACCAATGCAAATCTCTATAGCATATTCCCCTTTAAATATAAATAAACATTTATAAACAATATTTGGGAATATGGGCATAGTTTTCTAGACTACTTCCTGCTAATTGGGGGTACTATTAATCAGGTCTTTCATGGTGTATCCTGTGTGCTAGGTTCATCTCAGTCAGCAGTTGTGTGAAATAATTTTGGGGGGGGTGTTCACAGCGACCTTTTAAGGTATCATGATCTATCAAACCACATTAGCCTGGAATGAATCCACAGGTTCTCATCCTCTGTGGAAACAAAAGCAGAACCTCTTTTCCAAAGCCATAAATATTTAGACCCAAGTTTTGGAATCAAGATACCTTTAAAATATATAAGTTGGTTTAGCTTAGCAGCCCATACAATGAAATGTCTCTCTATATTTAGCTCTTTCACAGTCAAAAAATTCAAAGAAAATACAATAATATACCTAATCCCAACTCTCTGTGAATTTTTCATCTTTACATGGCTTATTCTTTCTTTACTTCTTTTAATCTACTCTGTACTCTGTCTTTTTAAAGACTTTATCTCATTTTTATAAACCATTTACTTTTATTATAACTCTCTATACTCATTTTCTTCTCTCTTCCAAACCTATGTACATTTATCTAACACTGTGACTCCTTTAGAGGTATTTTATGTCTGAATCTGTCCTATTGTGTATCTGTAATTCTTTACTGTCTTGAAGAGCTTTTAAAATGGTAAACAGCTTGGTTGCAGCTGCTCTGGATGCTGGCTCTGCCTCTCTCCACTTTAAAAATGGTGGAGGTACCATTACTGCTCTGGGACCACCAGTTAGGAGCTGTGCTCAGCACTTTAACTCTGAGAATGAGCATGCAGCACATAAAACCCTTTTATCTTAGGAATAGCTAAATATGCCCTGCAGTGCTCTATGCAGCCCTAGAAATGTCTCTGTTTATGGTGGCAGGAATCTGCCATGCTCTCCTGCTTGTGCACACCTAGTAGACCTGATCCTGCTACCTGCCCAGGCAGGAAGGGCTGAGCTGTGGGCATGATCTCCTGCCCCTGAGTGGGTACACAAACACCCAGGCCCACAAATGTCATTCAAATTCTCCATAGCCAGAGTTTACACTGGCAGCATGGTCCAGGAAACCATATTTTTTAAATGGCATGGCTTTTTTCTGCTACCACTGAATCAGTAAAACCTCTCTTAAAGGAGTGCAGTGTGCCACCAACAAGCAAAGCCTATTCAGAGGGGGGAAATGCAGCTAAACTTTGTTTTTTAGTGTCTAGAATTCCTTTTAAAGCTTTCTCAGGTTTTACATGGATTTAGTCTACCACATTGGTGTGTCAATCTGTTGTAAGGAGGGGGCTGCTTGTTGGTTCCTGGCCGCTTAGCCCCAAAATAATCACACAGAAACTGTATTAATTAAATCACTGCTTGACCCATTAGCTCTAGCTTCTTATTGGCTAACTCCAACATATTAATTTAACCCATTTCTATTAATCTATGTATCGCCATGTGGCTGTGGCTTACTGGCTAAAGTTCCATCTGGCTCCATTGGGGGTACATGGATTCTCTCTGACTTCACCTCATTTCTCCCAGCACTCAGTTTAGTTTTCCGTGCCTAGCTCTCTTTCCCTATAGCTCTGTCATAGGCCCAAAGCAGTTCCTTTATTAACCAATGATATTCACAGCATACAGAGGGGAATCCCACATCAAAGAGCCATAGCTGACCATTGTTGTTAGAGGGACTAGGGGTCTGTGACCTGGATTACGTACCAAGTAATCCCTTTGTCTTTCCTTCTGTTGTCTTTCCCTGGGTTTCATCTACCCCTATGGCAGTTGACTCTCAAATCTGAACCCTGTAGCTCAGGTCTTTTCTGCATCCCATCTCCTACAAGGATAGTCTTTAGGACATCTGATTCTTTAGGACATTTGCCCTTGCTTCACAGCATGTCCAAAAAGAGCTAGCCTGACCCCAAAGTGGGGTGGGCCAGAGTGTCCTGTCAGATTTTGCATCAAGCCACACTGGCCTTCCTAGCTGCTGACCTCCTGTAGTCTCTTGATGAATCTACAAATGCATCCAACAAGGCTGCATGCCCTTCAGCTTTTGTAGAATGACTGTCAAATGTTTGATGGTCTTGGCAAGAATAGTGGAAGCAAAGCTGGAAGTCTCCTGATCTGAGTTGTTTACACTGTTTGTCTTATCCTCTCTTCCTCCCACCCCTCAGCTCACAACTCCCTAGACTCTGCTTCCACCACATCAACTAGCTCCACTAATGTCACCAGTGACTCAAGCTACTAAACTTACTGGCATGTCTGAGTTTTCAACAGACTCCTCTCAGTCTATAGAACCATATACTCCTTAATACCTCCCAGTTTAGACCCCACCTAGCCTTTGGCTACTCTGCCCTGGTCTCCTTGCCTGACCCTTGCTCTCCTTCTGATCATCCTGGTCCTGGTTGTCCCCTGCTGTCCCTTAGCATTTTCAACCTCCTGCATTTTGTCTCTGCTCTACCCACTCCTCTGACCTTCAGGTCTCATTTCATCACTTTTCCAGTTGCCTTGGATAATTCACCACAGCTTAGATAAAACACAAGCTCTTGATGTTCCCCATCAAACACAGTTCATTTCTGGAATTTTCCAAAAACAGAGATAGGACAGCATTGTACCAGGTCACTAACTTCCAACAGTGTATCAAGAAAATCATTTTAAAAAATGATCGTCATGAGCATAGCCTGTGACCTACATTATTACTACAGTTAACTGTACAGTGCCAGATCGCTAGCTATAGGGAGATTGCTATAGAGCAGATTTCTAGAACTTTCTCATCTTGCTTAACTGAAATGTTATGAAGAATGTTTAAGAGTTTCCTTATCCCCCATGCTGATGGCCACCTTTTAACTCTCTGATTCTGTGAGTTCATGATTTTAGATTCTCACAAAATAAAGTCATGAGGTATTTGAATTCTGTCACTTTTTAATTTAGCATGATGTCTGCCAGTCTCATCCACGGGGTTGCACGTGACAGGATATCATCCTTGTGGAGGCTAAATAATAATATACTGTTGTATGTGCACACTCTTGACCCATTCATTCACTGGTGGATGCCCTAAAAACAGGTGTCTGAGGTTCTTAGGTTCCTGATTCAGGGCAACATAGCAGGGTGAGCTTCTCGTGAGGCGGAGAAAAATGTTCTTCCTCTCCCTTGCTTCTGGGGCTTCCAGACATGCTTTGGCGCCCTCAGTTTACAGCTCCTTGCCTTCATAGTTACAGATGCTCTCTGAGGGCCTATTGTCCAAGTTCTTCATTTTTACAAAGATAGTAGCATTAGAAACCACCCTACTTCAGTATGTGCCTTTCCCAACTAATTATATCTTCAATGGCCCTATTCCCAAATAAGGTCAGGCCCCAAGGCTTGGAGCAATATGACTTCAACTTCAGTGCTGGGAGGGTACAATCCCACCCTTACCAAAACTTGTTTATAGAATCTGAGGAGGCCAGGGCAGGCTGACTGGGCCTGGGTGGATCCTTCTGTGGTTGGTGGCATGGTGCCATTGTGCCAGGCCTACAGTAGAGTGGCCAATGTCCTAAGGCCCTGCCTGGCCAAAGAAAGTCATTTTTGAAGGACAGGACATTCACTCACCCCAGAGTAGGCAAGGAGCCCTTCACATCTCTATGGAGAAGATTCGACAGTGAGTAGGGCCCTCAGAGACTTCTTGCCCACAGCCCCTCTGAAAGCTGGCTCAGCTCCAGTTCCTGCTCCTAAGTGCTGGCTTTCAGGCTGACCTTGGGACCTAGCAAGGCCGTGTTTCCCACAGAACAGTTATCTGCTGAGGAGGGATCATTGGCCTCCCCCTCCTCTCATTCTGTTAATGAGAACAAGGAGCCAGCCAGGGCCTTCCCAGAACCAGCAAGATAAAGGAGAGTGAGATAATATTTCCACAGCTCTCATGACTTGGGGACGTTCTTCGAAACTGCAGACTCCACCCTGCGAAGGCTGACTGCACTAGAGGGGGGCTTTTCTCTGTGCTCAGGAGAACTGGGGAACCCAAGGGCAGCCTTTCAAGAGCAACAGTTCACCCTGGGCCGCCCTCAGCAGCAGGGAGCCATCGCGGGACATGGAGACTTATTATTAATTATAAAAGCTCAGCCTATAGCTTAGGCTTATCTCACTAGCTTTGTTCATTGAAAGTGTGTAATTTGCTTTTTGATTATACAGAGGTGTCTTAGTTTTTCTGTTGCCAAGATGAAACACTATGTCTAAAAAGGAAGTTGGAGTGGAAAGTGTTTATTTGGCTTACACTTCTACTCCATAGTCCATCACTGAAGGAAGCCAGGACTGGAACTCAAAAAGGGCAGGAACCTGGAGGGAGGAGTCGACACAGAGGCATGGAGGGGCGTTTCTTACTGACTTTGTTCAGTCTGCTTTATTATAGAACCCAGGACCGCCAGCCCAGGGATGACACCACCCACGATGGGCTGGGCCTTACCCCCATCAATCACTAATTAAGACAATGTCTTACAACCATATCTCATGAAGGCAATTTCTCAGTTGAGGTTACCTCCTTTCAGATGACTCTAGCTTGTATCAAGTTGATATAAAACTAGCCAGCACATGGAGATCACAATTAAGCAGAGCTTTTTCTTTATGGGAGCATGGGGCATCTGTTTACCTTATTTCACCATCTGTAGGCTCATCCACGTTCCCTCTGGCCACTGTTGAGATGGACTGGGGACCAGAGATCGAGAGCTATGCTCAGACGCTCTTATATTTTTCAGATGGGAATTGACAGTGCTCTGATCCAGCTGAGAGCTCCAAGCCTGGCTGGCAACTCTGGGGCCACTTCTGAAAGGACCAACAGTTTTCTGACACAGTCAACAAATCCCAAGAGAGAAGTCAAATCAAGTGGGTTCCACCCCTGACAACTGACGGTGCCCTGACACTGGTCTTTGCTCTCCCCAGCTCAAAGTGGCCTCTCTAAGCCTGACTTTCCACTACACCCAAGACCTTGCAAGACATCCTCAGCAACCACTGCCCCATGAGGAACCAGCAGTGATGACTAAACCAAGGATCCGGTGAGTCGACTGTTTACACACGGAAACCAGAGTTTGAAAGAACAAAGGGTGTGAGGAAGACACCCAGGAAATCCATCATGGACCCAGGGGCTTGCTTGGGTTCAATGCTCTTTCCCACGCATCCTTAGCAGCTGCAAACCTGCTCCTCTGTGGCTGAAACTTCTCAGGGAAGGCATCAGACCACACACATCAGTCAGGAAGCCCGCACAGCGGTGGTGGAAACGGTGCTCACCTACCCACCCTTTCCTTCAGGCTTGAATACAAGGTGTCTCTCCAAAAAGCTCAGAGGCTGAAGGCTTGACCTTCGGGTAGTGGCACTGTTGAGAACAGTTGAGTCATTGATCATTATTAATCACTCATTGATGCGTTCTTGGCTGAACGGAATACTGAGAGGTTAGAACCTGATTGGAAAAGGCCGGTCACTGGAGGAACTCCTTTGAAGTTTATCTATACCCTGGAGCCTTCTTGGCCACCATGAGAGGGAGCAGCTCTACTAGGTTATACACTTTCACCATGATGTTTATGTTTTGCCACAGATCTAAAAGCAATAGAGCCAGTCAACCATGGACCAAATCCCCTGAAACCATGGCTCCAAGTCTATCTTTCTTTCTTCAAGTAGATTTCAATTGGATATTTTGTCAGAACAATGAAAATCTAAGAGACATACCTCTTGACATCATTGAATTTCCCAGCCTCCTTTGCTGTTTACCAGGTCAATGACCAATTCTGATCAGGGGAGTGTGTCAGGGATGTATTTTATTTCCACAACAAGCAATGAGAGGCAGTGAACCTCCTCTATCCCTCTTTCCCCATTATAACGAATAACAACCAAATGAATTGAACTTGGATCCATGAAGTACCAGGAAGCAAAGAACTTCAGCCAACTCTCATAAGACCTTGCGTGAGCAAAAAACAAACTCATACGTTACAAGAAATTGGCTTACTGCTGTAAGCCATAGGCTTCAATGACAGTAACAGACAGTCCATGATTTTGGAACTAATCTAAATCAAGAACAAGAATATGTAACACTTTCATGTTACTTTACAGCTTGGGAGATCTTTTGCTTATCTTCATTTGCTACTCATTGGCTCTTAACTACACAGTCTATTCAAGCATCTTCAGATGGACATCTACTAAGAAGCTTTTAAACACAAATATGAGCTGCTAGCTACCTCTAAGTTTACCATTACTCTATTCACAACAGCTAAGATATGGGGTCAGCTAGGGTACCAATCAGTAGATGCGTGGATTTAAAAAAAAAAAAAAAAAAAAAAAAAAAAAAAAAAACCTCTTTTTTCTCCTCCTAGGTTGCCTCTTCCAGCTTTGATGTGATGGATACGCCTTACCTTATTGTAATTTGTTATGCCTTGTTTGGTTAATGTCCTGGGAGGCCTGCTCTTTTCTGAGGAGAGAGGGGTGAGCCTGGGGGAGAAAGGAGGTAGGGGAAGAGATGGGGAGGAGGGGAGAGAGGGGAAACTTCAGTTGGGATGGAATATATGCAAGAAAAATAAAAATTTAAGAAAGAAATGGAAAATGGTCTTCTATACACACACATCAGACTGCAGGTTTTTTTGCAATATCAGGTAAATTTGAAAAGCATTAGAAATAAGGGTCAGTGATTTCCAAGCCTAGAAACAACGGGGCCCTCCACACATTCCCAGGCTAACAGTGGCTCATGATGGCAAAAATTCTCACTGAGTGGGCATGCGACGGAAACGGAGATGTAAGCTATGTGACCATGTGCTCCTGTAGTTTGCACATAACCAACTGGTTATAAAAATTATAAACAATTCTACATGTAGCTAATCCTGCAAAAGAAAGAAGAAATAAGATTGGAAAACCTTTAAAGGGTTGCCAAAGATTTTATAATGCTCAATTTATTAAACTGAGTTGGGGATAGATAAGAGTTCCTTATATTCTTGCTTACTTTATAAAAGTTATGTACCAGAGAGTGTGCAAGCTTTCTGTATGTGTGACCCACCTCTCATTACATCATAAAGTCCCTAAGGTATACTGATATCCTTCCCAGGTAGGCACATTCATTCAAGGCCCAGTTATGAGTCACTGAATTAGTCTGTGAACAATGAAACAATACAGCAAACTTGAGAATTTTAAATGACTCACTTTATTTTGTAAAAGAATGGTGATGTGGACAAGGTCTAAGCGCTTACACAAAAGTATGATGAAATATTTCTTAGTGCATCATTTCCGCAACCTCCTTCTCCAAGCAAACAGACATGGGCTTCCTTTACATTAGCAATTCCCATTTAGAATGGCCACAGAGGCTGGAGAGATGGCTCAGTGGTTAAGAGCGCTTATTGCTCTTGCAGAGGATCAGGCTTCAGTTTCCAATACTCCTGATCCAGGAACCCAACGCTCTCTTCCTCTGAGAGACCTGAATATGCTGCACATAAACTCATACAGGAATACACACACATGCATAAGTAAAAAAAATTTTAAAAGTCTTTAGAACTGTAATAATAAGGAGAAATACCATTCAAAGAACAACCAAGTAATACATGTAACAATTCACATAGGATAACAATTTTAAACTTTGATGAAAAATAAAATGTCTTGGAGTCTGTTTTATAAATAAGATTTGTTTGTTTTTACTTGCAGTTGTGTGTTTGCTCCAATGCATGTATTTACACTGTGGATGCAGTGCCGGGCTAAGTCAGAAGAGGATGTGGGACCCTCTGGAACTGCAGTTACAGACAGTCTGAGCCACTAGGAACACATAGTGGGGGCCTCTGCAAGAGCAGCAAGTGCTCCTAACCACTAAGCCATCTCTCCAGGCCCCATAGAGGCTGTTCTAAAATTCTGAAAGCCTCCAGGTTCCTGAACTGTAATGTCCAACATTATAAAGAGGGTTCTTCTTCCCTAAATGATGCACAAATCAAGGGAGATCCCAGCTATGTCTTCAAGGATTCCCACAGGATTTGAAATGGACTCTTTTAAAAATGTATCTAACATGTATCATAAATGTTTGAAAATGCAAGATTGTTGACTCAGTATCAAGCATTCTATAAAGATATAATAATCAAAACATTGTGATATTGACCCCAAAACAGACAAATGGGGAGAAAAGAACAGCCAGTCTTGAAACAGACTCATGATTATTTATGAATCTAGCATATGGCAGAGAATTAGTTCAGACATAGACTCAGATGTTCAATAAATGTCAGTTGAAGTATTAACAAGTATTTTTAAAAATATTAGATCTCCAATGCACCCCTATATGCAGAAAATAAAATGCAGATGAAATAATCACACAAAAAATATTATAAAAGAACTATAATGTATGTGGGAGCATATCTTCACACTTGATATGCAGTCTTTCTAGAAAAGATCCCCAATTAATTAGCTATAAAACAACACAGATTCGATATCACTTGCAAAATTTTATGATTTGAGATACTTAGGGAGAAAATACCAGTAATGAGTAGAAAGGGCAAGTTCAAGTCATAAATAAGAATAAAAATTAATAAAAAAACAACTAAGAATTACTAAGTTAAAGGTATGTTAAAAAAAATCACAGAAGAAATACTGATTGATATTATTTGAAATACTGAGACAACATTTTAAAATCTGTTAGATTGGGAAACCTGCTGAGAATATCCCACGTGTGCTAGACTGCAGGAAAAGAGACCCTTCCTAAGCCAATGATGGGGGGAGGGGGAGGAAGGGGGAGGCACTAGGAACTGAAGACTTCCAAGCCAACCTCTGACTCAGCAATCTCACTATTCGGAAATATAGCCTGTCCAATTTCCCTCACATGCTCAAGGTTTTGTGTTCGGAAACCTTTTTTTCGTCATTGCTAGTCATAGATCAACTGGGGAAATGCATTTGTTAGGATGGAATTAGCAACATAAATGATGACGTGTACCTACTGCAAAGAGTGCAGCTCTCTGCTGGAAACAGACCTGAGGCTTAAACAAAAGGAAAGAAAAGGAAAAGAAAAAGAAAAGAAAGAAGGAAGGAAGGAATGAATGAAAAGAAAGGATGAAAAGAAAAAGAAAAGAAAAGAAAAAAAGAAAAGAAAAAAGAAAAGAAAAGAAAAGAGATCCTCCAAGCAATGCACCCATTACAACTCATTCCTGCAGGTGCAGGAAATGAAAGTATGCAACACAGAACAAAAATCAGAACTATTATTCTTGCAGGAGACACAAGGTCATGAGTGCACTGGGAGATGAGATCTACAAGGAAAAACCTGTAAACCATTGGTATTGTGTTGCCACCGGTTTTAAGGCACAGATGACTCCATTTAAAACATTTTCTTGAAGGCAAATTCTTAAAAACACATGCAGTTACTTTCTTTTGCCTGTAGTGTGAGGTCTTAAAAAAGATCCAATCATCTGAAACATGAAGAGCAAGCTCAACAATTAGTGGGAGGGTTCACTCTGGATGTCGTCTGGCGAGGGAGCAAGCACAGGGGCCTGAGGAGGGACCTGGTTATTGGATACTTAATGGTGAACCTTCCCATTTGAAAGAGAAGAAAATCATATACAAGAAAGAGAAAAAGATCATTGAAAAACTCTTTTTTCCTAAGAGGATATTTAAATGCACACAAATAAAATATTTCATTAGACTGTCAATTATTTTTATTTTTTAAAGTTATGAAGTGATACATTCCATGACAAGTGAGAAAGGAAGCATTTGTGCCTCTGACTTCGCTCTGGGTCACTGACCTTGAAGGTGTCTACGCAGGTGCCATTTTTCTGTGCGGATATCTTACTGTTCTGTCAAAGCTGACTTAAAGGAGTTTACAATATTGGCTGGGGCAAACCACTCCCCTGACGTCAGCATTTCCCAAAGTGCCCTGGGCTATTCTCAGACTTTATTATTTTATGTTACCAATAAGAGCTATTTGGTTCAGCATAGGACACGGGGATTCCATTCAGAATGGCATTTCACTTTTGTTTTTGTATAACTTTTAAATATTTATTTGTATTTCTTGGTTAGGGTTTTTTTTGTCTGTATATGTATCTGTGTACCATGCCTGGTACTCTCTGAAGCCAGAAGAGGGGACGGTGTCAGGTCCCCTGGAACTGAAGTCACAGCCTATTGTGAGCCATCAGCAGGTTCTGGGACTCTTACTAGGATCCTCTGCAAGAAGAGCCAGTGTTCTGAAAGGCTGAGCCATCTCTCCAGCCCACAGATTTGTTTTTATATGTCTCTCCAACATCATTTTTATCTCTTTTAATAAAGTCATTTAAATTTCTCTAATGGGCATTATAATATTTTTGCTGGGTTTATGCACATGAATGGTATCAAATCATCTTCATCGACATGAGTAGTGCCTTTCTGTTTTCATTTCTAACTATTGTTAATATAAAGAAAAATGCTTCATTTCTGTTTACTTACCTTGTGCCTAACAAGTTTGCTAAAATTTCTTGATCAGAACTAATTAGTATTCCATTTGGGGAGCTTTCAAGATTTGCAATCAACCATGACAATCGTATACCAAGAGTCTGTGGTCTATGTGTGTCATGTATGCACATGTGTGAGCATGTGTACATGCTCCTATGTGTGCATACAGAGGTCAAAGGATGACAGGTGTCCTCTATGGCTCTCAGACTTATTCCTTTGAAGCAGGATCTGTCCCTGAGCTGAGAGCTCGCGAATTTCAGTGGGGCTGGTAGCAAGCAAGCCCTAGCCATCCTCCTGTCTCCACCCAAAACAGCACTGGGCTACAGGCAGGCAGACCACACCCAGTTTGCTGTATCTCAGATCCTCAGGGTTGTGCCTCAAGTACTCCTAAGCACTGGGTTACACACACCCTCAGCCCTCAAACACCATGTGCCCATGCTATGTGCTTAGACTGGTTCTTTGTATTTATTTATCTTTTTAGGTTTAAACATTGCATGCTGACCTCCTACAATAAGAATTTAGCTCTCTTATGCTATCTCTCACCCATGTGTATATTCTATTTCCCTTAACATGGTTTTATCATGTTAAAACAATTTTTATAATCACTTAGTCATGCCTGTGTAACCAGTATCTGTAGCCAAATCTTCTACTTGATGACTAAATGTCTTTCATTTGCTGTTTAGCTTTTCTTGTTGCTGGAATTGACAATAGCTCTAATCTTTTTGTTTGCCTCATTCTGGGTATGGGTAATGTTATTGTTTTGTTTGATTATTCATAAAGCTCTCTGAGAATAGAGCATGCTCAAAGCTTTTAAGCACACGTATCAACTATCAATTTTTGTTTGTTTTTTGGAGGTCCTTTTCATGTGGCTGTGTCTTTCTTGCTCCTAATGGGATCAACTGTTCTGAGAAGCAACAAGGCTGTTATCCTGTGCTTCTGTTCACTGGGATTGCTAGAAACATCCCCAAGCCCCTGGGTTGTGCTTTCTTGTTCACTTGGTTCCTGTCCCTTGTAGTCTCTCTCTTTCCTGATTTATCCCTTTAAGTAGATGAAAGAGAGATGGCGAGAAAGAAAAGGCCATTCTCCTTACTTGTTGGAAAAATAAAAAAAGAAACCCAAATGATTAACCCCAGAGAGCAAAGCTGAGAAACTGTGCTCACCCAAGATGACGTGGGAGAGGATTCCAGGTCGCCAGTAGGGAAAGAAAGTTAAGATACAGACTCCATCTCTGGGAATTCCGCAGCTACATCATTTGGGACAACTCTTGGTTTACTGGTAGTTATTTATGACAGATAAGACAGAAGCATTTTTAAAAGCACCCTAGAAAGCTGGTAAAATTTCTGCTTTACGAGATTTGTCTTTGGATAGAAAAAAAAGTCCATCAACAATCATTTAAGTCAAGGATCTAGTAGGCCAAAACTGTAGGAGAAAGAGTGACCCTACCCACCTCACTTGAGAGGCCAGATCCATACTGATGCTGCTTTCAGGCCACGAGATCATCCAACAGATTTGCATTTGGGTCTCCAATAGAGAGAGAGTAGGTGGGCAAGGGTGAGATGTGCAATGAGTAGCTGCCCTACATCACATCTGAGCCTTGCTAAAGTTTAGATACAACTCTCCCCAGTAAGGTTCATGCTGTGAAGACCTGGCCATCAGGAGCCAACCCTTGAGAGGTGAGTGGATCACAGGGACTCTGATCTACTCTATGGGTTAATCCATTGATGGCTTGTTGGACAATGTTGGATGTATCATTCATTTTCTCTCTCCCTCTACTTCTCTCTTGGCTGCTATGAAGTAAGTTCCAGGAAAATGGTGCCAACCAGCTAGGCTATAACCTCTGAGACTATGAGCTAAAACCAAGCCTCCCTCCCTCCAGCTGTTTGCTTCAGGTGTTTTTTACCCCCTGACAGCAACGACAAGGTGACTAACACAAGCCTGAGGATCCATGCCCTCAGAGTCTTAGTGAGTAAGGAGGAGTCACCTCCCACCCGGATCAGGAACGTAACAGAAACTGCTGTGACGCTCTGCAGAACAAGGGCTGTATCACTGGAACATTCCCGCCCAAAACGTGGAACAGCAAAGAAGATCTTCTGAGAACATTAAACTCTTAAAGTGCCATAGAAAATGTGATAGTTCTATATGGAACAAAACTCTCCTGAGAACATCAAACTATTAATGTGACATAGAAAATTTGATAGCTCCATATGGAATTTCTGGGAAGTAAAAAAAATCATAATCAAGAATTTGTAACTCAGTCAACAAGTTTTACAAAAGGTAAGGAAAAAAAAACTGAAGAAAGACTTTGGGGATGGAAAGGGGGGGGCTCCATAGAAATCAGACAAAATGAAGCAGAGATTAAAAAAAAAAAAAACAAACAACAGCAACAAAAACTGTCCAGTATAAAAGAGTTATATGTGTACCCCTATGAAGGGTAGAGTTTGGATTAAAAAGTCCAGCGTACATTTAGCGAGAGTCAGTGGAGCAGAGAAGAATACGACAATGTCAATACTTGAAGGGATAATGGCCAAACCTTTTCAGAACCGGCCAAAGCTCAGAACATGTTTCAGGCCAGGGCTCCTTAATAAATTCATAACAAAATTTGTTCTGCTGTCATAGTATTGTGGGTGTTAGAAGGACATAAGAAAATTTAAAATTGTATTAAACAAGATCCACTCCACCCCTCCCTGGAGTGTAAATCCACTGCCAGTGTGATAAGGCCCTTCAGGATCAGGCCCCAGTCCGGGTGGGAGGAGGCATAGCCTGCATCCAGGCTGAGAGGGCAGGCCTGAAGGGTTAGAATTCCTTCCAGTCCTCCCCAAAGAGTCCTGAACTAGCTCTCTCTCTCTCTCTCTCTCTCTCTCTCTCTCTCTCTCTCTCTCTCTCTCTCTCTCTCCCCCCTCCCTCTCTTCCTTTCTCTCTTAAGCAAATATTTTGGTAAAAACATGCAGCTTCCTCAGAGGATGAGAAAGAAAATCCCACACAGTCCTATATCAACAATCGAAGCCAAGGAGCCAGAGAAGCTTCACACACTGGCTCTTGTCATGAGTTACAATCATTGTTCTGGGAATTTTCTCAAGGGTTGGCTCTCTTCCCTATAAACAAAGAAACATATCATTCTTGAGGCTGTCTGATAACTGGGACGTAGGCAGTTGCAGCAATTTTTTTTCAATCCAAAGAGTGATGCCCAGTGGTCCCCTGTAGAGCTATTCCCACCCAAGACCCATCCGGACACAAACTGTCCCAAATATTTCACATGCAGTACTTGGAGAGCTTTCTTCTCCACCTCACAAGTCTATGCTTTTCTCTGCCTACATATGTCACAACCCCAGGGCTAAGGCTTCACACTATGTGTGGGGACTAGGATCCTTGAGATGTCTGGCTCAAGGACCAATAGCTGGTACAGCATGTTCCTTGTTTGCAAGTTAGTCCTGCAATGAAGTTTACAAGATAAAGTTTAATGACTTCTTGGATAAAGAGATGGAGGCTCAGAGACAGCTTAAATAAACTGGACTTAAAAACAAAGGAAATAATTGTTGGCAAGTCCCTGAGTCATCTTTTCCCCTGCTTCCCTCCCTTTCTTCCTGTTTGTGATGTCAGGGGATTAGATCTTTTGCATAGGTGGTCTCAATGCCCCACTGCTACTGTGGGCATATGGCTGGGATCATATATTGAGAGTATGTTTCTTCTCACTATGGGGATATTAGACAATTAAGAGTTAGGATCCAGTGGGAAGGTCTTAGATCTTTCTTTGGGAAGAGTTAGTGTCCTCAGTTAGGGTCCTCAGTTAGTTCTTGGTCTCTAGAACTGACTTCCTTTTTGCCATGTGATCTCTTCCTCTCTCCTGAGTTCCCACCATGTGGTTCTCTGTCATGTTGTGATATGGCCAGAAAGGCCCTGGACAGAGCTGACACTCTGCTGTTTAGACCTTCAGCATTCAAAACGAACTAAATGAACTTCTTTTCTTCCTACACTACCCAGACTCAAGTGTCTTTACTACAGTAACAGAAAATGGACTAATACTGTGACCCGAGCAGAGACCCTGGTTCCTTTAAAACTTGGTAAGGGAGTTCCATCCCCTTCTACTGGGGGAGGTACCAGGTTAGTTCTCCCATGAACACAAGACTGACCACAGGAGATAAACAGTAGATGACTCATGGGGATTCTCAGCCACCTTGAGAGTCTGCTGTCTACAGCGTCTGGCTCCCCCCCCCCCCTTCCTAGCCCTCCCCAGGACACGTTCTTCCTTGCTCATCAACCTTCAGTGGCTTCTCATTGTTTCCGGGCTCAAGGCCAGACTTGTCTGTCTGGTTTTCAAGGCCTTCCTTGATCTGATTGATCCCAGTAACAGTTCAACTGGACTCACCAGGCTCTTTTTCTCCTCTGGTTCTGAGCCGAGGGTGTCCTAGAGGGTGTTTAGAAATGCGTGCAAGCACTTGAGCCAATGCAAGGATGGAGGTGGCAACTGGCATTTAGTGGGCATGGTCCAGGTGTGAGAATTACCCTCTGGGGCTCAAAACAATCCCACGCACTGACTGTCACCCACCCCAGTGCCAACACTGTTTCTGCTGAGGAATGCTGTTTGCGTCTGGCCAGTCTTGGTCACTCTCCACCCATCAAATCCATTATGTGTATTTCTGGCTGCCATCCCACCCCACCTGGGGGCTCCCTCTCCCCATCCCTGTTTATCCACGTTCTACCCTTGTGAAGACCTGGTGCATCTGCAACCACCTCTGTCGACACGAGAAGCAAGTGTGCAGACATGAAGGATACGGAGGGTGGAATCACACGGATCCACATTTGAGTCTCACACTGCCACTTTACCTACCTTCTCCAGGGAAAGCCACTTCCGCCAGTAAGCCCTCACCTCTAAAGTAACCATGGCGGCAGTGCCTACCCTAGAAGGTTCTGTGAGAGTTACATGCTTATGAGGTCAGGTAAAGTTCCCGGTGTTATCTAGCATGCCATCAGAGCTCCACTGAAGTCATTACTGAAAAGACTCCTCTCAAGTGGGGTTCATAGTCAATAAGACCTTGTGGAATTGATGTTTGCCCCACTAAGACTGCATAAAGTAAAAGCGAAAGTTTCCTCTATTTTAGACAGGGACTACACAGGCATAGATTTTTACTTTTTTATAATTCAGCTACAGAAACTGTCATGGGGGTAGGCTAGGTAATAGGCGATTGAGCTATTACTTCTGTTTTCCACCATATCGTACCTTCTTCCATCAGATGTGATAGCAAGGAAGCTCCCACCAGATGCTGGTACTGTCATCCTGGACTCCTCAATCTCTAGGACTACAGAAACAAGTGTTATCTTTTTATAAATAACCCAGTCTGGGGTATTCTGCGATGGTGGCAGAAAACAAAGGCAAGATTGTTCTAAATGCCCTAAAGAGATAGTTTGCATTCAAAGCATTGAATTTGTTGTGTTCAAAGGCAAGACCAAGAAGTGGCACAACCAGACCCAGAACAAAGAACTGACGAAGTAGCCTGGGCCATGCTGCTTGAAGGAACAAGGGACAGAAGTGAGAAATGACTGGACCTTAGGTTTAGTCCTGGCTCTGCTACAGTCACCAGAAGGTTCTGAATATCTCTCATAGCTTCTCTGGGCATTTGTCTCCTTATCTAGCCACCGAATGTTGGTCTATACAAGCTAATTCAAGGACTACGATGATCCAGTTAGAAATGCAATAGTCTTACCTGAACAACTGACAAGTATTTAAAACGTTCATGCTGTTGGTTTTTCTGCTAGCCCTTTTGAGGTTATTTAGCACGCTAGGGTTACCCAGATCACTGAAGACTTCCATCTGCTCACATGTTGTTTATGCCCCCAGCACAGGCTCTGTTAAGTGGTTCTCAACCTTCCTAATGCTGTGACCCTTTAATACAGTTCTTCATGTTGTGGTGACCCCCCCCCCCCCGCCAAGCAACCATACAATCGATCATACAATTATTTTCATTGTTACTTTATCACTGGAATCAGTGTGTGTGTGTGGTGTGTGTGTGTGTGTGGTGTGTGTGTGTGTGTGTGTGTGTGTGTTTTCTGATGGTCTTAGGTGACCTATGTGCAAGGGTCGTTTGACCCCTAAAGGGTCTAGACCCACATGTTGAGAATTGTTGTAAGCCCTGCTCTTGACTCTTGCCTACAAATGAACTCTCCTTATGTCTCCTCTGGCTCTGCTCCCAAACCCAAGGCATGGGCAGCGCCATCACAGCTGTGGGTGAGACACACCTGTGCCTAAAACCCAGCATCAAAAGATGCAATGCTGTTTGCTTCTCTCATTCCTCAAGGTAGAGCCTGCTGTTCAGACAAAGGAGGAAGGGGAGAGTGACCAGGACCACCGAGGGCTCCTCTTCTCTGCGTGGGAGGTAGCTGTGATGGCCTTGGGCTGAAGAGTCTCAGGAAAGTTGCTGACACTCCAGCATGCCAGCCTACAGGTGGCACTTCCTACAAAGCAGGGTCTCAATGGGAGCCTTGAACTAAACTCACGAACATCTGCACACTCAGGGAGAAGATTGCAGGGAAAAAGGCTGGTGGGGACCAAACTCAACCCACCTCCCTAGGAGCTAGAGAAGGCAGGCTTCAAATGAGGAAAAACACGTGCCCTTCTCTAGCTCCGTCCAGCTGGCATAGACAAGCATCCCTACCAGGGATCAATTGGAGGCTTTCCGTGAGCCTTCTACTCGGCCATCTTCCACCCAGAGGTTTCACTGTAGCACAAAAACCTTAACAAACCAGAAAATACTCAAAATTTCAAATGTGTTATCCAGTCATCTGTAAGACTGTAACAATTAGAAAGAAAAAAAAAAGAGTCACAGTAATACAACAGCCCCAACTTAGCAATATGGCCTAGATCTCAGTACTGGCAAATAAGTAACCGTAGGATGGTGGCCCTGAGGCCACTAAACCCCAAAGGAAACATCCCAACCACTCAGCAGCAGTATCAATTCTGGAGAGGCGCACTGTTTCCAAAGCAGAAAACAGACCCACTCGCCGAGGACTGTCATCGCTGAAGTAGCTGGGAGCGTGTCTCTGGATTCACTCAAGTAAAAGAGGTAATTTAATTTTAAGTGGTTCTTGAGCATCTTGGGCCCTGCTCGAACATTTTAGTGAAATGACATTTGTACCCCACACAAAGCTTCCCTGACCCTGCACCATGGCAAAAACAGATATTTCAAGTCCTCTTTAGGAATGTGGCACCAGATAAAAAATAAGATATGGACAAAACTCAATAAAAAAAAAAACTACCAAACCAAATGGAAGAGAGGGAGTGGGGAGACTCATGGGCTGTCCTTGCATGGCCCTTTGGAGGCTTAGAGCTGTCGTGTTTATCCCCAAATCCTGGCACTGGCCACCTTCCCAAATTTGAGTGGCACCTGAAGACATTTGGAAGAAGATACCAGTTGGCTAGGGAACATGGTAGTAACAAGCGAGGATTTGGAGCAGGCACTCCAGGGAAAGTAACAGTGATGTTAATCAAGTGACTAGAACTGTTTTCCCACAGGCTGTCACAGGAACAATTGGCTAAGACGATCTTTCTGTTTTTAAGCACTGTTGACCAAGATCCATCTTCCCCAGAACTCATTAACTCCTCATCTACTTGCTTTTAAAAATCTGGAGGTTTTGGAATGCACTACAGCAATAGAACCATGTTCCACTAACATTCCTTGCAGGCACATAGTTTACAATGAATCTGAAAAGAACTGAAGCCAAGCCACAGACCCTGGCTTGGGATGTCTGCGATGAAGTGGACTCCCTCTGGTACACACACTGAGTGGTTACAGGTCCACATCCCAATGCCAGGGGCCCATCGACTAAAAGATTGATGGGAATAGTCTAATCACAAAGCAGGGCATATTCATGACTCCAGGTTTGCCCTAGTGAAACTCAAGTTTTGTGGAGGCATTCAATCAACCTTTCAAGGTTATCTTTCTCAAGGACTTTCGGACATTGGTGGAGCACACCTATAATCCCAGGACTTGGGAGGTTGAGGCAAGCCTTGGACAGTATAGAACCATCCTACCCTACTCTCTCTCCACCAATATACAAATTCTCTTATATGCGCTGACATGACCAGCTAGGACTAGACAGCAGGGCTCAGCTTAGGCTCCACCCTGTAACTGGTGTTTATGACTGTGTGCATGAGTTTGTGGGATGGGGAACCTCTGGGTTCACCTGAAGCAAATCTTTATGTTCCACTATTTGCTCAAAAGAATTGTGTGTGTGTGGGTGGGGGGGGCAACCAACAAATCATGTAACGACTTCACTCAGCAGTAATTCATGTACTCTGCTCTGAGGACTCCACCTCTTACCCGTTCTAATGCCTTAATTAAGAAGACCAGAAAACTCAGCCTGGCATATGACCAAAGAGTAGAGAATGAATGTGTTGGAAATGCTCCTTCTACACACCACTGATACAGGTCTGAGACTATGATCTGTTAACGTTAGTCTGAAGGTCACTGGCCTAGAAAGGGCTACGGAGAGACTCCAGCCTGGGTCTTGTAGTACTTGGGATCTTTCCCCCCAGGTCACAGTAAGGAAAGGGAGAAGGGAAGGCACAAAAACTGAATCTATTTCTCTTCTTTATAGGGCACTTGGGGACCACAAGGTGCTGCCTGCACACTGAGGATCACCCCCACGGGGGAATTGTGTCCCATCTCACTCCTGGGACAGCTACAGCCACTGTGACTGCTCGTCTGATGTTGGCAATACCAGTGAGTTTGTATCTGAGCTCTGACTGGGAAAAATACCCTCAGCCTCCTGATCCACTCATGTTTCTTGGGCCCCAGTGTCACTGAGGCCAAAGAAGGCATTTCAGCTGCTCCCAAACAACTTTGGCTATAGGATCCCCCAGCAGGGCTCCTTTTCCCACAGGAGCCAGGGAGCCAATGGAGCTCCGTTCACATTTTTTATAGCCCATAGGGAAGAATCAGGAGATCTTAGACCGGTGATTCTCACCCTGCTGGTGGTTGAATGACCTTCCACAGAGGTCACCCAGGACCACCGGAAAACGCAGCAATTTACGTGATGACTCATGAACAGTAGCACAATTATAGTTATGAAGTAACAAAAAAATAATTTTATCGTTGGTGGTCACCACAACACAAGGAATTGAATTAAAGGGTCGCAGCGTTAGGAAGGTTGAGAAACTCTGCCTTAGAGGCTGGCTGGGGACTGTAAAGGAGACTTGCCGAGGTTTCCTGGCTTCAGACACAGAACTTCCATCCTGACACTGTTCCCTGGCGGGATGAGGATGGGTTTTGGGGCTCTGGCCTGCTCAGTCCTCAGACTCTGAGCCAAAGGGCGAAGTGGGAACTGTTCCGGGGACATGCAAAGTCTGTCCTTTCTTTCTCAGAGCTGCGGCTGATGTCCATAGCAACAGCGGAGTTAGGCCCTGGACCCATAAGGGGACCCCATAGTACTAGCTCACTAAGAAGAGCGTCGAGTTGGGGCTATCTCGCTGCTCAGATTCTTTGCTTCTCTTCTTTATCTGGATTTCTGGGAGTATGATACCTTGAGAAGGCCCCAGCCCCTCACACCCCAGGGGTCTCCCTAGCTTCCCAGACGTTCCCTCTCTTTCCTGTATATTCTTGCTCGCTGCTGGTGTGTTATCTATTGGCCGGACAGAGTCAAGCCTGGTAGATACTCCTGTTAGGCGTCCTGGCTTGTGGGGAAAGTTGGAAGTCCCTGTTGGGAGTCTGGCTGGCTACTTTCTTCACTGGGAACAGCTAGGAAGCAGGCTGGGTAAAGGCCTTTCCTGGAAGTCCCTCTTCCAGCTCTCGAAACCCAGGCTGAGTGGTGCGAGACTCCCTGACCATTGCTTCTGCTCATGATCTCTTTGGCTGTCCTCATGGAAGCAGTTTCTGGTCTGTTACTTCCAATTCTCCCTTTCCAGCATCCCGCCGTCCCATCCTTCTGGCTCCATGGCTCTGATGAAACACCCACTCTATTTCTTATGAACTGGGGAGCCCTGCACTGGGTCTGCCTGAGAAACTCACTCAGATGACTAGAGTGTTGCTTAACCTTTGCCGGAGCACGTTTGCCCACTTAACAATCATTATTAAGTTTCTTTCCCACTCAGATTTTCAGCTTTGCATATTATATTATTTTCGGCCCCCTCTCTTGTGTGTGTGTGTGTGTATGTGTGTAGGTGTGTGTGTGTAGGGGTGTGTGTGTAGGGGTGTGTGTGTAGGGGTGTGTATGGGTGTAAGGGAGAAAAATATCATTTCTTTCTGTTGAAAATCATACTGTGTACTTGAATTTGAACTTTTCTCCCTGCGACAATTATCTAAGTGCTATCTGTAACACTAACTAAGCACTCCCCTTTAAAAGGCAGTTTTCTGAAAAAGTCCCCTCCCTTGGTCACCTCGCTCATGCCTCTCTTATTCTTTCTTGAGTGTGGTTTGAAAGAAATGACCTCCAATGGGAGTGGCACTATTCGGAAGTGTAGCCTTATTGGAGGAAGTGTGTCACTGTGGAGGGGCTTTGAAATCACCTATGCTCAAGCTATAGCCAGTGAGTCAGTTCATTTCCTGTTGTCTGCAGATAAAGATGTAAAACTCTCAGCTACTTCTTTAGTACCATATCTGCCTGCATGCCACAATGTCCTGCCATGATGATAATGGCCAAAACCCCCTAACTGTAAGCCATTCCAATTAAATGTTTTCCTTTAAAAGAGTTGTCACGGTCGGGGCTAGCAAGAAACCTGGCACTAGATAAATTCCCAGGAATCCACAAGGATGACCCCAGCTAAGACCCTAAGCAATAGGGGAGAGGGTGTCCTAATGGGCCTTGCCCTGTAGTCAAGTTGATGAATATTTTAAATGTCCTCATAGAACCTTCATCCAACAACTGATGGAAACAGAGGCAGAGACTCACAGCGGAGCACTGGACCGAGCTCCCAAAGTCCAGTCTAAGAGTGGGAGGAATGAGAATATCGGCAAAGAGGTCAAGACCATGATAGGGACACCCACTGAAACAGTTTGCTGGCGCTAATGGGAGCTTACCAACTCCAGCCAAACAGGGAAGGAACCAGCATAAGTCCAAACCAGACCCTCTGAATGTGGGTGAGAGTTGTATGGCTTGGCCAGACTGCGGGGCCACTGGCAGTGGCACCAGGATTTATCCCTACTGCTTGTACTGACTTTTGGGGAACCCATACTCTTTGAATGGATACTTTGCTCAGCCTAGATAAAATAGGGAGGGCTTTGGAATTTCCCCAAAGCAATATGCCTTTACCCTCTCTGAGGAATGGATAAGGGATGGAGGGGGAAGGTGGAGGGAATGGGAGGAGGGGAAGGAATGGGAACTGGGATTGGTATGTAAAACGAAAAAAGTTTGTTTTCTTTTTAAAAAAAAAAGAAGAAAAAATGAATTGTAATGATCATGATGTCTTCACAGTAATACAAACCTTAACTAAGACATTGAGTTTAGACAGTTCTTACTTAATGACTCATCTGACTTTGGCATATCTAAGGAGCCAAATGGCCCTGAGAAAGATTAACCCTACGTTCTGTAAAGTGTCAGTCATTGGCTTCCTTCCTGGAATCCATGGGTGGTTTGGAATCTAAGTCACAACCTGGGTTTCCAAGGTTTTTCTCATTTCACTTAGTTGCAAAGTTCTTCAAATCCAGACCCATCTTCGCCTGCTCCATAGGAATCCCCCTTTCTTGGAGGATCTGTGAGAGAGCATACCCAAGCTTCTAAGCAGGGAGGACAAGGGAGCCACTATGACAACCACACTGTAAGAATTACAGACCCATCTGTGTCCCACCAGACCCAGGTTTCACTTGCTCACAGGCCCAGCTGTCTCCTGGAGAGGACTCATGAAGCTACTTTTGAGAACCCTCTGACTTCTGAGTTGCTCTGGCCTGAAAAAAAAATGTGTTTAAGGCCCTGGAGTTCCTTATCAGAATTAACTTGATTCTTCTGTGATTGCCATTCCTTAATGACCTGTATCTCCTTAGGTGGCCACCATTTCCACCCAGGGGTCTAGAGAATAAGTCTGTTCCACGGAATAGAGGTGCCAATCCAGAGGACTGGAGCCACAGGACATCCTATATGCCTCATAGAATAAAAGTCATGTTCTTGCCCACCCTGGGCTGCTGCAGCCCACACACTTCCCTGACTGGGGTGTGATGGTGTGTTTATCCCCTAGAAAATGCCCCTTGTGCAACAGCCTTCTCTCACAGCCACCTGCTCCTCTCTTTACCTTGTACTCCCCATCTGAGGGTATGGTGGTTCCTGGGAAGCAGTACCACCAAGAGATACCCCTCAGGGGACTACATCTCCCATCCTTCCATCAGGCTAGATGAGCCTATCTCTTGCTAGTGGGATAGAAGCAGACACTCTGAGTGTCACTTAAGAAGCAGATGTGACTGTTTTGTCTAGAGTCTTCATTCTGCTCATCAGCTGGAGAACAAACACAACCAAGGGTCCATGGGATAGCCAAGATGCAAAATGGAAGAGCCAGGTTCCTCACATGACATATGGAAAACAGCTGCCTGTTGAGCAATCGCCGCTGCTTTATGCTTTGTGGAGCGGCCCTGGCATTCTAAAAGCAAAGAGAGAACCAGAGTAGAGCCATGCTATAATGTCCCAGGTCCCACTCTTCGCAATGTATTTCCTCCAGCAAGGCTCCATCTTTCCAAGGTTCCATTACCTTCCCAAACAAGCACCATTGTTTAGGGATCAAATGTTCATGCTCATGAACCAATGGGGGACATTTTACATTTAAATCATAGTGCAAACCAACTATGGACCAAACTAACCTCTTCCTTACGTTGCTTTTTGTCAGGTCTTTTGTTACAGTAATGGGGAAAGCAAACAATGCAAGGCAGAGCTTGTGTCTCCCATGGCTGGAATTGCAGCTGGAAATTTCCCAAGGCAGCTGGCCTACCTCCCACTATGAGGAAACACTAAATCAATTCTTGCAGGCAAAGCAGGTGTTTGAATGCCTGGAGTCAAACATAAGATTTGCACCTTAGAAAAACTCCTAGAGTCTCTTCCATATGCAATATTTGTAACATGGATGACCAATTTCTCAACTTAAAAATAATACACAGAGGGCATTCTGAATGGACACAATATGAAGCTTGTGAAGGGGGCACGTGTGTTACATAAGGAACAGTAGTTAGAAGGAAGCAGGGCACCATTCCCTGTGCCGGACAACTCTCTTCACCCAATCCTACCAGTCACCTTTTTCTTCTCTGACCCCTAATATGTTGTGAGAGGGATTCTAAGCATCTGAGTGTCCTCCCCAAGTGTCTTAACGTCAAGGTTGTGATGTCCATCCATCCTTCTATGATGTCTGCATTAAGGACCAGGTGAGAGGTTGGAGATCGCTAATACACTGTGCAGTGTTGTAATTAATACACGTTCTGTATGGTTATTTCAGGTCTGGGTGGCCGGTGAACAAACAAGCAGCCTCTGTCTACACCACACCTTTTGGTGGCAGCCCACACGAAAGAACATGGAAGAAGGAAGTTTTTGCTTTTTGTCTAATGGCTCTCACTTTTGCTTGTTAAGTTCATCTATACTGCTGCTGAGGTGTTCTCTCTCTCTCTCTCTCTCTCTCTCTCTCTCTCTCTCTCTCTCTCCATGAATAATTTTTTTTGGTGAGTTTTCTTTTATCCCAACGTAATATTTTTATGATTATTTGGGAATTTCACATAATGCATCCTGACCACATTCACTTTCCAATCTTCCCAGGCCCACCCCTCCCTCGTGACCATCTTCAAAGAAGAGAAAAGGGAAAAAAAAAAACAGTCTGATTTGTGTTGCCCATATACTCACTAGAACATGATCAAACTCCCAGTGGCCAGCCCCCTAAAAAATGTGAGTTTTGCCCCACCTCCAACCCTGCCAGAAGCCACCAGCTGTGAAGAGCTACACTTTAGGATCCCTATCACAATGTTAAGAGTTCTCTTCAATGGCTTCCTGTGTGGATTGTTTCTTCTGGAGGAGAGGGGCGTGTCACAGAAGACTTGTGTGTTTCCCATTTTCAACTGTGCATCTACAGTCATGAATACCACTGCGACAGAAACTTCCTTGCCCTTTGCAGCCAGCAGAAGCATAAATCATGGACTTCCATACGGTTTCTGGTGGTAGTATACACCATGGGTGTCAACAGAGCCTTCGACCACAGTATGGACCACAGACACCACCACGGCCCTCGGCAGCAGCACAGGCCATGGGCATCAACATGGCCTTCAGTGGCAGCGCAGACCACAGATGTATATATGACCTCTAGTGGCAGCGCAGACCACAGATATGTACGTGGCTGTTAGTGGTAGCATGGACCATGGACGTTCACATAGCCTCTGAGGCATTCATTTGCTGACTGCTGAGATATTCACTCTTGTGGCCTGAACTACTGAAACCTAGGCCTTCCCATCAGAAAACATCCATCAGGAGACATCCGTTGTTGAACTACTTGGTACCACAGCCTGTAAGTCACTCTAATAAATGTCCTTTTAATATGTTAATTGTTCTTCCTCTAGAGAACCTTAGCCAATAAGATAACAATGTATAAATTTCTTAAACAAACAAAAAGACCCCTAAAGAAAGAAATTGAAGAAGACACTAAACGATGAAAAGACTCCCCATGTTCGTGGGGATAAAGCATTAAAATTGTGAAATGGACATACTACTATAGACAATCTATAGATTTTATGCAATCCCCATCTAAAGTCAATGCCAGTCTTCACATTAAGAGAATAAACAATCTTAAAATTCATATAGAAGCACAAAAGACGCAGAGTGGGCAAATTAGAATGGCCATAATGAATACTGTTAGTGGTATTACCACACATGATATTTTAGTTTTACTACAGGGCCATAGTAACAAAACCAGAATGGTATTGGCATAAAAACAGAAACTATCTCAATGGAATAGAATAGAGGACTCAGATATAAACCCACAGAACTACAGGAACAAATAGAACAACTATTTGTTGTTGTTTTTTTAACAAAGATGCAAAATATACATTGGAGAAAATACAGCGTCTTTAATAAATGGCACTGAGGAAGCAAATATTCATATGTAAAATATGGTGGTTTGAATAGGTATGGCCCCCTATAGACTCGGGTGTTTGAATGCTTGGCCTATAAAGAATGGCACTATTAGGAGGTGTGGCCTTGTTGGAGTGGGTGTGGCCTGGTTAGAAGAAGTGTGTCACTGTGGGGGTGGGCTCTGGGGGTTCCTATGTTCAAGCTTTGCCCAGTGTAAGACACAGCTCACTTCCTGTCGCCTGTGGATCAAGATTTAGAACTCTCAAGTCCTTTCCCAGCACCATGTCTGCCTGCACGCCACCTGCCAAGATGATAATGACTAAACCTCAAAACTGTAAGCCAATGAAATGTTTTCCTTTATAAGAGTTGCCACAGTCATGGTGCCTCTTCACAACAAGAGAAATCCTAAGACATAGAACAATGAAGCTAGATTCTTATATCTCATCCTGTACCTCAACCCTAAATGGACCAAGACCTTAATGCAAGATCTGCAACTCTGAAGCTGACAAAGAAAAAGTAAGAAAAACATTTCAAGATACAGACATAGACAAAGACCTTTTGAATAGGACTCTAGCTGCTCAGGAAATAATTCCAACGGTTGGCAAATGGGATCTCATAAAAGTCCTAAACTCCTTTGCAGCAAAGGGAAGGCAGCAATAGATGCAGAGACAGCCTACTGGGTGGAAGAGAGTCTTTGCTAGCTGTATATGTGATAGAAGGTTATATCCAGGTGCTGTGGTGATGTAGGTGTGTCTTCTATCTATCTGATGATTTCATTGGATAATTAATAAAGAAACTGCCTGGCCCATCTGATAGACCGGCCCTTAGGTGGGTGGAGTAGACAGAACAGGAAGAAGGAAGTGAGGTAGATGGCTCAGTCAGATGCCACGCCTCTCCTAAGTTAGTCAGACCACCGTGCCTCTCCTCAGAGAGAAGCCAGACGCTATGAAGCTCCAGCCCAAGATGGACGTATGCTAGAAACTAAACGGTAAGGCACCACTTCATGGTGCTACACAGATTATTAGATATGGGTTAATCAAGATGTGAGTAAGAGGCTGAAAATAATGGGCCAGGCAGTGTTTAAAAGAATACAGTTTGTGTGTTATTTCGGGTTTTAAGCTAGCCGTGCAGGAGCCAGGGCTGCAGGAACGCAGCCCGTCTGCTCCTCACTACACTGTGGAGAACTTTGTCCTGGAACAGGGATGATTAAGCAACATCCTCACTGCCCTGTCTCTGCCCAGATCCTGATGACAAATCAAAAAGTTCAAGTCCACCAAGTTCCCCCTGGGGAGCCAATGAGTTGTTGAGCTCCCTGACAGAGTCTCGATAAGGGGTTACTGATGGGTGCATGGATAGATCTAAAGCAACCATCTTGGAAAGTCTGCTCCTAGCGTGGGTGATAACTCCCATGATAAGGGCTTTGCAGATGGAACCCCTATCCTCTAGCCTTCTGCAGCCTGTATACTCTGTCCTCATCTGGAAACATTGAAGCCTGTGCTATTAGGGCAGAGTTATGTCTAGCTGGCTGGGAGGAGGATCTCACTCAGGTGAGAGCCCAGGGAGCTCCCAGCCCTCTCCTTTGTGGGGATGTCAACGGTCAACAAGCCCAGCTATGGTGCCTTTTGTATAGCAGATGCAGCCTATAAGGAGAGGATAGGAGCAGACTGGCTTGCAATGGATCTCAACTTGTGGGTCATTGCCCCTTTAGCAAACCTCTATCTTCAAAAATGTTTACATTACTATTCATAACAGTAGCAAAACTACAGTTATTAAGTAGCAACGAAAATAATTTTATGTTTTGGGGTCACCACAACATGAAGAACTGTATTAAAAGGTTGCAGCGTTAGGAAGGTGGAGAACCAGTGCCTTAAAAGATAGTCCTGTACAACACTAGAATATACAAAGAAATTTAAAAACTAAGTAATAAATTAATGCAGCCAATAATTGGGCTCATGAAGTGAACAGACAGTTCTCAAAAGATGAAACACATGGAGCCAACAAACATATGGAAGGATTTTCAACCTCCCTGGCCACTGGAGAAACGTATCTCAAGTCCAATTCACCCCAGTCAGAACCGAACCTTCCCCTCACCCCACCCCCATCTGCTCCTCACAGAGGGTAAGACCTCCCACGGGGAGTCAATGAATTCAACCTGGTGATGTGACATAAAAGTGTCTTAGAAACTGAAAACTAGATCTGCTTTATGGGGCAGCTACACTGCTCTGTATTTCACTCAAAGGGCTCCAGTGTTTACTGCAGTGCTGTTCACAAGGCTAATCTATGGAGCCAACCTAGGCATCCATCACAGAGGACTGGATAAAATGTATATGTGCGTGTACATATTATATGTGTGTGTGTGTGTGTGTGTATACACATATACATACATACACATCTATATATACAGGGGCATAGTACTTGGTCTTTAAGAGAAAGAAATCTTGTCATTTATAAAAGTAAGCATGACACTAGAGACACTAGAGAATATTACGTTGGATGAAGGAAGCCAGGCAAAGAAAGGTGATACCATGTGCTCTCACCTAGAAAGTAGAAATATTCCTGTAACAACAATCAGAGAGGAAGAGGTCATGGATTTGGAAGAGCAAGGTGTGTACATGGAAGGATTTGGATGGAGGAAAGGAAAGGGGGAAATATGAGTATAATTTCAGCAATTGAAAATATTTTTTAATATATACATTTATTTTTTATTATGTATGCAATATTCTGTCTGTGTGTATGCCTGCAGGCCAGAAGAGGGCACCAGACCCCATTACAGATGGTTGTGAGCCACCATGTGGTTGCTGAGAATTGAACTCAGGACCTTTGGAAGAGCAGACAATGCTCTTAACCTCTGAGCCATCTCTCCAGCCCCAATTGAAAATATTTTTAAAGACTGAAAGTCTTTTTCAATGAAAGATGTCTTTGATGAGGGATCTTAGTTGGTTTGATTTAATTATTCTACTTTTTGCTGGTGTATTATAATGTTTGTAGACAATAATGATATACAACTATAATGTAATTCATAATTAAAACAGAAAATAATTTAAAATTCCAGATAAGCTTTCTCTAAACAGGACATGGACTTGAAAGGGACGGCTGTGTCTTCCCTAGGAAGGAGGGGGCAACACTTGAGTGGAGACTGACCCAATGTGTTTGAGGCTTTTCCCACACACAACAGGGAAACTCAAATCATTCCCTGCTCCTTTCCCTCCCCCTAAAAAGTCAGTGACTATCTTGGCTCTTCTAGGTGCCAAGCTTCACACAACCTATTTCCCAGTTATTGTTTGACCTACTTGTTAACACCTCTGAAATCAACATATTTCTGACATTGGACTGGACAGTCAGGGTTCTAGAAAGTAACAGAAAGAACTACTAGAATGGATATATTCATACCTATATACCTATATGTGTGTATATGGGAATATGTATATGTATAAGACCAGTTTATAGGATGTAGTCCAGGTAGTCCAACAATGGCTGTCTCCCACTGGAAAGGTTGAGAGTCTGGTGGTTTTTCAGTCCATGAGGCCGATGTGTTAGTAGCCCAAATTAGTCACCGAAGTCCTCAAGGACTCATGGAGGTATGCCGGTCTTCAGTCTAAGAGACTCCTAAAGATGCTGGATGTCATGCCAGCTGCAGCAACAAGATAGGTGGATTTGGCAGTGAGGGCAAAGCTTCCCTTTTCCATGTCCTTTTATGTAGGCTGCCAGCAGAAGGTGTGACAGATTTTCTTGGGTCTCCTTGATTTAAATAATGCATCAAGAAATTTTCTCACAGGATTACCCAGCAGCTTGAGATTTAGTTAATTCCAGGTGTTGTCAAGTTGACAGCTTAGCCATCGCAATGTATGTGCTCAATGTAATGACAGTTTTTCCACCCGCAAAGCTAGGGATTAAATGGTGGTACCCTGACAACTGTTTCGTCATTGAACCATAGACTCCTGAATACTGAGTAGCCACATAACCAGCACAACACACTCTTGTGACCGTAATTCATTTTCAACACACACACTATCTCTCTCCTCTTCTTTTTTAAAATACTCTACTAAACAGCCCTCCTTTTTTACAGATATGTCCAAATAACCACTGTAAACAACTCCAACCTCCCTTGGGTAATTTCTGTTAAAAGGGAAAAAGTTAAGGAGTATGTGGATGGTGGCAGTAACCAAAGTGACAAGTATTTTATGGAGGGTTTGGTCATACAGTGTAATAGAGCACAGATGCTTCCAGGAAGGCACGGAGGCCCCCGAGAGCAGAGGCTGGGATTTTGATGGCTGTCAATTGCTGAGCCCACTAGCCATCACTTGACAGTGTTAGCTAACACATCAGTCATCATCACGGGGACCACAGTCTGAACATGGAAACTGGGACTCAGGAAGGTGGGACGGCTTATGTGCCACCACACAGCACAGACATCAGAACTTAACACAGTTGCATCCAACTGCACAGACCTCCAGAGATCTCCAGGGAAGAGCATCATGGTACCTACAGAACATAAGCCACCAGACACATCAGTTTTCCTAAAAGCTCTTCCCAGTATGAGCCATCATGTAGGATTCACTTCTCTGTCTTACAAGTACTGCTGTGCAAAACGAAGTCATTGGGAGTGAGGAGGAGGGGCCATGAGATGAATCCATACTTCCATTTTGGCCTAACTCTGCTGGGAATGCCCCCTTTAAGAGTACTACCTGGCAGGCTCTTTTTTTGGTGGTTCCCCCAAATTATCGTTGAAATCATATTAAAATAAAATGCCTACATAAAGAAGCTGGAAAAACCCCATACTAGGGAGTTAACAGAAGATTTGAAAACTTTAGAACAAAAAGAAGCAAACTCACCCAAGAGAACTAGATAGCAGGAAATAATAAAATTGAGAGCTAAAATCAACAAAATAGAAACAAAGAAAACAATACAAAGAATCAATGAGACAAAGAGTTGGTTCTTCCAGAAAATCAACAAAATTATCCAAATTAACCAGAGAGAATATCCAAATTAACAAAATCAGAAATGAAAAGGAAGAAGTAACAACAGACATGGAGGAAATACAGAGAATCATCAGGTAATATTTCGAAAACCTGTACTCCACAAAATTGGAAAACTTGAAATGGACAACTTTCTGGATAAATATTACTCACCAAAATTAAATCAAGACCACATAAGCAAATTAAACAGACCTATAATTGCTGAAGAAATAGAAACAGTTATCAAAAGTCTCTCAACAAAAAAAAAAAAAAAAAAAAAAAAAAAAAAAAAAAAAAGCCCAGGACCAGATGGTTTCAGCTCAGAATTCTATAATATTTTCAAAGAAGAACTAATACCAATACTCCTCAAATTATTCCACATAATAGAAACAGAAGAGCCAGGCGGTGGTGGCGCATGCCTTTAATCCCAGCACTTGGGAGGCAGAGGCAGGCGGATCTCTGCGAGTTCGAGGCCAGCCTGGTCTACAAGAGCTAGTTCCAGGACAGACTCTAAAACTTTAGTGAAACCCTGTCTCGAAAATAAAAAGAAAAGAAACAGAAGGAAAATTACCAAATTCTTTATGAGGTTACAAATACCCTAACACCTAAACCACAGAAAGACATTACTAAGAAAGAAATTACAGACCAATATCACTCATGATGCATTGATGCAGAATAAATTTTATTTATTACTAAATAAAACACTAGCAAATCGAATCCAAGAACACATCAGAACCATCATCCACCATGATCAAGTCGGCGTCATCCCAGAAATGCAGGGATGGTTCAACATATGAAAATCTGTCAACGTAGTCCACCACATAAAAAAACTGAAAAAAAAACCCACATGATCATCTCATTAGATGCCAAAAAAAGCTTTCGACAAAATACAACATCACTTCATGATAAAGGTCTTGGAGAAAGCAGGAATATAAGGAACATACCTGAACATAATAAAGGTAATATATAGCAAGCCAACAGCCAACATCAGACTAAATGGAGAGAAACTCCCAGTGATCCCACTGAAATCAGGAACAAGACAGGTTGTCCACTCTCTCCATATCTATTCAATAAGTTCTTCAGGTCCTAGCTAGAGCAATAAGACACCAAAAGGAGATCAAAGGGATACAAATTGGAAAAAAAGAAGTCAAACTCTCACTATTTGCTGATGATATGATAGTTTACATAAGCGACCTCAAAAATTATACCAAGAAACTTCAACAACTCATAAACACTTTCAGTAATGAAGCAGGATACAAGATTAACTTAAAAAAACAGTATCCCTCCTTTACACAGATGATAAACGGGCTGAGAAGGAAATCAGAGAAACATCACCCTTCACAATAGCCACAAATAGCATAAAATATATTAGAGTAAGTCTAACCAAACAAGTGGAAGACTTGTATGACTAGAACTTTAAATCTTTGAAGAAAGAAATTGAAGAAGACACCAGAAAGTAGAAAGATGTCCCATGCTCTTGGGTAGATAAAATTAACATAGTAAAAATGGCAGTCTTACCAAAAGCAATCTACGGATTCAATGCAATGCCCATAAAAATCCCAGTAAAATTCTTCACAGATCTTGAAACAATGGTACTCAACTTAATATGGAAAATCAAAATACCCAGGATAGCCAAAACAATCTTGTACAATAAAAGAATTTTTGGAGGCATCACAATCCCTGACTTCAAACTCTACTACAAAGTTACAGTACTGAAAACAGCTTGGTATTGGCATAAAAACGGACAGAAGGACCAATGCAACCGAATAGAAGACCTGGATATCAATCCACACACTTTTGAACACCTGATTTTTGACAAAGAGGCAAAAAAATCAAACGGAAAAAAGAAAGCATATTTAACAAGTGGTGCTGGCATAACTGGATATCAATATATAGAAGAATGAAAACAGATCCATATCTATCACCATGCACAAAACTCAAGTCCAAATGGATCAAAGACCTCAACATAAAGCCAGCCACACTGAACCTTATAGAAGAGAAAGTGGGAAGTGCACTTGAATGCATTGGCATAGGAGACCACTTCCTAAATATAACCCCAGCAGCACAGACACTGAGAGCAACAATTAATAAATGGGACCTCCTGTAACTGAAAAGCTTCTGTAAAGCAAAAGACATGGTCAACAGAACAAAAAGACAGCCTATCAATGGGAAAAGATCTTCACCAACCCCACATCAGATAAAGGTCTGATCTCTGAAATATACAGAGAATTCAAGAAACTTAACATCCAAAGAACAAATAATTCAATTTAAAAAATGGAGTAGAGACCTAAACTCTCAACAGAGAAATTTAAAATGGCTGAAAGACACTTAAGGAAATGTTCAACATCCTTAGTCATCAGAGAAATGCAAATCAAAACAACTCTAAGATTCCATCTTACACCTGTAAGAACGGCCAAGATAAAAAACACTGATAACAACTTATGCTGGAGAGGTTGTGGGGGGAAAGGAAACACTTCTGCATTGCTGGTGGGAATACAAGCTGGTACAGCCCCTTTGGATATCAGTGTGGTGATTTCTCAGGAAATTAGGAAACAACCTTCCTCAAGACCCAGTAATACCACTTTTGGGTATATATCCAAAGGATGCTCAATTGTGCCACAAGGACATGTGCTCAGCTATGCTCATAGCAGTTTTCTTTGTCATAGCCAGAACTTGGAAACAACCTAAATGCCCCTCAGCCGAAGAATGGATAAGGAAAATGTGGTACATTTACACAATGGAGTACTACACAGCAGAAAAAAATAATGTATCTTGAAATTTGCAGGCAAATAGATGGAGCTAGAAAACATCATTTTGAGTGAGGTAACCCAGACCCAGAAAGACAATTATCACATGTACTCACTCATAAGTGGTTTTTAAACATAAAGCAAAGAAAACCAGCCCACAAATCACAATCCCAGAGAACATAGACAACAATGAGGACACTAAGAGAGACTTACATAGATCTAATCTACATGGGAAGTAGAAAAAGACAAGATCTCCTGAGTAAATTGGGAGCATGGGGACCTTGGGAGAGGGTTGAAGAGGAGGGGAGAGTCAGGGAGGGGAGCAGAGAAAAATGTATAGCTCAATAATAATCAATAATAAAAAGAGAAAAAGTCAGAACTATATAACAGAGTCTGACCCCAAAAATTAAATAAAAACAAACAAACAAATAACTAAAATATTATTAAAATAGTGCAATCTAGACTGACATGACACCTTCTGCCCTGCTTACCTGGAAGCTCTCATGATGTTTTGCAAGGAAAGGGATCCCTTTCCAATATAGAAAAATCATCCCTTCTTTCAATGTGGCCCTTAGTGCCAATCCCAGCCTGAGGCTATACAGAATGCACCCTAGTTTAGTCAGTTTTCTGCTATTGTAACAGAATACCACAGACTAGGTAATTTGTTTTCAAAAGTAATTTATTGCTTACAGATGTAGAGGCCGAGAAGTCCAATAACTAGGTGCTGGGTTCTGGTAAGAACCCCTCGCCCCACCAGGCAGAGACCATTATGTGAGAGAATGTTTGTGTAAGACCTTTATAGCAAGCCCCAAGTGGAATATTCCTTTACACTCTTTGAATATATACCACTGTAGTTGTGTTACTAAAGAAGCTAACTGGCCTATAGCTAGGCAGGATAAGGTTAGACAGGAGGATCAGACTAAGAGGATGCTGGGAAGAAGATAGAGAGGAGTCTCAGCACCATGATCCAGACACAGAAGAAGCAACATGGGAAGTTCATAGAAGAGGTAAACAAGACTTGGGGCAGCACATAGATTAATAGAATGGGTTAACTTAAGTTGTAATAGCTTGATGGAGACAAGTCTAAGTTATTGGCTGAGCATTTATAATTAATACTAAGCCTCTGTGTGGTTATTTGGAAACTGGCTGGTGGGACAGAAAAGTCTACCCACATCCCAGTGTGCAGGAAGTTCACTGACCCACACATGAGGGAGAAGCCTTCAGGACTAATCTTTTCTCAAAGGTCCCACTTCCTCGAGTTGACACAAATAGCAATTAATTCTTAGGAATTCTGGAGGTTGCATTCAAAGCATAACATGGCCCGAGTTCCCTACTACCCAGGATGGAGTTCTTTGCCTGCTTAGACATGTCTCAATCCTTCTGGATGCCCCGGGATCACAATGACTAGTTTCTCCTGGGGGGACAAAGGTGAGCAGAAGGGTCCCTCCAGGACACGTCAATATGGCCTCCTAGTTTCAGTCAGGTGTGTCAAGGAAGAAGAGATTAGTGGATTTCCTTTAATGGTGTTGCTGGAGTTAGCTTGGCAGTTGGGCTTTCCAGTAGTTATCTAGCTTTTCCTTGGCCCTGCTGGCACTGAACTAAATGCCACACACAGCACTTGGAGTGATGCCACTGTAGACCAGAAGCCTCACAGCCTGGTCTGAGGCAGACATGATTTATTTCCCTCATAAACAAACCAGGATGGCCAGCAGCTTGGAACCCCACATCTGGGTCACCCACGGACAATTTAGTGATATCCAGAGACTTAAAACAGTGTTCCTTCTGCAGAGGAGTCCCTGAGAGTAGCTAGGACAGATTGGCCAAGGCCACATCCCCCCTCCGCTGATTCCAGTGTGCTCTGTGTGCCTCAGTTTCCTTCGAGAGTTAAACGAAACAGAGAGTAAAAGTGAGCGCGTCCATTGTCAACTCCCCTGCACAGTCCCGCAGTTTTCTGTGATCAGTTCCTCGGTTGTCAGGACCAGATGGGGAAACAATGGCCACCTTGTCAAGACAGAGGCAGAGCTAAAAGTGGTCCTCCGGCCTCACCACTTCCAAGAGAGTCCCCAGCGGCCCCATCCCCATGGTTTTTCTTTCAGATTCCAACAGCTCTTGAGCTTTGGTGAAGAAGGTTTGCTTCAGTCTCGGAGCCTCTGCAACAGTGGTTCTCACCTTTCCCAGTGCTGTGACCCTTTGTTACAGTTCCTCGTGCTGTGGGGACCCCAACCATAAATTATTTCATTGCTACTTCTTAACTGTAATTTTGTTACTATTATGAATCACAATGTAAATATCCGATATGTGGGTCACGCCCCACAGGTGAGAAGCACTGCTCTATAGGAAGGAAACAATGTTAAAATGTCATCTGGAAATGGCGGTGTCGGTTAGGGGAGAACACAGAGACAAGCGGATCCTCTGTAGTCCATGTCTCCTTCACTTCTCTGTGAGGAGTATGTATGTGTCTGCGTGCCCACATGTGCATAGGCTAACACAAACAAAGCTGTGAGAGCTAAGGTGAGGAATTTTTCAAGTGTGCCCCTGCCAGTTCCCACTTTGTCAACCAGCCAACTTGGGCCATCCATTAACTTTGTTATTGAGTCTTTGCCCTGAGGGGAGAGGGGGAAGGAGCAAGGGAGATAGAGAAGAAGGCAGGCAGGGAGAAAGAAAAGAACACCATCCCTCACTCAAACTCTCTGGCCTCTCCAGGAGCCTCTGAGGCTTCCCCTCGTTTCAACTGAAGCCCACATCAGAAGTAGGAAAAGGTGAATCAGATACAGTGCCACCGTGCTGTGCCCCACCCTTAGTTCCTGGAAGGGACGCAGCATTTCCCAGCCTCTGCAAACAGGCCAGATGGTTTCCCCATTAGGGCCTTCCTGGGGCAAAAATGAGCCTTGGCTGTTTAAAGCTCAACTCTACTAGTAATCGCTCTGGAAGCCTGGGACTGTCTGATTTCAATTGCCTTTAGAGACAGAACTCTCAGCATAAGTGCTATTGTACAATGACTCAGCTAAGCAGCACTCGGGCCAAGAATGCTTCATCCAACCAGCCTTGCTGCCACTAACCTCTTGTACACAGGAAACACTGAAGAGAAAGGAACAAGCTCAATACACTAAGAATAAACACAAGTCCAGCATGGGGAACATTCTCTAAGACAACTCTTCTGCTTGGACTTTTCAATAGATCCCGAAGTTGTTTTTGTTGTTGCTGTTGTTGTTTTGGTTTTTTTTTTTTTTTTTTTTTGGTAAGAGGTCCTGTTCTAGGATACAAGAGATCAAAGGGGCACAATATGCACATTGAAACTAGAACATGGTTTGATTATTAATAACACCAAAACAGTAGTAACGCCATCAAAACAAAACAGAAAGAGCTTTAATCTAGCTGGAGAAATTTGAATATGGGCCATAGATTATATAATAAAGTTACCACTATTTTCTTAGGATTGATATTGCAGTTGTAGTTGGATTGAAGGATGTCTTTGTGCTTTGATCAGAATGAAGTATTGTGGTATCTAGGACTTTAAAATAACACATGAAGGTTGGGGAGACAGTTGAGTGGTAGAGCGCCTGCCTGGAAAACACAAGGCCTGGGTTTGAGTCCCCAAGTCCCCAGAACTGTAAACAGACAGAGTCAAGCAGAAAAGTAATGCTTGTGTACATGTGGAGATGAAGCAATGACGTGAAAATCGTACGTTGTTGGAACTGCAAGAAGATAGTCACTGTGCATGGATTTCATATGTAAAAGTAGGGGAAAGAAAAACAAAGAGAAGAAAACAAACAGACTTTAAGCTAAAAGTAGCCTTCCAGAATTTGGGATAAGTTTACTCTAGTTTGAGGTCATTCACTTCATTACTTTGTTGTCTGATGAAACATAGCAGAGAAAATGGCGCCAGCATGTACCTGGGCATGAGACAAGAGAACAAGAGGGTGACAAGGAAGAGTTCACAGTGTGGCTGACCTCTTGGGAGAGAGGAGTACAAGCGCCAGCTGGAGACATTCTCTGTATTCCAACTTGGGGGCTGTGTGGAAGCTTCATGCGTGTTCATGCACTATTAATAAATGAAAAAGTGAGGCGGAAGAGGGCCACATGTGCACCAACAAGGGGACTCGCAAGGAAAAGAAGATACTGCCTATTCCCTCCCCTGGGCTGTGGTGACGATGTGACAGGGTTCTTGTGCCAGTCCGGTTTCCTATCTATCCATTCCACGCACACTTCCTGAGGGCCTGCTATCGTTTAGGCATATAAAATAGAGAGATAGATGAACAGATCTACATAGGGTTGTAGATGGTAGATACAAACAGGAAGAGAACAGACAATTGAGTTGGTTAGTTTTCTGCCAACTTGACATAAGCTAGTCATTTGCGAAGGGGTATTTCAATCGAGAAAAAAAAAACGCTTCTATAGGATTTGCCTATAAGGGACTCTGCGGTGTGTTTTCTTGATTAACAATTGATATGGGAGGGTCCAGCTCACTGACAGCATTGCTACCCCTGGAAAGGTCATCCTGAATGGTATAAGAAAGCCAACTGAGAAAGCTGTGAGGAGCAAGCCAGTAAGCAGCATTCCTCCATGGTTTCCGCTTCAGTCTTTGAGTGGAGTTTACTCCTGGACTTCCCTCAGTGACAGAGTGTGACCTGAGAGTTGTAAGTTCATCTTACAACTCTCTCTTCCCCAGGTTGCTTTCAGTCGGGGTATTTTATCACAGCAATAGACACCTAGCTAAGACAAGACAGCAATATAAATAAGTAGTTAGGTAACCGGACAATAGATATAGATAGAAAAAAGATTGTAGATAGTGATGCATGACAGGGTAGATATCGATAGATGAAAGGTGACAGATAAGAAAATGATAGACAGGTAGCAGAGATAACAGACAGGCTCGTTTATCTTTATACAGATATGTATGGCTACAGAAGGACAGTTGATAACTTTAGATACGCATGTAAGATATAGACATGTCATTGTCTTATTTAGGGTTTCTATTTCCGGGATAAAAACCCATGACCAAAATCAACTCAGGGAGGAAAAGGTATTTACAGTTCCGTATGATAGTCCATCATCGAAGGAAGTCAGACAGGAACCTGGAGGCAGGAACTAAAGCAGAGGCCATGGAGGAAGGCTCCATGGTTTGGTTCCTCATAGCTTACTCAGCCTGCCTTCTTATAGCACCCCAGACTGCCAGCCCAGGTGGCCCCATTGTGAGCTGAGTGCGCCCACGGCAGTCATCAGTCAGAAAAACACCCACACATGTGTGCCTACAGGCCTTCACATGGATGTAGTTTCCCAATTAAGATTCCTTCTTCTCAAGTGATCCCAGCTTGTGTCACGTTGACATAAAACTATCCAGCAAATTGACCCCTTGCCAACTTGATATCACAGTTAAGCCATAACCTCTTCTTTCTTGTTATCCCTAAGATGCCCTATTAACATCAATATTACAATATAAAACATATACTTTAAAAGTCCCAGTCTTTAAAAATTCAAATACTTTAAATGTCCAGCCTCTTAAAACATGTTCAAAATATCTCAAATACCCTACAGTCTCTTTAAAACATCCAAAATTTCTCTAAAATTCCAAAGTCTCTTAATTGTGGATTTCTGTGAAATTAAAAATAAGTTAAACGCTTTCCTACTCCAAGAGGGAAGAACCCCAGCGCGGTGACAGTCACGAGAAAACAAAACTGAAGTCCAACCGTGTACAGCTCAGGGTCAGACTTCTCGGACCCACCGCGGTCTAAGCTCCACAGGGTTTGCCATGCAATGCACATCATAGGCTCAGGCCAGCTCCGCCGCGCAGCTGCTGCTGTTCCTGTACCTGTTCTGTGGTTGTCTATGGTCTGCTGCGACCACTCTGCACCTTCGCCAGTAGCCTTTCTTGGGCTCTCCTGAGGGACCCTAGTCTTGTCACATGCGGGCAAGCTTCAATGTCTCCCCGGGAGCCATCAATCCTGGGACTTCAGCTGAGGGTGCACATCCACCAGCACGCTCCTGCGGCCTCTCACAGGCCTGAGCACCAGCTGCTCTTCATGAGCTCACCAAAAAAAAAAAAAAAAAAAAAAAAAAAAAAGTGCCTTTGAAACCAGGATCTGGATGACTGTCACACAGTATCAAGTTCAGCTGTCAGTGTGAGGTGCAGCCCGGGGGCTTCTCTGGATCGCAGCTCTGTGTTCTGACTCTGAGGAAACACTTGCCAGAATTTTTCAGCTCACTGAGGCTGGTCCTTTCTTACTGTCCACTAATTTCTTGACTCTAGGTGATCAGCGTTGCTTTCCCCAGGAAGGCAAATGTTTTGCTGCAGTGGTTCTGGTCCCCTCTTAATCACAACTGATTCTTTACCTCCCCCCCACTTCTGACCAGAGCCACAAAATCTAAGTTCAAAATATGGGATGGCTCCAATAGAGTATTTCAGCGGTTCTCAAACTTCCCTCTGAAATGTTCCAAGCCAGGCCCTGATCACGTCAACTGCTCCAGCTTTATCTTCTTAGCTTCCACGGCAGCTCACAAAGCTCTGGGCACTAAGTATTTTTTTCCAGCTCAAAGTTCAAATGCCCCCCACCCCCCAAAAAACCTTACATGGTTAGGTCTGTCACATCAGTACCCCTACAAACCTGGTTCCAATTTCTGTCTTTGGGTTTCTCTTTCTGTGATAAAACACCATGACTGAGAACAACTCTGGGAGGAAAAGGTTTATTTCAAGCTTCTAGCTCCATATTACAGTCCATCATCAAAGGAAGCCAGGGCAGGAACTCAAGGCAGGAGCCCGCAAGCAGAAACGGAAGCAGAGACTGTGGAGGAGTGCTGCTTACTGGCTTGCTCCTATGGCTTGCTCAGCCTGCTTTCATGTAGCACACTGGACCACCTGCTCATGGGCGGCATCACCTAGAGGGATCTGGGTCCTCCCACATCAATCACTAATTTAAAAAAAAAAATACCCTAAAAATTTGCCTATAGGAATCTAATGATAGTATTTTCTCAATTACGATTTCTTCTTTCCCGATGAGCCTTGTGTCAGTTTGACATAGAATTAGCTAGCATAGTCATATATACAGAAGGTATGCTACACTTCAGGTACACACACACACACACACACACACACACACACACACACACACAGAGAGAGAGAGAGAGAGAGAGAGAGAGAGAGAGAGAGAGAGAGAGAGAGAGAGAGCGCGAGCAAATATTGCGGGAAAATATGTAAAACACAAGAATCTTAGAAGCAGAGAGTCCAACTTTAGGACAAGCTCTCTGGGAAGGTGCCTTTAGGGCTGAGCTTGAACAACCAAGCAAGGGTGAATTATTATGCCTGGAAGCAGCGCTCTGGCAGAGGCAAAGGGAGCGCAGAGGAGACGGGGCAGGAGTGCACTGTGCCTGTGGGAACCCATGAGCTCAGAGCACTCTAGTAACATGCTCTGGGTAGGAAAGAGTTTTGATACCAAAGTAAACAAAAACGTGAGTCAAAAGCAACCAGTGGGTTCTGAGTGGAGGGGTGGCATATAATACCTGCGTTTAAATGTCAAAACTGAGTGGTTATTTTGAAAGTGGACTAGAAACTGATCACTCCCATGAAGGACAGGCGGTCCAAACACTGAGCAGCTTGCAAGGCAAGGGTTGGACTAGACAGAACTGCTGGACAGGACTGCTGGACAGGACTGCTGGACAGGACTGATGATGGTGGACAGGACTGATGATGGTGGACAGGACTAATGGACAGGACTGATGATGGACAGGACTGATGATGATGGACAGGACTGATGATGATGGACAGGACTGATGATGATGGACAGGACTGATGGACAGGACTGATGATGGTGGACAGGACTGATGATGATGGACAGGACTGCTGGACAGGACTGATGATGGTGGACAGGACTGATGGACAGGACTGATGCTGGTGGACAGGACTGATGATGGTGGACAGGACTGATGATGATGGACAGGACTGATGGACAGGACTGATGATGATGGACAGGACTGATGATGGTGGACAGGACTAATGGACAGGACTGATGATGATGGACAGGACTGATGATGATGGACAGGACTGATGGACAGGACTGATGATGGTGGACAGGACTGATGATGATGGACAGGACTGATGATGATGGACAGGACTGATGATGGTGGACAGGACTGATGGACAGGACTGATGATGGTGGACAGGACTAATGGACAGGACTGATGATGGTGGACAGGACTGATGATGGTGGACAGGACTAATGGACAGGACTGATGATGGTGGACAGGACTGATGATGGTGGACAGGACTGATGATGATGGACAGGACTGATGATGATGGACAGGACTGATGATGGTGGACAGACTGATGGACAGGACTGATGATGATGGACAGGACTGATGGACAGGACTGATGATGATGGACAGGACTGATGGACAGGACTGATGATGATGGACAGGACTGATGGACAGGACTGATGATGATGGACAGGACTGATGGACAGGACTGATGATGATGGACAGGACTGATGGACAGGACTGATGATGATGGACAGGACTGATGATGCTGGACAGGACTGCTGGACAGGACTGCTGGACAGGACTGATGATGGTGGACAGGACTAATGGACAGGACTGATGATGGACAGGACTGGAACACTGGAAGAATCAGGACATGACTGACTTCCTCGTGGACTATAACAATATAGGTATAGATATAACTGTTAATACTGTAACAAAATATAGGTATAGATATCACTGTATAATGACAATAAGAATAAATTAGGCCTCCTCTGAGTTGTCTAAAGCAGCTCAGGTTGAGCCGGAAGTTTAAAGAAACACAACGAAGGATACCACTGAGGAATTTTATTTCTTCTACAACTGCTTTTTATCCATGGAAGACATCGATTCATCCATCTCTCCCTCCATCCATTTCTCCTATCAATACATCTGTCTACTTAGCTATGTATAGTTGATAAGCAGCATTATTATATAGCTTTAATTTTTTTTAATTCTTAATTTATTCTTTTGTGGCATTTACATCATGCATCTCAATCCCATTTATTTCCCCATCCTTCATATCTATCCCCTGCCCTTGCAACCTCCCCCTGAAATAAAACGAAATTTAAGAGAGAAAAAGAAAAAAAGAATACTGTTATCATAGAGTTGCAGTGTGTCGCAGAGAGTCACACTTACACTCTTTAGTCCGTATTACTTTGTTCATTGCAGAAAGTCATTGGTCTGGTTCAAGGTCTCTGGCTTCTGTTACACTATCCATACTGGGTCCTCAGTAGGACCCTCTCAGATACCCTGCTGCTGCCCTGGAGATCCTGCAGCTTTGGATTTGCAGAACCAGCCCCTTTGTGCAATCCAGGGCAGACTGTTGGCTTTTAAATTTTTTTAAAAAACTTATATGTATAAGGGTTTTCATGCATGAATATATGATGTCTGCCGGGGTCAGAAGAAGATATTGAATCCCTTGGAACTAGAGTTACAGGTGGCTGTGAGCTGCCATATAGGTGCTGGGAATCGAACCTCTCTACAAGAATGCATGTGCATTTCAAGGCTGAAACATCTCTAGCCCATTAGAAAACATTTTTGTTTGCTTTTAAAAATTCTTTTATTGTCTTGCTTTTGTGTATTTACTTTGGTGAGGCAGAAGCTTGCTTTGTTGTTGAGGCCACCTCTGAACCTGCAATTGTCCTGCTTTAGACTCAGAGTTCTGGGATTCTAAGTGTGCATCGACACAGCTGACTGCAGAAGCAACTGCTTTTGAACTGCTGCTATGAGGAAAGACTGTCTTAATGAGGATACATCAGTAAAGAGAATAGGCGGTGCCCCTGGCCCTTGCAGTTTCTATTTTGATATGAATGCATAAACAAATGCATAGCAAGCAAATTTCATCCTGAGAAAATAAAAGCCTTTGATTATTAGGAAGTGGATTGGATATTTTAGATTTCAGAAAGAAATTAACAATAATACATGGAACTCATTTCTGCTCTATCTGTAGTCTAGGGAAGTTTTCAATTTCTAGAAGTTACTTTATGGATAGAGGGATGGATAGGTAAGTGGATGGATGGATAGATAGATAGATAGATAGATAGATGATAGATGATAGTTAGATGATAGAATAGGTAGATAGATCAGAGAGAGAGAGGGGAGAGAGAGAGAGAGAAAGAGAGAGAGAGAGAGAGAGAAGTCTAGCTAGAATGGAAGTGTGAATGTCGACAGCTATTAGCCACAGTAAGAACTAGATATCTCTGCACACAGTAACTGAGAAGTTTCTGTGGGTGGAGGCAAACAGGCTACAGAGAACTGGAGAGGGAGGGGAAGAGAGAGGCAGAGAGAGTGCATTCCTATAAAGTTAGCTGCACAGAGAGATGCAGGAAGAAGCCACGCATTTGGAACACTGAGAGGGATGGTGTGAGGGGCTTCACTGTTCCCTTCATGTGCATGCTCACTAATTACACTTAACGGCATGCACTCATTTGGAAATAAAATAGATTTCTCTAAAGACGAATACAATGATATACACATCTGGAAGGGTGGCCTGGGAGTGGAGCAGGAGTGCTGGCCATGGAAGCTGCCCAAGACAACGCTACTTTGCACTTGATGACACCTTAGGTGTCCAGGGATGGCCAGCTCATTCCACACATACTATCACGGAGGCTCCCAGATGCTCTTGATGCTCTGCATCCGAGGAAATAGCCGTGTCTAGTACTGCACTCATTCTAGGTCATCTGTGTCCACTTAAGAAATACAAGGCAGAAGGCAGAAGAGAAATCAGAGAACTGTGAGTTTCTAATCCCAGCATCCTGTAGGCACCACAAAAAGAATTTGCTAGCATCTTGTGGCTGCTCAGTAACCCAAGTTAGTACCATGGAAGGAGACACGTGATGCTGAGTCCGTGAATGTAACCCTAGGGAGTCCTGCGACCACTTCACAACAAAAATGATGGGTCAGCAGGACGTGGCTGGTCTTTGGCCTTCTCACTCTGAACACACCAGCTGCATGTGGGGGGATACTAAAAACCTGGGAACGGGACACTTCGCTATATCCAGAGAAGAACAGGAAGCTGGGCAGTTCTTCTGGATATAGAGGGATTACAGGTAACAAGCATAGGCTACATGTTTCTAAAAAGCTAGCTCTTTGAAAGAGTTCATCATAAAGAAATACCGAGTGTTTGAGGAGATAAATATGCTAACCCTGGTCTGGACTGATAATGTATGTAAGTGTGTATGCATGTGTGTATATATAAAAACACAGAACTTCCAAAATATAATTCATGTCAATTTATAAAAATTTTAAGTCAACAGATATCAAAACAAACAAACAAACAAAACCCTGGAGACAAGGATTATTTTGCAGGTAGAAAAATAACAAGGCACGGCCTCCCTAAATGTTCCCAGGCAGCGTTCATCTGAGAATCCCTTCTAGGGACAATCAAGCACAAAAGCCAGTGGGTGGGATGCTGGCAGGAGTGTCCTAGGTAAGGACTCTGACCCCAGAGGCTGAGCAGGCAAGTCAGGTGACTTGAACTCCTGAAAGGCCCTGTAATTTTCAGGTGACTAAACGGGGGGGGGGGGGGGGGGGGGGGTGGAGGGGTGAGGGGAGAATCAGTACGCGAATCACCTTTCAAGTGTTTAATTTAATTAGACAAGGCAAACGAGGCTCCTTGGAAATCCATACGGCATTAACTCCTGTCACAAAGCAGCCCGAGGTAATTGCCGAAAGTGAACAAGTGGTTCCCGAGGCTTAAGCGTATTTATCACAGCTGCTGCACTTCCACAAACGAGGCTTTTTGGGGCTAAAGCCTCCGCCAGAGCCACGGGGCCCTGGAGCGCGGATTCCAGGGCTTGCCCAAACCCCCTCTAATAAGCCATTGTGATAGGGTGAGCACATGAGTGGGGGGATGCTTACAGACGCAGCTGACCAGATGCTCAGTGCCTGCACTCTGGTCCCCGGTGGTGCCTGTCCGCTGCCCTGCTGGCTTCTCTGGAATGTTAGAGTCATGCCGCACAAGGCTGGTCACGGAGTCCTTAGTGTCTCCCGTCACCACCAAAGCTGGATGTTAACCCCAGGAATGAGAACCCCCATGCCGGGGACCCTTTCAGAAAGTGGGGCGGCTCTGTGAATGCTGTGGCAACACTTTAGCTGGAGCCCTCCTGGAACTGGCCCCGTTGTCTTCTTTGTTGGCAGGGCCTAACCCTCAGAAGACTAGTTCCGGATCACACTCTTCTCTCAGAAGGAGCTGCCGCACACGGGTTACAACTGTGTGGAAGGAGATAGGAATCTCACCAGGCAATTCAGCAGAGTCGAGGAAATATCTAGTAAGGCCCAGATATTCGCAACATTCTGAGCTCTGTGCCCGGACTGAAAATGGAAGGGAAAACAGACCCTTTCCACACAACATGTGTAATCAAACGGGTCAGATGACTGTGCTGTTGAACGTACAGAGCGCCCCCAGGGCTCATGTGTTCAATGCTTGCTTTCCAAATGATGGAAATGTTGGGAGTTTCTGGAAGCAATAGTGGGTGGGATCTAGTTGGAGGAAGTAAGCTACTGAGAGTGTGTCCTTACGTCTGTATTTTGTAGACGGCAGTCTCTGCTTCCTGTCTACCATGAGGTCAGCAGCGCCTATGCCACACCCTCTGCACCACAGTGGACAAGACCTCCGAAACTGAGCAGATACACAATTGCTCTTCTCATGCTGTTCACGCTGGCATCTCAGCACAGTCACAGGTTTTCATCTGGGGGTGCTCTGGTTCCTCTTCGTCAACTTGATACAAACTAGGGTCACCTGGGAATCGGGACTCTCTATTAGGGAATTTGCCTCCATCAGATTGGCCCGTGGGCATGTTTGTGGGTCATCTCCTTGATTGATGATTGATGTGGGAGGGCCCAGTCCACTGTGGGTAGTGCCCGCTTGGGCAGGTAGTCCCGAATTGCATAGGAAAGCAGACTTGAGCAAGCTGTGGAGAAGAAGCCACTAAGCATCATTCCTGCCTGGTTTCTGCTTCTTCAAGCTCCTGCGTTGACTTCCTTCAAGGAGGAACTGTACAATGTACACTGGAATAAAACCCTCTCCTCCCAAGTTGCTTTTGGTTGTGGTGTTGATCACTGTATCAGAAAGCAAACTAGAATAGGGAGTAAGGTTAAAGTGGAGGCTCACGAAATAGTACAGACAGCCATGGCTTGTATTCCCTGTCCCAAACAGATACACTCAATACTGCAACAGGCCAGACACTGTGATCCTCAGCTAGTAGGTTGGGGACTGTATTTCCCTTTGGGAAAATGTCCCACCGCGTGTGTTAGGAGACTGTTGAAATCCTAAAGATTCAAGGACTCTAAATATTTACTCTTGTTTAGTGTATGATGTCTGGTCCTCTTCTCACAATCATTTTTGCCAATGGCACTTGTTCTATGGGAAGGGCTGGTAGGCCAGAAGCCACCCACCCTAAGATAAACCCGCTAGGCTTCAGAATGAGGAGTAGGCTGGGTCTAGGCCCCGAGTTGTATGTGGTGGATTCTGAAGAGAGACTTTGGGCATCCTCTGTCATTCGAAGTTTTCACATTTCCAAGTGAAAATGTTCAACTCATCAGCGTGCACACGTTAAATACACGGTTAAAAAGACAAACTAGCAGTTCCATCTGAACAAGGAAAAGGTCTTCATTTCCGCAGGCAGATTTCCTGCAGAGGTTCTCCTGTGGGGGTTCTCGAGAGGGGCTTCCTCAATAACCAGGCTACATGCACCACATGGCTGCTCTGTGTTTTAAAGCAGGAAATACCAATCCAGTCCCCCACGAAGTCCAGGCTGCCTCCAGGGGCTGGGCCAGGATGTCAGGTGCTGTGGTTCCCTCTGACAACACTGACTTTAGCCAGGTGAATGTGGCAAGGTGTTTCCCAGCTGCTACCAGCATTGGGAACAACACCAACAATGTTTCCCTCCTAGGGACACACCATTGGCAGCCTGCCTCCTGGGCAGAGCCAGGGTCCATGCTGGCTGAGGTGCTGAGAGTCTCCTCCCCTCAAGCATTCTGAGGCTGTCATTATTGATGCTTGGCACACATATTTATTTACAAGTGACTAAACTAGGCTAAAGAACAATAGTCGCAGGAGAGGAGAACCACATGTCTGTGCCCAACTTATTAAGTAGTTGCAAGAGATAATTGGAGACATAAAGGTCTAGACGTGGAGTCAGCTTGTAATGTGGCAGCAGAGATCTGTAGTCTTTGTTAGCACAACACACAGAACTATTCTAGCCCGGTGCATAAAATAAGGAGGCTCACTTAACATGTGGGCTCTGGGAATCCCTGGGATCCCTACCGCCCACCCCTCAGGGGCAAGTATGGCGATAGACGGTTTCTCTAAGTTTCTTAGAGATCACCAGACTTGATGTCTTGTCTTTCCTTTTCACTGTGTAAGAGTCCAAATTCCCTAATGCCCCTGAGCCACTGGTACCTGTCTCAGCCCGAGAAACCAACTGAACTGTGTCCTGGGCTATAGCCCAGGGCTAGAGCACTAGCCTAGCAAGCATGAGGTACCAGGTTTGGTCCCCAGCAGCATTGACAAAACAAAACACAACCTAAATCAACAAAGACAGATTAATTGGGCTTTGCCCCAGGCCTGCTACAAGACAAGAGGTAGCCACGAGCCATATTTTAATATTGCCAGGGAATTCTGCGGCTCGCTCACCCGCATTCCTGCCGACAATGCCATGCAGTTCCTCTTGGAACTGGAAAGTGGAAGTTCCTTGGCTGGCCATGCACCACTCTTCCTACCCTACCAACCCGGACCTTCCCTTGTCCCTGTCCATCAGTTGGGTAGCTCTAAATGCTGTCACTACCTTGTCCTTCAGCACAGCCACTCACAAACGATGTACTGAATGAGCAATCAAGTCCCAGCTGGAGCCTTTCTACATTCTCTTAGAATCTGGTGAGCATGGTCTGGAGACGCCACGAGCTCCCATTCACCAAAGAAGTGCATGCAGCCGGGACCCCTCTGAGGGTCCTTATTCTACCATTTCCAGGGCACATACTCTGATTTGAGTAGAAGTGTGAACCTAGGAATCCCACAAAGACAGGCTTCTGCTAAGCAGGCATTTTATTACTTCCCGTTAAAACAGAAGGTGATTAAAGCACTTTTTAATTTAAAACAATTATTAAATGGAGCAGGAAGCAATGGTATCAGTTAATCTTAGGGTAGAGCTCTTTTTTTTTTTAAACACCCTAATAGCTTCCTAAACATCAAGCGTTTCCATGAAGCTAACCAAAGTTACTTAATTATAGGCTCTGCGAGGGTTTCTATGAATTCTCAAAGGAATCACGAGGACCCTTGTATAATATAGGGTTTAGATGTTCCACGCTGGAGCCTATATACTAGCCCTTTTATCTTAATGCACAAAGGTGTCCAGAGGAGGATGCAATGAGGAATTAATCACCCAGGGGAGCCAGCCTGGCTCAGGGATGAAGCAACCAGCGGAACGTGTGAACTCAGTGTCAACATTCCCACCCTGCCTGATGGACCACTGTAGCTCCATGCTAGTTACACTATCAGCCGCCTGCCAAAGGTCCTCGTGAGCCCTCAAAAGACAGCATCAGCTGCTCTCCCGAGACACTTTGCTGTGTTGTTGCTTCTCCTTGGAGGCTGAAAGCCCTCTGCAGAGGACTGTGTCACACAGGACTGCCAGGAGGCAGGACAAAGAAGAGCTAGGGTACAGTAGCCAGATGTCGCTACAGGACATCAGAATCTGGCTGGAGGGCATCACCAGACCCCTGGCAGAGCATGTGGACAAGCCCTCCAGCCTCTTCTAGTCTCGGGGTTGCCTCCTCCTTACCAGATTGCAGAATGAGATTCCGAGGCTTCTGTGAGCTTATTTGCTCTTTCAGTATCCTAAGACCTTTGTGTTTAAGATAGGACTCGTGGGGAAAATTAACTATGGAGACGAGAAGAAAGAAGAAAGCTGGCCAAGTGCTAATAGTTCAAGTCTGAAATGGTTCCTGTCGGTCCCTAGCATGGTGCGCTCTGGGGAGGTAGGGTGTGTGTAGGGGGTAGAGCCTAGTGGGAGGTCCTCTCGCCTCTGGGAATGCCTCCCCAAAGGGAATTGAAAGACCCTGGCTTCCCTCTCTCTATTCTGATTCCCATGCATCTGCATCGCTGATTTTGCTCTCACCATGATGTACTTTGGCACAGGCCCACGACAACAGGATCAACCAGTAAGGGATTGAGACCTCTATAACCTGAGCCTAAAGAATCTGTTTTATCTACGAGTTGATCATCACAGGCAAAGCAACGAACAGGAAGCGAGAAGCAAGCGTGTGCTGTGTAACACAAGCTTGAGTGTCAGTCAGGCGGGGACATCGAAGCCCCAGGGACAGGAGACCGTGTGCAGCCCACTTTCATCGCTCCGCTGGAGAGATGCTGGAGAGCCATGGAGAGCGATGAAGGGTCACTCAAATGTGCCACCTCTGAACACTGCTCGGGCTCTGGACTCCTCTGACAGCTTGGCAATGCCACAGATCCTCTTCTGTGTAATCCTCCAACTGTGTACAACCTCCCCCCCCCCGGAGGGGGGTTAGGGTCCCTGGGAACACAAGCACACACAAGAACTAGGTAGGGGGGACATGTGGTATGGGGCAGACCTGTGGGATCTCTGGTCAGGGTGAGCAAGGCCAGCTCAGAAGCTGACTGAAGTCCTTCAGAGGGCAGTTCTGGGGAGGGGACCGAGGTCTTGCCTCAACTTCTTCTGTGGAGATAATAAAACTACCTCATAGGGAGGAGGTCAGAAGACCCGAGGGTGAATGTATGGTGGCTTTATAGGGAGGAGGTGAGAACCCCTAGAAGGAATGCATAGTGGCTTTCCACAGTAGGTACCTGGTCAAATTCTGGTTCCCTCTGGCTCTTACCTGGTGCCAGTGCTGTAGCAGGGCCATGCTCACTCCTCCTTCACCAGACACCTCCTGCCAGTGACCATATTCAGGGCTGGTCTAGCTGTTGGGCAGCATGGCCCACAGCTGGATAAATCTTGTCTTCCAGAAGCTCCATGCATGACAGGTGGACACAAAGCAAATGGGTTTCCCATTTAGAAAGAGCTTCCGGGCAGTTCCTCCAGCCAGTGCTTTCCCAAAGCCACAGCTGGACCCACAGATGGGAAGTTGAAGGCTCTGTGGTTTCACTAAAGCAGGAAGGCCTTGGAGAAATAGCCCAAGGCAGCCTTCCTTCACTGCCATCCTGGGTAGGGGCCCCGTGTCTAGCAGGATGGGAACTCAGAAGCAGCAAGCGCATCGTGAACTAAGTGTCCCTGCTCTCCAGCATCTCCCCAGACTCCCTTTTCTAGCATGCCTGAGTTCAAATGAGTGCAGACCTGCAGGCCTTCAGACTGCAACAAACGGCAGAAGGCTGGGCGTCCACGACGTTCTTAGCTGTCGTGAAAGCTAACGAAGTGAAAAAGCAGATGGCATATCACAGGCCTCTTTGGACAAGCGCCTAGATTCCGTTATCCAAGCCACCTAGAAAAGACAGTGTAGGACAAAGCTGTACGACAGTAGTTTGCCAGGTTCCCAGACAGGCAAAGGGCACGATACAGGGTCCCTCTACCCCAAGACACTGCTTTTGTTTTAAGCTGAAAGTGGTAGTGGCACTGCTTATCCAAGCACTAGGGATTTGCACGATTTGAAGACTCCATCTCATATATATATATATATATATATATATATATATATATATATATATATATATATATATTTGCTGTGGAATAGGGGCCGAGCCATGTTCTGACCATAGTAGAGCATCCTATGTGTTGGCAAAGTTTACAGCGCTTAAGGTTGCACCCATTCCCTTCCGTGATTAAGGTCCATACCAAATGCCTATCCTGATGGCCTTGCCCTTCTCATACCTATTTTTAAACTTTTGCCATTTTATTTTAGCCAGGTGTTATGGCACACACCTTTAACCCCATATATATATATATATATATATATATATATATATATATATATATATATGTATGTATATATATTTGAGATAAGATCTTACTATACAACTTCAGCTGGCTTAGAACTTGCAAAGCAGACCAGGCTGGCCTCCTTGAAATCACAGAGCTCTGCCTGCCTCTGTCTCTCAAGTACTGGGGTTAAAGGTGTGTGCCATAACACCTGGCTAAAATAAAATGGCAAAAGTTTAAAAATAGGTATGAGAAGGGCAAGGCCATCAGGATAGGCATTTGGTATGGACCTTAATCACAGAAGGGAATGGGTACAACCTTAAGCGCTGTAAACTTTGCCAACACATAGGATGCTCTACTACGGTCAGAACATGGCTTGGCCCCTATTCCACAGCAAATCGCTGGCACGGGCAAAATCAAAGCCCAAATAATTTGCAGAAAACAGATGACTTCAGGATTTTATTTCACAACTATTCACCTTGCCTGTACTGCGGTCAGAGTTGCACACACACACACACACACACACACACACACACACACACACACACGCATGCATACACACCCCACATCCCATCTGCGCAACAAACAAAAAAAGGAAAGAACTCAAGAGGTGGAAACGGACAGGGTTCGACTGAAGACCTCATTCAGCTGCCCTGAGAACGGAGGGCATGGGAACCTGTAAGGACACCCCAGCCAACCTGAGAACCCAGAGGAACACTCTGAGCTGGACAGTCCTCAAACTGCTGGGAAAGCTCAGAGAGGGAGACCCAATACAGCTCTCAGCAGCCGGGGTTCAGTGGGCTCTGTGGAAGTTCACCGCCACCAGTAGGCCTACTGCCTGGAACTAGGGCAGAGGAGAGGTCAAACGAAGGGGCAGGGGCCTGGAGGAACAACAAAGCCAGTACTGCCAGGGGTCAGGACTAAACCCGCCTGAGCAGTGGAGAGAAAAACGTGGAGACTGTCGCCTGCTTGTTCCTGTTGTTTTGGGTTTTTTTGTAGAACTGAAGGATAAACATGGGCTAAGAAATACTGAATGACTACCACAGCCGAATAAAACACTGGAAAATGGAAAAACAGGCAGGTAAGACCCCCAGGGAGTTGGGTGTCAAGAAGCTCGTTGCCTCAGGGAAAATAATTTCTTATGAGCAGCAATAGTCAAACAGGAAGAAATGCAACCTGCTTCTGTGCACATTCAAGATGGAAGATGGCTGCGGCCCACACCAGATCTTAGCCATTCTTTCCTATTAAAACTGAGCTGTCGTTTTGCTCTGGTAATTACGGGAGGGGAAGCAAGCCGGCTAGGACTTCAGAAGCAACCCTAATGCAGTTTGCTGAGGGTGAGCCCATTCCTTGCCGACAGCATGTAATTCACCGAAGGTTCAGGGGACTGGGACTGAGAAGGAAATCTAGATGTGCTCGCTCGGGAGCAACGGTTCTCAGCCCTCCTAATGCTGCACCCCGCTAAGGCAGCTCCTATTATGGTGGTGATCCCCCACCCCACCCCATGAAATTATCTTACTGTAATTTTGTTACTCTTATGAATCATAAAGTAAATATTTTTGGAGATAGAGGTTTGCCAAGGGGCCGTGACCCATGGGTTGAGAACCACTGCTCGGGCGGCATCTGTAAGAGTCATATACAGTAATTCCTTGGTCTCCAAGCGCTCTTTATTCTGGGAAAGACAACGAAAGTGAAGCTACAACCTGACCCAGAACTACCAGCGGAAGAAAAGCACCACGAGGTCAGAGCTGAACAGCGGCACAGAGAGGACCGGGCTTGCCAGATAAAACAGGCATTCTCCAGCAGCGTCACCACCGTGTCGGGGGAGGGTAAGTCGTCTCATAACAAGCCAGTTTCTCAACCTAAACAGAATCCACCGCCACACACAGCCACCCCATCTGATCTGTAAGACTTGGTTTCCCTGAGAAGTGAATCACTTCATTGTTCTCCACATGACTTAAACTACATTTATATTAAAGGTCTCCCAAGCAAAAGAGGGGGGGGAAGGACACACAGAAGGAACACACATAAATACCCATATGTGATGGCTTGCATCTGGAGCCCAGTCCCTCAGAGGCAGACAAGTGGAACTCAGGGGCTTGCTGGCTAGTCAGTCTAGCCAAATCTTCAAACTCAAGGTTTAATGAGACCCTGTCTCAAAAAACAAGGTGGATGGAGATAGAGGAAATCCCAGTGCCAATCTCTGCCCTGCACAGATGAGGATATCTGCATACACACTTGCACGCAAAACACATATACACAAACACATTTCCAATGAGATTTTTGAATCCTAGGACAAGCCAAGTTTTAATATTATTTATGACAATTACAAATGACTATTTCTTTTAAAATAACAGAACAGTAGTATTTGACTTTACCTTAGTCCCTGGGCTATCAGGGTTCTTGGTCACTCAAACAAGTCTGGTATAGGTTCCATCTCGCGGAGTGGGCCTGGGGTCAAATCTGATACCTGCTGATCGCTGTCACAAGCTCTGTGGGACCACTGCACCAACCAGCACATCGTGCAGGCAGGACACCTTTGCCGAGCCAAGAGGTTGTGGCTGGCTTGAGGTTTATGTTAATCTTTTGGTAGCATTCCTAGCTATAACAAAGACACTAGGACACAGGGAAGAAGGCACCAGCTCAACTTCACCGCATTCTGTGATCTACATAGGTATTATCTTGCTGTCAGCTCACAGAGACCAGCCTATAATCTTGGGAACAGCCTGGGTTGTTCAGGGATTCCCATGGGACCCCTTTGGCCAACAACTCAATTAGCTGTAACACAATCCAAGCACTGGAAGCTTCATTTGGTGACAAGAAATGGCCAGCTGGGGCTCTGCCTCCTTAATTACTTGGTGATTTCAGTTAAATCCCCTTCATGTATATTTTAGGAAGCGTCTACTGTATTGTTTCTATACTATTCCTAAAATGTCCTGTAGTTTTACCTGTCTCTTCCTGTATTCCATCATCCTTCTCTCCCCCTCCCCATTTGGTCCTCCTATTCCAGCACCTCCCCCAACCCATCCATAACTATGTGTTCTATTTCCCTTTCCTGGAGAGAACTATCTGCACCCCCTCCCCAGCCAGTCCCTTACTCTATCTATGCCCAGCCTCTGTAGTTCTATGAGTTGTAGCTTGGTTATCATTGACTTACAGCTACCATCCACATAGAAGCAAATACATACCATCTTTCTCTCTCTGGATCTGGGATACCTCACTCAGGATGTTTTTTTTTTTTTTTTTAGTTCCATCTATTTTCCTGTGAATTTTATAATCTCATTTTTTTTAAAAAAAATGACTAATACTAATATTGTATAGATGTACCACATTTTCTTTATTTTTTCTCTTGGGGACATCTAGGTTGTTTCCAATTTCTGGATATTCTGAATAGAGCCGCAATGGACATAGTTGAACAAGTGTCTCTGTGATAGGCTATAGAATCCTTTGGATATACGCTCAAGTGTGGTATAGCCAGATCTTGAGGGAGATCCAAATCCCATGTTCCTGAGGAATCGCCACACTGATTTCTATAATGGTGGTACAAGTCTGCACCCCCACCAGCAATCAATGGGTATTTCCCTTACTCCACATCTTCACCAGTATGAATTGTCTTTTTTTTTTTTTTTTTAAATCGATCTTGGTAGGTGTAGGATGAAATCTCAGAGTAGTTTTGATTTGCATTTCTCTTAGGACCAGCTGAAAATAAACAAAAATGTAGCCGTAAGATGGCTCTAATGACATTCTGCTACACTCACAGATCAGTGCCTTGCTTAGCCATCACCAGAGGAACTTCCTCCTGCAGCAGATGGGAGAAAATATATACAGAGACCACACAGCCAGACATTATGCAGAGAAGGAGTGACCTTGTAACACTCAGCCCTAAACAGGTTGCCTTCATCAAATCCCTTAGGGATCGGGGAACCCTGAGGAAAGAGTCTAGAGCCAGAGGGGAAGGAGGACACCAAAACAAGACCCTCTAAATCAACACGATCGAAGCGCATATGAACTCAGAGACTGAAACAGCATGCACAGGGCATACATGGGTCTGCACCAGGCTTCCAATTTAGTGTTTTTATGGAATTCCAAAATATGAGAAAGAGTGGGTCTCTGGTTCTTGTACTTTCTCGTGTTCTCCTTCTGTTTTGTTTTTTCAATTTTAATGTATTCACTTTTGTTTTATATCTTATTTTATTATTACCCCTTAGAAGCCTGTTTGTTTTCTAATTAGAGACAAAAAGTTGGGTGGATCCAGATGGAGGGGAAGGGGGAGAAACTGGAAGCAGAGAGAGGAGGAACCATAATCAGGATATATTATGTGAAGGGGGAAAAATCTACTTTCAATAAAAAGGAAAGAACAACAAATGCCTACTAGTTTTCTAAAAGTCATGATTTACAACAGAAAACTATTTTTTGTAGCTTTAAGGATTTACAAAAACATTTCAGGAGTGCTTACCTGTATGTGTGTGTAGCAAATGAATATCTGTCATCTGAGGAGGGCAGAAGAGGGCATTGAGTCCCCCTGGGATTGGAGTTATACACGGCTGTGAGCCACCACGTGGGTGCCAGGAACTGAATTCAGGCTCTCTCTTAGCTGATTGAGTCCTTTCTCAGGCTTCTAACTGTCAGATCATCCACGTCTGATGTATCATGTCTTCAGGATTGAAAACTTGTTCTCCTTGGAGATACATACAGCAACAACGACAACACCACACACACACACACACACACACACACACACACACACACTCAAAAGAATGACACCTAGGCACTTAGTGAAAGTTCCCCACTTAAGACTGAAAGAGACCAAACATGTCAGCTGCAGCATTGGGGTTCATGGGTATATCACTGCATGGACATTTTCTTGCAGAAGATTCTTGACAAAGCATCAGTTTTTTTTCAAATGTGCTCTGGTCTGTGAAGAGCATAACTTGTCCCTAGAGAATGAGAACTCTATCAACATATTCAGTATCGAACCGTCTATAGAGTGTACATTAGTCTGCAACACGGAACCAGAGATAGTCAGGAAATCGTTTGATCCAGTTGGCACCCTGTGTTGGCTGACCCTCTGATTACCTAACACGTACCAGGTAGGTAGTGCTGGCATAGTAATGGCAAGAATAAAGAGGCACCGGTTTGTATGGCAGGAGCCTACACCAGCTGTTCTACAATCTAGGATCTAGCAGCGGATGCTTATAACATCTCCGCTGGTTTTGAATGACAATACTAACATTAAAGTCGGGCATGGAAGCTTGTTTTTTTAATCCTGTGATCAGGAGGCTAAGGCAGGGCAATGATGAGTTAGAGGCTAGCCTGGGCCACACAGAGAGACAATGTCTCAAAAGCATCAGAACGGAAAGTATCATCCCTTCTTCTTAGGGAACACAGAGCTGCATAAGTTACAGAAAAAAAGGAGGTGACACACAGCCTTTCATCTTGGACATCCAACTACATGGGTGTGGAGATATTTCTCTTATCAAGCAGATGGTATGTTCTAGCAACAGCTAGTAAGCCACTTTTGTAATCTGTCCTTCGGCTGAGAAAACAACACACTCCTTACATCATTATCAGAAAAGGAATGACTCCAAGATTTCCAGGCAATGCAGCTATTTTTCAAATTCAAACTCCCCTGTTACCCATTACAAATGATTTCAAATGTGCCATTCTTGGCCTTCATTTGCACCGAACCCTGGAGAAGCATGCAGCCAAGTTGTAATTCCAGCCATCACTGTCCCACATGAGGCACTTCAATAGCCAGTTCTTCCTTCCTCACATCACGCCATCATTCGTAGGAGCTGGAGGTTGCTCCCAAACAAGCTGTGCTTATGCTACACAGAAGAAGTGCAAACTCTAGGCTATGCTGCTGTCTCCTGCAGGCTAACAAACCACCTCAGTTCTGCTGTGCCTGCATTTGCTCTTCTGCTTAGTGGTTTCAATAAAAAATATTTCCTCTATAGTTTATCAGCACACGGTTTGGGGAAGTTTGGGAGGTGAGGTGTGGCCTTATTGGATGGAGGAAGTATGTCACTGTAGGTGGACTTTGCAATCTTTAAGGCCTTGACCTATTCCCAGCTTGTTCTCTCTCTCTCTCCCTCCCTCCCTCCCTCCCTCCCTCTCTCTCTCTCTCTCCCTCCCTCCCTCCCTCCCTCCCTCCCTCCCTTTCTCTCTTTCTCTCTCCTTCCTGCTTGTGGGTTGAGATGCGAGGTCTCAGCTTGCTGCTCCAGCCTCCAGGCCTGCTGCTTGCCCTCCTTGTAGACTTTTATCCCTCTGGAAGCACAGGCTGAATAAATCCTTCCTTCTGTAAGTTGCCCTGGTTGTGGTGTTCTAGCAGTTACAGAGAAGCAGCTAATGAACCTGTCTTCCTAATCAAGACGTGGCAGAGGGTGACAGTGACTCACGAAGCCTTCATGGTGGAACGACACCTGATGTGGGATTCCCCTCTATCTGCTGTGAATACCACTGGTGAATAAAGACACTCTCCTGGACCTGCGCAGGGAATAGAGGTAGGTAGGTGGGGAAAACTAAACTGAATGCTGGGAGGAAGAAGGCAGAGTCAGGGAGAAGCCATGTGCCCCGCCAGAGACAGATGTGCTGAAACTTTACCCGGTAAGGCACAGCCACACGGCGATACACAGATTACTAGAAATGGGTTAAATTAAGATGTAAAAGTTAGCCAATAGGAATGAGAGCTAATGGGCTAAGCAGTGATTTAAATAATACAGTTTCTGTGTGATTATTTCGGGGCTGAGCGGCTGGGAACCAACAAGCGCCTCCTTACAACAGACACCCTCAAGGCCGAGGCCTTTCCTTGTTTGTAGTCACAGAATGCACTTTAAAAGGAGAAGGCAGCAGTGAGGGGTCCAGAAGATTAAGGGTTTTGTAGCCAAGCCTCATGACCCCCAGGAGCCACACTGCAGGAGGGAACAGACTCCTGAAGGTTCAAAATACTAAAAAGTAAACAAATAAAAGGGAAGATAAGAAATGGCTTGAAATATGGAGCTGTTTTAGAAATCATTGTCTTACCCAGTCACTGGTGACAGAACATGCTGATGAAGAAGACAGCTTGATTTCATTTTACTAAACACCTGGAGGTGTTGAGAAGTTAAGGCTGAGTAGAAAGAAAACACAAATCCAGTATGTTTTTTTTTTTTTGAAACCAGATTTAAGATTTTTTTTTTAATTCAAATTGACCCAAAGCAAAACTTACATTACAAAGAAAGAACAGAATATATTATGATACAACACACTGGGAGTTACATGAAAGCTAAATTTGTGGGCAAACGGCCTTGTCCCAATCCCATCCTGGGCTAACGAGTGATTCAGTAGGGAAGTTAGAGGTGCTTTCGTATGGTCCACTCTGGTTATTAAGCTACACTTTCTTGTGTCTTACGAGGGTGTGAGTCTAGACTCCCTCATGCTCCAAAAGTGACTCCCGCCACTGCCACAATGCTGCCTTCTCCAGCGAAACGTTGTTCCAAGCATGACTGATAATGAATTAAAAAAAACAAACAATCAAGTCATCCAAACTAATGAGCACGGGTTATTCTGTAGTAAATAGTTTAGAAATATGGGAATTAAATAATCTAAAAAAACCACTCTTACTCTGCTGTACATTTATAAACACAAATATTTACAAAGAAACACCCTTGTTTGCAAAAGATGAGGTTTGCAGTTCATTAATGATCATAATCTTTTATGAGCTGGTTTCTTTGGTGTATTTGCCAAATGCATTTTATAAAGTTTTCGGAATAGGCTTAAATAACACATTTCAAAAGAAACACAAAAGAATCAGTGGCAAATTTTGAGTCAAGATTCTGGAATAGCCAATAGGCCAACCTTCTGAAAACGCTTGTTTTTCTCTCCTCGTGGCCAGAGACCGTTTCTTGGATAATCAAAGTCAAGTGCAGACCTGATGTCATCAGGGCCACTATACAGCCGTCCAGTCACCATAAGATACAGTGTATGTCTTGGGCCCGTTAATAAACAAAGAACATTCTTTTACGCGTCCAGATAAATCAAATCTCAAACAATAAATAATGGAATTATACACTTCTTCATTAAATAGAATTTTC